>NW_028126246.1:0-711000 GCF_965194825.1 Balaenoptera physalus | reverse complement strand
CAGCGTTCCACCATCAAACCTCAGTCATGTTGCCAGTCCACAGGTTCCTGCCATCAAACCACAGTCAACTTCCCAGGCCACACGGTTCCAGAATCAAGCCTCAGTCATGTTGCCAAGTCAGTGTGTTCCACTGTCAAACGTCAGTCCTGCTCCAGGCCACATGTTTCCACAATGAAACCTCAGTCATTTTCCCAGGCCACAGGTTTCCAGAATCAAACCTCAGTCATATTCAAAGGACACATGTTTCCAGAATCAATCATCAGTCATATTCCTAGGCCAAAGTGTTCCACAATCAAACCTAAGTCATCTTGCCAGGCCACAGATTTCTGCGATCAAACCACAGTCTATTTCCCAGGCCAAAAGTTTCCAGAATCAAGCCTCAGTCAGGTTACCAAGCCCGAGTTTTCCACCATCAAACCTCAGTCATATATCCAGGACACAGGGTTCCAGAATCAAACCTCAGTCATGTTCACAGGCCACAAGATTCCAAAATCAAACCTCAGTCAAGTTCCCAGGACACAGGTGTCAAGAATCAAATGTCAGTCATGTTCCCAGGCCACAGGGATTCAGAATCAAACCACAGTCATGTTCCCAAGCCAGAGGGTTCCACAATCAAACCTCAGTCATGATCACAGGCCACAAGTTTCCACAATCAAACCTCAGTCATGATCCCAGGCCACAGGGTTCCAGAATCCAACCGATGTCATGTTCCCGGGCCACAGGGTTCCAGAATCAATCCTCAGTTATGTTCCCAGGCTACAGGGTTCCAGAATAAAACCTCAGTCATGTTCCCAGTACACAGGGTTCCAGCACCAAGACTCAGTTAGGTTCCCAGGGCACAGTATTCCACAATCTAAACAGATGTCATGTTCCCAGGCCACAGGTTTCCAGAATCACGCCTCAGTCATCTTCCAAGGACACAGGGATCCAGAATCAATCCTCAGTCATTTTGCCAGGCCATAGGGTACCACCATCAAACCTCAGTCATATTCCCAGGCCACAGGTTTTCACAATTAAACCGATTTCATGTTCCCAGGCAACAGGGTACCAGAATCCAAACCGATGTCATGTTCCCAGGCCACAGGATTCCAACATCTAACATCAGTAATGGTCCCAGGCCAAAGGTTTCCAGAATCAAACCTCAGACATGTTCCAAGGCCACAAAGTTTCAGAATCAAGCCTCATTCATATTCCCAAGACAGAGGGTTCCACAATGAAACCTGAGTCATCTTGACAGGCCACAGGGTTCCACCATCAAACTTCAGTCCTCTTGCTAGGCCACAGATTTCCACCGTTAAGCCTCAGTCATGTTACCAACACTGACAGATCCACAGTCAAACCTCAGTCATGTTCCCAGGAAACAGGGTTCCAGAATCAAACCCATGTCATGTTCCCAGGACACGGGTTTCCACAATTAATCCTCAGTCATATTCCCGGGCCAGAGGTTTCCACAATCAAACCTCAGTCCTGTTGCCAGATCAAAGATCCACCATCAAACCTCAGTCATGTTCCCAGGCCAGAGTGTACCAAAATCAATCCTGAGTCATTTTGCCAGGCCACAGGGTTCGAACATCCAGCCTCAGTCATGTTCCCAAGCCTGAGTGTTCCAGAATCAAACCTCAGTCATGTTGCCAGGCCATACTTTTCAACCGTCAAACCTCAGTCATGTTCCCAGTGCACAGGGTTCCACCATCAAACCTCAGTCACGTTGCCACTCCACAGGTTTCGGCAATCAAACCACAGTCAAGTTCCCAAGCCACAAGATTCCAGAACCAAACCTCTGTCATATTCCCAGGCCACAGGGTTCCATAACCAAACCTCAGTCATATTCCCAGGACACATGGTTCCAGAATCAAACCTCAGTCATGTTCACAAGCCACAGGTGTCCAGAATCAAAAGTCAGTCATGTTCCCAGGACACAGGGTTCCAGAATCAAACCACAATCATGTTCCCAGGCCACAGGGTTCCAGAATCAAAACACAGTCATGGTCCCAGGCCACAGGGTTCCACAACCAAACTTCAGTCATGTTCCCGTCCTCTTCAGAATAGGAGATTTTTCTACCAATCGCCAGCAGCTCGTTTCACTCAGAGTGCTGTTTCTGTGTAGACTAGGGACAGTCACCATGGTCCCCAGCTTAGAATGGCTCTTTTCCCGATTGATTTAATCCATGAAAGAGTCAGAAGGGGTGATCTCAACTAATCGGGGTGCACATCCCTGAATCCTTGGGGTAGGGCAGTTCTGAGTCAAAGTGCCACCTAAGCAATGAAAGCAAAGTTTCCGTGCCACTGGTAAGCAAACCGAGGCCTGGTGTTTTCTCTGTGAAATTGGAGTGGGCTTGAAGGGTGAGGCCTACTGTCTGCCCTCCTTTATAGCCAGTTGACAAAATGTGGCAATGCTGTTGCAACCCGTTAACAACTAAATGTTTCTGCTCAGAATAGGAGATTTTGCTACCAAACGCCAGCAGTTCGTCTCGCTCAGAGTGCTTTTTCTGTGTAGAATAGGGAAAGACTGCATGGTCCCCAGCTTAGAATGGCTTCTTGCCCAGTTGTTTTCATCCATGAAAGAGCCAGAAGGGCTGATCTCAACTAATCGGGCTGCACATCCCTTAATCCTTCTGGGAGGGCTGTTCTGAGCCAAAGGGCCACCTAAGGAATGAAAGCAAATTTCCTGCCACAGGAAAGCACACCGAGGCCTATTGATTTCTCTATGAAATTGGAGTGGGCTTGAAGGGTGAGGCCTACTGACTGCCCTGCTTTATAGCCAGTTGAGAAAATGTGGCAAGGCAGATGCAACCCGCTTACAACGAAATGTTACTCTTCAGAATAGGAGATTTCGCTATCAAACGCCAGCAGCTCGTCTCCATCAGAGTGCTATTACTGTGTAGACTAGGGAAAGACACGATGGTCCCCAGCTTAGAACGTCTCTTTGCCCAGTTGGTTTCATCCATTAAAGAGCCAGAAAGCCTGATCTCAACCTATTGAGCTGCAAATTCCTGAATACTTTTGGTAGGGCAGTCCTGAGCCAATGTGTCACCTAAGGAATGAAAGCAAAGTTTCGAGGTTGGGAAGCAGGGTCTCAAGTGACTCTGCTAAATGACTGCCCTGCTTTATAGCCAGTTGAGAAAATGTGGCAAGGCTGATGCAACCCGCTTACAACGAAATGTTTCTCTTGATAACAGGAGATTGTACTACCAAACGCCAGCAGCTAGTCTCCCTCAGAATGCTGTTTCTGTGTAGACTAGGGAAAGAAACCATGGTCACCAGCTTAGAACGGCTCTTAGCCCAGATGGTTTCATCCATGAGAGAACCGGAAGCACTGATGTCAACTAATCGGGCTGCACATCCGTGAATCCTTAGGGTAGGGCAGTTCTGAGCCAAGGTGCCACCTAAGGAATGAAAGCAGTTTCCTTGCCACAGGAAAGCACACCAAGGCCTGGAGTTTTCTCTATGAAATTGGAGTGGGCTTGAAGGGTGACGCCTACTGACTGCCCTCCTTTATATCCAGTTGAGAAAATGTGACAAGGCTGAGGCAACCCGCTTACAACGAAATGTTTCTCTTCAGAATAGGAGATTTTGCTACCAAACGCCAGCAGCTCGTCTCACTCAGAGTGCTGTTTCTGTGTAGACTAAGGAAAGACAGCATGGTCCCGAGCTTAGAATGGCTCTTTGCCCAGTTGGCTTCATCCATGAAAGAGCCAGAAGGGCTGATCTCTACTAATCGGGCTGCACATCCCTGAATCCTTGGGGTAGACACTCCTGAGCCAATGTGCCACCTAAGGAATGAAAGCAAAGTTTCCAGCCTGTGAAGCAGGGCCTCAAGTAAGCTGGCCAACTGACTGCCCTCCTTTATAGCCAGTTGAGAAAATGTGGCAAGGCTGATGCAACGCGCTTACAACGAAATGTTTCTCTTCAGAATAGGAGATTTTGCTACCAAACGCCACCAGCTCGTCTCCCTCAGAGTGCTGTTGCTGTGTACACTAGGGAAAGACAGCATACTCCCCAGCTTAGAATGGCTCTTTGCCAGGTGCTTTCATCCATGAAAGAGCCAGAAAGGCAGATCTCAACCTATTGAGCTGCAAATTCCTGAATACTTTTGGTAGGGCAGTCCTGAGCCAATGTGCCACCCAAGGAATGAAAGGAAAGTTTCCAGCCTGGGAAGCAGAGTCTCAAGTAAGTCTGCTAAATGACTGCCCTCCTTTATAGCCAACTGAGAAAATGTGGCAAGGCTGATGCAACCCGCTTACAACGAAGTTTTATTCTTCAGAATAGGAGATTATGCTACCAAACTCCAGCAGCTCGTCTCCCTAAGAATGCTGTTTCTGTGTAGACTAGGGAAAGACACCATGGTCCCCAGCTTAGAATGGCTCTTTGCCCAGATGGTTTCATCCATGAGAGAACCAGAAGGGCTGATCTCAACTAATCGTGCTGCACATCCGTGAATCCTTGGGGTAGGGCAGGTCTGAGCCAAAGTGTCACCTGAGGAATGAAAGCAGTTTCCTTGCCACAGGAAAGCACAGCAAGGCTTGGAGTTTTCTCTATGAAATTGGAGTGGGCTTGGAGGGTGACGCCTATTGACTGCCCTCCATTATATCCAGTTGAGAAAATGTGACAAGGCTGATGCAACCCGCTTACAACGAAATGTTTCTCTTCATAATAGGAGATTGTAGTACCAAACGCCAGCAGCTAGTCTCCCTCAGAATGCTGTTTCTGTGTAGACTAGGGAAAGACACCATGGTCACCAGCTTAGAACGGCTCTTTGCCCAGATGGTTTCATCCATGAGAGAACCGGAAGCGCTGATGTCAACTAATCGGGCTGCACATCCGTGAATCCTTGGGGTAGGGCAGTTCTGAGCCAAGGTGCCACCTAAGGAATGAAAGCAGTTTCCTTGCCACAGGAAAGCACACCAAGGCCTGGAGTTTTCTGTATGAAATTGGAGTGGGCTTGAAGGGTGACGCCTACTGACTGCCCTCCTTTATATCCAGTTGAGAAAATGTGACAAGGCTGAGGCAACCCGCTTACAACGAAATGTTTCTCTTCAGAATAGGAGATTTTGCTACCAAACGCCAGCAGCTCGTCTCACTCAGAGTGCTGTTTCTGTGTAGACTAAGGAAAGACAGCATGGTCCCGAGCTTAGAATGGCTTCTTGCCCAGTTGTTTTCATCCATGAAAGAGCCAGAAGGGCTGATCTCAACTAATCGGACTGCACATCCCATAATCCTTCTGGGAGGGCTGTTCTGAGCCAAAAGGCCACCTAAGGAATGAAAGCAAATTTCCTGCCACAGGAAAGCACATCGAGGCCTATTGATTTCTCTATGAAATTGGAGTGGGCTTGAAGGGTGTGGCCTACTGACTGCCCTGCTTTATAGCCAGTTGAGAAAATGTGGCAAGGCAGATGCAAGCCGCTTACAATGAAATGTTACTCTTCAGAATAGGAGATTTCGCTATCAAACGCCAGCAGCTCGTCTCCATCAGAGTGCTATTACTGTGTAGACTAGGGAAAGACACGATGGTCCCCAGCTTTGAACGGCTCTTGGCCCAGTTGGTTTCATCCATGAAAGAGCCAGAAGGGCTGGTCTAAACTAATCGGGCTGCACATACCGAAACCCTTGGGGTAGGCACTCCTGAGCCAATGTGCCACCTAAGGAATGAAAGCAAAGTTTCCAGCCTGGGAAGCAGGGCCTAAAGTAAGTCTGCCACCTGACTGCCCTCCTTTAGAGCCAGTTGAGAAAATGTGGCAAGGCTGATGCAACCCGCTTACAACGAAACTTCTCACTGCAGAATAGGAGATTGTGCTACCAAACGCCAGCAGCTTGTCTCCCTCAGAGTGCTATTTCTGTGTAGACTAGGGAAAGACACCATGGGCCCCAGCTTAGAACGGCTCTTTGCCCAGGTGGTTTCATCCATTAAAGAGCCAGAAAGGCTGATCTCAACCTATTGAGCTGCAAATTCCTGAATACTTTTGGTAGGGCAGTCCTGAGCCAATGTGCCACCTAAGGAATGAAAGCAAAGTTTCGAGCCTGGGAAGCAGGGTCTCAAGTGACTCTGCTAAATGACTGCCCTCCTTTATAGCCAGTTGAGAAAATGTGGCAAGGCTGATGCAACCCGCTTACAACGAAATGTTTCTCTTCATAATAGGAGATTGTGCTACCAAACGCCAGCAGCTCCTCTCCCTCAGAATGCTGTTTCTGTGTAGACTAGGGAAAGTCACCATGGTCCCCAGCTTAGAACGGCTCTTTGCCCAGATGGTTTCATCCATGAGAGAACCAGAAGGGCTGATCTCAACTAATCGGGCTGCACATCCCTGAATCCTTCTGGGAGGGCTGTTTTGAGCTAAAGGGCCACCTAAGGAATGAAAGCAGTTTCCTTGCCACAGGAAAGCACAACAAGGCCTGGCGTTTTCTCTATGAAATTGGAGTGGGCTTCAAAGGTGACGCCTACTGACTGCCCTCCTTTATATCCAGTTGAGAAAATGTGACAAGGCTGATGCAACCCGCTGACAACGAAATGCTTCTCTTCAGAATAGGAGATTTTGCTACCAAACGCCAGCAGCTCGTCTCCCTCAGAGTGCTCTTTCTGTGTAGACTAGGGAAAGACACCATGGTCCCCAGCTTAGAACGGCTCTTTGCCCAGTTGGAATCATCTATGAAAGAGCAAGAAGGGCTGATATCAACTAATCGGGCTGCACATCCCTGAATCCTTCTGGGAGGGCTGTTCTGAGCCAAAGGGCCACCTAAGGAATGAAAGCAAATTTCCTGCCACAGGAAAGCACACCGAGGCCTGTTGATTTCTCTATGAAATAGGAGTGGGCTTGAAGGGTGAGGCCTACTGACTGCCTTTCTTTATAGCCAGTTGAGAAAATGTGGCAAGGCTGATGCAACCCGCTTAAAACGAAATGTTTCTCTTCAGAATAGGAGACTTCGCTATCAAACGCCAGCAGCTCTTCTCCCTCAGAGTGCTGTTTCTGTGTAGACTAGGGAAAGACACGATGGTCCCCAGCTTAGAACGTCTCTTTGCCCAATTGGTTTCATCCATTAAAGAGCCAGAAAGGCTGATCTCAACCTATTGAGCTGCAAATTCCTGAATACTTTTGGTAGGGCAGTCCTGAACCAATGTGCCACCTAAGGAATGAAAGCAAAGTTTCGAGGCTGGGAAGCAGGGTCTCAAGTGACTCTGCTAAATGACTGCCCTGCTTTATAGCCAGTTGAGAAAATGTGGCAAGGCTGATGCAACCCGCTTACAACGAAATGTTTCTCTTGATAACAGGAGATTGTACTACCAAACGCCAGCAGCTAGTCTCCCTCAGAATGCTGTTTCTGTGTAGACTAGGGAAAGAAACCATGGTCACCAGCTTAGAACGGCTCTTAGCCCAGATGGTTTCATCCATGAGAGAACCGGAAGCACTGATGTCAACTAATCGGGCTGCACATCCGTGAATCCTTGGGGTAGGGCAGTTCTGAGCCAAGGTGCCACCTAAGGAATGAAAGCAGTTTCCTTGCCACAGGAAAGCACACCAAGGCCTGGAGTTTTCTCTATGAAATTGGAGTGGGCTTGAAGGGTGACGCCTACTGACTGCCCTCCTTTATATCCAGTTGAGAAAATGTGACAAGGCTGAGGCAACCCGCTTACAACGAAATGTTTCTCTTCAGAATAGGAGATTGTAGTACCAAACGCCAGCAGCTAGTCTCCCTCAGAATGCTGTTTCTGTGTAGACTAAGGAAAGACAGCATGGTCCCGAGCTTAGAATGGCTTCTTGCCCAGTTGTTTTCATCCATGAAAGAGCCAGAAGGGCTGATCTCAACTAATCGGACTGCACATCCCATAATCCTTCTGGGAGGGCTGTTCTGAGCCAAAAGGCCACCTAAGGAATGAAAGCAAATTTCCTGCCACAGGAAAGCACATCGAGGCCTATTGATTTCTCTATGAAATTGGAGTGGGCTTGAAGGGTGTGGCCTACTGACTGCCCTGCTTTATAGCCAGTTGAGAAAATGTGGCAAGGCAGATGCAAGCCGCTTACAATGAAATGTTACTCTTCAGAATAGGAGATTTCGCTATCAAACGCCAGCAGCTCGTCTCCATCAGAGTGCTATTACTGTGTAGACTAGGGAAAGACACGATGGTCCCCAGCTTTGAACGGCTCTTGGCCCAGTTGGTTTCATCCATGAAAGAGCCAGAAGGGCTGATCTAAACTAATCGGGCTGCACATACCGAAACCCTTGGGGTAGGCACTCCTGAGCCAATGTGCCACCTAAGGAATGAAAGCAAAGTTTCCAGCCTGGGAAGCAGGGCCTAAAGTAAGTCTGCCACCTGACTGCCCTCCTTTAGAGCCAGTTGAGAAAATGTGGCAAGGCTGATGCAACCCGCTTACAACGAAACTTCTCACTGCAGAATAGGAGATTGTGCTACCAAACGCCAGCAGCTTGTCTCCCTCAGAGTGCTATTTCTGTGTAGACTAGGGAAAGACACCATGGGCCCCAGCTTAGAACGGCTCTTTGCCCAGGTGGTTTCATCCATTAAAGAGCCAGAAAGGCTGATCTCAACCTATTGAGCTGCAAATTCCTGAATACTTTTGGTAGGGCAGTCCTGAGCCAATGTGCCACCTAAGGAATGAAAGCAAAGTTTCGAGCCTGGGAAGCAGGGTCTCAAGTGACTCTGCTAAATGACTGCCCTCCTTTATAGCCAGTTGAGAAAATGTGGCAAGGCTGATGCAACCCGCTTACAACGAAATGTTTCTCTTCAGAATAGGAGATTGTAGTACCAAACGCCAGCAGCTCGTCTCCCTCAGAGTGCTCTTTCTGTGTAGACTAGGGAAAGACACCATGGTCCCCAGCTTAGAACGGCTCTTTGCCCAGTTGGTCTCATCCATGAAAGAGCCAGAAGGGCTGATGTCAACTAATCGGGCTGCACATCCCTGAATCCTTCTGGGAGGGCTGTTCTGAGCTAAAGGGCCACCTAAGGAATGAAAGCAAATTTCCTGCCACAGGAAAGCACACCGAGGCCTGTTGATTTCTCTATGAAATAGGAGTGGGCTTGAAGGGTGAGGCCTACTGACTGCCCTCCTTTATAGCCAGTTGAGAAAATGTGGCAAGGCTGATGCAACCCGCTTACAACGAAATGTTTCTCTTCAGAATAGGAGACTTCGTTATCAAACGCCAGCAGCTCTTCTCCCTCAGAGTGCTGTTTCTGTGTAGACTAGGGAAAGACATGATGGTCCCCAGCTTAGAACGTTTCTTTGCCCAATTGGTTTCATCCATTAAAGAGCCAGAAAGGCTGATCTCAACCTATTGAGCTGCAAATTCCTGAATACTTTTGGTAGGGCAGTCCTGAGCCAATGTGCCACCCAAGGAATGAAAGGAAAGTTTCCAGCCTGGGAAGCAGAGTCTCAAGTAAGTCTGCTAAATGACTGCCCTCCTTTATAGCCAACTGAGAAAATGTGGCAAGGCTGATGCAACCCGCTTACAACGAAGTTTTACTCTTCAGAATAGGAGATTATGCTACCAAACTCCAGCACCTCGTCTCCCTAAGAATGCTGTTTCTGTGTAGACTAGGGAAAGACACCATGGTCCCCAGCTTAGAATGGCTCTTTGCCCAGATGGTTTCATCCATGAGAGAACCAGAAGGGCTGATCTCAACTAATCGTGCTGCACATCCGTGAATCCTTGGGGTAGGGCAGGTCTGAGCCAAAGTGTCAACTGAGGAATGAAAGCAGTTTCCTTGCCACAGGAAAGCACAGCAAGGCTTGGAGTTTTCTCTATGAAATTGGAGTGGGCTTGGAGGGTGACGCCTATTGACTGCCCTCCTTTATATCCAGTTGAGAAAATGTGACAAGGCTGATGCAACCCGCTTACAACGAAATGTTTCTCTTCATAATAGGAGATTGTAGTACCAAACGCCAGCAGCTAGTCTCCCACAGAATGCTGTTTCTGTGTAGACTAGGGAAAGACACCATGGTCACCAGCTTAGAACGGCTCTTTGCCCAGATGGTTTCATCCATGAGAGAACCGGAAGCACTGATGTCAACTAATCGGGCTGCACATCCGTGAATCCTTGGGGTAGGGCAGTTCTGAGCCAAGGTGCCACCTAAGGAATGACAGCAGTTTCCTTGCCACAGGAAAGCACACCAAGGCCTGGAGTTTTCTGTATGAAATTGGAGTGGGCTTGAAGGGTGACGCCTACTGACTGCCCTCCTTTATATCCAGTTGAGAAAATGTGACAAGGCTGAGGCAATCCGCTTACAACGAAATGTTTCTCTTCAGAATAGGACATTTTGCTACCAAACGCCAGCAGCTCGTCTCACTCAGAGTGCTGTTTCTGTGTAGACTAAGGAAAGACAGCATGGTCCCGAGCTTAGAATGGCTCTTTGCCCAGTTGGCTTCATCCATGAAAGAGCCAGAAGGGCTGATCACTACTAATCGGGCTGCACATCCCTGAATCCTTGGGGTAGACACTCCTGAGCCAATGTGCCACCTAAGGAATGAAAGCAAAGTTTCCAGCCTGTGAAGCAGGCCCTCAAGTAAGCTGGCCAACTGACTGCCCTCCTTTATAGCCAGTTGAGAAAATGTGGCAAGGCTGATGCAACCCGCTTACAACGAAATGTTTTTCTTCAGAATAGGAGATTTTGCTACCAAACGCCACCAGCTCGTCTCCCTCAGAGTGCTATTGCTGTGTACACTAGGGAAAGACAGATTGCTCCCCAGCTTAGAATGGTTCTTTGCCAGGTTGGTTTCATCCATGAAAGCTCCAGAAGGGCTGATCTAAACTAAATGCGCAGCACATCCCTGAATCCTTCTGGGCGGGCTGTTCTGAGCCAAAGGGCCACCTAAGGAATGAAAGCAAATTTCCTGCCACAGGAAAGCACACCGAGGCCTGTTGATTTCTCTATGAAATAAGAGTGGGCTTGAAGGGAGAGGCCTAATGACTGCCCTCCTTTATAGCCAGTTGAGAAAATGTGGCAAGGCTGATGCAACCCGCTTACAACGAAATGTTTCTCTTCAGAATAGGATATTGTGCTACCAAACGCCAGCAGATCTTCTCCCTCAGAATGCTGTTTCTGTGTAGACTAAGGAAAGGCTCCATGGTCCCCATCTTAGAACGGCTCTTTGCCCAGATGGTTTCATCCATGAGAGAACCAGAAGGGCTGATCTTAACTAATCGTGCTGCACATCCGTGAATGCTTGGGGTAGGGCAGTTCTGAGCCAAAGTGTCACCTTAGGAATGAAAGCAGTTTCCTTGCCACAGGAAAGCACAGCAAGGCCTTGAGTTTTCTCTATGAAATTGGAGTGGGCTTGGAGGGTGACGCCTATTGACTGCCCTCCTTTATATCCAGTGGAGAATATGTGGCAAGGCTGATGCATCCCGCTTACAACGAAATGTTTCACTGCAGAATAGGAGATTGTGCTACCAAACGCCAGCAGCTCGTCTCCCTCAGAGTGCTATTTCTATGTAGACTAGGGAAAGACACCATGGTCCACAGCTTAGAACGTCTCTTTGCCCAGTTGGTTTCATCCATTAAAGAGCCAGAAAGGCCGATCTCAACTAATCGGGCTGCAAAACCCTGAATACTTGGGTTAAGGCAGTCCTGAGCCAATGTGCCACCTAAGGAATGAAAGGAAAGTTTCCAGCCTGGGAAGCAGAGTTTCAAGTAAGTCTGCTAAATGACTGCCCTCCTTTATAGCCAACTGAGAAAACGTGGCAAGGCTAATGCAACCCTCTTACAACGAAGTGTTACTCTTCAGAATAGGAGATTCTGCAACCAAACGCGAGCAGCTTGTCTCCCAAAGAATGCTGTTTCTGTGTAGACTAGGGAAAGACACCATGGTCCCCAGCTTAGAATGGCTCTTTGCCCAGATGGTTTCATCCCTGAGAGAACCAGAAGGGCTGATCTCAACTAATCGTGCTGCACATCCTTGAATCCTTGGGGTAGGGCAGGTCTGAGCCAAAGTGTCACCTGAGGAATGAAAGCAGTTTCCTTGCCACAGGAAAGCACACCAAGGCCTGGAATTTTCTCTATGAAATTGGAGTGGGCGTGGAGGGTGACGCCTATTGACTGCCCTCCTTTATATCCAGTTGAGAAAATGTTACAAGGCTGAGGCAACCCGCTTACAACGAAATGTTTCTGTCAGAATAGGAGATTTTGCTACCAAACGCCAGCAGCTCGTCTCACTCAGAGTGCTGTTTCTGTGTAGACTAAGGAAAGACAGCATGGTCCCGAGCTTAGAATGGCTCTTTGCCCAGTTGGCTTCATCCATGAAAGAGCCAGAAGGGCTGATCTCTACTAATCGGGCTGCACATCACTGAATCCTTGGGGTAGACACTCCTGAGCCAATGTGCCACCTAAGGAATGAAAGCAAAGTTTCCAGCCTGTGAAGCAGGGCCTCAAGTAAGCTGGCCAACTGACTGCCCTCCTTTATAGCCAGTTGAGAAAATGTGGCAAGGCTGATGCAACGCGCTTACAACGAAATGTTTCTCTTCAGAATAGGAGATTTTGCTACCAAACGCCACCATCTCGTCTCCCTCAGAGTGCTGTTGCTGTGTACACTAGGGAAAGACAGCATACTCCCCAGCTTAGAATGGCTCTTTGCCAGGTGCTTTCATCCATGAAAGAGCCAGAAAGGCAGATCTCAACCTATTGAGCTGCAAATTCCTGAATACTTTTGGTAGGGCAGTCCTGAGCCAATGTGCCACCCAAGGAATGAAAGGAAAGTTTCCAGCCTGGGAAGCAGAGTCTCAAGTAAGTCTGCTAAATGACTGCCCTCCTTTATAGCCAACTGAGAAAATGTGGCAAGGCTGATGAAACCCGCTTACAACGAAGTTTTACTCTTCAGAATAGGAGATTATGCTACCAAACTCCAGCAGCTCGTCTCCCTAAGAATGCTGTTTCTGTGTAGACTAGGGAAAGACACCATGGTCCCCAGCTTAGAATGGCTCTTTGCCCAGATGGTTTCATCCATGAGAGAACCAGAAGGGCTGATCTCAACTAATCGTGCTGCACATCCGTGAATCCTTGGGGTAGGGCAGGTCTGAGCCAAAGTGTCACCTGAGGAATGAAAGCAGTTTCCTTGCCACAGGAAAGCACAGCAAGGCTTGGAGTTTTCTCTATGAAATTGGAGTGGGCTTGGACGGTGACGCCTATTGACTGCCCTCCTTTATATCCAGTTCAGAAAATGTGACAAGGCTGATGCAACCCGCTTACAACGAAATGTTTCTCTTCAGAATAGGAGATTGTAGTACCAAACGCCAGCAGCTCGTCTCCCTCAGAGTGCTCTTTCTGTGTAGACTAGGGAAAGACACCATGGTCCCCAGCTTACAACGGCTCTTTGCCCAGTTGGTCTCATCCATGAAAGAGCCAGAAGGGCTGATGTCAACTAATCGGGCTGCACATCCCTGAATCCTTCTGGGAGGGCTGTTCTGAGATAAAGGGCCACCTAAGGAATGAAAGCAAATTTCCTGCCACAGGAAAGCACACCGAGGCCTGTTGATTTCTCTATGAAATAGGAGTGGGCTTGAAGGGTGAGGCCTACTGACTGCCCTCCTTTATAGCCAGTTGAGAAAATGTGGCAAGGCTGATGCAACCCGCTTACAACGAAATGTTTCTCTTCATAATAGGAGATTGTGCTACCAAACGCCAGCAGCTCCTCTCCCTCAGAATGCTGTTTCTGTGTAGACTAGGGAAAGTCACCATGGTCCCCAGCTTAGAACGGCTCTTTGCCCAGATGGTTTCATCCATGAGAGAACCAGAAGGGCTGATCTCAACTAATCGGGCTGCACATCCCTGAATCCTTCTGGGAGGGCTGTTCTGAGCCAAAGGGCCACCTAAGGAATGAAAGCAAATTTCCTGCCACAGGAAAGCACACCGAGGCCTGTTGATTTCTAAATGAAATTTGAGTGGGCTTGAAGGGTGAGGCCTACTGACTGCCCTCCTTTATAACCAGTTGAGAAAATGTGGCAAGGCTGATGCAACCCGCTTACAACGAAATGTTTCTCTTCAGAATAGGAGATTTTGCTATCAAACACCAGCAGCTCGTCTCCCTCAGAGTGCTGTTTCTGTGTAGACTAGGGAAAGAAACGAAGGTCCCCAGCTTAAAACGGCTCTTTGTCCAGCTGGTATCATCTATGAAAGAGCGAGAAGGGCTGTCCTCTACTAAGCGGGCTGCACATCCCTGAATCCTTGGGGTAGGCACTCCTGAGCCAATGTGCCACCTATGGAATGAAAGCAAAGTTTCCAGCCTGGGAAGCAGGGTCTCAAGTAAGTCTGCTAAATGACTGCCCTCCTTTATAGCCAATTGAGAAAATGTGGCAAGGCTGATGCAACCTGCTTACAACGAAATGTTTCTCTTCAGAATAGGAGATTTTGATACCAAACGCCAGCAGCTCGTCACCCTCAGGGTGCTATTTCTGTGTAAACTAGGGAAAAACAACATGGTCCCCAGCTTAGAACGGCTCTTTGCCCAGTTGGTTTCATCCATGAAAGAGCCAGAAGGGCTGATCTCAAATAATCGGGCTGCACATCCCTGAATCCTTGGGGTAGGCACTCCTGAGCCAATGTGCCACCTAAGGAATGAAAGCAAACTTTCCAGCCTGGGAAGCAGGGTCTCAAGTAAGTCTGCTAAATGACTGCCCTACTTTATAGCCATTTGAGAAAATGTGGCAAGGCTGATGGAACCCTCTTACAACGAAATGTTTCTCTTGAGAATAGGAGATTTTGCTATCAAACGCCAGCAGCTCGTCTCCCTCAGGGTGCTGTTTCTGTGTAGAGTAGGGAAAGACACCATGGTCCCCAGCTTAGAAAGGCTCTTTGCCCAGATGGTTTCATCCATGAGAGAACCAGAAGGGCTGATCTCAACTATACAGGCTGCGCATCCCTGAATCCTTGGGGTAGGCACTCCTGAGCCAATGTGCCACCTAAGGAATGAAAGCAAACTTTCCAGCCTGGGAAGCAGGGTCTCAAGTAAGTCTGTTAAATGACTGCCCTCCTTTATAGCCAGTTGAGAAAATGTGGCAAGGCTGATGCAACCTGCTTACAACGAAATGTTTCTCTTCATAATAGGAGATTGTAGGACCAAACGCCAGCAGCTAGTATCCCTCAGAATGCTGTTTCTGTGTAGACTAGGGAAAGACACCATGGTCACCAGCTTAGAACGGCTCTTTGCCCAGATGGTTTCATCCATGAGAGACCCGGGAGCACTGATGTCAAATAATCGGGCTGCACATCCGTGAATCCTTGGGGTAGGGCAGTTCTGAGCCAAGGTGCCACCTAAGGAATGAAAGCAGTTTCCTTGCCACAGGAAAGCACACCAAGGCCTGGAGTTTTCTCTACGAAATAGGAGTGGGCTTGAAAGGTGAGGCCTACTGACTGCCCTCCTTTATAGCCAGTTGAGAAAATGTGGCAAGGCTAATGCAACCCGCTTACAACGAAATGTTTCTCTTCAGAATAGGAGATTTTGCTATCAAACAACAGCAGCTCGTCTCCCTCAGAGTGCTTTTTCTGTGTAGACAAGGGAAAGACACGAAGGTGCCCAGCTTAAAACGGCTCTTTGTCCAGTTGGTTTCATCTATGAAAGAGCGAGAAGGGCTGACCTCTACTAAGCGGGCTGCACATCCCTGAATCCTTGGGGTAGGCACTCCTGAGCCAATGTGCCACCTAAGGAATGAAAGCAAAGTTTCAGGCCTGGGAAGCAGTGCCCGAAGTAAGTCTGTCAGCTGAGTGCCCTCCTTTATAGCCAATTGAGAAAATGTGGCAAGGCTAATGCAACCCGCTTACAACGAAATGTTTCTCTTCAGAATAGGAGATTTTGCTACCAAACGCCAGCAGCTCGTCTCCCTCAGGGTGCTGTTTCTGTGTAAACTAGGGAAAGACAACATGGTCCCCAGCTTAGAACGGCTCTTTGCCCAGTTGGTTTCATCCATGAAAGAGCCAGAAGGGCTGATGTCAACTAATCGGGCTGCACATCCCTGAATCCTTCTGGAAGGGCTGTTCTGAGCCAAAGGGCAACCTAAGGAATGAAAGCAAATTTCCTGCCACAGGAAAGCACACCGAGGCCTGTTGATTTCTCTGTGAAATTGAAGTGGGCTTGAAGGGTGAGGCCTCCTGACTGCCCTCCTTTATACCCAGTTGAGAAAATGTGGCAAGGCTAATGCAACCCGCTTACAACGAAATGTTTCTCTTCAGAATAGGAGATTGTGCTACCAAATGCCAGCAGCTCGTCTCCCTCAGGGAGCTGTTTCTGTGTAGACTAGGGAAACACACCATGGTCCCCAACTTAGAACAGCTCTTTGCCCAGATGGTTTCGTCCATGAGAGAACCAGAAGGGCTGATCTCAACTAATCGGGCTGGACATCCCTGAATCCTTGGGGTAGGCACTACTGAGCCAGTGTGCCACCTAAGGAATGAAAGAAAAGTTACCAACCTTGGAAGCAGTGCCTCAAATAAGTCTGCCAACTGACTGCCCTCCTTTATAGCCAGTTGAGAAAATGTGGAAAGGCTGATGCAACCCGCTTACAACGAAATGTTTCTCTTCAGAATAGGAGATTTTGCTACCAAACGCCAGCAGCTCGTCTCCCTCAGGGTGCTGTTTCTGTGTAAACTAGGGAAAGACAACATGGTCCCCAGCTTAGAACGTCTCTTTGCCCAGTTGGTTTCATCCATGAAAGAGCCAGAAGAGCTGATCTCAACTAATCGGGCTACAAGTCCCTGAATACTTGGGGTAGGGCAGTCCTGAGCCAATGTGCCACCTAAGGAATGAAAGCAAAGTTCCCAGCCTGGGAAGCAGGGCCTGAAGTAAGTCTGCTAAATGACTGCCCTCCTTTATAGCCATTTGAGAAAATGTGGCAAGGCTGATGAAACCCTCTTACAACAAAATGTTTCTCTTCAGAATAGGAGATTTTGCTATCAAACGCCATCAGGTTGTCTCCCTCAGAGTACTGTTTCTGTGTAGACTAGGGAAAGACCCGAAGGTCCCCAGCTTAGAACGGCTCTTGCCCAGTTGGTTACATCCATGAAAGAGCGAGAAGGGCTGATCGCTACTAATCGGGCTGCACCTCCATGAATCCTTGGGGTAGGGCAGTTCTGAGCCACAGTGCCACCTGAGGAATGAAAGCAGTTTCCTTGCCACAGGAAAGCACAGCAAGGCCTGGAGTTTTCTCTATGAAATTGGAGTGGGCTTGGAGGGTGATGCCTATTACCTGCCCTCCTTTATATCCACTTGAGAAAATGTGACAAGGCTGATGCCACCCGCTTACAATGAAATGTTTCTCTTCAGAATAGGAGATTTTGCTATCAAACGCTAGCAGCTCCTCTCCCTCAGAGTGCTGTTTCTGTGTAGACTAGGGAAAGAAACGAAGGTCCCCAGCTTAAAACGGCTCTTTGCCCAGTTGGTTTCATCCATGAAAGAGCGAGAAGGTCTGATCTCTAGTAATCGGGCTGCACATCCCTGAATCCTTGGGGTAGGCACTCCTGAGCCAATGTGCCACCTAAGGAATGAAAGCAAAGTTTCCAGCGTGAGGAGGAGGGCCTCAAGTAAGTCTGCCAACTGACTGCCCTACTTTATAGCCATTTGAGAAAATGTGGCAAGGCTGATGCCACCCGCTTACAACGAAATGTTTCTCTTCAGAATAGGAGATTTTGCTACCAAACGCCAGCAGCTCGTCTCCCTCAGGGTGCTGTTTCTGTGTAAACTAGGGAAAGACACCATGGTCCCCAGCTGAGAACGGCTCTTTGCCCAGTTGGTTTCATCCATGTAAGAGCCAGAAGGGCTGATCTCTACTAATCGGGCTAGAAATCCTTGAATACTTGGGGTAGGGCAGTCCTGAGCCAATGTGCCACCTAAGGAATGAAAGCAAAGTTTCCAGCCTGGGAAGCAGGGCCTGAAGTAAGTCTGCTAAATGACTGCCCTCCTTTATAGCCATTTGAGAAAATATGGCAAGGCTGATGAAACCCTCTTACAACGAAATGTTTCTCTTCAGAATAGGAGATTTTGATATCAAACGCCAGCAGCTCGTCTCCCTCAGAGTGCTTTTTCTGTGTAGACTAGGGAAAGACCCGAAGGTCCCCAGCTTAGAACGGCTCTTGCCCAGTTGGTTTCATCCAGGAAAGAGCGAGAAGGGCTGATCGCTACTAATCGGGCTGCACATCCCTGAATCCTTGGGGTAGGCACTCCGAGCCGAAGTGCCACCTAAGGAATGAAAGCAAAGTTTCCAGCCTGGGAAGCAGGGTCTCAAGTAAGTCTGCTAAATGACTGCCCTACTTTATAGCCATTTGAGAAACTGTGGCAAGGCTAATGGAACCCTCTTACAACGAAATGTTTCTCTTCAGAATAGGAGATTTTGCTATCAAACGCCAGCAGCTCGTCTCCCTCAGGGTGCTGTTTCTGTGTAGACTAGGGAAAGACACCATGGTCCTCAGCTTAGAACGGCTCTTTGCCCAGATGGTGTCATCCATGAGAGAACCAGAATGGCTGATCTCAACTATACAGGCTGCACATCCCTGAATCCTTGGGGTTGGCACTACTGAAGCAGTGTGCCACCTAAGGAATGAAAGCAAAGTTTCCAACCTTAGAAGCAGTGCCTCAAGTAAGTTTGCCAACTGACTGCCCTCCTTTATAGCCAGTTGAGAAAATGTGGCAAGGCTGATGCAACCCGCTTACAACAAAATGTTTCTCTTAAGAATAGGAGATTGTGCTACCAACGCCAGCAGCTAGTCTCCCTAAGAATGCTGTTTCTGTGTAGACTAGGGAAAGACACCATGGTCCCCAGCTTAGAATGGCTCTTTTCCCAGATGGTTTCATCCATGAGAGAACCAGAAGGGCTGATCTCAACCAATCGGGCTGCACATCCATGAATCCTTGGGGTAGGGCAGTTCTGAGCCAAAGTGCCACCTGAGGAATGAAAGCAGTTTCTTTGCCACAGGAAAGCACAGCAAGGCCTGGAGTTTTCTCTATGAAATTGGAGTGGGCTTGGAGGGTGACGCCTATTGACTGCCCTCCTTTATATCCACTTGAGAAAATGTGACAAGGCTGATGACACCCGCTTACAACGAAATGTTTCTCTCCAGAATAGGAGATTTTGCTACCAAACGCCAGCAGCTCGTCTCACTCAGAATGCTGTTTCTGTGTAGATTAAGGAAAGACACCATGGTCCCCAGCATAGAACGGCTCTTTGCCCAGTTGGTTTCATCCATGAAAGAGCCAGAAGGGCTGATCTCAACTAATCGGGCTGCACATCCCTGAATCCTTCTGGGAGGACTGTTCTGAGCCAAAGCGCCACCAAAGGAATGAAAGGAAATTTCCTGCCACAGGAAAGCAACCGAGGCCTGTTGATTTCTCTATGAAATTGGAGTGGGCTTGAAGGGTGAGGCCTACTGACTGTCCTTCTTTATAGCCAGTTGAGAAAATGTGGCAAGGCTGATGCAACCCGCTTACAACGAAATGTTTCTCTGCAGAATAGGAGACTTCGCTATCAAACGCCAGCAGCTCTTCTCCCTCGGAGTGCTGCTTCCCAGCCTCGAAACTTTGCACATTGGCTCAGGACTGCCCTACCAAAAGTATTTAGGAATTTGCAGCTCAATAGGGTGAGATCAGCATTTCTGGCTCTTTAATGGATGAAACCAACTGGGCAAAGAGACGTTCTAAGCTGGGGACCATCGTGTCTTTCCCTAGTCTACACAGAAGCAGCATTCTGAGTGAGAAGAGCTGCTGGCGTTTGGTAGCACAATCTCCTATTCTGAAGGGAAACACTTCGTTGTAAGCGGGTTGCATCAGCCTTGCCACATTTTCTCAGGTGGCTATAAAGGAGGGCAGTCAGTAGGCCTCACCCTTCAAGCCCACTCCAATTTCATAGAGAATTCAGCAGGCCTCTGTGTGCTTTCCTGTGGCAGGAAATTTGGTTTCATTCCTTAGTTGGCCCTTTGGCTCAGAACAGCCCTCCCAGAAGGATCCAGGGGTGTGCAGCCCGATTAGTAGAGATCAGCCCTTCTGGCTCTTTCATGGATGAAGCCTACTGGGCAAAGAGCCATTCTAAGCTCGGGACCATGCTGTCTTTCCTTAGTCTACACAGAAACAGCACTCTGAGTGAGACGAGCTGCTGGCGTTTCGTAGCAAAATCTCCTATTGTGAAGAGAAACATTTCGTTGTAAGCGGATTGCCTCAGCCTTGTCACATTTTCTCAACTGGATATAAAGGAGGGCAGTCAGTAGGCATCACCCTTCAAGCCCACTCCAATTTCATAGAGAAATCAACAGGCCTCGGTGTGCTTTCCTGTGGCAAGGAAACTGCTTTCATTCCTTAGGTGGCACCTTGTCTCAGAACTGCCCTACCCCAAGGATTCACGGATGTGCAGCCCAATTAGTTGACATAAGCGCTTCCGGTTCTCTCATGGATGAAACCATCTGGGCAAAGAGCCGTTCTAAGCTGGTGACCATGGTGTCTTTCCCTAGTCTACACAGAAACAGCATTCTGAGGGAGACTAGCTGCTGGAGTTTGGTAGTTCAATCTCCTATTATGAAGAGAAACATTTCGTTGTAAGCGGGTTGCATCAGCCTTGCCACATTTTCTCAACTGGCTATAAAGGAGGGCAGTCATTTAGCAGAGTCACTTGAGACCCTGCTTCCCAGCCTCGAAACTTTGCTTTCATTCCTTAGGTGGCACATTGGCTCAGGACTGCCCTACCAAAAGTATTCAGGAATTTGCAGCTCAATAGGTTGAGATCAGGCTTTCTGGCTCTTTAATGGATGAAACCAACTGGGCAAAGAGACGTTCTAAGCTGGGGACCATCGTGTCTTTCCCTAGTCTACACAGAAACAGCACTCTGAGGGAGACGATCTGCTGGCGTTTGGTAGCAAAATCTCCTATTCTGAAGAGAAACATTTCGTTGTAAGTGGGTTGCATCAGCCTTGCCACATTTTCTCAACTGGCTATAAAGGAGGGCAGTCAGTTGGCCAACTTTTTTGAGGCCCTGCTTCCCAGGCTGGAAACTTTGCTTTCATTCCTTAGGTGGGACATTGGCTCAGGAGTGTCTACCCCAATAATTCAGGGATGTGCAGCCCGATTAGTAGAGATCAGCCCTTCTGGCTCTTTCATGGATGAAGCCAACTGGGCAAAGAGCCATTCTAAGCTCGGGACCATGCTGTCTTTCCTTAGTCTACACAGAAACAGCACTCTGAGTGAGACGAGCTGCTGGCGTTTGGTAGCAAAATCTCCTATTGTGAAGAGAAACATTTCGTTGTAAGCGGGTTGCCTCAGCCTTGTCACATTTTCTCAACTGGATATAAAGGATGGCAGTCAGTAGGCGTCACCCTTCAAGCCCACTCCAATTTCATAGAGAAAACTCCAGGCCTTGGTGTGCTTTCCTGTGGCAAGGAAACTGCTTTCATTCCTTAGGTGGCATCTTGGCTCAGAACTGCCCTACCCCAAGGATTCACGGATGTGCAGCCCGATTAGTTGACATCAGCGCTTCCGGTACTCTCATGGATGAAACCATCTGGGCAAAGAGCCTTTCTAAGCTGGTGATCATGGTTTCTTTCCCTAGTCTACACAGAAACAGTATTCTGAAGGAGACTAGCTGCAGGCGTTTGGTAGTACAATCTGCTATTATGAAGAGAAACATTTCGTTGTAAGCGGGTTGCATCAGCCTTGCCACATTTTCTCAACTGGCTATAAAGAAGGGCAGTCATTTAGCAGAGTCACTTGAAACCCTGCTTTCCAGGATGGAAACTTTGCTTTCATTCCTTAGGTGGCACATTGTCTCAGGACTGCCCTACAAAAAGTATTCAGGAATTTGCAGCTCAATAGGTTGAGATCAGCCTTTCTGGCTCTTTAATGGATGAAACCAACTGGGCAAAGAGACGTTCTAAGCTGGGGACCATCGTGTCTTTCCCTAGTCTACACAGAAACAGCACTCTGACGTAGAAGAGCTGCTGGCGTTTGATAGCGAAGTCTCCTATTCTGAAGAGAAACATTTCGTTGTAAGCGGGTTGCATCAGCCTTGCCACATTTTCTCAACTGGCTATAAAGAAGGGCAGTCAGTAGGCCTCACCCTTCAAGCCCACTCCTATTTCATAGAGCAATCAACAGGCCTCGGTGTGCTTTCCTGTGGCAGAAAATTTGCTTTCATTCCTTAGGTGGCCCTTTGGCTCAGAACTGCCCTCCCCGAAGGATTCAGGGATGTGCAGCCCGATTAGTTGAGATCAGCCCTTCTTGCTCTTTCATGGATGATTCCAACTGGGCAAAGAGACGTTCTAAGCTGGGGACCATCGTGTCTTTCCCTAGTCTACACAGAAACAGCACTCTGACGTAGAAGAGCTGCTGGCGTTTGATAGCGAAGTCTCCTATTCTGAAGAGAAACATTTCGTTTTAAGCGGGTTGCATCAGCCTTGCCACATTTTCTCAACTGGCTATAAAGAAGGGCAGTCAGTAGGCCTCACCCTTCAAGCCCACTCCTATTTCATAGAGCAATCAACAGGCCTCGGTGTGCTTTCCTGTGGCAGAAAATTTGCTTTCATTCCTTAGGTGGCCCTTTGGCTCAGAACTGCCCTCCCCGAAGGATTCAGGGATGTGAAGCCCGATTAGTTGAGATCAGCCCTTCTTGCTCTTTCATGGATGATTCCAACTGGGCAAAGAGCCGTTCTAAGCTGGGGACCATGGTGTCTTTCCTTAGTCTACACAGAAAGAGCACTCTGAGGGAGACGAGCTGCTGGCGTTTGGTAGCAAAATCTCCTATTCTGAAGAGATACATTTCGTTGTAAGCGGGTTGCATCAGCCTTGTCACATTTTCTCAACTAGATATAAAGGAGGGCAGTCAATAGGCGTCACCCTCCAAGCCCACTCCAATTTCATAGAGAAAACTCCAGGCCTTGCTGTGCTTTCCTGTGGCAAGGAAACTGCTTTCATTCCTCAGGTGACACTTTGGCTCAGAGCTGCCCTACACCAAGGATTTACGGATGTGCAGCACGATTAGTTGAGATCTGCCCTTCTGCTTCTCTCAGGGATGAAACCATCTGGGCAAAGAGCCATTCTAAGCTGGGGACCATGGTGTCTTTTCCTAGTTTACACAGAAAGACCGTTCTTAGTGAGACGAGCTGCTGGCGTTTGGTAGCACAGTCTCCTATTCTGAAGAGTAACACTTCGTTGTAAGCGGGTTGCATCAGCCTTGCCACATTTTCTCAGCTGGCTATAAAGGAGGGCAGTCATTTAGCAGACTTACTTGAGACTCTGCTTCCCAGGCTGGAAACTTTGCTTTCATTCCTTAGGTTGCACATTGGCTCAGGACTGCCTTAAACCAAGTATTCAGGGACTTGCAGTTCGATTAGTTGAGATCAGCCATTCTGGGTCTTTTATGGATGAAACCAACTGGGCAAAGAGCCGTTCTAAGCTGGGGACCATGTTGTCTTTCCCTACTCTACACAGAAACAGCAGTCTGAGTGAGACGAGATGCTAGTGTT
Source organism: Balaenoptera physalus (assembly GCF_965194825.1). Lineage (NCBI taxonomy): Eukaryota > Metazoa > Chordata > Mammalia > Artiodactyla > Balaenopteridae > Balaenoptera > Balaenoptera physalus. Next base: position 687,571 of record NW_028126246.1, on the reverse strand, counting down.
TGGTAGCAAAATCTCCTATTCTGAAGAGAAACATTTCGTTGTAAGCGGTATGCATCAGCCTTGCCACATTTTCTCAACTGGCTATAAAGCAGGGCAGTCAGTAGGCCTCACCCTTAAAGCCCACTCCAATTTCATAGAGAAATCAACAGGCCTCTGTGTGCTTTCCTGTGGAAGGAAAGTTGATTTCATTCCTTAGGTTGCCCTTTGGCTCAGAACAGCCTTCCCAGAAGGATTCAGGGATGTGCAGCCCGATTAGTTGAGATCAGCCCTTCTGGAGCTTTCATGGATGAAACCACCTGGCAAAGAGCCATTCTAAGCTGGGGAGCATGCTGTCTTTCCCTAGTGTACACAGCAACAGCACTCTGAGGGTGACGAGCTGGTGGCGTTGGGTAGCAAAATCTCCTATTCTGAAGAGAAACATTTCGTTGTAAGCGGTTTGCATCAGCCTTGCCACATTTTCTCAACTGGCTATAAAGGAGGGCAGTCAGTTGGCCAACTTTGTTGAGGCCCTGCTTCCCAGGCTGGAAACTTTGCTTTCATTCCTTAGGTGGCACATTGGCTCAGGAGTGTCTACCCCAAGGATTCAGGGATGTGCAGCCCGATTAGTAGAGATAAGCCCTTTTAGCTCTTTCATGGATGAAACCAACTGGGCAAAGAGCCATTCTAAGCTGGGGACCAGGCTGTCTTTCCTTAGTCTACAGAGAAACAGCACTCTGAGTGAGACGAGCTGCTGGCGTTTGGTAGCATAATCTCCTATTCTGAAGAGAAACATTCGTTTTAAGCGGGTTGCCTCAGCCTTGTCACATTTTCTCAATTGGCTATAAAGGAGGGCAGTCAGTAGGCCTCAACATTCAAGCCCACTCCAATTTCATAGAGAAAATTCCAGGCCTTGCTGTGCTTTCCTGTGGCAAGGAAACTGCTTTCATTCCTTAGGTGGCACTTTGGCTCAGAACTGCCCTACCCCAAGGATTCACGGATGTGCAGCCCGATTAGTTGAGATCAGCCCTTCTGGTTCTCTCATGGATGAAACCATCTGGGCAAAGAGCCGTTGTAAGCTGGGGACAATGGTGACTTTCCCTAGTCTACACAGAAACAGCATTCTGAGGGAGAGGAGCTGCTGGCATTTGGTAGCACAATCTCCTATTCTGAAGAGAAACATTTCGTTGTAAGCGGGTTGCATCAGCCTTGCCACATTTTCTCAACTGGCTATAAAGCAGGGCAGTCAGTAGGCCTCACCCTTCAAGCCCACTCCTATTTCATAGAGAAATCAAGAGGCCTCGGTGTGCTTTCCTGTGGCAGGAAATTTGCTTTCATTCATTAGGTGGCCCTTTGGCTCAGAACAGCCCGCCCAGAAGGATTCAGGGATGCGCAGCCCGATTAGTTGAGATCAGCCTTTCTGGAGCTTTCATGGATGAAACCAACCTGGCAAAGAACGATTCTAAGCTGGGGAGCAATCTGTCTTTCCCTAGTGTACACAGCAACAGCACTCTGAGGGAGACGAGCTGGTGGCGTTTGATATCAAAATCTTGTATTCTGAAGAGAAACATTTCGTTGTAAGAGGTTGCATCAGCCTTGCCCCATTTTCTCAACTGGCTATAAAGGAGGGCAGTCAGTTGGCCAGCTTACTTGAGGCCCTGCTTCAGAGGCTGGAAACTTTGCTTTCATTCCTTAGGTGGCACATTGGCTCAGGAGTGTCTACCCCAAGGATTCAGGGATGTGCAGCCCGATTAGTAGAGATCAGCCCTTCTGGCTCTTTCATGGATGAAGCCAACTGGGCAAAGAGCCATTCTAAGCTCGGGACCATGCTGTCTTTCCTAAGTCTACACAGAAACAGCACTCTGAGGGAGACGAGCTGCTGGTGTTTGGTAGCAAAATCAGCTATTGTGAAGAGAAACATGTCGTTGTAAGCGGGTTGCCTCAGCCTTGTCACATTTTCTCAACTGGATATAAAGGAGGGCAGTCAGTAGGCGTCACCCTTGAAGCCCACTCCAATTTCATAGAGAAAACTAAAGGCCTTGGTGTGCTTTCTTGTGTCAAGGAAACTGCTTTCATTCCTTAGGTGGCACCTTGGCTCAGAACTGCCCTACCCCATGGATTCACGGATGTGCAGCCCGATTAGTTGACATCAGCGCTTCCGGTTCTCTCATGGATGAAACCATCTGGGCAAAGAGCCGTTCTAAGCTGGGGACCATGGTGCCTTTCCGTAGTCTACACAGAAACAGCATTCTGAGGGAGAGGAGCTGCTGGCGTTTGGTAGTACAATCTGCTAGTATGAAGAGAAACATTTCGTTGTAAGCAGGTTGCATCAGCCTTGCCACATTTTCTCAACTGGCTATAAAGGAGGGCAGTCATTTAGCAGAGTCACTTGAGACCCTGCTTCCAAGGCTGGAAACTTTGCTGTCATTCCTTAGGTGGCACATTGGCTCAGGACTGCCCTACCAAAAGTATTCAGGAATTTGCAGCTCAATAGGTTGAGATCAGGCTTTCTGGCTCTTTAATGGATGAAACCAACTGGGCAAAGAGACGTTCTAAGCTGGGGACCATCGTGTCTTTCCCTAGTCTACACAGAAACAGCACTCTGAGGGAGAAGAGCTGCTGGCGTTTGATAGCGAAGTCTCCTATTCTGAAGAGAAACATTTCGTTGTAAGCGGGTTGCATCAGCCTTGCCACATTTTCTCAACTGGCTATAAAGAAGTGCAGTCAGTAGGCCTCACCCTTCAAGCCCACTCCTATTTCACAGAGAAATCAACAGGCCTCTGTGTGCTTTCCTGTGGCAGGAAATTTTCTTTCATTCCTTAGGTGGCCCTTTGGCTCAGAACAGCGCTCCCAGTAGGATTCAGGGATGTGCAGCCCGATTAGTTGAGATCAGCACTTCTGGAGCTTTCATAGATGAAACCACCTAGCAAAGAGCCATTCTAAGCTGGGGAGCATGCTGTCTTTCCCTAGTGTACACAGCAACAGCACTCTGAGGGAGACGAGCTGGTGGCGTTTGGTAGCAAAATCTCCTATTCTGAAGAGAAACATTTCGTTGTAAGCGGGTTGCATCAGCCTTGCCACATTTTCTCAACTGGCTATAAAGGAGGGCAGTCAGTTGGCCAACTTTGTTGAGGCCCTGCTTCCCAGGCTGGAAACTTTGCTTTCATTCCTTAGGTGGCACATTGTCTCAGGAGTGTCTACCCCAAGGATTCAGGGATGTGCAGCCCGATTAGTAGAGATAAGCCCTTCTGGCTCTTTCATGGATGAAACCAACTGGGCAAAGAGCCATTCTAAGCTGGGGACCATGCTGTCTTTCATTAGTCTACACAGAAACAGCACTCTGAGTGAGACGTGCTGCTGGCGTTTGGTAGCATAATCTCCTATTCTGAAGAGAAACATTTTGTTGTAAGCGGGTTGCCTCAGCCTTGTCACATTTTCTCAACTGGATATAAAGGAGGGCAGTCAGTAGGCATCACCCTTTAAGCCCACTCCAATTTCATCGAGAAAACTCCAGGCCTTGGTGTGCTTTCTTGTGGCAAGGAAACTGCTTTCATTCCTTAGGTGGCACTTTGGCTCAGAACTGCCCTACCCCAAGGATTCACGGATGTGCAGCCCGATTAGTTGAGATCAGCCCTTCTGGTTCTCTCACGGATGAAACCATCTGGGCAAAGAGCCGTTCTAAGATGGGGACCATGGTGACTTTCCCTAGTCTACACAGAAACAGCATTCTGAGGGAGAGGAGCTGCTGGCGTTTGGTAGCACAATCTCCTATTCTGAAGAGAAACATTTCGTTGTAAGTGTGTTGCATCAGCCTTGCCACATTTTTTCAACTGTCTATAAAGGAGGTCAGTCAGTAGGCCTCACCCTTCAAGCCCACTCCTATTTCATAGAGAAATCAAGAGGCCTCGGTGTGCTTTCCTGTGGCGGGAAATTTGCTTTCATTCCTTAGGTGGCTCTTTGGCTCAGAACAGCCCGCCCAGAAGGATTCAGGGATGTGCAGCCCGATTAGTTGAGATCAGCCCTTCTGGAGCTTTCATGGATGAAACCAACCTGGCAAAGAGCCATTCTAAGCTGGGGAGCAATCTGTCTTTCCCTAGTGTACACAGCAACAGCACTCTGAGGGAGACGAGCTGGTGGCGTTTGGTAGCAAAATCTCCTATTCTGAAGAGAAACATTTCGTTGTAAGCGGGTTGCATTAGCCTTGCCACATTTTCTCAACTGGCTATAAAGGAGGGCAGTCAGTTGGCCAGCTTACTTGAGGCCCTGCTTCCCAGGCTGGAAACTTTGCTTTCATTCCTTAGGTGGCACATTGGCTCAGGAGTGTCTACCCCAAGGATTCAGGGATGTGCAGCCCGATTAGTAGAGATCAGCCCTTCTGGCTCTTTCAAGGATGCAGCCAACTGGGCAAAGAGCCATTCTAAGCTCGGGACCATGCTGTATTTCCTTAGTCTACACAGAAACAGCACTCTGAGTGAGACGAGCTGCTGGCGTTTGGTAGCAAAATCTCCTATTGTGAAGAGAAACATTTCGTTGTAAGCGGGGTGCCTCAGCCTTGTCACATTTTCTCAACTGGATATAAAGGAGGGCAGTTAGTAGGCGTCACCCTTCAAGCCCACTCCAATTTCATAGAGAAAACTCCAGGCCTTGGTGTGCTTTCCTGTGGCAAGGAAACTGCTTTCATTCCTTACGTGGCACCTTGGCTCAGAACTGCCCTACCCCAAGGATTCATGGATGTGCAGCCCGATTAGTTGAAATCAGCCCTTATGGCTCTTTCATGGATGAAACCAACTGGGCAAAGAGCTGTTCTAAGCTGGGGACCAAGGTGTCTTTCCCTAGTCTACACAAAAACAGCACTCTGAGTGAAACGAGCTGCTGGCGATTGGTAGAAAAATCTCCTATTCTGAAGAGGACGGGAACATGACTGAAGATTGGTTGTGGAGCCCTGTGGCCTGGGAACATGACTGTGGTTTGATTCTGGAACCCTGTGGCCTGGGAACATGACTGTGGTTTGATTCTGGAACCCTGTGTCCTGGGAACATGACTGACTTTTGATTCTGGACACCTGTGGCTTGTGAACATGACTGAGGTTTGATTCTGGAACCATGTGTTCTGGGAATATGACTGAGGTTTGGTTATGGAACCCTGTGGCCTGGGAATATGACAGAGGTTTGATGGTTGAAACCTGTGGCCCGCGAACATGACTCAGGTTTGATTCTGGAACCATGTGTCCTGGGAACATGACTGAGGTTTGATTTTGGAAACCTTTGGCCTGGGAAAATGACTGAGGTTTCATTGTGGAAACATGTGGCCTGGGATCATGACTGAGGTTTGATGGTGGAACACTCTGGCTTGGCAAAATGACTGAGGCTTGATTCTGGAACCCTGTGGCCCGGGAACATGAGAACGGTTTGATTCTGGAACCCTGTGGCCTTTAACATGACATCGGTGGATTCTGGAACCCTGTGGCCTGGGAAAATGAGAACGGTTTGATTCTGGAACCCTGTGGCCTGGGAACATGAGTGAGGATTGATGGTGGAACCCTGTGGCCTGGCAACATGACTGAGGTTTGATACTGGAAGACTGTGGCCAGGAAACATGATATCGGGTTGATTCTGGAAACTTCTGTCCTGGGAACAAGACTGAGGTTTGATTCTGGAACCCTGTGTCCTGGGAATATGACAAAGGTTTGTTGCTGGAAGCCTGTTCCCTGGGTACATGACTGAGGTTTGATTCTGGACACCTGTGTCCTGGGAACATGAGTGATGTTTGATTGTTGAAACCTGTGGCCTGCGAACATGACTCAGGTTTGATTCTGGAACCATGTGTCCTGGGAATATGACTGAGGTTTGATTCTGGAAACCTTTGGCCTGAGAAAATGACTGAGGTTTCATTGTGGAAACATGTGGCCTGGGATCATGACTGAGGTTTGATGGTGGAACACTCTGGCCTGGCAAAATGACTGAGGCTTGATTCTGGAACCCTGTGGCCCGGGAACGTGACTGAGGTTTGATGGCAGAAACCTGTGGCCTGGCAACATGACTGACGTTTGATTCTGGATCCCTGTGGCCTGGGAACATGACTGAGGCGTGATTCTGGAAAACTGTGGCCTGGGAACATGACATCTGTTTAGATTGTGGAATACTGTGCCCCGGGAACCTGACTGAGCCTTGGTTCTGAAACCCTGTGGACTGGGAACATGACTGAGGTTTTATTCTGGAACCCTGTAGCCTGGGAACATAACTGAGGATTGATTCTGGAACCCTGAGTCCTGGGAACATGATACCGGTGGATTCTGGAACCCTGGGGACTGGGCATGTGACATCTGTTTAGATTGTGGAATACTGTGCCCCGGGAACCTGACTGAGCCTTGGTTCTGGAACCCTGTGGATTGGGAACATGACTGAGGTTTTATTCTAGAACCCTGTAGCCTGGAAACATAACTGAGGATTGATTCTCGAACCCTGTGGCCTGGCAACATGACATCGGTGGATTCTAGAACCCTGTGGCCTGGGAACATGTCTGAGGTTTGATGGTGGAAACCTGTGGCTTGGCAACATGACTAAGGTTTGATTCTGGAAGACTGTGGCCAGGAAGCATGCTATCTCGTTGATTCTGGAAACTTGTGTCCTGGGAACATGACTGAGGTTTGTTTCTGGAAGCCTGTGCCCTGGGAACATGACTGAGGTTTGATTCTGGACACCTGTGTCCTGGGAACATGACTGAGGTTTGATGGTTGAAACCTGTGGCCCGCGAACATGACTCAGGTTTGATTCTGGAACCATGTGTCCTGGGAACATGACTGAGGTTTGATTTTGGAAACCTTTGGCCTGGGAAAATGACTGAGGTTTCATTGTGGAAACATGTGGCCTGGGATCATGACTGAGGTTTGATGGTGGAACACTCTGGCCTGGCAAAATGACTGAGGCTTGATTCTGGAACCCTGTGGCCCGGGAACATGAGAAAGGTTTGATTCTGGAACCCTGTGGCCTTTAACATGACATCGGTGGATTCTGGAACCCTGTGGCCTGGGAACATGAGAACGGTTTGATTCTGGAACCCTGTGGCCTGGGAACATGAGTGAGGATTGATGGTGGAACCCTGTGGCCTGGCAACATGACTGAGGTTTGATACTGGAAGACTGTGGCCAGGAAACATGATATCGGGTTGATTCTGGAAACTTCTGTCCTGGGAACAAGACTGAGGTTTGATTCTGGAAACCTGTGTCCTGGGAATATGACAAAGGTTTGTTGCTGGAAGCCTGTTCCCTGGGTACATGACTGAGGTTTGATTCTGGACACCTGTGTCCTGGGAACATGAGTGATGTTTGATGGTTGAAACCTGTGGCCTGCGAACATGACTCAGGTTTGATTCTGGAACCATGTGTCCTGGGAATATGACTGAGGTTTGATTCTGGAAACCTTTGGCCTGAGAAAATGACTGAGGTTTCATTGTGGAAACATGTGGCCTGGGATCATGACTGAGGTTTGATGGTGGAACGCTCTGGCTTGGCAAAATGACTGAGGCTTGATTCTGGAACCCTGTGGCCCGGGAACGTGACTGAGGTTTGATGGCAGAAACCTGTGGCCTGGCAACATGACTGACGTTTGATTCTGGATCCCTGTGGCCTGGTTACATGACTGAGGCGTGATTCTGGAAAACTGTGGCCTGGGAACATGACATCTGTTTAGATTGTGGAATACTGTGCCCCGGGAACCTGACTGAGCCTTGGTTCTGGAACCCTGTGGATTGGGAACATGACTGAGGTTTTATTCTAGAACCCTGTAGCCTGGAAACATAACTGAGGATTGATTCTCGAACCCTGTGGCCTGGCAACATGACATCGGTGGATTCTAGAACCCTGTGGCCTGGGAACATGTCTGAGGTTTGATGGTGGAAACCTGTGGCTTGGCAACATGACTAAGGTTTGATTCTGGAAGACTGTGGCCAGGAAGCATGATATCTGGTTGATTCTGGAAACTTGTGTCCTGGGAACATGACTGAGGTTTGTTTCTGGAAGCCTGTGCCCTGGGAACATGACTGAGGTTTGATTCTGGACACCTGTGTCCTGGGAACATGACTGAGGTTTGATGGTTGAAACCTGTGGCCCGCGAACATGACTCAGGTTTGATTCTGGAACCATGTGTCCTGGGAACATGACTGAGGTTTGATTTTGGAAACCTTTGGCCTGGGAAAATGACTGAGGTTTCATTGTGGAAACATGTGGCCTGGGATCATGACTGAGGTTTGATGGTGGAACACTCTGGCCTGGCAAAATGACTGAGGCTTGATTCTGGAACCCTGTGGCCCGGGAACATGAGAACGGTTTGATTCTGGAACCCTGTGGCCTTTAACATGACATCGGTGGATTCTGGAACCCTGTGGCCTGGGAACATGAGAACGGTTTGATTCTGGAACCCTGTGGCCTGGGAACATGAGTGAGGATTGATGGTGGAACCCTGTGGCCTGGCAACATGACTGAGGTTTGATACTGGAAGACTGTGGCCAGGAAACATGATATCGGGTTGATTCTGGAAACTTCTGTCCTGGGAACAAGACTGAGGTTTGATTCTGGAACCCTGTGTCCTGGCAATATGACAAAGGTTTGTTGCTGGAAGCCTGTTCCCTGGGTACATGACTGAGGTTTGATTCTGGACACCTGTGTCCTGGGAACATGAGTGATGTTTGATGGTTGAAACCTGTGGCCCGCGAACATGACTCAGGTTTGATTCTGGAACCATGTGTCCTGGGAACATGACTGAGGTTTGATTTTGGAAACCTTTGGCCTGGGAAAATGACTGAGGTTTCATTGTGGAAACATGTGGCCTGGGATCATGACTGAGGTTTGATGGTGGAACACTCTGGCCTGGCAAAATGACTGAGGCTTGATTCTGGAACCCTGTGGCCCGGGAACATGAGAACGGTTTGATTCTGGAACCCTGTGGCCTTTAACATGACATCGGTGGATTCTGGAACCCTGTGGCCTGGGAATATGAGAACGGTTTGATTCTGGAACCCTGTGGCCTGGGAACATGGGTGAGGATTGATGGTGGAACCCTGTGGCCTGGCAACATGACTGAGGTTTGATACTGGAAGACTGTGGCCAGGAAACATGATATCGGGTTGATTCTGGAAACTTCTGTCCTGGGAACAAGACTGAGGTTTGATTCTGGAACCCTGTGTCCTGGGAATATGACAAAGGTTTGTTGCTGGAAGCCTGTTCCCTGGGTACATGACTGAGGTTTGATTCTGGACACCTGTGTCCTGGGAACATGAGTGATGTTTGATGGTTGAGACCTGTGGCCTGCGAACATGACTCAGGTTTGATTCTGGAACCATGTGTCCTGGGAACATGACTGAGGTTTGATTCTGGAAACCTTTGGCCTGAGAAAATGACTGAGGTTTCATTGTGGAAACATGTGGCCTGGGATCATGACTGAGGTTTGATGGTGGAACACTCTGGCCTGGCAAAATGACTGAGGCTTGATTCTGGAACCCTGTGGCCCGGGAACGTGACTGAGGTTTGATGGCAGAAACCTGTGGCCTGGCAACATGACTGACGTTTGATTCTGGATCCCGGTGGCCTGGGAACATGACTGAGGCGTGATTCTGGAAAACTGTGGCCTGGGAACATGACATCTGTTTAGATTGTGGAATACTGTGCCCCGGGAACCTGACTGAGCCTTGGTTCTGAAACCCTGTGGACTGGGAACATGACTGAGGTTTTATTCTGGAACCCTGTAGCCTGGGAACATAACTGAGGATTGATTCTGGAACCCTGTGGCCTGGGAACATGATACCGGTGGATTCTGGAACCCTGGGGACTGGGCATGTGACATCTGTTTAGATTGTGGAATACTGTGCCCCGGGAACCTGACTGAGCCTTGGTTCTGGCACCCTGTGGATTGGGAACATGACTGAGGATTTATTCTAGAACCCTGTAGCCTGGAAACATAACTGAGGATTGATTCTCGAACCCTGTGGCCTGGCAACATGACATCGGTGGATTCTAGAACCCTGTGGCCTGGGAACATGTCTGAGGTTTGATGGTGGAAACCTGTGGCTTGGCAACATGACTAAGGTTTGATTCTGGAAGACTGTGGCCAGGAAGCATGATATCTGGTTGATTCTGGAAACTTGTGTCCTGGGAACATGACTGAGGTTTGTTTCTGGAAGCCTGTGCCCTGGGAACATGACTGAGGTTTGATTCTGGACACCTGTGTCCTGGGAACATGACTGAGGTTTGATGGTTGAAACCTGTGGCCCGCGAACATGACTCAGGTTTGATTCTGGAACCATGTGTCCTGGGAACATGACTGAGGTTTGATTTTGGAAACCTTTGGCCTGGGAAAATGACTGAGGTTTCATTGTGGAAACATGTGGCCTGGGATCATGACTGAGGTTTGATGGTGGAACACTCTGGCCTGGCAAAATGACTGAGGCTTGATTCTGGAACCCTGTGGCCCGGGAACATGAGAACGGTTTGATTCTGGAACCCTGTGGCCTTTAACATGACATCGGTGGATTCTGGAACCCTGTGGCCTGGGAACATGAGAACGGTTTGATTCTGGAACCCTGTGGCCTGGGAACATGAGTGAGGATTGATGGTGGAACCCTGTGGCCTGGCAACATGACTGAGGTTTGATACTGGAAGACTGTGGCCAGGAAACATGATATCGGGTTGATTCTGGAAACTTCTGTCCTGGGAACAAGACTGAGGTTTGATTCTGGAACCCTGTGTCCTGGGAATATGACAAAGGTTTGTTGCTGGAAGCCTGTTCCCTGGGTACATGACTGAGGTTTGATTCTGGACACCTGTGTCCTGGGAACATGAGTGATGTTTGATGGTTGAAACCTGTGGCCTGCGAACATGACTCAGGTTTGATTCTGGAACCATGTGTCCTGGGAACATGACTGAGGTTTGATTCTGGAAATCTTTGGCCTGAGAAAATGACTGAGGTTTCATTGTGGAAACATGTGGCCTGGGATCATGACTGAGGTTTGATGGTGGAACACTCTGGCCTGGCAAAATGACGGAGGCTTGATTCTGGAACCCTGTGGCCCGGGAACGTGACTGAGGTTTGATGGCAGAAACCTGTGGCCTGGCAACATGACTGACGTTTGATTCTGGATCCCGGTGGCCTGGGAACATGACTGAGGCGTGATTCTGGAAAACTGTGGCCTGGGAACATGACATCTGTTTAGATTGTGGAATACTGTGCCCCGGGAACCTGACTGAGCCTTGGTTCTGAAACCCTGTGGACTGGGAACATGACTGAGGTTTTATTCTGGAACCCTGTAGCCTGGGAACATAACTGAGGATTGATTCTGGAACCCTGTGGCCTGGGAACATGATACCGGTGGATTCTGGAACCCTGGGGACTGGGCATGTGACATCTGTTTAGATTGTGGAATACTGTGCCCCGGGAACCTGACTGAGCCTTGGTTCTGGAACCCTGTGGATTGGGAACATGACTGAGGTTTTATTCTAGAACCCTGTAGCCTGGAAACATAACTGAGGATTGATTCTCGAACCCTGTGGCCTGGGAACATGACATCGGTGGATTCTAGAACCCTGTGGCCTGGGAACATGTCTGAGGTTTGATGGTGGAAACCTGTGGCTTGGCAACATGACTAAGGTTTGATTCTGGAAGACTGTGGCCAGGAAGCATGATATCTGGTTGATTCTGGAAACTTGTGTCCTGGGAACATGACTGAGGTTTGTTTCTGGAAGCCTGTGCCCTGGGAACATGACTGAGGTTTGATTCTGGACACCTGTGTCCTGGGAACATGACTGAGGTTTGATGGTTGAAACCTGTGGCCCGCGAACATGACTCAGGTTTGATTCTGGAACCATGTGTCCTGGGAACATGACTGAGGTTTGATTTTGGAAACCTTTGGCCTGGGAAAATGACTGAGGTTTCATTGTGGAAACATGTGGCCTGGGATCATGACTGAGGTTTGATGGTGGAACACTCTGGCCTGGCAAAATGACTGAGGCTTGATTCTGGAACCCTGTGGCCCGGGAACATGAGAAAGGTTTGATTCTGGAACCCTGTGGCCTTTAACATGACATCGGTGGATTCTGGAACCCTGTGGCCTGGGAACATGAGAACGGTTTGATTCTGGAACCCTGTGGCCTGGGAACATGAGTGAGGATTGATGGTGGAACCCTGTGGCCTGGCAACATGACTGAGGTTTGATACTGGAAGACTGTGGCCAGGAAACATGATATCGGGTTGATTCTGGAAACTTCTGTCCTGGGAACAAGACTGAGGTTTGATTCTGGAACCCTGTGTCCTGGGAATATGACAAAGGTTTGTTGCTGGAAGCCTGTTCCCTGGGTACATGACTGAGGTTTGATTCTGGACACCTGTGTCCTGGGAACATGAGTGATGTTTGATGGTTGAAACCTGTGGCCTGCGAACATGACTCAGGTTTGATTCTGGAACCATGTGTCCTGGGAACATGACTGAGGTTTGATTCTGGAAACCTTTGGCCTGAGAAAATGACTGAGGTTTCATTGTGGAAACATGTGGCCTGGGATCATGACTGAGGTTTGATGGTGGAACACTCTGGCCTGGCAAAATGACTGAGGCTTGATTCTGGAACCCTGTGGCCCGGGAACGTGACTGAGGTTTGATGGCAGAAACCTGTGGCCTGGCAACATGACTGACGTTTGATTCTGGATCCCGGTGGCCTGGGAACATGACTGAGGCGTGATTCTGGAAAACTGTGGCCTGGGAACATGACATCTGTTTAGATTGTGGAATACTGTGCCCCGGGAACCTGACTGAGCCTTGGTTCTGAAACCCTGTGGACTGGGAACATGACTGAGGTTTTATTCTGGAACCCTGTAGCCTGGGAACATAACTGAGGATTGATTCTGGAACCCTGTGGCCTGGGAACATGATACCGGTGGATTCTGGAACCCTGGGGACTGGGCATGTGACATCTGTTTAGATTGTGGAATACTGTGCCCCGGGAACCTGACTGAGCCTTGGTTCTGGCACCCTGTGGATTGGGAACATGACTGAGGATTTATTCTAGAACCCTGTAGCCTGGAAACATAACTGAGGATTGATTCTCGAACCCTGTGGCCTGGCAACATGACATCGGTGGATTCTAGAACCCTGTGGCCTGGGAACATGTCTGAGGTTTGATGGTGGAAACCTGTGGCTTGGCAACATGACTAAGGTTTGATTCTGGAAGACTGTGGCCAGGAAGCATGATATCTGGTTGATTCTGGAAACTTGTGTCCTGGGAACATGACTGAGGTTTGTTTCTGGAAGCCTGTGCCCTGGGAACATGACTGAGGTTTGATTCTGGACACCTGTGTCCTGGGAACATGACTGAGGTTTGATGGTTGAAACCTGTGGCCCGCGAACATGACTCAGGTTTGATTCTGGAACCATGTGTCCTGGGAACATGACTGAGGTTTGATTTTGGAAACCTTTGGCCTGGGAAAATGACTGAGGTTTCATTGTGGAAACATGTGGCCTGGGATCATGACTGAGGTTTGATGGTGGAACACTCTGGCCTGGCAAAATGACTGAGGCTTGATTCTGGAACCCTGTGGCCCGGGAACATGAGAACGGTTTGATTCTGGAACCCTGTGGCCTTTAACATGACATCGGTGGATTCTGGAACCCTGTGGCCTGGGAACATGAGAACGGTTTGATTCTGGAACCCTGTGGCCTGGGAACATGAGTGAGGATTGATGGTGGAACCCTGTGGCCTGGCAACATGACTGAGGTTTGATACTGGAAGACTGTGGCCAGGAAACATGATATCGGGTTGATTCTGGAAACTTCTGTCCTGGGAACAAGACTGAGGTTTGATTCTGGAACCCTGTGTCCTGGGAATATGACAAAGGTTTGTTGCTGGAAGCCTGTTCCCTGGGTACATGACTGAGGTTTGATTCTGGACACCTGTGTCCTGGGAACATGAGTGATGTTTGATGGTTGAAACCTGTGGCCTGCGAACATGACTCAGGTTTGATTCTGGAACCATGTGTCCTGGGAACATGACTGAGGTTTGATTCTGGAAATCTTTGGCCTGAGAAAATGACTGAGGTTTCATTGTGGAAACATGTGGCCTGGGATCATGACTGAGGTTTGATGGTGGAACACTCTGGCCTGGCAAAATGACGGAGGCTTGATTCTGGAACCCTGTGGCCCGGGAACGTGACTGAGGTTTGATGGCAGAAACCTGTGGCCTGGCAACATGACTGACGTTTGATTCTGGATCCCGGTGGCCTGGGAACATGACTGAGGCGTGATTCTGGAAAACTGTGGCCTGGGAACATGACATCTGTTTAGATTGTGGAATACTGTGCCCCGGGAACCTGACTGAGCCTTGGTTCTGAAACCCTGTGGACTGGGAACATGACTGAGGTTTTATTCTGGAACCCTGTAGCCTGGGAACATAACTGAGGATTGATTCTGGAACCCTGTGGCCTGGGAACATGATACCGGTGGATTCTGGAACCCTGGGGACTGGGCATGTGACATCTGTTTAGATTGTGGAATACTGTGCCCCGGGAACCTGACTGAGCCTTGGTTCTGGAACCCTGTGGATTGGGAACATGACTGAGGTTTTATTCTAGAACCCTGTAGCCTGGAAACATAACTGAGGATTGATTCTCGAACCCTGTGGCCTGGGAACATGACATCGGTGGATTCTAGAACCCTGTGGCCTGGGAACATGTCTGAGGTTTGATGGTGGAAACCTGTGGCTTGGCAACATGACTAAGGTTTGATTCTGGAAGACTGTGGCCAGGAAGCATGATATCTGGTTGATTCTGGAAACTTGTGTCCTGGGAACATGACTGAGGTTTGTTTCTGGAAGCCTGTGCCCTGGGAACATGACTGAGGTTTGATTCTGGACACCTGTGTCCTGGGAACATGACTGAGGTTTGATGGTTGAAACCTGTGGCCCGCGAACATGACTCAGGTTTGATTCTGGAACCATGTGTCCTGGGAACATGACTGAGGTTTGATTTTGGAAACCTTTGGCCTGGGAAAATGACTGAGGTTTCATTGTGGAAACATGTGGCCTGGGATCATGACTGAGGTTTGATGGTGGAACACTCTGGCCTGGCAAAATGACTGAGGCTTGATTCTGGAACCCTGTGGCCCGGGAACATGAGAAAGGTTTGATTCTGGAACCCTGTGGCCTTTAACATGACATCGGTGGATTCTGGAACCCTGTGGCCTGGGAACATGAGAACGGTTTGATTCTGGAACCCTGTGGCCTGGGAACATGAGTGAGGATTGATGGTGGAACCCTGTGGCCTGGCAACATGACTGAGGTTTGATACTGGAAGACTGTGGCCAGGAAACATGATATCGGGTTGATTCTGGAAACTTCTGTCCTGGGAACAAGACTGAGGTTTGATTCTGGAACCCTGTGTCCTGGGAATATGACAAAGGTTTGTTGCTGGAAGCCTGTTCCCTGGGTACATGACTGAGGTTTGATTCTGGACACCTGTGTCCTGGGAACATGAGTGATGTTTGATGGTTGAAACCTGTGGCCTGCGAACATGACTCAGGTTTGATTCTGGAACCATGTGTCCTGGGAACATGACTGAGGTTTGATTCTGGAAACCTTTGGCCTGAGAAAATGACTGAGGTTTCATTGTGGAAACATGTGGCCTGGGATCATGACTGAGGTTTGATGGTGGAACACTCTGGCCTGGCAAAATGACTGAGGCTTGATTCTGGAACCCTGTGGCCCGGGAACGTGACTGAGGTTTGATGGCAGAAACCTGTGGCCTGGCAACATGACTGACGTTTGATTCTGGATCCCGGTGGCCTGGGAACATGACTGAGGCGTGATTCTGGAAAACTGTGGCCTGGGAACATGACATCTGTTTAGATTGTGGAATACTGTGCCCCGGGAACCTGACTGAGCCTTGGTTCTGAAACCCTGTGGACTGGGAACATGACTGAGGTTTTATTCTGGAACCCTGTAGCCTGGGAACATAACTGAGGATTGATTCTGGAACCCTGTGGCCTGGGAACATGATACCGGTGGATTCTGGAACCCTGGGGACTGGGCATGTGACATCTGTTTAGATTGTGGAATACTGTGCCCCGGGAACCTGACTGAGCCTTGGTTCTGGCACCCTGTGGATTGGGAACATGACTGAGGATTTATTCTAGAACCCTGTAGCCTGGAAACATAACTGAGGATTGATTCTCGAACCCTGTGGCCTGGCAACATGACATCGGTGGATTCTAGAACCCTGTGGCCTGGGAACATGTCTGAGGTTTGATGGTGGAAACCTGTGGCTTGGCAACATGACTAAGGTTTGATTCTGGAAGACTGTGGCCAGGAAGCATGATATCTGGTTGATTCTGGAAACTTGTGTCCTGGTAACATGACTGAGGTTTGTTTCTGGAAGCCTGTGCCCTGGGAACATGACTGAGGTTTGATTCTGGACACCTGTGTCCTGGGAACATGACTGAGGTTTTATGGTTGAAACCTGTGGCCCGCGAACATGACTCAGGTTTGATTCTGGAACCATGTGTCCTGGGAACATGACTGAGGTTTGATTTTGGAAACCTTTGGCCTGGGAAAATGACTGAGGTTTCATTGTGGAAACATGTGGCCTGGGATCATGACTGAGGTTTGATGGTGGAACACTCTGGCCTGGCAAAATGACTGAGGCTTGATTCTGGAACCCTGTGGCCCGGGAACATGAGAACGGTTTGATTCTGGAACCCTGTGGCCTTTAACATGACATCGGTGGATTCTGGAACCCTGTGGCCTGGGAACATGAGAACGGTTTGATTCTGGAACCCTGTGGCCTGGGAACATGAGTGAGGATTGATGGTGGAACCCTGTGGCCTGGCAACATGACTGAGGTTTGATACTGGAAGACTGTGGCCAGGAAACATGATATTGGGTTGATTCTGGAAACTTCTGTCCTGGGAACAAGACTGAGGTTTGATTCTGGAACCCTGTGTCCTGGGAATATGACAAAGGTTTGTTGCTGGAAGCCTGTTCCCTGGGTACATGACTGAGGTTTGATTCTGGACACCTGTGTCCTGGGAACATGAGTGATGTTTGATGGTTGAAACCTGTGGCCTGCGAACATGACTCAGGTTTGATTCTGGAACCATGTGTCCTGGGAACATGACTGAGGTTTGATTCTGGAAACCTTTGGCCTGAGAAAATGACTGAGGTTTCATTGTGGAAACATGTGGCCTGGGATCATGACTGAGGTTTGATGGTGGAACACTCTGGCCTGGCAAAATGACTGAGGCTTGATTCTGGAACCCTGTGGCCCGGGAACGTGACTGAGGTTTGATGGCAGAAACCTGTGGCCTGGCAACATGACTGACGTTTGATTCTGGATCCCGGTGGCCTGGGAACATGACTGAGGCGTGATTCTGGAAAACTGTGGCCTGGGAACATGACATCTGTTTAGATTGTGGAATACTGTGCCCCGGGAACCTGACTGAGCCTTGGTTCTGAAACCCTGTGGACTGGGAACATGACTGAGGTTTTATTCTGGAACCCTGTAGCCTGGGAACATAACTGAGGATTGATTCTGGAACCCTGTGGCCTGGGAACATGATACCGGTGGATTCTGGAACCCTGGGGACTGGGCATGTGACATCTGTTTAGATTGTGGAATACTGTGCCCCGGGAACCTGACTGAGCCTTGGTTCTGGCACCCTGTGGATTGGGAACATGACTGAGGATTTATTCTAGAACCCTGTAGCCTGGAAACATAACTGAGGATTGATTCTCGAACCCTGTGGCCTGGCAACATGACATCGGTGGATTCTAGAACCCTGTGGCCTGGGAACATGTCTGAGGTTTGATGGTGGAAACCTGTGGCTTGGCAACATGACTAAGGTTTGATTCTGGAAGACTGTGGCCAGGAAGCATGATATCTGGTTGATTCTGGAAACTTGTGTCCTGGGAACATGACTGAGGTTTGTTTCTGGAAGCCTGTGCCCTGGGAACATGACTGAGGTTTGATTCTGGACACCTGTGTCCTGGGAACATGACTGAGGTTTGATGGTTGAAACCTGTGGCCCGCGAACATGACTCAGGTTTGATTCTGGAACCATGTGTCCTGGGAACATGACTGAGGTTTGATTTTGGAAACCTTTGGCCTGGGAAAATGACTGAGGTTTCATTGTGGAAACATGTGGCCTGGGATCATGACTGAGGTTTGATGGTGGAACACTCTGGCCTGGCAAAATGACTGAGGCTTGATTCTGGAACCCTGTGGCCCGGGAACATGAGAACGGTTTGATTCTGGAACCCTGTGGCCTTTAACATGACATCGGTGGATTCTGGAACCCTGTGGCCTGGGAACATGAGAACGGTTTGATTCTGGAACCCTGTGGCCTGGGAACATGAGTGAGGATTGATGGTGGAACCCTGTGGCCTGGCAACATGACTGAGGTTTGATACTGGAAGACTGTGGCCAGGAAACATGATATCGGGTTGATTCTGGAAACTTCTGTCCTGGGAACAAGACTGAGGTTTGATTCTGGAACCCTGTGTCCTGGGAATATGACAAAGGTTTGTTGCTGGAAGCCTGTTCCCTGGGTACATGACTGAGGTTTGATTCTGGACACCTGTGTCCTGGGAACATGAGTGATGTTTGATGGTTGAAACCTGTGGCCTGCGAACATGACTCAGGTTTGATTCTGGAACCATGTGTCCTGGGAACATGACTGAGGTTTGATTCTGGAAACCTTTGGCCTGAGAAAATGACTGAGGTTTCATTGTGGAAACATGTGGCCTGGGATCATGACTGAGGTTTGATGGTGGAACACTCTGGCCTGGCAAAATGACTGAGGCTTGATTCTGGAACCCTGTGGCCCGGGAACGTGACTGAGGTTTGATGGCAGAAACCTGTGGCCTGGCAACATGACTGACGTTTGATTCTGGATCCCGGTGGCCTGGGAACATGACTGAGGCGTGATTCTGGAAAACTGTGGCCTGGGAACATGACATCTGTTTAGATTGTGGAATACTGTGCCCCGGGAACCTGACTGAGCCTTGGTTCTGAAACCCTGTGGACTGGGAACATGACTGAGGTTTTATTCTGGAACCCTGTAGCCTGGGAACATAACTGAGGATTGATTCTGGAACCCTGTGGCCTGGGAACATGATACCGGTGGATTCTGGAACCCTGGGGACTGGGCATGTGACATCTGTTTAGATTGTGGAATACTGTGCCCCGGGAACCTGACTGAGCCTTGGTTCTGGCACCCTGTGGATTGGGAACATGACTGAGGATTTATTCTAGAACCCTGTAGCCTGGAAACATAACTGAGGATTGATTCTCGAACCCTGTGGCCTGGCAACATGACATCGGTGGATTCTAGAACCCTGTGGCCTGGGAACATGTCTGAGGTTTGATGGTGGAAACCTGTGGCTTGGCAACATGACTAAGGTTTGATTCTGGAAGACTGTGGCCAGGAAGCATGATATCTGGTTGATTCTGGAAACTTGTGTCCTGGGAACATGACTGAGGTTTGTTTCTGGAAGCCTGTGCCCTGGGAACATGACTGAGGTTTGATTCTGGACACCTGTGTCCTGGGAACATGACTGAGGTTTGATGGTTGAAACCTGTGGCCCGCGAACATGACTCAGGTTTGATTCTGGAACCATGTGTCCTGGGAACATGACTGAGGTTTGATTTTGGAAACCTTTGGCCTGGGAAAATGACTGAGGTTTCATTGTGGAAACATGTGGCCTGGGATCATGACTGAGGTTTGATGGTGGAACACTCTGGCCTGGCAAAATGACTGAGGCTTGATTCTGGAACCCTGTGGCCCGGGAACATGAGAACGGTTTGATTCTGGAACCCTGTGGCCTTTAACATGACATCGGTGGATTCTGGAACCCTGTGGCCTGGGAACATGAGAACGGTTTGATTCTGGAACCCTGTGGCCTGGGAACATGAGTGAGGATTGATGGTGGAACCCTGTGGCCTGGCAACATGACTGAGGTTTGATACTGGAAGACTGTGGCCAGGAAACATGATATCGGGTTGATTCTGGAAACTTCTGTCCTGGGAACAAGACTGAGGTTTGATTCTGGAACCCTGTGTCCTGGCAATATGACAAAGGTTTGTTGCTGGAAGCCTGTTCCCTGGGTACATGACTGAGGTTTGATTCTGGACACCTGTGTCCTGGGAACATGAGTGATGTTTGATGGTTGAAACCTGTGGCCTGCGAACATGACTCAGGTTTGATTCTGGAACCATGTGTCCTGGGAACATGACTGAGGTTTGATTCTGGAAACCTTTGGCCTGAGAAAATGACTGAGGTTTCATTGTGGAAACATGTGGCCTGGGATCATGACTGAGGTTTGATGGTGGAACACTCTGGCCTGGCAAAATGACTGAGGCTTGATTCTGGAACCCTGTGGCCCGGGAACGTGACTGAGGTTTGATGGCAGAAACCTGTGGCCTGGCAACATGACTGACGTTTGATTCTGGATCCCGGTGGCCTGGGAACATGACTGAGGCGTGATTCTGGAAAACTGTGGCCTGGGAACATGACATCTGTTTAGATTGTGGAATACTGTGCCCCGGGAACCTGACTGAGCCTTGGTTCTGAAACCCTGTGGACTGGGAACATGACTGAGGTTTTATTCTGGAACCCTGTAGCCTGGGAACATAACTGAGGATTGATTCTGGAACCCTGTGGCCTGGGAACATGATACCGGTGGATTCTGGAACCCTGGGGACTGGGCATGTGACATCTGTTTAGATTGTGGAATACTGTGCCCCGGGAACCTGACTGAGCCTTGGTTCTGGAACCCTGTGGATTGGGAACATGACTGAGGTTTTATTCTAGAACCCTGTAGCCTGGAAACATAACTGAGGATTGATTCTCGAACCCTGTGGCCTGGCAACATGACATCGGTGGATTCTAGAACCCTGTGGCCTGGGAACATGTCTGAGGTTTGATGGTGGAAACCTGTGGCTTGGCAACATGACTAAGGTTTGATTCTGGAAGACTGTGGCCAGGAAGCATGATATCTGGTTGATTCTGGAAACTTGTGTCCTGGGAACATGACTGAGGTTTGTTTCTGGAAGCCTGTGCCCTGGGAACATGACTGAGGTTTGATTCTGGACACCTGTGTCCTGGGAACATGACTGAGGTTTGATGGTTGAAACCTGTGGCCCGCGAACATGACTCAGGTTTGATTCTGGAACCATGTGTCCTGGGAACATGACTGAGGTTTGATTTTGGAAACCTTTGGCCTGGGAAAATGACTGAGGTTTCATTGTGGAAACATGTGGCCTGGGATCATGACTGAGGTTTGATGGTGGAACACTCTGGCCTGGCAAAATGACTGAGGCTTGATTCTGGAACCCTGTGGCCCGGGAACATGAGAACGGTTTGATTCTGGAACCCTGTGGCCTTTAACATGACATCGGTGGATTCTGGAACCCTGTGGCCTGGGAACATGAGAACGGTTTGATTCTGGAACCCTGTGGCCTGGGAACATGAGTGAGGATTGATGGTGGAACCCTGTGGCCTGGCAACATGACTGAGGTTTGATACTGGAAGACTGTGGCCAGGAAACATGATATCGGGTTGATTCTGGAAACTTCTGTCCTGGGAACAAGACTGAGGTTTGATTCTGGAACCCTGTGTCCTGGGAATATGACAAAGGTTTGTTGCTGGAAGCCTGTTCCCTGGGTACATGACTGAGGTTTGATTCTGGACACCTGTGTCCTGGGAACATGAGTGATGTTTGATGGTTGAAACCTGTGGCCTGCGAACATGACTCAGGTTTGATTCTGGAACCATGTGTCCTGGGAACATGACTGAGGTTTGATTCTGGAAACCTTTGGCCTGAGAAAATGACTGAGGTTTCATTGTGGAAACATGTGGCCTGGGATCATGACTGAGGTTTGATGGTGGAACACTCTGGCCTGGCAAAATGACTGAGGCTTGATTCTGGAACCCTGTGGCCCGGGAACGTGACTGAGGTTTGATGGCAGAAACCTGTGGCCTGGCAACATGACTGACGTTTGATTCTGGATCCCGGTGGCCTGGGAACATGACTGAGGCGTGATTCTGGAAAACTGTGGCCTGGGAACATGACATCTGTTTAGATTGTGGAATACTGTGCCCCGGGAACCTGACTGAGCCTTGGTTCTGAAACCCTGTGGACTGGGAACATGACTGAGGTTTTATTCTGGAACCCTGTAGCCTGGGAACATAACTGAGGATTGATTCTGGAACCCTGTGGCCTGGGAACATGATACCGGTGGATTCTGGAACCCTGGGGACTGGGCATGTGACATCTGTTTAGATTGTGGAATACTGTGCCCCGGGAACCTGACTGAGCCTTGGTTCTGGAACCCTGTGGATTGGGAACATGACTAAGGTTTTATTCTAGAACCCTGTAGCCTGGAAACATAACTGAGGATTGATTCTCGAACCCTGTGGCCTGGCAACATGACATCGGTGGATTCTAGAACCCTGTGGCCTGGGAACATGTCTGAGGTTTGATGGTGGAAACCTGTGGCTTGGCAACATGACTAAGGTTTGATTCTGGAAGACTGTGGCCAGGAAGCATGATATCTGGTTGATTCTGGAAACTTGTGTCCTGGGAACATGACTGAGGTTTGTTTCTGGAAGCCTGTGCCCTGGGAACATGACTGAGGTTTGATTCTGGACACCTGTGTCCTGGGAACATGACTGAGGTTTGATGGTTGAAACCTGTGGCCCGCGAACATGACTCAGGTTTGATTCTGGAACCATGTGTCCTGGGAACATGACTGAGGTTTGATTTTGGAAACCTTTGGCCTGGGAAAATGACTGAGGTTTCATTGTGGAAACATGTGGCCTGGGATCATGACTGAGGTTTGATGGTGGAACACTCTGGCCTGGCAAAATGACTGAGGCTTGATTCTGGAACCCTGTGGCCTGGGAACATGAGAACGGTTTGATTCTGGAACCCTGTGGCCTGGGAACATGGGTGAGGATTGATGGTGGAACCCTGTGGCCTGGCAACATGACTGAGGTTTGATACTGGAAGACTGTGGCCAGGAAACATGATATCGGGTTGATTCTGGAAACTTCTGTCCTGGGAACAAGACTGAGGTTTGATTCTGGAACCCTGTGTCCTGGGAATATGACAAAGGTTTGTTGCTGGAAGCCTGTTCCCTGGGTACATGACTGAGGTTTGATTCTGGACACCTGTGTCCTGGGAACATGAGTGATGTTTGATTGTTGAAACCTGTGGCCTGCGAACATGACTCAGGTTTGCTTCTGGAACCATGTGTCCTGGGAATATGACTGAGGTTTGATTCTGGAAACCTTTGGCCTGAGAAAATGACTGAGGTTTCATTGTGGAAACATGTGGCCTGGGATCATGACTGAGGTTTGATGGTGGAACACTCTGGCCTGGCAAAATGACTGAGGCTTGATTCTGGAACCCTGTGGCCCGGGAACGTGACTGAGGTTTGATGGCAGAAACCTGTGGCCTGGCAACATGACTGACGTTTGATTCTGGATCCCAGTGGCCTGGGAACATGACTGAGGCGTGATTCTGGAAAACTGTGGCCTGGGAACATGACATCTGTTTAGATTGTGGAATACTGTGCCCCGGGAACCTGACTGAGCCTTGGTTCTGAAACCCTGTGGACTGGGAACATGACTGAGGTTTTATTCTGGAACCCTGTAGCCTGGGAACATAACTGAGGATTGATTCTGGAACCCTGTGGCCTGGGAACATGATACCGGTGGATTCTGGAACCCTGGGGACTGGGCATGTGACATCTGTTTAGATTGTGGAATACTGTGCCCCGGGAACCTGACTGAGCCTTGGTTCTGGAACCCTGTGGATTGGGAACATGACTGAGGTTTTATTCTAGAACCCTGTAGCCTGGAAACATAACTGAGGATTGATTCTCGAACCCTGTGGCCTGGCAACATGACATCGGTGGATTCTAGAACCCTGTGGCCTGGGAACATGTCTGAGGTTTGATGGTGGAAACCTGTGGCTTGGCAACATGACTAAGGTTTGATTCTGGAAGACTGTGGCCAGGAAGCATGATATCTGGTTGATTCTGGAAACTTGTGTCCTGGGAACATGACTGAGGTTTGTTTCTGGAAGCCTGTGCCCTGGGAACATGACTGAGGTTTGATTCTGGACACCTGTGTCCTGGGAACATGACTGAGGTTTGATGGTTGAAACCTGTGGCCCGCGAACATGACTCAGGTTTGATTCTGGAACCATGTGTCCTGGGAACATGACTGAGGTTTCATTTTGGAAACCTTTGGCCTGGGAAAATGACTGAGGTTTCATTGTGGAAACATGTGGCCTGGGATCATGACTGAGGTTTGATGGTGGAACACTCTGGCCTGGCAAAATGACTGAGGCTTGATTCTGGAACCCTGTGGCCCGGGAACATGAGAACGGTTTGATTCTGGAACCCTGTGGCCTTTAACATGACATCGGTGGATTCTGGAACCCTGTGGCCTGGGAACATGAGAACGGTTTGATTCTGGAACCCTGTGGCCTGGGAACATGGGTGAGGATTGATGGTGGAACCCTGTGGCCTGGCAACATGACTGAGGTTTGATACTGGAAGACTGTGGCCAGGAAACATGATATCGGGTTGATTCTGGAAACTTCTGTCCTGGGAACAAGACTGAGGTTTGATTCTGGAACCCTGTGTCCTGGGAATATGACAAAGGTTTGTTGCTGGAAGCCTGTTCCCTGGGTACATGACTGAGGTTTGATTCTGGACACCTGTGTCCTGGGAACATGAGTGATGTTTGATGGTTGAAACCTGTGGCCTGCGAACATGACTCAGGTTTGATTCTGGAACCATGTGTCCTGGGAACATGACTGAGGTTTGATTCTGGAAACCTTTGGCCTGAGAAAATGACTGAGGTTTCATTGTGGAAACATGTGGCCTGGGATCATGACTGAGGTTTGATGGTGGAACACTCTGGCCTGGCAAAATGACTGAGGCTTGATTCTGGAACCCTGTGGCCCGGGAACGTGACTGAGGTTTGATGGCAGAAACCTGTGGCCTGGCAACATGACTGACGTTTGATTCTGGATCCCGGTGGCCTGGGAACATGACTGAGGCGTGATTCTGGAAAACTGTGGCCTGGGAACATGACATCTGTTTAGATTGTGGAATACTGTGCCCCGGGAACCTGACTGAGCCTTGGTTCTGAAACCCTGTGGACTGGGAACATGACTGAGGTTTTATTCTGGAACCCTGTAGCCTGGGAACATAACTGAGGATTGATTCTGGAACCCTGTGGCCTGGGAACATGATACCGGTGGATTCTGGAACCCTGGGGACTGGGCATGTGACATCTGTTTAGATTGTGGAATACTGTGCCCCGGGAACCTGACTGAGCCTTGGTTCTGGAACCCTGTGGATTGGGAACATGACTGAGGTTTTATTCTAGAACCCTGTAGCCTGGAAACATAACTGAGGATTGATTCTCGAACCCTGTGGCCTGGGAACATGACATCGGTGGATTCTAGAACCCTGTGGCCTGGGAACATGTCTGAGGTTTGATGGTGGAAACCTGTGGCTTGGCAACATGACTAAGGTTTGATTCTGGAAGACTGTGGCCAGGAAGCATGATATCTGGTTGATTCTGGAAACTTGTGTCCTGGGAACATGACTGAGGTTTGTTTCTGGAAGCCTGTGCCCTGGGAACATGACTGAGGTTTGATTCTGGACACCTGTGTCCTGGGAACATGACTGAGGTTTGATGGTTGAAACCTGTGGCCCGCGAACATGACTCAGGTTTGATTCTGGAACCATGTGTCCTGGGAACATGACTGAGGTTTGATTTTGGAAACCTTTGGCCTGGGAAAATGACTGAGGTTTCATTGTGGAAACATGTGGCCTGGGATCATGACTGAGGTTTGATGGTGGAACACTCTGGCCTGGCAAAATGACTGAGGCTTGATTCTGGAACCCTGTGGCCCGGGAACATGAGAACGGTTTGATTCTGGAACCCTGTGGCCTTTAACATGACATCGGTGGATTCTGGAACCCTGTGGCCTGGGAACATGAGAACGGTTTGATTCTGGAACCCTGTGGCCTGGGAACATGGGTGAGGATTGATGGTGGAACCCTGTGGCCTGGCAACATGACTGAGGTTTGATACTGGAAGACTGTGGCCAGGAAACATGATATCGGGTTGATTCTGGAAACTTCTGTCCTGGGAACAAGACTGAGGTTTGATTCTGGAACCCTGTGTCCTGGGAATATGACAAAGGTTTGTTGCTGGAAGCCTGTTCCCTGGGTACATGACTGAGGTTTGATTCTGGACACCTGTGTCCTGGGAACATGAGTGATGTTTGATGGTTGAAACCTGTGGCCTGCGAACATGACTCAGGTTTGATTCTGGAACCATGTGTCCTGGGAATATGACTGAGGTTTGATTCTGGAAACCTTTGGCCTGAGAAAATGACTGAGGTTTCATTGTGGAAACATGTGGCCTGGGATCATGACTGAGGTTTGATGGTGGAACACTCTGGCCTGGCAAAATGACTGAGGCTTGATTCTGGAACCCTGTGGCCCGGGAACGTGACTGAGGTTTGATGGCAGAAACCTGTGGCCTGGCAACATGACTGACGTTTGATTCTGGATCCCGGTGGCCTGGGAACATGACTGAGGCGTGATTCTGGAAAACTGTGGCCTGGGAACATGACATCTGTTTAGATTGTGGAATACTGTGCCCCGGGAACCTGACTGAGCCTTGGTTCTGAAACCCTGTGGACTGGGAACATGACTGAGGTTTTATTCTGGAACCCTGTAGCCTGGGAACATAACTGAGGATTGATTCTGGAACCCTGTGGCCTGGGAACATGATACCGGTGGATTCTGGAACCCTGGGGACTGGGCATGCGACATCTGTTTAGATTGTGGAATACTGTGCCCCGGGAACCTGACTGAGCCTTGGTTCTGGAACCCTGTGGATTGGGAACATGACTGAGGTTTTATTCTAGAACCCTGTAGCCTGGAAACATAACTGAGGATTGATTCTCGAACCCTGTGGCCTGGGAACATGACATCGGTGGATTCTAGAACCCTGTGGCCTGGGAACATGTCTGAGGTTTGATGGTGGAAACCTGTGGCTTGGCAACATGACTAAGGTTTGATTCTGGAAGACTGTGGCCAGGAAGCATGATATCTGGTTGATTCTGGAAACTTGTGTCCTGGGAACATGACTGAGGTTTGTTTCTGGAAGCCTGTGCCCTGGGAACATGACTGAGGTTTGATTCTGGACACCTGTGTCCTGGGAACATGACTGAGGTTTGATGGTTTAAACCTGTGGCCCGCGAACATGACTCAGGTTTGATTCTGGAACCATGTGTCCTGGGAACATGACTGAGGTTTGATTTTGGAAACCTTTGGCCTGGGAAAATGACTGAGGTTTCATTGTGGAAACATGTGGCCTGGGATCATGACTGAGGTTTGATGGTGGAACACTCTGGCCTGGCAAAATGACTGAGGCTTGATTCTGGAACCCTGTGGCCCGGGAACATGAGAACGGTTTGATTCTGGAACCCTGTGGCCTTTAACATGACATCGGTGGATTCTGGAACCCTGTGGACTGGGAACATGAGAACGGTTTGATTCTGGAACCCTGTGGCTTGGGAACATGGGTGAGGATTGATGGTGGAACCCTGTGGCCTGGCAACATGACTGAGGTTTGATACTGGAAGACTGTGGCCAGGAAACATGATATCGGGTTGATTCTGGAAACTTCTGTCCTGGGAACAAGACTGAGGTTTGATTCTGGAACCCTGTGTCCTGGGAATATGACAAAGGTTTGTTGCTGGAAGCCTGTTCCCTGGGTACATGACTGAGGTTTGATTCTGGA
Source organism: Balaenoptera physalus (assembly GCF_965194825.1). NCBI lineage: Eukaryota > Metazoa > Chordata > Mammalia > Artiodactyla > Balaenopteridae > Balaenoptera > Balaenoptera physalus. The sequence continues at coordinate 659,726 of NW_028126246.1, read as the reverse complement.
CACCTGTGTCCTGGGAACATGAGTGATGTTTGATGGTTGAAACCTGTGGCCTGCGAACATGACTCAGGTTTGATTCTGGAACCATGTGTCCTGGGAATATGACTGAGGTTTGATTCTGGAAACCTTTGGCCTGAGAAAATGACTGAGGTTTCATTGTGGAAACATGTGGCCTGGGATCATGGCTGAGGTTTGATGGTGGAACACTCTGGCCTGGCAAAATGACTGAGGCTTGATTCTGGAACCCTGTGGCCCGGGAACGTGACTGAGGTTTGATGGCAGAAACCTGTGGCCTGGCAACATGACTGACGTTTGATTCTGGATCCCGGTGGCCTGGGAACATGACTGAGGCGTGATTCTGGAAAACTGTGGCCTGGGAACATGACATCTGTTTAGATTGTGGAATACTGTGCCCCGGGAACCTGACTGAGCCTTGGTTCTGAAACCCTGTGGACTGGGAACATGACTGAGGTTTTATTCTGGAACCCTGTAGCCTGGGAACATAACTGAGGATTGATTCTGGAACCCTGTGGCCTGGGAACATGATACCGGTGGATTCTGGAACCCTGGGGACTGGGCATGTGACATCTGTTTAGATTGTGGAATACTGTGCCCCGGGAACCTGACTGAGCCTTGGTTCTGGAACCCTGTGGATTGGGAACATGACTGAGGTTTTATTCTAGAACCCTGTAGCCTGGAAACATAACTGAGGATTGATTCTCGAACCCTGTGGCCTGGGAACATGACATCGGTGGATTCTAGAACCCTGTGGCCTGGGAACATGTCTGAGGTTTGATGGTGGAAACCTGTGGCTTGGCAACATGACTAAGGTTTGATTCTGGAAGACTGTGGCCAGGAAGCATGATATCTGGTTGATTCTGGAAACTTGTGTCCTGGGAACATGACTGAGGTTTGTTTCTGGAAGCCTGTGCCCTGGGAACATGACTGAGGTTTGATTCTGGACACCTGTGTCCTGGGAACATGACTGAGGTTTGATGGTTGAAACCTGTGGCCCGCGAACATGACTCAGGTTTGATTCTGGAACCATGTGTCCTGGGAACATGACTGAGGTTTGATTTTGGAAACCTTTGGCCTGGGAAAATGACTGAGGTTTCATTGTGGAAACATGTGGCCTGGGATCATGACTGAGGTTTGATGGTGGAACACTCTGGCCTGGCAAAATGACTGAGGCTTGATTCTGGAACCCTGTGGCCCGGGAACATGAGAACGGTTTGATTCTGGAACCCTGTGGCCTTTAACATGACATCGGTGGATTCTGGAACCCTGTGGCCTGGGAACATGAGAACGGTTTGATTCTGGAACCCTGTGGCCTGGGAACATGGGTGAGGATTGATGGTGGAACCCTGTGGCCTCGCCACATGACTGAGGTTTGATACTGGAAGACTGTGGCCAGGAAACATGATATCGGGTTGATTCTGGAAACTTCTGTCCTGGGAACAAGACTGAGGTTTGATTCTGGAACCCTGTGTCCTGGGAATATGACAAAGGTTTGTTGCTGGAAGCCTGTTCCCTGGGTACATGACTGAGGTTTGATTCTGGACACCTGTGTCCTGGGAACATGAGTGATGTTTGATGGTTGAAACCTGTGGCCTGCGAACATGACTCAGGTTTGATTCTGGAACCATGTGTCCTGGGAACATGACTGAGGTTTGATTCTGGAAACCTTTGGCCTGAGAAAATGACTGAGGTTTCATTGTGGAAACATGTGGCCTGGGATCATGACTGAGGTTTGATGGTGGAACCCTCTGGCCTGGCAAAATGACTGAGGCTTGATTCTGGAACCCTGTGGCCCGGGAACGTGACTGAGGTTTGATGGCAGAAACCTGTGGCCTGGCAACATGACTGACGTTTGATTCTGGATCCCGGTGGCCTGGGAACATGACTGAGGCGTGATTCTGGAAAACTGTGGCCTGGGAACATGACATCTGTTTAGATTGTGGAATACTGTGCCCCGGGAACCTGACTGAGCCTTGGTTCTGAAACCCTGTGGACTGGGAACATGACTGAGGTTTTATTCTGGAACCCTGTAGCCTGGGAACATAACTGAGGATTGATTCTGGAACCCTGTGGCCTGGGAACATGATACCGGTGGATTCTGGAACCCTGGGGACTGGGCATGTGACATCTGTTTAGATTGTGGAATACTGTGCCCCGGGAACCTGACTGAGCCTTGGTTCTGGAACCCTGTGGATTGGGAACATGACTGAGGTTTTATTCTAGAACCCTGTAGCCTGGAAACATAACTGAGGATTGATTCTCGAACCCTGTGGCCTGGGAACATGACATCGGTGGATTCTAGAACCCTGTGGCCTGGGAACATGTCTGAGGTTTGATGGTGGAAACCTGTGGCTTGGCAACATGACTAAGGTTTGATTCTGGAAGACTGTGGCCAGGAAGCATGATATCTGGTTGATTCTGGAAACTTGTGTCCTGGGAACATGACTGAGGTTTGTTTCTGGAAGCCTGTGCCCTGGGAACATGACTGAGGTTTGATTCTGGACACCTGTGTCCTGGGAACATGACTGAGGTTTGATGGTTGAAACCTGTGGCCCGCGAACATGACTCAGGTTTGATTCTGGAACCATGTGTCCTGGGAACATGACTGAGGTTTGATTTTGGAAACCTTTGGCCTGGGAAAATGACTGAGGTTTCATTGTGGAAACATGTGGCCTGGGATCATGACTGAGGTTTGATGGTGGAACACTCTGGCCTGGCAAAATGACTGAGGCTTGATTCTGGAACCCTGTGGCCCGGGAACATGAGAACGGTTTGATTCTGGAACCCTGTGGCCTTTAACATGACATCGGTGGATTCTGGAACCCTGTGGCCTGGGAACATGAGAACGGTTTGATTCTGGAACCCTGTGGCCTGGGAACATGGGTGAGGATTGATGGTGGAACCCTGTGGCCTGGCAACATGACTGAGGTTTGATACTGGAAGACTGTGGCCAGGAAACATGATATCGGGTTGATTCTGGAAACTTCTGTCCTGGGAACAAGACTGAGGTTTGATTCTGGAACCCTGTGTCCTGGGAATATGACAAAGGTTTGTTGCTGGAAGCCTGTTCCCTGGGTACATGACTGAGGTTTGATTCTGGACACCTGTGTCCTGGGAACATGAGTGATGTTTGATGGTTGAAACCTGTGGCCTGCGAACATGACTCAGGTTTGATTCTGGAACCATGTGTCCTGGGAATATGACTGAGGTTTGATTCTGGAAACCTTTGGCCTGAGAAAATGACTGAGGTTTCATTGTGGAAACATGTGGCCTGGGATCATGGCTGAGGTTTGATGGTGGAACACTCTGGCCTGGCAAAATGACTGAGGCTTGATTCTGGAACCCTGTGGCCCGGGAACGTGACTGAGGTTTGATGGCAGAAACCTGTGGCCTGGCAACATGACTGACGTTTGATTCTGGATCCCGGTGGCCTGGGAACATGACTGAGGCGTGATTCTGGAAAACTGTGGCCTGGGAACATGACATCTGTTTAGATTGTGGAATACTGTGCCCCGGGAACCTGACTGAGCCTTGGTTCTGAAACCCTGTGGACTGGGAACATGACTGAGGTTTTATTCTGGAACCCTGTAGCCTGGGAACATAACTGAGGATTGATTCTGGAACCCTGTGGCCTGGGAACATGATACCGGTGGATTCTGGAACCCTGGGGACTGGGCATGTGACATCTGTTTAGATTGTGGAATACTGTGCCCCGGGAACCTGACTGAGCCTTGGTTCTGGAACCCTGTGGATTGGGAACATGACTGAGGTTTTATTCTAGAACCCTGTAGCCTGGAAACATAACTGAGGATTGATTCTCGAACCCTGTGGCCTGGGAACATGACATCGGTGGATTCTAGAACCCTGTGGCCTGGGAACATGTCTGAGGTTTGATGGTGGAAACCTGTGGCTTGGCAACATGACTAAGGTTTGATTCTGGAAGACTGTGGCCAGGAAGCATGATATCTGGTTGATTCTGGAAACTTGTGTCCTGGGAACATGACTGAGGTTTGTTTCTGGAAGCCTGTGCCCTGGGAACATGACTGAGGTTTGATTCTGGACACCTGTGTCCTGGGAACATGACTGAGGTTTGATGGTTGAAACCTGTGGCCCGCGAACATGACTCAGGTTTGATTCTGGAACCATGTGTCCTGGGAACATGACTGAGGTTTGATTTTGGAAACCTTTGGCCTGGGAAAATGACTGAGGTTTCATTGTGGAAACATGTGGCCTGGGATCATGACTGAGGTTTGATGGTGGAACACTCTGGCCTGGCAAAATGACTGAGGCTTGATTCTGGAACCCTGTGGCCCGGGAACATGAGAACGGTTTGATTCTGGAACCCTGTGGCCTTTAACATGACATCGGTGGATTCTGGAACCCTGTGGCCTGGGAACATGAGAACGGTTTGATTCTGGAACCCTGTGGCCTGGGAACATGAGTGAGGATTGATGGTGGAACCCTGTGGCCTGGCAACATGACTGAGGTTTGATACTGGAAGACTGTGGCCAGGAAACATGATATCGGGTTGATTCTGGAAACTTCTGTCCTGGGAACAAGACTGAGGTTTGATTCTGGAACCCTGTGTCCTGGGAATATGACAAAGGTTTGTTGCTGGAAGCCTGTTCCCTGGGTACATGACTGAGGTTTGATTCTGGACACCTGTGTCCTGGGAACATGAGTGATGTTTGATGGTTGAAACCTGTGGCCTGCGAACATGACTCAGGTTTGATTCTGGAACCATGTGTCCTGGGAATATGACTGAGGTTTGATTCTGGAAACCTTTGGCCTGAGAAAATGACTGAGGTTTCATTGTGGAAACATGTGGCCTGGGATCATGACTGAGGTTTGATGGTGGAACACTCTGGCCTGGCAAAATGACTGAGGCTTGATTCTGGAACCCTGTGGCCCGGGAACGTGACTGAGGTTTGATGGCAGAAACCTGTGGCCTGGCAACATGACTGACGTTTGATTCTGGATCCCGGTGGCCTGGGAACATGACTGAGGCGTGATTCTGGAAAACTGTGGCCTGGGAACATGACATCTGTTTAGATTGTGGAATACTGTGCCCCGGGAACCTGACTGAGCCTTGGTTCTGAAACCCTGTGGACTGGGAACATGACTGAGGTTTTATTCTGGAACCCTGTAGCCTGGGAACATAACTGAGGATTGATTCTGGAACCCTGTGGCCTGGGAACATGATACCGGTGGATTCTGGAACCCTGGGGACTGGGCATGTGACATCTGTTTAGATTGTGGAATACTGTGCCCCGGGAACCTGACTGAGCCTTGGTTCTGGCACCCTGTGGATTGGGAACATGACTGAGGTTTTATTCTAGAACCCTGTAGCCTGGAAACATAACTGAGGATTGATTCTCGAACCCTGTGGCCTGGCAACATGACATCGGTGGATTCTAGAACCCTGTGGCCTGGGAACATGTCTGAGGTTTGATGGTGGAAACCTGTGGCTTGGCAACATGACTAAGGTTTGATTCTGGAAGACTGTGGCCAGGAAGCATGATATCTGGTTGATTCTGGAAACTTGTGTCCTGGGAACATGACTGAGGTTTGTTTCTGGAAGCCTGTGCCCTGGGAACATGACTGAGGTTTGATTCTGGACACCTGTGTCCTGGGAACATGACTGAGGTTTGATGGTTGAAACCTGTGGCCCGCGAACATGACTCAGGTTTGATTCTGGAACCATGTGTCCTGGGAACATGACTGAGGTTTGATTTTGGAAACCTTTGGCCTGGGAAAATGACTGAGGTTTCATTGTGGAAACATGTGGCCTGGGATCATGACTGAGGTTTGATGGTGGAACACTCTGGCCTGGCAAAATGACTGAGGCTTGATTCTGGAACCCTGTGGCCCGGGAACATGAGAACGGTTTGATTCTGGAACCCTGTGGCCTTTAACATGACATCGGTGGATTCTGGAACCCTGTGGCCTGGGAACATGAGAACGGTTTGATTCTGGAACCCTGTGGCCTGGGAACATGAGTGAGGATTGATGGTGGAACCCTGTGGCCTGGCAACATGACTGAGGTTTGATACTGGAAGACTGTGGCCAGGAAACATGATATCGGGTTGATTCTGGAAACTTCTGTCCTGGGAACAAGACTGAGGTTTGATTCTGGAACCCTGTGTCCTGGGAATATGACAAAGGTTTGTTGCTGGAAGCCTGTTCCCTGGGTACATGACTGAGGTTTGATTCTGGACACCTGTGTCCTGGGAACATGAGTGATGTTTGATGGTTGAAACCTGTGGCCTGCGAACATGACTCAGGTTTGATTCTGGAACCATGTGTCCTGGGAACATGACTGAGGTTTGATTCTGGAAACCTTTGGCCTGAGAAAATGACTGAGGTTTCATTGTGGAAACATGTGGCCTGGGATCATGACTGAGGTTTGATGGTGGAACACTCTGGCCTGGCAAAATGACTGAGGCTTGATTCTGGAACCCTGTGGCCCGGGAACGTGACTGAGGTTTGATGGCAGAAACCTGTGGCCTGGCAACATGACTGACGTTTGATTCTGGATCCCGGTGGCCTGGGAACATGACTGAGGCGTGATTCTGGAAAACTGTGGCCTGGGAACATGACATCTGTTTAGATTGTGGAATACTGTGCCCCGGGAACCTGACTGAGCCTTGGTTCTGAAACCCTGTGGACTGGGAACATGACTGAGGTTTTATTCTGGAACCCTGTAGCCTGGGAACATAACTGAGGATTGATTCTGGAACCCTGTGGCCTGGGAACATGATACCGTTGGATTCTGGAACCCTGGGCACTGGGCATGTGACATCTGTTTAGATTGTGGAATACTGTGCCCCGGGAACCTGACTGAGCCTTGGTTCTGGAACCCTGTGGATTGGGAACATGACTGAGGATTTATTCTAGAACCCTGTAGCCTGGAAACATAACTGAGGATTGATTCTCGAACCCTGTGGCCTGGGAACATGACATCGGTGGATTCTAGAACCCTGTGGCCTGGGAACATGTCTGAGGTTTGATGGTGGAAACCTGTGGCTTGGCAACATGACTAAGGTTTGATTCTGGAAGACTGTGGCCAGGAAGCATGATATCTGGTTGATTCTGGAAACTTGTGTCCTGGGAACATGACTGAGGTTTGTTTCTGGAAGCCTGTGCCCTGGGAACATGACTGAGGTTTGATTCTGGACACCTGTGTCCTGGGAACATGACTGAGGTTTGATGGTTGAAACCTGTGGCCCGCGAACATGACTCAGGTTTGATTCTGGAACCATGTGTCCTGGGAACATGACTGAGGTTTGATTTTGGAAACCTTTGGCCTGGGAAAATGACTGAGGTTTCATTGTGGAAACATGTGGCCTGGGATCATGACTGAGGTTTGATGGTGGAACACTCTGGCCTGGCAAAATGACTGAGGCTTGATTCTGGAACCCTGTGGCCCGGGAACATGAGAACGGTTTGATTCTGGAACCCTGTGGCCTTTAACATGACATCGGTGGATTCTGGAACCCTGTGGCCTGGGAACATGAGAACGGTTTGATTCTGGAACCCTGTGGCCTGGGAACATGAGTGAGGATTGATGGTGGAACCCTGTGGCCTGGCAACATGACTGAGGTTTGATACTGGAAGACTGTGGCCAGGAAACATGATATCGGGTTGATTCTGGAAACTTCTGTCCTGGGAACAAGACTGAGGTTTGATTCTGGAACCCTGTGTCCTGGGAATATGACAAAGGTTTGTTGCTGGAAGCCTGTTCCCTGGGTACATGACTGAGGTTTGATTCTGGACACCTGTGTCCTGGGAACATGAGTGATGTTTGATGGTTGAAACCTGTGGCCTGCGAACATGACTCAGGTTTGATTCTGGAACCATGTGTCCTGGGAATATGACTGAGGTTTGATTCTGGAAACCTTTGGCCTGAGAAAATGACTGAGGTTTCATTGTGGAAACATGTGGCCTGGGATCATGACTGAGGTTTGATGGTGGAACACTCTGGCCTGGCAAAATGACTGAGGCTTGATTCTGGAACCCTGTGGCCCGGGAACGTGACTGAGGTTTGATGGCAGAAACCTGTGGCCTGGCAACATGACTGACGTTTGATTCTGGATCCCGGTGGCCTGGGAACATGACTGAGGCGTGATTCTGGAAAACTGTGGCCTGGGAACATGACATCTGTTTAGATTGTGGAATACTGTGCCCCGGGAACCTGACGGAGCCTTGGTTCTGAAACCCTGTGGACTGGGAACATGACTGAGGTTTTATTCTGGAACCCTGTAGCCTGGGAACATAACTGAGGATTGATTCTGGAACCCTGTGGCCTGGGAACATGATACCGGTGGATTCTGGAACCCTGGGGACTGGGCATGTGACATCTGTTTAGATTGTGGAATACTGTGCCCCGGGAACCTGACTGAGCCTTGGTTCTGGCACCCTGTGGATTGGGAACATGACTGAGGTTTTATTCTAGAACCCTGTAGCCTGGAAACATAACTGAGGATTGATTCTCGAACCCTGTGGCCTGGCAACATGACATCGGTGGATTCTAGAACCCTGTGGCCTGGGAACATGTCTGAGGTTTGATGGTGGAAACCTGTGGCTTGGCAACATGACTAAGGTTTGATTCTGGAAGACTGTGGCCAGGAAGCATGATATCTGGTTGATTCTGGAAACTTGTGTCCTGGGAACATGACTGAGGTTTGTTTCTGGAAGCCTGTGCCCTGGGAACATGACTGAGGTTTGATTCGGGACACCTGTGTCCTGGGAACATGACTGAGGTTTGATGGTTGAAACCTGTGGCCCGCGAACATGACTCAGGTTTGATTCTGGAACCATGTGTCCTGGGAACATGACTGAGGTTTGATTTTGGAAACCTTTGGCCTGGGAAAATGACTGAGGTTTCATTGTGGAAACATGTGGCCTGGGATCATGACTGAGGTTTGATGGTGGAACACTCTGGCCTGGCAAAATGACTGAGGCTTGATTCTGGAACCCTGTGGCCCGGGAACATGAGAACGGTTTGATTCTGGAACCCTGTGGCCTTTAACATGACATCGGTGGATTCTGGAACCCTGTGGCCTGGGAACATGAGAACGGTTTGATTCTGGAACCCTGTGGCCTGGGAACATGGGTGAGGATTGATGGTGGAACCCTGTGGCCTGGCAACATGACTGAGGTTTGATACTGGAAGACTGTGGCCAGGAAACATGATATCGGGTTGATTCTGGAAACTTCTGTCCTGGGAACAAGACTGAGGTTTGATTCTGGAACCCTGTGTCCTGGGAATATGACAAAGGTTTGTTGCTGGAAGCCTGTTCCCTGGGTACATGACTGAGGTTTGATTCTGGACACCTGTGTCCTGGGAACATGAGTGATGTTTGATGGTTGAAACCTGTGGCCTGCGAACATGACTCAGGTTTGATTCTGGAACCATGTGTCCTGGGAATATGACTGAGGTTTGATTCTGGAAACCTTTGGCCTGAGAAAATGACTGAGGTTTCATTGTGGAAACATGTGGCCTGGGATCATGACTGAGGTTTGATGGTGGAACACTCTGGCCTGGCAAAATGACTGAGGCTTGATTCTGGAACCCTGTGGCCCGGGAACGTGACTGAGGTTTGATGGCAGAAACCTGTGGCCTGGCAACATGACTGACGTTTGATTCTGGATCCCGGTGGCCTGGGAACATGACTGAGGCGTGATTCTGGAAAACTGTGGCCTGGGAACATGACATCTGTTTAGATTGTGGAATACTGTGCCCCGGGAACCTGACTGAGCCTTGGTTCTGAAACCCTGTGGACTGGGAACATGACTGAGGTTTTATTCTGGAACCCTGTAGCCTGGGAACATAACTGAGGATTGATTCTGGAACCCTGTGGCCTGGGAACATGATACCGGTGGATTCTGGAACCCTGGGGACTGGGCATGCGACATCTGTTTAGATTGTGGAATACTGTGCCCCGGGAACCTGACTGAGCCTTGGTTCTGGAACCCTGTGGATTGGGAACATGACTGAGGTTTTATTCTAGAACCCTGTAGCCTGGAAACATAACTGAGGATTGATTCTCGAACCCTGTGGCCTGGGAACATGACATCAGTGGATTCTAGAACCCTGTGGCCTGGGAACATGTCTGAGGTTTGATGGTGGAAACCTGTGGCTTGGCAACATGACTAAGGTTTGATTCTGGAAGACTGTGGCCAGGAAGCATGATATCTGGTTGATTCTGGAAACTTGTGTCCTGGGAACATGACTGAGGTTTGTTTCTGGAAGCCTGTGCCCTGGGAACATGACTGAGGTTTGATTCTGGACACCTGTGTCCTGGGAACATGACTGAGGTTTGATGGTTGAAACCTGTGGCCCGCGAACATGACTCAGGTTTGATTCTGGAACCATGTGTCCTGGGAACATGACTGAGGTTTGATTTTGGAAACCTTTGGCCTGGGAAAATGACTGAGGTTTCATTGTGGAAACATGTGGCCTGGGATCATGACTGAGGTTTGATGGTGGAACACTCTGGCCTGGCAAAATGACTGAGGCTTGATTCTGGAACCCTGTGGCCCGGGAACATGAGAACGGTTTGATTCTGGAACCCTGTGGCCTTTAACATGACATCGGTGGATTCTGGAACCCTGTGGACTGGGAACATGAGAACGGTTTGATTCTGGAACCCTGTGGCTTGGGAACATGGGTGAGGATTGATGGTGGAACCCTGTGGCCTGGCAACATGACTGAGGTTTGATACTGGAAGACTGTGGCCAGGAAACATGATATCGGGTTGATTCTGGAAACTTCTGTCCTGGGAACAAGACTGAGGTTTGATTCTGGAACCCTGTGTCCTGGGAATATGACAAAGGTTTGTTGCTGGAAGCCTGTTCCCTGGGTACATGACTGAGGTTTGATTCTGGACACCTGTGTCCTGGGAACATGAGTGATGTTTGATGGTTGAAACCTGTGGCCTGCGAACATGACTCAGGTTTGATTCTGGAACCATGTGTCCTGGGAATATGACTGAGGTTTGATTCTGGAAACCTTTGGCCTGAGAAAATGACTGAGGTTTCATTGTGGAAACATGTGGCCTGGGATCATGGCTGAGGTTTGATGGTGGAACACTCTGGCCTGGCAAAATGACTGAGGCTTGATTCTGGAACCCTGTGGCCCGGGAACGTGACTGAGGTTTGATGGCAGAAACCTGTGGCCTGGCAACATGACTGACGTTTGATTCTGGATCCCGGTGGCCTGGGAACATGACTGAGGCGTGATTCTGGAAAACTGTGGCCTGGGAACATGACATCTGTTTAGATTGTGGAATACTGTGCCCCGGGAACCTGACTGAGCCTTGGTTCTGAAACCCTGTGGACTGGGAACATGACTGAGGTTTTATTCTGGAACCCTGTAGCCTGGGAACATAACTGAGGATTGATTCTGGAACCCTGTGGCCTGGGAACATGATACCGGTGGATTCTGGAACCCTGGGGACTGGGCATGTGACATCTGTTTAGATTGTGGAATACTGTGCCCCGGGAACCTGACTGAGCCTTGGTTCTGGAACCCTGTGGATTGGGAACATGACTGAGGATTTATTCTAGAACCCTGTAGCCTGGAAACATAACTGAGGATTGATTCTCGAACCCTGTGGCCTGGGAACATGACATCGGTGGATTCTAGAACCCTGTGGCCTGGGAACATGTCTGAGGTTTGATGGTGGAAACCTGTGGCTTGGCAACATGACTAAGGTTTGATTCTGGAAGACTGTGGCCAGGAAGCATGATATCTGGTTGATTCTGGAAACTTGTGTCCTGGGAACATGACTGAGGTTTGTTTCTGGAAGCCTGTGCCCTGGGAACATGACTGAGGTTTGATTCTGGACACCTGTGTCCTGGGAACATGACTGAGGTTTGATGGTTGAAACCTGTGGCCCGCGAACATGACTCAGGTTTGATTCTGGAACCATGTGTCCTGGGAACATGACTGAGGTTTGATTTTGGAAACCTTTGGCCTGGGAAAATGACTGAGGTTTCATTGTGGAAACATGTGGCCTGGGATCATGACTGAGGTTTGATGGTGGAACACTCTGGCCTGGCAAAATGACTGAGGCTTGATTCTGGAACCCTGTGGCCCGGGAACATGAGAACGGTTTGATTCTGGAACCCTGTGGCCTTTAACATGACATCGGTGGATTCTGGAACCCTGTGGCCTGGGAACATGAGAACGGTTTGATTCTGGAACCCTGTGGCCTGGGAACATGAGTGAGGATTGATGGTGGAACCCTGTGGCCTGGCAACATGACTGAGGTTTGATACTGGAAGACTGTGGCCAGGAAACATGATATCGGGTTGATTCTGGAAACTTCTGTCCTGGGAACAAGACTGAGGTTTGATTCTGGAACCCTGTGTCCTGGGAATATGACAAAGGTTTGTTGCTGGAAGCCTGTTCCCTGGGTACATGACTGAGGTTTGATTCTGGACACCTGTGTCCTGGGAACATGAGTGATGTTTGATGGTTGAAACCTGTGGCCTGCGAACATGACTCAGGTTTGATTCTGGAACCATGTGTCCTGGGAATATGACTGAGGTTTGATTCTGGAAACCTTTGGCCTGAGAAAATGACTGAGGTTTCATTGTGGAAACATGTGGCCTGGGATCATGACTGAGGTTTGATGGTGGAACACTCTGGCCTGGCAAAATGACTGAGGCTTGATTCTGGAACCCTGTGGCCCGGGAACGTGACTGAGGTTTGATGGCAGAAACCTGTGGCCTGGCAACATGACTGACGTTTGATTCTGGATCCCGGTGGCCTGGGAACATGACTGAGGCGTGATTCTGGAAAACTGTGGCCTGGGAACATGACATCTGTTTAGATTGTGGAATACTGTGCCCCGGGAACCTGACGGAGCCTTGGTTCTGAAACCCTGTGGACTGGGAACATGACTGAGGTTTTATTCTGGAACCCTGTAGCCTGGGAACATAACTGAGGATTGATTCTGGAACCCTGTGGCCTGGGAACATGATACCGGTGGATTCTGGAACCCTGGGGACTGGGCATGTGACATCTGTTTAGATTGTGGAATACTGTGCCCCGGGAACCTGACTGAGCCTTGGTTCTGGCACCCTGTGGATTGGGAACATGACTGAGGTTTTATTCTAGAACCCTGTAGCCTGGAAACATAACTGAGGATTGATTCTCGAACCCTGTGGCCTGGCAACATGACATCGGTGGATTCTAGAACCCTGTGGCCTGGGAACATGTCTGAGGTTTGATGGTGGAAACCTGTGGCTTGGCAACATGACTAAGGTTTGATTCTGGAAGACTGTGGCCAGGAAGCATGATATCTGGTTGATTCTGGAAACTTGTGTCCTGGGAACATGACTGAGGTTTGTTTCTGGAAGCCTGTGCCCTGGGAACATGACTGAGGTTTGATTCTGGACACCTGTGTCCTGGGAACATGACTGAGGTTTGATGGTTGAAACCTGTGGCCCGCGAACATGACTCAGGTTTGATTCTGGAACCATGTGTCCTGGGAACATGACTGAGGTTTGATTTTGGAAACCTTTGGCCTGGGAAAATGACTGAGGTTTCATTGTGGAAACATGTGGCCTGGGATCATGACTGAGGTTTGATGGTGGAACACTCTGGCCTGGCAAAATGACTGAGGCTTGATTCTGGAACCCTGTGGCCCGGGAACATGAGAACGGTTTGATTCTGGAACCCTGTGGCCTTTAACATGACATCGGTGGATTCTGGAACCCTGTGGCCTGGGAACATGAGAACGGTTTGATTCTGGAACCCTGTGGCCTGGGAACATGGGTGAGGATTGATGGTGGAACCCTGTGGCCTGGCAACATGACTGAGGTTTGATACTGGAAGACTGTGGCCAGGAAACATGATATCGGGTTGATTCTGGAAACTTCTGTCCTGGGAACAAGACTGAGGTTTGATTCTGGAACCCTGTGTCCTGGGAATATGACAAAGGTTTGTTGCTGGAAGCCTGTTCCCTGGGTACATGACTGAGGTTTGATTCTGGACACCTGTGTCCTGGGAACATGAGTGATGTTTGATGGTTGAAACCTGTGGCCTGCGAACATGACTCAGGTTTGATTCTGGAACCATGTGTCCTGGGAATATGACTGAGGTTTGATTCTGGAAACCTTTGGCCTGAGAAAATGACTGAGGTTTCATTGTGGAAACATGTGGCCTGGGATCATGACTGAGGTTTGATGGTGGAACACTCTGGCCTGGCAAAATGACTGAGGCTTGATTCTGGAACCCTGTGGCCCGGGAACGTGACTGAGGTTTGATGGCAGAAACCTGTGGCCTGGCAACATGACTGACGTTTGATTCTGGATCCCGGTGGCCTGGGAACATGACTGAGGCGTGATTCTGGAAAACTGTGGCCTGGGAACATGACATCTGTTTAGATTGTGGAATACTGTGCCCCGGGAACCTGACTGAGCCTTGGTTCTGAAACCCTGTGGACTGGGAACATGACTGAGGTTTTATTCTGGAACCCTGTAGCCTGGGAACATAACTGAGGATTGATTCTGGAACCCTGTGGCCTGGGAACATGATACCGGTGGATTCTGGAACCCTGGGGACTGGGCATGCGACATCTGTTTAGATTGTGGAATACTGTGCCCCGGGAACCTGACTGAGCCTTGGTTCTGGAACCCTGTGGATTGGGAACATGACTGAGGTTTTATTCTAGAACCCTGTAGCCTGGAAACATAACTGAGGATTGATTCTCGAACCCTGTGGCCTGGGAACATGACATCAGTGGATTCTAGAACCCTGTGGCCTGGGAACATGTCTGAGGTTTGATGGTGGAAACCTGTGGCTTGGCAACATGACTAAGGTTTGATTCTGGAAGACTGTGGCCAGGAAGCATGATATCTGGTTGATTCTGGAAACTTGTGTCCTGGGAACATGACTGAGGTTTGTTTCTGGAAGCCTGTGCCCTGGGAACATGACTGAGGTTTGATTCTGGACACCTGTGTCCTGGGAACATGACTGAGGTTTGATGGTTGAAACCTGTGGCCCGCGAACATGACTCAGGTTTGATTCTGGAACCATGTGTCCTGGGAACATGACTGAGGTTTGATTTTGGAAACCTTTGGCCTGGGAAAATGACTGAGGTTTCATTGTGGAAACATGTGGCCTGGGATCATGACTGAGGTTTGATGGTGGAACACTCTGGCCTGGCAAAATGACTGAGGCTTGATTCTGGAACCCTGTGGCCCGGGAACATGAGAACGGTTTGATTCTGGAACCCTGTGGCCTTTAACATGACATCGGTGGATTCTGGAACCCTGTGGACTGGGAACATGAGAACGGTTTGATTCTGGAACCCTGTGGCTTGGGAACATGGGTGAGGATTGATGGTGGAACCCTGTGGCCTGGCAACATGACTGAGGTTTGATACTGGAAGACTGTGGCCAGGAAACATGATATCGGGTTGATTCTGGAAACTTCTGTCCTGGGAACAAGACTGAGGTTTGATTCTGGAACCCTGTGTCCTGGGAATATGACAAAGGTTTGTTGCTGGAAGCCTGTTCCCTGGGTACATGACTGAGGTTTGATTCTGGACACCTGTGTCCTGGGAACATGAGTGATGTTTGATGGTTGAAACCTGTGGCCTGCGAACATGACTCAGGTTTGATTCTGGAACCATGTGTCCTGGGAATATGACTGAGGTTTGATTCTGGAAACCTTTGGCCTGAGAAAATGACTGAGGTTTCATTGTGGAAACATGTGGCCTGGGATCATGGCTGAGGTTTGATGGTGGAACACTCTGGCCTGGCAAAATGACTGAGGCTTGATTCTGGAACCCTGTGGCCCGGGAACGTGACTGAGGTTTGATGGCAGAAACCTGTGGCCTGGCAACATGACTGACGTTTGATTCTGGATCCCGGTGGCCTGGGAACATGACTGAGGCGTGATTCTGGAAAACTGTGGCCTGGGAACATGACATCTGTTTAGATTGTGGAATACTGTGCCCCGGGAACCTGACTGAGCCTTGGTTCTGAAACCCTGTGGACTGGGAACATGACTGAGGTTTTATTCTGGAACCCTGTAGCCTGGGAACATAACTGAGGATTGATTCTGGAACCCTGTGGCCTGGGAACATGATACCGGTGGATTCTGGAACCCTGGGGACTGGGCATGTGACATCTGTTTAGATTGTGGAATACTGTGCCCCGGGAACCTGACTGAGCCTTGGTTCTGGAACCCTGTGGATTGGGAACATGACTGAGGTTTTATTCTAGAACCCTGTAGCCTGGAAACATAACTGAGGATTGATTCTCGAACCCTGTGGCCTGGGAACATGACATCGGTGGATTCTAGAACCCTGTGGCCTGGGAACATGTCTGAGGTTTGATGGTGGAAACCTGTGGCTTGGCAACATGACTAAGGTTTGATTCTGGAAGACTGTGGCCAGGAAGCATGATATCTGGTTGATTCTGGAAACTTGTGTCCTGGGAACATGACTGAGGTTTGTTTCTGGAAGCCTGTGCCCTGGGAACATGACTGAGGTTTGATTCTGGACACCTGTGTCCTGGGAACATGACTGAGGTTTGATGGTTGAAACCTGTGGCCCGCGAACATGACTCAGGTTTGATTCTGGAACCATGTGTCCTGGGAACATGACTGAGGTTTGATTTTGGAAACCTTTGGCCTGGGAAAATGACTGAGGTTTCATTGTGGAAACATGTGGCCTGGGATCATGACTGAGGTTTGATGGTGGAACACTCTGGCCTGGCAAAATGACTGAGGCTTGATTCTGGAACCCTGTGGCCCGGGAACATGAGAACGGTTTGATTCTGGAACCCTGTGGCCTTTAACATGACATCGGTGGATTCTGGAACCCTGTGGCCTGGGAACATGAGAACGGTTTGATTCTGGAACCCTGTGGCCTGGGAACATGGGTGAGGATTGATGGTGGAACCCTGTGGCCTGGCCACATGACTGAGGTTTGATACTGGAAGACTGTGGCCAGGAAACATGATATCGGGTTGATTCTGGAAACTTCTGTCCTGGGAACAAGACTGAGGTTTGATTCTGGAACCCTGTGTCCTGGGAATATGACAAAGTTTTGTTGCTGGAAGCCTGTTCCCTGGGTACATGACTGAGGTTTGATTCTGGACACCTGTGTCCTGGGAACATGAGTGATGTTTGATGGTTGAAACCTGTGGCCTGCGAACATGACTCAGGTTTGATTCTGGAACCATGTGTCCTGGGAACATGACTGAGGTTTGATTCTGGAAACCTTTGGCCTGAGAAAATGACAGAGGTTTCATTGTGGAAACATGTGGCCTGGGATCATGACTGAGGTTTGATGGTGGAACCCTCTGGCCTGGCAAAATGACTGAGGCTTGATTCTGGAACCCTGTGGCCCGGGAACGTGACTGAGGTTTGATGGCAGAAACCTGTGGCCTGGCAACATGACTGACGTTTGATTCTGGATCCCGGTGGCCTGGGAACATGACTGAGGCGTGATTCTGGAAAACTGTGGCCTGGGAACATGACATCTGTTTAGATTGTGGAATACTGTGCCCCGGGAACCTGACTGAGCCTTGGTTCTGAAACCCTGTGGACTGGGAACATGACTGAGGTTTTATTCTGGAACCCTGTAGCCTGGGAACATAACTGAGGATTGATTCTGGAACCCTGTGGCCTGGGAACATGATACCGGTGGATTCTGGAACCCTGGGGACTGGGCATGTGACATCTGTTTAGATTGTGGAATACTGTGCCCCGGGAACCTGACTGAGCCTTGGTTCTGGAACCCTGTGGATTGGGAACATGACTGAGGTTTTATTCTAGAACCCTGTAGCCTGGAAACATAACTGAGGATTGATTCTCGAACCCTGTGGCCTGGGAACATGACATCGGTGGATTCTAGAACCCTGTGGCCTGGGAACATGTCTGAGGTTTGATGGTGGAAACCTGTGGCTTGGCAACATGACTAAGGTTTGATTCTGGAAGACTGTGGCCAGGAAGCATGATATCTGGTTGATTCTGGAAACTTGTGTCCTGGGAACATGACTGAGGTTTGTTTCTGGAAGCCTGTGCCCTGGGAACATGACTGAGGTTTGATTCTGGACACCTGTGTCCTGGGAACATGACTGAGGTTTGATGGTTGAAACCTGTGGCCCGCGAACATGACTCAGGTTTGATTCTGGAACCATGTGTCCTGGGAACATGACTGAGGTTTGATTTTGGAAACCTTTGGCCTGGGAAAATGACTGAGGTTTCATTGTGGAAACATGTGGCCTGGGATCATGACTGAGGTTTGATGGTGGAACACTCTGGCCTGGCAAAATGACTGAGGCTTGATTCTGGAACCCTGTGGCCCGGGAACATGAGAACGGTTTGATTCTGGAACCCTGTGGCCTTTAACATGACATCGGTGGATTCTGGAACCCTGTGGCCTGGGAACATGAGAACGGTTTGATTCTGGAACCCTGTGGCCTGGGAACATGGGTGAGGATTGATGGTGGAACCCTGTGGCCTGGCAACATGACTGAGGTTTGATACTGGAAGACTGTGGCCAGGAAACATGATATCGGGTTGATTCTGGAAACTTCTGTCCTGGGAACAAGACTGAGGTTTGATTCTGGAACCCTGTGTCCTGGGAATATGACAAAGGTTTGTTGCTGGAAGCCTGTTCCCTGGGTACATGACTGAGGTTTGATTCTGGACACCTGTGTCCTGGGAACATGAGTGATGTTTGATGGTTGAAACCTGTGGCCTGCGAACATGACTCAGGTTTGATTCTGGAACCATGTGTCCTGGGAATATGACTGAGGTTTGATTCTGGAAACCTTTGGCCTGAGAAAATGACTGAGGTTTCATTGTGGAAACATGTGGCCTGGGATCATGGCTGAGGTTTGATGGTGGAACACTCTGGCCTGGCAAAATGACTGAGGCTTGATTCTGGAACCCTGTGGCCCGGGAACGTGACTGAGGTTTGATGGCAGAAACCTGTGGCCTGGCAACATGACTGACGTTTGATTCTGGATCCCGGTGGCCTGGGAACATGACTGAGGCGTGATTCTGGAAAACTGTGGCCTGGGAACATGACATCTGTTTAGATTGTGGAATACTGTGCCCCGGGAACCTGACTGAGCCTTGGTTCTGAAACCCTGTGGACTGGGAACATGACTGAGGTTTTATTCTGGAACCCTGTAGCCTGGGAACATAACTGAGGATTGATTCTGGAACCCTGTGGCCTGGGAACATGATACCGGTGGATTCTGGAACCCTGGGGACTGGGCATGTGACATCTGTTTAGATTGTGGAATACTGTGCCCCGGGAACCTGACTGAGCCTTGGTTCTGGAACCCTGTGGATTGGGAACATGACTGAGGTTTTATTCTAGAACCCTGTAGCCTGGAAACATAACTGAGGATTGATTCTCGAACCCTGTGGCCTGGGAACATGACATCGGTGGATTCTAGAACCCTGTGGCCTGGGAACATGTCTGAGGTTTGATGGTGGAAACCTGTGGCTTGGCAACATGACTAAGGTTTGATTCTGGAAGACTGTGGCCAGGAAGCATGATATCTGGTTGATTCTGGAAACTTGTGTCCTGGGAACATGACTGAGGTTTGTTTCTGGAAGCCTGTGCCCTGGGAACATGACTGAGGTTTGATTCTGGACACCTGTGTCCTGGGAACATGACTGAGGTTTGATGGTTGAAACCTGTGGCCCGCGAACATGACTCAGGTTTGATTCTGGAACCATGTGTCCTGGGAACATGACTGAGGTTTGATTTTGGAAACCTTTGGCCTGGGAAAATGACTGAGGTTTCATTGTGGAAACATGTGGCCTGGGATCATGACTGAGGTTTGATGGTGGAACACTCTGGCCTGGCAAAATGACTGAGGCTTGATTCTGGAACCCTGTGGCCCGGGAACATGAGAACGGTTTGATTCTGGAACCCTGTGGCCTTTAACATGACATCGGTGGATTCTGGAACCCTGTGGCCTGGGAACATGAGAACGGTTTGATTCTGGAACCCTGTGGCCTGGGAACATGAGTGAGGATTGATGGTGGAACCCTGTGGCCTGGCAACATGACTGAGGTTTGATACTGGAAGACTGTGGCCAGGAAACATGATATCGGGTTGATTCTGGAAACTTCTGTCCTGGGAACAAGACTGAGGTTTGATTCTGGAACCCTGTGTCCTGGGAATATGACAAAGGTTTGTTGCTGGAAGCCTGTTCCCTGGGTACATGACTGAGGTTTGATTCTGGACACCTGTGTCCTGGGAACATGAGTGATGTTTGATGGTTGAAACCTGTGGCCTGCGAACATGACTCAGGTTTGATTCTGGAACCATGTGTCCTGGGAATATGACTGAGGTTTGATTCTGGAAACCTTTGGCCTGAGAAAATGACTGAGGTTTCATTGTGGAAACATGTGGCCTGGGATCATGACTGAGGTTTGATGGTGGAACACTCTGGCCTGGCAAAATGACTGAGGCTTGATTCTGGAACCCTGTGGCCCGGGAACGTGACTGAGGTTTGATGGCAGAAACCTGTGGCCTGGCAACATGACTGACGTTTGATTCTGGATCCCGGTGGCCTGGGAACATGACTGAGGCGTGATTCTGGAAAACTGTGGCCTGGGAACATGACATCTGTTTAGATTGTGGAATACTG
The DNA here is from genome assembly GCF_965194825.1 of Balaenoptera physalus. NCBI lineage: Eukaryota > Metazoa > Chordata > Mammalia > Artiodactyla > Balaenopteridae > Balaenoptera > Balaenoptera physalus. The sequence goes on along the minus strand of NW_028126246.1, from coordinate 639,065 downwards.
TGCCCCGGGAACCTGACTGAGCCTTGGTTCTGAAACCCTGTGGACTGGGAACATGACTGAGGTTTTATTCTGGAACCCTGTAGCCTGGGAACATAACTGAGGATTGATTCTGGAACCCTGTGGCCTGGGAACATGATACCGGTGGATTCTGGAACCCTGGGGACTGGGCATGTGACATCTGTTTAGATTGTGGAATACTGTGCCCCGGGAACCTGACTGAGCCTTGGTTCTGGCACCCTGTGGATTGGGAACATGACTGAGGTTTTATTCTAGAACCCTGTAGCCTGGAAACATAACTGAGGATTGATTCTCGAACCCTGTGGCCTGGCAACATGACATCGGTGGATTCTAGAACCCTGTGGCCTGGGAACATGTCTGAGGTTTGATGGTGGAAACCTGTGGCTTGGCAACATGACTAAGGTTTGATTCTGGAAGACTGTGGCCAGGAAGCATGATATCTGGTTGATTCTGGAAACTTGTGTCCTGGGAACATGACTGAGGTTTGTTTCTGGAAGCCTGTGCCCTGGGAACATGACTGAGGTTTGATTCTGGACACCTGTGTCCTGGGAACATGACTGAGGTTTGATGGTTGAAACCTGTGGCCCGCGAACATGACTCAGGTTTGATTCTGGAACCATGTGTCCTGGGAACATGACTGAGGTTTGATTTTGGAAACCTTTGGCCTGGGAAAATGACTGAGGTTTCATTGTGGAAACATGTGGCCTGGGATCATGACTGAGGTTTGATGGTGGAACACTCTGGCCTGGCAAAATGACTGAGGCTTGATTCTGGAACCCTGTGGCCCGGGAACATGAGAACGGTTTGATTCTGGAACCCTGTGGCCTTTAACATGACATCGGTGGATTCTGGAACCCTGTGGCCTGGGAACATGAGAACGGTTTGATTCTGGAACCCTGTGGCCTGGGAACATGAGTGAGGATTGATGGTGGAACCCTGTGGCCTGGCAACATGACTGAGGTTTGATACTGGAAGACTGTGGCCAGGAAACATGATATCGGGTTGATTCTGGAAACTTCTGTCCTGGGAACAAGACTGAGGTTTGATTCTGGAACCCTGTGTCCTGGGAATATGACAAAGGTTTGTTGCTGGAAGCCTGTTCCCTGGGTACATGACTGAGGTTTGATTCTGGACACCTGTGTCCTGGGAACATGAGTGATGTTTGATGGTTGAAACCTGTGGCCTGCGAACATGACTCAGGTTTGATTCTGGAACCATGTGTCCTGGGAACATGACTGAGGTTTGATTCTGGAAACCTTTGGCCTGAGAAAATGACTGAGGTTTCATTGTGGAAACATGTGGCCTGGGATCATGACTGAGGTTTGATGGTGGAACACTCTGGCCTGGCAAAATGACTGAGGCTTGATTCTGGAACCCTGTGGCCCGGGAACGTGACTGAGGTTTGATGGCAGAAACCTGTGGCCTGGCAACATGACTGACGTTTGATTCTGGATCCCGGTGGCCTGGGAACATGACTGAGGCGTGATTCTGGAAAACTGTGGCCTGGGAACATGACATCTGTTTAGATTGTGGAATACTGTGCCCCGGGAACCTGACTGAGCCTTGGTTCTGAAACCCTGTGGACTGGGAACATGACTGAGGTTTTATTCTGGAACCCTGTAGCCTGGGAACATAACTGAGGATTGATTCTGGAACCCTGTGGCCTGGGAACATGATACCGTTGGATTCTGGAACCCTGGGCACTGGGCATGTGACATCTGTTTAGATTGTGGAATACTGTGCCCCGGGAACCTGACTGAGCCTTGGTTCTGGAACCCTGTGGATTGGGAACATGACTGAGGATTTATTCTAGAACCCTGTAGCCTGGAAACATAACTGAGGATTGATTCTCGAACCCTGTGGCCTGGGAACATGACATCGGTGGATTCTAGAACCCTGTGGCCTGGGAACATGTCTGAGGTTTGATGGTGGAAACCTGTGGCTTGGCAACATGACTAAGGTTTGATTCTGGAAGACTGTGGCCAGGAAGCATGATATCTGGTTGATTCTGGAAACTTGTGTCCTGGGAACATGACTGAGGTTTGTTTCTGGAAGCCTGTGCCCTGGGAACATGACTGAGGTTTGATTCTGGACACCTGTGTCCTGGGAACATGACTGAGGTTTGATGGTTGAAACCTGTGGCCCGCGAACATGACTCAGGTTTGATTCTGGAACCATGTGTCCTGGGAACATGACTGAGGTTTGATTTTGGAAACCTTTGGCCTGGGAAAATGACTGAGGTTTCATTGTGGAAACATGTGGCCTGGGATCATGACTGAGGTTTGATGGTGGAACACTCTGGCCTGGCAAAATGACTGAGGCTTGATTCTGGAACCCTGTGGCCCGGGAACATGAGAACGGTTTGATTCTGGAACCCTGTGGCCTTTAACATGACATCGGTGGATTCTGGAACCCTGTGGCCTGGGAACATGAGAACGGTTTGATTCTGGAACCCTGTGGCCTGGGAACATGAGTGAGGATTGATGGTGGAACCCTGTGGCCTGGCAACATGACTGAGGTTTGATACTGGAAGACTGTGGCCAGGAAACATGATATCGGGTTGATTCTGGAAACTTCTGTCCTGGGAACAAGACTGAGGTTTGATTCTGGAACCCTGTGTCCTGGGAATATGACAAAGGTTTGTTGCTGGAAGCCTGTTCCCTGGGTACATGACTGAGGTTTGATTCTGGACACCTGTGTCCTGGGAACATGAGTGATGTTTGATGGTTGAAACCTGTGGCCTGCGAACATGACTCAGGTTTGATTCTGGAACCATGTGTCCTGGGAATATGACTGAGGTTTGATTCTGGAAACCTTTGGCCTGAGAAAATGACTGAGGTTTCATTGTGGAAACATGTGGCCTGGGATCATGACTGAGGTTTGATGGTGGAACACTCTGGCCTGGCAAAATGACTGAGGCTTGATTCTGGAACCCTGTGGCCCGGGAACGTGACTGAGGTTTGATGGCAGAAACCTGTGGCCTGGCAACATGACTGACGTTTGATTCTGGATCCCGGTGGCCTGGGAACATGACTGAGGCGTGATTCTGGAAAACTGTGGCCTGGGAACATGACATCTGTTTAGATTGTGGAATAATGTGCCCCGGGAACCTGACGGAGCCTTGGTTCTGAAACCCTGTGGACTGGGAACATGACTGAGGTTTTATTCTGGAACCCTGTAGCCTGGGAACATAACTGAGGATTGATTCTGGAACCCTGTGGCCTGGGAACATGATACCGGTGGATTCTGGAACCCTGGGGACTGGGCATGTGACATCTGTTTAGATTGTGGAATACTGTGCCCCGGGAACCTGACTGAGCCTTGGTTCTGGCACCCTGTGGATTGGGAACATGACTGAGGTTTTATTCTAGAACCCTGTAGCCTGGAAACATAACTGAGGATTGATTCTCGAACCCTGTGGCCTGGGAACATGACATCGGTGGATTCTAGAACCCTGTGGCCTGGGAACATGTCTGAGGTTTGATGGTGGAAACCTGTGGCTTGGCAACATGACTAAGGTTTGATTCTGGAAGACTGTGGCCAGGAAGCATGATATCTGGTTGATTCTGGAAACTTGTGTCCTGGGAACATGACTGAGGTTTGTTTCTGGAAGCCTGTGCCCTGGGAACATGACTGAGGTTTGATTCTGGACACCTGTGTCCTGGGAACATGACTGAGGTTTGATGGTTGAAACCTGTGGCCCGCGAACATGACTCAGGTTTGATTCTGGAACCATGTGTCCTGGGAACATGACTGAGGTTTGATTTTGGAAACCTTTGGCCTGGGAAAATGACTGAGGTTTCATTGTGGAAACATGTGGCCTGGGATCATGACTGAGGTTTGATGGTGGAACACTCTGGCCTGGCAAAATGACTGAGGCTTGATTCTGGAACCCTGTGGCCCGGGAACATGAGAACGGTTTGATTCTGGAACCCTGTGGCCTTTAACATGACATCGGTGGATTCTGGAACCCTGTGGCCTGGGAACATGAGAACGGTTTGATTCTGGAACCCTGTGGCCTGGGAACATGAGTGAGGATTGATGGTGGAACCCTGTGGCCTGGCAACATGACTGAGGTTTGATACTGGAAGACTGTGGCCAGGAAACATGATATCGGGTTGATTCTGGAAACTTCTGTCCTGGGAACAAGACTGAGGTTTGATTCTGGAACCCTGTGTCCTGGGAATATGACAAAGGTTTGTTGCTGGAAGCCTGTTCCCTGGGTACATGACTGAGGTTTGATTCTGGACACCTGTGTCCTGGGAACATGAGTGATGTTTGATGGTTGAAACCTGTGGCCTGCGAACATGACTCAGGTTTGATTCTGGAACCATGTGTCCTGGGAATATGACTGAGGTTTGATTCTGGAAACCTTTGGCCTGAGAAAATGACTGAGGTTTCATTGTGGAAACATGTGGCCTGGGATCATGACTGAGGTTTGATGGTGGAACACTCTGGCCTGGCAAAATGACTGAGGCTTGATTCTGGAACCCTGTGGCCCGGGAACGTGACTGAGGTTTGATGGCAGAAACCTGTGGCCTGGCAACATGACTGACGTTTGATTCTGGATCCCGGTGGCCTGGGAACATGACTGAGGCGTGATTCTGGAAAACTGTGGCCTGGGAACATGACATCTGTTTAGATTGTGGAATACTGTGCCCCGGGAACCTGACTGAGCCTTGGTTCTGAAACCCTGTGGACTGGGAACATGACTGAGGTTTTATTCTGGAACCCTGTAGCCTGGGAACATAACTGAGGATTGATTCTGGAACCCTGTGGCCTGGGAACATGATACCGGTGGATTCTGGAACCCTGGGGACTGGGCATGTGACATCTGTTTAGATTGTGGAATACTGTGCCCCGGGAACCTGACTGAGCCTTGGTTCTGGCACCCTGTGGATTGGGAACATGACTGAGGTTTTATTCTAGAACCCTGTAGCCTGGAAACATAACTGAGGATTGATTCTCGAACCCTGTGGCCTGGCAACATGACATCGGTGGATTCTAGAACCCTGTGGCCTGGGAACATGTCTGAGGTTTGATGGTGGAAACCTGTGGCTTGGCAACATGACTAAGGTTTGATTCTGGAAGACTGTGGCCAGGAAGCATGATATCTGGTTGATTCTGGAAACTTGTGTCCTGGGAACATGACTGAGGTTTGTTTCTGGAAGCCTGTGCCCTGGGAACATGACTGAGGTTTGATTCTGGACACCTGTGTCCTGGGAACATGACTGAGGTTTGATGGTTGAAACCTGTGGCCCGCGAACATGACTCAGGTTTGATTCTGGAACCATGTGTCCTGGGAACATGACTGAGGTTTGATTTTGGAAACCTTTGGCCTGGGAAAATGACTGAGGTTTCATTGTGGAAACATGTGGCCTGGGATCATGACTGAGGTTTGATGGTGGAACACTCTGGCCTGGCAAAATGACTGAGGCTTGATTCTGGAACCCTGTGGCCCGGGAACATGAGAACGGTTTGATTCTGGAACCCTGTGGCCTTTAACATGACATCGGTGGATTCTGGAACCCTGTGGCCTGGGAACATGAGAACGGTTTGATTCTGGAACCCTGTGGCCTGGGAACATGAGTGAGGATTGATGGTGGAACCCTGTGGCCTGGCAACATGACTGAGGTTTGATACTGGAAGACTGTGGCCAGGAAACATGATATCGGGTTGATTCTGGAAACTTCTGTCCTGGGAACAAGACTGAGGTTTGATTCTGGAACCCTGTGTCCTGGGAATATGACAAAGGTTTGTTGCTGGAAGCCTGTTCCCTGGGTACATGACTGAGGTTTGATTCTGGACACCTGTGTCCTGGGAACATGAGTGATGTTTGATGGTTGAAACCTGTGGCCTGCGAACATGACTCAGGTTTGATTCTGGAACCATGTGTCCTGGGAACATGACTGAGGTTTGATTCTGGAAACCTTTGGCCTGAGAAAATGACTGAGGTTTCATTGTGGAAACATGTGGCCTGGGATCATGACTGAGGTTTGATGGTGGAACACTCTGGCCTGGCAAAATGACTGAGGCTTGATTCTGGAACCCTGTGGCCCGGGAACGTGACTGAGGTTTGATGGCAGAAACCTGTGGCCTGGCAACATGACTGACGTTTGATTCTGGATCCCGGTGGCCTGGGAACATGACTGAGGCGTGATTCTGGAAAACTGTGGCCTGGGAACATGACATCTGTTTAGATTGTGGAATACTGTGCCCCGGGAACCTGACTGAGCCTTGGTTCTGAAACCCTGTGGACTGGGAACATGACTGAGGTTTTATTCTGGAACCCTGTAGCCTGGGAACATAACTGAGGATTGATTCTGGAACCCTGTGGCCTGGGAACATGATACCGTTGGATTCTGGAACCCTGGGCACTGGGCATGTGACATCTGTTTAGATTGTGGAATACTGTGCCCCGGGAACCTGACTGAGCCTTGGTTCTGGAACCCTGTGGATTGGGAACATGACTGAGGATTTATTCTAGAACCCTGTAGCCTGGAAACATAACTGAGGATTGATTCTCGAACCCTGTGGCCTGGGAACATGACATCGGTGGATTCTAGAACCCTGTGGCCTGGGAACATGTCTGAGGTTTGATGGTGGAAACCTGTGGCTTGGCAACATGACTAAGGTTTGATTCTGGAAGACTGTGGCCAGGAAGCATGATATCTGGTTGATTCTGGAAACTTGTGTCCTGGGAACATGACTGAGGTTTGTTTCTGGAAGCCTGTGCCCTGGGAACATGACTGAGGTTTGATTCTGGACACCTGTGTCCTGGGAACATGACTGAGGTTTGATGGTTGAAACCTGTGGCCCGCGAACATGACTCAGGTTTGATTCTGGAACCATGTGTCCTGGGAACATGACTGAGGTTTGATTTTGGAAACCTTTGGCCTGGGAAAATGACTGAGGTTTCATTGTGGAAACATGTGGCCTGGGATCATGACTGAGGTTTGATGGTGGAACACTCTGGCCTGGCAAAATGACTGAGGCTTGATTCTGGAACCCTGTGGCCCGGGAACATGAGAACGGTTTGATTCTGGAACCCTGTGGCCTTTAACATGACATCGGTGGATTCTGGAACCCTGTGGCCTGGGAACATGAGAACGGTTTGATTCTGGAACCCTGTGGCCTGGGAACATGAGTGAGGATTGATGGTGGAACCCTGTGGCCTGGCAACATGACTGAGGTTTGATACTGGAAGACTGTGGCCAGGAAACATGATATCGGGTTGATTCTGGAAACTTCTGTCCTGGGAACAAGACTGAGGTTTGATTCTGGAACCCTGTGTCCTGGGAATATGACAAAGGTTTGTTGCTGGAAGCCTGTTCCCTGGGTACATGACTGAGGTTTGATTCTGGACACCTGTGTCCTGGGAACATGAGTGATGTTTGATGGTTGAAACCTGTGGCCTGCGAACATGACTCAGGTTTGATTCTGGAACCATGTGTCCTGGGAATATGACTGAGGTTTGATTCTGGAAACCTTTGGCCTGAGAAAATGACTGAGGTTTCATTGTGGAAACATGTGGCCTGGGATCATGACTGAGGTTTGATGGTGGAACACTCTGGCCTGGCAAAATGACTGAGGCTTGATTCTGGAACCCTGTGGCCCGGGAACGTGACTGAGGTTTGATGGCAGAAACCTGTGGCCTGGCAACATGACTGACGTTTGATTCTGGATCCCGGTGGCCTGGGAACATGACTGAGGCGTGATTCTGGAAAACTGTGGCCTGGGAACATGACATCTGTTTAGATTGTGGAATAATGTGCCCCGGGAACCTGACGGAGCCTTGGTTCTGAAACCCTGTGGACTGGGAACATGACTGAGGTTTTATTCTGGAACCCTGTAGCCTGGGAACATAACTGAGGATTGATTCTGGAACCCTGTGGCCTGGGAACATGATACCGGTGGATTCTGGAACCCTGGGGACTGGGCATGTGACATCTGTTTAGATTGTGGAATACTGTGCCCCGGGAACCTGACTGAGCCTTGGTTCTGGCACCCTGTGGATTGGGAACATGACTGAGGTTTTATTCTAGAACCCTGTAGCCTGGAAACATAACTGAGGATTGATTCTCGAACCCTGTGGCCTGGCAACATGACATCGGTGGATTCTAGAACCCTGTGGCCTGGGAACATGTCTGAGGTTTGATGGTGGAAACCTGTGGCTTGGCAACATGACTAAGGTTTGATTCTGGAAGACTGTGGCCAGGAAGCATGATATCTGGTTGATTCTGGAAACTTGTGTCCTGGGAACATGACTGAGGTTTGTTTCTGGAAGCCTGTGCCCTGGGAACATGACTGAGGTTTGATTCTGGACACCTGTGTCCTGGGAACATGACTGAGGTTTGATGGTTGAAACCTGTGGCCCGCGAACATGACTCAGGTTTGATTCTGGAACCATGTGTCCTGGGAACATGACTGAGGTTTGATTTTGGAAACCTTTGGCCTGGGAAAATGACTGAGGTTTCATTGTGGAAACATGTGGCCTGGGATCATGACTGAGGTTTGATGGTGGAACACTCTGGCCTGGCAAAATGACTGAGGCTTGATTCTGGAACCCTGTGGCCCGGGAACATGAGAACGGTTTGATTCTGGAACCCTGTGGCCTTTAACATGACATCGGTGGATTCTGGAACCCTGTGGCCTGGGAACATGAGAACGGTTTGATTCTGGAACCCTGTGGCCTGGGAACATGAGTGAGGATTGATGGTGGAACCCTGTGGCCTGGCAACATGACTGAGGTTTGATACTGGAAGACTGTGGCCAGGAAACATGATATCGGGTTGATTCTGGAAACTTCTGTCCTGGGAACAAGACTGAGGTTTGATTCTGGAACCCTGTGTCCTGGGAATATGACAAAGGTTTGTTGCTGGAAGCCTGTTCCCTGGGTACATGACTGAGGTTTGATTCTGGACACCTGTGTCCTGGGAACATGAGTGATGTTTGATGGTTGAAACCTGTGGCCTGCGAACATGACTCAGGTTTGATTCTGGAACCATGTGTCCTGGGAACATGACTGAGGTTTGATTCTGGAAACCTTTGGCCTGAGAAAATGACTGAGGTTTCATTGTGGAAACATGTGGCCTGGGATCATGACTGAGGTTTGATGGTGGAACACTCTGGCCTGGCAAAATGACTGAGGCTTGATTCTGGAACCCTGTGGCCCGGGAACGTGACTGAGGTTTGATGGCAGAAACCTGTGGCCTGGCAACATGACTGACGTTTGATTCTGGATCCCGGTGGCCTGGGAACATGACTGAGGCGTGATTCTGGAAAACTGTGGCCTGGGAACATGACATCTGTTTAGATTGTGGAATACTGTGCCCCGGGAACCTGACTGAGCCTTGGTTCTGAAACCCTGTGGACTGGGAACATGACTGAGGTTTTATTCTGGAACCCTGTAGCCTGGGAACATAACTGAGGATTGATTCTGGAACCCTGTGGCCTGGGAACATGATACCGGTGGATTCTGGAACCCTGGGGACTGGGCATGTGACATCTGTTTAGATTGTGGAATACTGTGCCCCGGGAACCTGACTGAGCCTTGGTTCTGGAACCCTGTGGATTGGGAACATGACTGAGGTTTTATTCTAGAACCCTGTAGCCTGGAAACATAACTGAGGATTGATTCTCGAACCCTGTGGCCTGGCAACATGACATCGGTGGATTCTAGAACCCTGTGGCCTGGGAACATGTCTGAGGTTTGATGGTGGAAACCTGTGGCTTGGCAACATGACTAAGGTTTGATTCTGGAAGACTGTGGCCAGGAAGCATGATATCTGGTTGATTCTGGAAACTTGTGTCCTGGGAACATGACTGAGGTTTGTTTCTGGAAGCCTGTGCCCTAGGAACATGACTGAGGTTTGATTCTGGACACCTGTGTCCTGGGAACATGACTGAGGTTTGATGGTTGAAACCTGTGGCCCGCGAACATGACTCAGGTTTGATTCTGGAACCATGTGTCCTGGGAACATGACTGAGGTTTGATTTTGGAAACCTTTGGCCTGGGAAAATGACTGAGGTTTCATTGTGGAAACATGTGGCCTGGGATCATGACTGAGGTTTGATGGTGGAACACTCTGGCCTGGCAAAATGACTGAGGCTTGATTCTGGAACCCTGTGGCCCGGGAACATGAGAACGGTTTGATTCTGGAACCCTGTGGCCTTTAACATGACATCGGTGGATTCTGGAACCCTGTGGCCTGGGAACATGAGAACGGTTTGATTCTGGAACCCTGTGGCCTGGGAACATGGGTGAGGATTGATGGTGGAACCCTGTGGCCTGGCAACATGACTGAGGTTTGATACTGGAAGACTGTGGCCAGGAAACATGATATCGGGTTGATTCTGGAAACTTCTGTCCTGGGAACAAGACTGAGGTTTGATTCTGGAACCCTGTGTCCTGGGAATATGACAAAGGTTTGTTGCTGGAAGCCTGTTCCCTGGGTACATGACTGAGGTTTGATTCTGGACACCTGTGTCCTGGGAACATGAGTGATGTTTGATGGTTGAAACCTGTGGCCTGCGAACATGACTCAGGTTTGATTCTGGAACCATGTGTCCTGGGAACATGACTGAGGTTTGATTCTGGAAACCTTTGGCCTGAGAAAATGACTGAGGTTTCATTGTGGAAACATGTGGCCTGGGATCATGACTGAGGTTTGATGGTGGAACACTCTGGCCTGGCAAAATGACTGAGGCTTGATTCTGGAACCCTGTGGCCCGGGAACGTGACTGAGGTTTGATGGCAGAAACCTGTGGCCTGGCAACATGACTGACGTTTGATTCTGGATCCCGGTGGCCTGGGAACATGACTGAGGCGTGATTCTGGAAAACTGTGGCCTGGGAACATGACATCTGTTTAGATTGTGGAATACTGTGCCCCGGGAACCTGACTGAGCCTTGGTTCTGAAACCCTGTGGACTGGGAACATGACTGAGGTTTTATTCTGGAACCCTGTAGCCTGGGAACATAACTGAGGATTGATTCTGGAACCCTGTGGCCTGGGAACATGATACCGGTGGATTCTGGAACCCTGGGGACTGGGCATGTGACATCTGTTTAGATTGTGGAATACTGTGCCCCGGGAACCTGACTGAGCCTTGGTTCTGGAACCCTGTGGATTGGGAACATGACTGAGGTTTTATTCTAGAACCCTGTAGCCTGGAAACATAACTGAGGATTGATTCTCGAACCCTGTGGCCTGGGAACATGACATCGGTGGATTCTAGAACCCTGTGGCCTGGGAACATGTCTGAGGTTTGATGGTGGAAACCTGTGGCTTGGCAACATGACTAAGGTTTGATTCTGGAAGACTGTGGCCAGGAAGCATGATATCTGGTTGATTCTGGAAACTTGTGTCCTGGGAACATGACTGAGGTTTGTTTCTGGAAGCCTGTGCCCTGGGAACATGACTGAGGTTTGATTCTGGACACCTGTGTCCTGGGAACATGACTGAGGTTTGATGGTTGAAACCTGTGGCCCGCGAACATGACTCAGGTTTGATTCTGGAACCATGTGTCCTGGGAACATGACTGAGGTTTGATTTTGGAAACCTTTGGCCTGGGAAAATGACTGAGGTTTCATTGTGGAAACATGTGGCCTGGGATCATGACTGAGGTTTGATGGTGGAACACTCTGGCCTGGCAAAATGACTGAGGCTTGATTCTGGAACCCTGTGGCCCGGGAACATGAGAACGGTTTGATTCTGGAACCCTGTGGCCTTTAACATGACATCGGTGGATTCTGGAACCCTGTGGCCTGGGAACATGAGAACGGTTTGATTCTGGAACCCTGTGGCCTGGGAACATGGGTGAGGATTGATGGTGGAACCCTGTGGCCTGGCAACATGACTGAGGTTTGATACTGGAAGACTGTGGCCAGGAAACATGATATCGGGTTGATTCTGGAAACTTCTGTCCTGGGAACAAGACTGAGGTTTGATTCTGGAACCCTGTGTCCTGGGAATATGACAAAGGTTTGTTGCTGGAAGCCTGTTCCCTGGGTACATGACTGAGGTTTGATTCTGGACACCTGTGTCCTGGGAACATGAGTGATGTTTGATGGTTGAAACCTGTGGCCTGCGAACATGACTCAGGTTTGATTCTGGAACCATGTGTCCTGGGAATATGACTGAGGTTTGATTCTGGAAACCTTTGGCCTGAGAAAATGACTGAGGTTTCATTGTGGAAACATGTGGCCTGGGATCATGACTGAGGTTTGATGGTGGAACCCTCTGGCCTGGCAAAATGACTGAGGCTTGATTCTGGAACCCTGTGGCCCGGGAACGTGACTGAGGTTTGATGGCAGAAACCTGTGGCCTGGCAACATGACTGACGTTTGATTCTGGATCCCGGTGGCCTGGGAACATGACTGAGGCGTGATTCTGGAAAACTGTGGCCTGGGAACATGACATCTGTTTAGATTGTGGAATACTGTGCCCCGGGAACCTGACTGAGCCTTGGTTCTGAAACCCTGTGGACTGGGAACATGACTGAGGTTTTATTCTGGAACCCTGTAGCCTGGGAACATAACTGAGGATTGATTCTGGAACCCTGTGGCCTGGGAACATGATACCGGTGGATTCTGGAACCCTGGGCACTGGGCATGTGACATCTGTTTAGATTGTGGAATACTGTGCCCCGGGAACCTGACTGAGCCTTGGTTCTGGAACCCTGTGGATTGGGAACATGACTGAGGATTTATTCTAGAACCCTGTAGCCTGGAAACATAACTGAGGATTGATTCTCGAACCCTGTGGCCTGGGAACATGACATCGGTGGATTCTAGAACCCTGTGGCCTGGGAACATGTCTGAGGTTTGATGGTGGAAACCTGTGGCTTGGCAACATGACTAAGGTTTGATTCTGGAAGACTGTGGCCAGGAAGCATGATATCTGGTTGATTCTGGAAACTTGTGTCCTGGGAACATGACTGAGGTTTGTTTCTGGAAGCCTGTGCCCTGGGAACATGACTGAGGTTTGATTCTGGACACCTGTGTCCTGGGAACATGACTGAGGTTTGATGGTTGAAACCTGTGGCCCGCGAACATGACTCAGGTTTGATTCTGGAACCATGTGTCCTGGGAACATGACTGAGGTTTGATTTTGGAAACCTTTGGCCTGGGAAAATGACTGAGGTTTCATTGTGGAAACATGTGGCCTGGGATCATGACTGAGGTTTGATGGTGGAACACTCTGGCCTGGCAAAATGACTGAGGCTTGATTCTGGAACCCTGTGGCCCGGGAACATGAGAACGGTTTGATTCTGGAACCCTGTGGCCTTTAACATGACATCGGTGGATTCTGGAACCCTGTGGCCTGGGAACATGAGAACGGTTTGATTCTGGAACCCTGTGGCCTGGGAACATGAGTGAGGATTGATGGTGGAACCCTGTGGCCTGGCAACATGACTGAGGTTTGATACTGGAAGACTGTGGCCAGGAAACATGATATCGGGTTGATTCTGGAAACTTCTGTCCTGGGAACAAGACTGAGGTTTGATTCTGGAACCCTGTGTCCTGGGAATATGACAAAGGTTTGTTGCTGGAAGCCTGTTCCCTGGGTACATGACTGAGGTTTGATTCTGGACACCTGTGTCCTGGGAACATGAGTGATGTTTGATGGTTGAAACCTGTGGCCTGCGAACATGACTCAGGTTTGATTCTGGAACCATGTGTCCTGGGAATATGACTGAGGTTTGATTCTGGAAACCTTTGGCCTGAGAAAATGACTGAGGTTTCATTGTGGAAACATGTGGCCTGGGATCATGACTGAGGTTTGATGGTGGAACACTCTGGCCTGGCAAAATGACTGAGGCTTGATTCTGGAACCCTGTGGCCCGGGAACGTGACTGAGGTTTGATGGCAGAAACCTGTGGCCTGGCAACATGACTGACGTTTGATTCTGGATCCCGGTGGCCTGGGAACATGACTGAGGCGTGATTCTGGAAAACTGTGGCCTGGGAACATGACATCTGTTTAGATTGTGGAATACTGTGCCCCGGGAACCTGACTGAGCCTTGGTTCTGAAACCCTGTGGACTGGGAACATGACTGAGGTTTTATTCTGGAACCCTGTAGCCTGGGAACATAACTGAGGATTGATTCTGGAACCCTGTGGCCTGGGAACATGATACCGGTGGATTCTGGAACCCTGGGGACTGGGCATGTGACATCTGTTTAGATTGTGGAATACTGTGCCCCGGGAACCAGACTGAGCCTTGGTTCTGGCACCCTGTGGATTGGGAACATGACTGAGGTTTTATTCTAGAACCCTGTAGCCTGGAAACATAACTGAGGATTGATTCTCGAACCCTGTGGCCTGGCAACATGACATCGGTGGATTCTAGAACCCTGTGGCCTGGGAACATGTCTGAGGTTTGATGGTGGAAACCTGTGGCTTGGCAACATGACTAAGGTTTGATTCTGGAAGACTGTGGCCAGGAAGCATGATATCTGGTTGATTCTGGAAACTTGTGTCCTGGGAACATGACTGAGGTTTGTTTCTGGAAGCCTGTGCCCTGGGAACATGACTGAGGTTTGATTCTGGACACCTGTGTCCTGGGAACATGACTGAGGTTTGATGGTTGAAACCTGTGGCCCGCGAACATGACTCAGGTTTGATTCTGGAACCATGTGTCCTGGGAACATGACTGAGGTTTGATTTTGGAAACCTTTGGCCTGGGAAAATGACTGAGGTTTCATTGTGGAAACATGTGGCCTGGGATCATGACTGAGGTTTGATGGTGGAACACTCTGGCCTGGCAAAATGACTGAGGCTTGATTCTGGAACCCTGTGGCCCGGGAACATGAGAACGGTTTGATTCTGGAACCCTGTGGCCTTTAACATGACATCGGTGGATTCTGGAACCCTGTGGCCTGGGAACATGAGAACGGTTTGATTCTGGAACCCTGTGGCCTGGGAACATGAGTGAGGATTGATGGTGGAACCCTGTGGCCTGGCAACATGACTGAGGTTTGATACTGGAAGACTGTGGCCAGGAAACATGATATCGGGTTGATTCTGGAAACTTCTGTCCTGGGAACAAGACTGAGGTTTGATTCTGGAACCCTGTGTCCTGGGAATATGACAAAGGTTTGTTGCTGGAAGCCTGTTCCCTGGGTACATGACTGAGGTTTGATTCTGGACACCTGTGTCCTGGGAACATGAGTGATGTTTGATGGTTGAAACCTGTGGCCTGCGAACATGACTCAGGTTTGATTCTGGAACCATGTGTCCTGGGAACATGACTGAGGTTTGATTCTGGAAACCTTTGGCCTGAGAAAATGACTGAGGTTTCATTGTGGAAACATGTGGCCTGGGATCATGACTGAGGTTTGATGGTGGAACACTCTGGCCTGGCAAAATGACTGAGGCTTGATTCTGGAACCCTGTGGCCCGGGAACGTGACTGAGGTTTGATGGCAGAAACCTGTGGCCTGGCAACATGACTGACGTTTGATTCTGGATCCCGGTGGCCTGGGAACATGACTGAGGCGTGATTCTGGAAAACTGTGGCCTGGGAACATGACATCTGTTTAGATTGTGGAATACTGTGCCCCGGGAACCTGACTGAGCCTTGGTTCCGAAACCCTGTGGACTGGGAACATGACTGAGGTTTTATTCTGGAACCCTGTAGCCTGGGAACATAACTGAGGATTGATTCTGGAACCCTGTGGCCTGGGAACATGATACCGGTGGATTCTGGAACCCTGGGGACTGGGCATGTGACATCTGTTTAGATTGTGGAATACTGTGCCCCGGGAACCTGACTGAGCCTTGGTTCTGGAACCCTGTGGATTGGGAACATGACTGAGGTTTTATTCTAGAACCCTGTAGCCTGGAAACATAACTGAGGATTGATTCTCGAACCCTGTGGCCTGGCAACATGACATCGGTGGATTCTAGAACCCTGTGGCCTGGGAACATGTCTGAGGTTTGATGGTGGAAACCTGTGGCTTGGCAACATGACTAAGGTTTGATTCTGGAAGACTGTGGCCAGGAAGCATGATATCTGGTTGATTCTGGAAACTTGTGTCCTGGGAACATGACTGAGGTTTGTTTCTGGAAGCCTGTGCCCTAGGAACATGACTGAGGTTTGATTCTGGACACCTGTGTCCTGGGAACATGACTGAGGTTTGATGGTTGAAACCTGTGGCCCGCGAACATGACTCAGGTTTGATTCTGGAACCATGTGTCCTGGGAACATGACTGAGGTTTGATTTTGGAAACCTTTGGCCTGGGAAAATGACTGAGGTTTCATTGTGGAAACATGTGGCCTGGGATCATGACTGAGGTTTGATGGTGGAACACTCTGGCCTGGCAAAATGACTGAGGCTTGATTCTGGAACCCTGTGGCCCGGGAACATGAGAACGGTTTGATTCTGGAACCCTGTGGCCTTTAACATGACATCGGTGGATTCTGGAACCCTGTGGCCTGGGAACATGAGAACGGTTTGATTCTGGAACCCTGTGGCCTGGGAACATGGGTGAGGATTGATGGTGGAACCCTGTGGCCTGGCAACATGACTGAGGTTTGATACTGGAAGACTGTGGCCAGGAAACATGATATCGGGTTGATTCTGGAAACTTCTGTCCTGGGAACAAGACTGAGGTTTGATTCTGGAACCCTGTGTCCTGGGAATATGACAAAGGTTTGTTGCTGGAAGCCTGTTCCCTGGGTACATGACTGAGGTTTGATTCTGGACACCTGTGTCCTGGGAACATGAGTGATGTTTGATGGTTGAAACCTGTGGCCTGCGAACATGACTCAGGTTTGATTCTGGAACCATGTGTCCTGGGAACATGACTGAGGTTTGATTCTGGAAACCTTTGGCCTGAGAAAATGACTGAGGTTTCATTGTGGAAACATGTGGCCTGGGATCATGACTGAGGTTTGATGGTGGAACACTCTGGCCTGGCAAAATGACTGAGGCTTGATTCTGGAACCCTGTGGCCCGGGAACGTGACTGAGGTTTGATGGCAGAAACCTGTGGCCTGGCAACATGACTGACGTTTGATTCTGGATCCCGGTGGCCTGGGAACATGACTGAGGCGTGATTCTGGAAAACTGTGGCCTGGGAACATGACATCTGTTTAGATTGTGGAATACTGTGCCCCGGGAACCTGACTGAGCCTTGGTTCTGAAACCCTGTGGACTGGGAACATGACTGAGGTTTTATTCTGGAACCCTGTAGCCTGGGAACATAACTGAGGATTGATTCTGGAACCCTGTGGCCTGGGAACATGATACCGGTGGATTCTGGAACCCTGGGGACTGGGCATGTGACATCTGTTTAGATTGTGGAATACTGTGCCCCGGGAACCTGACTGAGCCTTGGTTCTGGAACCCTGTGGATTGGGAACATGACTGAGGTTTTATTCTAGAACCCTGTAGCCTGGAAACATAACTGAGGATTGATTCTCGAACCCTGTGGCCTGGCAACATGACATCGGTGGATTCTAGAACCCTGTGGCCTGGGAACATGTCTGAGGTTTGATGGTGGAAACCTGTGGCTTGGCAACATGACTAAGGTTTGATTCTGGAAGACTGTGGCCAGGAAGCATGATATCTGGTTGATTCTGGAAACTTGTGTCCTGGGAACATGACTGAGGTTTGTTTCTGGAAGCCTGTGCCCTGGGAACATGACTGAGGTTTGATTCTGGACACCTGTGTCCTGGGAACATGACTGAGGTTTGATGGTTGAAACCTGTGGCCCGCGAACATGACTCAGGTTTGATTCTGGAACCATGTGTCCTGGGAACATGACTGAGGTTTGATTTTGGAAACCTTTGGCCTGGGAAAATGACTGAGGTTTCATTGTGGAAACATGTGGCCTGGGATCATGACTGAGGTTTGATGGTGGAACACTCTGGCCTGGCAAAATGACTGAGGCTTGATTCTGGAACCCTGTGGCCCGGGAACATGAGAACGGTTTGATTCTGGAACCCTGTGGCCTTTAACATGACATCGGTGGATTCTGGAACCCCGTGGCCTGGGAACATGAGAACGGTTTGATTCTGGAACCCTGTGGCCTGGGAACATGGGTGAGGATTGATGGTGGAACCCTGTGGCCTGGCAACATGACTGAGGTTTGATACTGGAAGACTGTGGCCAGGAAACATGATATCGGGTTGATTCTGGAAACTTCTGTCCTGGGAACAAGACTGAGGTTTGATTCTGGAACCCTGTGTCCTGGGAATATGACAAAGGTTTGTTGCTGGAAGCCTGTTCCCTGGGTACATGACTGAGGTTTGATTCTGGACACCTGTGTCCTGGGAACATGAGTGATGTTTGATGGTTGAAACCTGTGGCCTGCGAACATGACTCAGGTTTGATTCTGGAACCATGTGTCCTGGGAATATGACTGAGGTTTGATTCTGGAAACCTTTGGCCTGAGAAAATGACTGAGGTTTCATTGTGGAAACATGTGGCCTGGGATCATGACTGAGGTTTGATGGTGGAACACTCTGGCCTGGCAAAATGACTGAGGCTTGATTCTGGAACCCTGTGGCCCGGGAACGTGACTGAGGTTTGATGGCAGAAACCTGTGGCCTGGCAACATGACTGACGTTTGATTCTGGATCCCGGTGGCCTGGGAACATGACTGAGGCGTGATTCTGGAAAACTGTGGCCTGGGAACATGACATCTGTTTAGATTGTGGAATACTGTGCCCCGGGAACCTGACGGAGCCTTGGTTCTGAAACCCTGTGGACTGGGAACATGACTGAGGTTTTATTCTGGAACCCTGTAGCCTGGGAACATAACTGAGGATTGATTCTGGAACCCTGTGGCCTGGGAACATGATACCGGTGGATTCTGGAACCCTGGGGACTGGGCATGTGACATCTGTTTAGATTGTGGAATACTGTGCCCCGGGAACCTGACTGAGCCTTGGTTCTGGCACCCTGTGGATTGGGAACATGACTGAGGTTTTATTCTAGAACCCTGTAGCCTGGAAACATAACTGAGGATTGATTCTCGAACCCTGTGGCCTGGCAACATGACATCGGTGGATTCTAGAACCCTGTGGCCTGGGAACATGTCTGAGGTTTGATGGTGGAAACCTGTGGCTTGGCAACATGACTAAGGTTTGATTCTGGAAGACTGTGGCCAGGAAGCATGATATCTGGTTGATTCTGGAAACTTGTGTCCTGGGAACATGACTGAGGTTTGTTTCTGGAAGCCTGTGCCCTGGGAACATGACTGAGGTTTGATTCTGGACACCTGTGTCCTGGGAACATGACTGAGGTTTGATGGTTGAAACCTGTGGCCCGCGAACATGACTCAGGTTTGATTCTGGAACCATGTGTCCTGGGAACATGACTGAGGTTTGATTTTGGAAACCTTTGGCCTGGGAAAATGACTGAGGTTTCATTGTGGAAACATGTGGCCTGGGATCATGACTGAGGTTTGATGGTGGAACACTCTGGCCTGGCAAAATGACTGAGGCTTGATTCTGGAACCCTGTGGCCCGGGAACATGAGAACGGTTTGATTCTGGAACCCTGTGGCCTTTAACATGACATCGGTGGATTCTGGAACCCTGTGGCCTGGGAACATGAGAACGGTTTGATTCTGGAACCCTGTGGCCTGGGAACATGAGTGAGGATTGATGGTGGAACCCTGTGGCCTGGCAACATGACTGAGGTTTGATACTGGAAGACTGTGGCCAGGAAACATGATATCGGGTTGATTCTGGAAACTTCTGTCCTAGGAACAAGACTGAGGTTTGATTCTGGAACCCTGTGTCCTGGGAATATGACAAAGGTTTGTTGCTGGAAGCCTGTTCCCTGGGTACATGACTGAGGTTTGATTCTGGACACCTGTGTCCTGGGAACATGAGTGATGTTTGATGGTTGAAACCTGTGGCCTGCGAACATGACTCAGGTTTGATTCTGGAACCATGTGTCCTGGGAACATGACTGAGGTTTGATTCTGGAAACCTTTGGCCTGAGAAAATGACTGAGGTTTCATTGTGGAAACATGTGGCCTGGGATCATGACTGAGGTTTGATGGTGGAACACTCTGGCCTGGCAAAATGACTGAGGCTTGATTCTGGAACCCTGTGGCCCGGGAACGTGACTGAGGTTTGATGGCAGAAACCTGTGGCCTGGCAACATGACTGACGTTTGATTCTGGATCCCGGTGGCCTGGGAACATGACTGAGGCGTGATTCTGGAAAACTGTGGCCTGGGAACATGACATCTGTTTAGATTGTGGAATACTGTGCCCCGGGAACCTGACTGAGCCTTGGTTCTGAAACCCTGTGGACTGGGAACATGACTGAGGTTTTATTCTGGAACCCTGTAGCCTGGGAACATAACTGAGGATTGATTCTGGAACCCTGTGGCCTGGGAACATGATACCGGTGGATTCTGGAACCCTGGGGACTGGGCATGTGACATCTGTTTAGATTGTGGAATACTGTGCCCCGGGAACCTGACTGAGCCTTGGTTCTGGCACCCTGTGGATTGGGAACATGACTGAGGTTTTATTCTAGAACCCTGTAGCCTGGAAACATAACTGAGGATTGATTCTCGAACCCTGTGGCCTGGCAACATGACATCGGTGGATTCTAGAACCCTGTGGCCTGGGAACATGTCTGAGGTTTGATGGTGGAAACCTGTGGCTTGGCAACATGACTAAGGTTTGATTCTGGAAGACTGTGGCCAGGAAGCATGATATCTGGTTGATTCTGGAAACTTGTGTCCTGGGAACATGACTGAGGTTTGTTTCTGGAAGCCTGTGCCCTAGGAACATGACTGAGGTTTGATTCTGGACACCTGTGTCCTGGGAACATGACTGAGGTTTGATGGTTGAAACCTGTGGCCCGCGAACATGACTCAGGTTTGATTCTGGAACCATGTGTCCTGGGAACATGACTGAGGTTTGATTTTGGAAACCTTTGGCCTGGGAAAATGACTGAGGTTTCATTGTGGAAACATGTGGCCTGGGATCATGACTGAGGTTTGATGGTGGAACACTCTGGCCTGGCAAAATGACTGAGGCTTGATTCTGGAACCCTGTGGCCCGGGAACATGAGAACGGTTTGATTCTGGAACCCTGTGGCCTTTAACATGACATCGGTGGATTCTGGAACCCTGTGGCCTGGGAACATGAGAACGGTTTGATTCTGGAACCCTGTGGCCTGGGAACATGGGTGAGGATTGATGGTGGAACCCTGTGGCCTGGCAACATGACTGAGGTTTGATACTGGAAGACTGTGGCCAGGAAACATGATATCGGGTTGATTCTGGAAACTTCTGTCCTGGGAACAAGACTGAGGTTTGATTCTGGAACCCTGTGTCCTGGGAATATGACAAAGGTTTGTTGCTGGAAGCCTGTTCCCTGGGTACATGACTGAGGTTTGATTCTGGACACCTGTGTCCTGGGAACATGAGTGATGTTTGATGGTTGAAACCTGTGGCCTGCGAACATGACTCAGGTTTGATTCTGGAACCATGTGTCCTGGGAACATGACTGAGGTTTGATTCTGGAAACCTTTGGCCTGAGAAAATGACTGAGGTTTCATTGTGGAAACATGTGGCCTGGGATCATGACTGAGGTTTGATGGTGGAACACTCTGGCCTGGCAAAATGACTGAGGCTTGATTCTGGAACCCTGTGGCCCGGGAACGTGACTGAGGTTTGATGGCAGAAACCTGTGGCCTGGCAACATGACTGACGTTTGATTCTGGATCCCGGTGGCCTGGGAACATGACTGAGGCGTGATTCTGGAAAACTGTGGCCTGGGAACATGACATCTGTTTAGATTGTGGAATACTGTGCCCCGGGAACCTGACTGAGCCTTGGTTCTGAAACCCTGTGGACTGGGAACATGACTGAGGTTTTATTCTGGAACCCTGTAGCCTGGGAACATAACTGAGGATTGATTCTGGAACCCTGTGGCCTGGGAACATGATACCGGTGGATTCTGGAACCCTGGGGACTGGGCATGTGACATCTGTTTAGATTGTGGAATACTGTGCCCCGGGAACCTGACTGAGCCTTGGTTCTGGAACCCTGTGGATTGGGAACATGACTGAGGTTTTATTCTAGAACCCTGTAGCCTGGAAACATAACTGAGGATTGATTCTCGAACCCTGTGGCCTGGCAACATGACATCGGTGGATTCTAGAACCCTGTGGCCTGGGAACATGTCTGAGGTTTGATGGTGGAAACCTGTGGCTTGGCAACATGACTAAGGTTTGATTCTGGAAGACTGTGGCCAGGAAGCATGATATCTGGTTGATTCTGGAAACTTGTGTCCTGGGAACATGACTGAGGTTTGTTTCTGGAAGCCTGTGCCCTGGGAACATGACTGAGGTTTGATTCTGGACACCTGTGTCCTGGGAACATGACTGAGGTTTGATGGTTGAAACCTGTGGCCCGCGAACATGACTCAGGTTTGATTCTGGAACCATGTGTCCTGGGAACATGACTGAGGTTTGATTTTGGAAACCTTTGGCCTGGGAAAATGACTGAGGTTTCATTGTGGAAACATGTGGCCTGGGATCATGACTGAGGTTTGATGGTGGAACACTCTGGCCTGGCAAAATGACTGAGGCTTGATTCTGGAACCCTGTGGCCCGGGAACATGAGAACGGTTTGATTCTGGAACCCTGTGGCCTTTAACATGACATCGGTGGATTCTGGAACCCTGTGGCCTGGGAACATGAGAACGGTTTGATTCTGGAACCCTGTGGCCTGGGAACATGGGTGAGGATTGATGGTGGAACCCTGTGGCCTGGCAACATGACTGAGGTTTGATACTGGAAGACTGTGGCCAGGAAACATGATATCGGGTTGATTCTGGAAACTTCTGTCCTGGGAACAAGACTGAGGTTTGATTCTGGAACCCTGTGTCCTGGGAATATGACAAAGGTTTGTTGCTGGAAGCCTGTTCCCTGGGTACATGACTGAGGTTTGATTCTGGACACCTGTGTCCTGGGAACATGAGTGATGTTTGATGGTTGAAACCTGTGGCCTGCGAACATGACTCAGGTTTGATTCTGGAACCATGTGTCCTGGGAATATGACTGAGGTTTGATTCTGGAAACCTTTGGCCTGAGAAAATGACTGAGGTTTCATTGTGGAAACATGTGGCCTGGGATCATGACTGAGGTTTGATGGTGGAACACTCTGGCCTGGCAAAATGACTGAGGCTTGATTCTGGAACCCTGTGGCCCGGGAACGTGACTGAGGTTTGATGGCAGAAACCTGTGGCCTGGCAACATGACTGACGTTTGATTCTGGATCCCGGTGGCCTGGGAACATGACTGAGGCGTGATTCTGGAAAACTGTGGCCTGGGAACATGACATCTGTTTAGATTGTGGAATACTGTGCCCCGGGAACCTGACTGAGCCTTGGTTCTGAAACCCTGTGGACTGGGAACATGACTGAGGTTTTATTCTGGAACCCTGTAGCCTGGGAACATAACTGAGGATTGATTCTGGAACCCTGTGGCCTGGGAACATGATACCGGTGGATTCTGGAACCCTGGGGACTGGGCATGTGACATCTGTTTAGATTGTGGAATACTGTGCCCCGGGAACCTGACTGAGCCTTGGTTCTGGAACCCTGTGGATTGGGAACATGACTGAGGTTTTATTCTAGAACCCTGTAGCCTGGAAACATAACTGAGGATTGATTCTCGAACCCTGTGGCCTGGCAACATGACATCGGTGGATTCTAGAACCCTGTGGCCTGGGAACATGTCTGAGGTTTGATGGTGGAAACCTGTGGCTTGGCAACATGACTAAGGTTTGATTCTGGAAGACTGTGGCCAGGAAGCATGATATCTGGTTGATTCTGGAAACTTGTGTCCTGGGAACATGACTGAGGTTTGTTTCTGGAAGCCTGTGCCCTGGGAACATGACTGAGGTTTGATTCTGGACACCTGTGTCCTGGGAACATGACTGAGGTTTGATGGTTGAAACCTGTGGCCCGCGAACATGACTCAGGTTTGATTCTGGAACCATGTGTCCTGGGAACATGACTGAGGTTTGATTTTGGAAACCTTTGGCCTGGGAAAATGACTGAGGTTTCATTGTGGAAACATGTGGCCTGGGATCATGACTGAGGTTTGATGGTGGAACACTCTGGCCTGGCAAAATGACTGAGGCTTGATTCTGGAACCCTGTGGCCCGGGAACATGAGAACGGTTTGATTCTGGAACCCTGTGGCCTTTAACATGACATCGGTGGATTCTGGAACCCCGTGGCCTGGGAACATGAGAACAGTTTGATTCTGGAACCCTGTGGCCTGGGAACATGGGTGAGGATTGATGGTGGAACCCTGTGGCCTGGCAACATGACTGAGGTTTGATACTGGAAGACTGTGGCCAGGAAACATGATATCGGGTTGATTCTGGAAACTTCTGTCCTGGGAACAAGACTGAGGTTTGATTCTGGAACCCTGTGTCCTGGGAATATGACAAAGGTTTGTTGCTGGAAGCCTGTTCCCTGGGTACATGACTGAGGTTTGATTCTGGACACCTGTGTCCTGGGAACATGAGTGATGTTTGATGGTTGAAACCTGTGGCCTGCGAACATGACTCAGGTTTGATTCTGGAACCATGTGTCCTGGGAATATGACTGAGGTTTGATTCTGGAAACCTTTGGCCTGAGAAAATGACTGAGGTTTCATTGTGGAAACATGTGGCCTGGGATCATGACTGAGGTTTGATGGTGGAACACTCTGGCCTGGCAAAATGACTGAGGCTTGATTCTGGAACCCTGTGGCCCGGGAACGTGACTGAGGTTTGATGGCAGAAACCTGTGGCCTGGCAACATGACTGACGTTTGATTCTGGATCCCGGTGGCCTGGGAACATGACTGAGGCGTGATTCTGGAAAACTGTGGCCTGGGAACATGACATCTGTTTAGATTGTGGAATACTGTGCCCCGGGAACCTGACGGAGCCTTGGTTCTGAAACCCTGTGGACTGGGAACATGACTGAGGTTTTATTCTGGAACCCTGTAGCCTGGGAACATAACTGAGGATTGATTCTGGAACCCTGTGGCCTGGGAACATGATACCGGTGGATTCTGGAACCCTGGGGACTGGGCATGTGACATCTGTTTAGATTGTGGAATACTGTGCCCCGGGAACCTGACTGAGCCTTGGTTCTGGCACCCTGTGGATTGGGAACATGACTGAGGTTTTATTCTAGAACCCTGTAGCCTGGAAACATAACTGAGGATTGATTCTCGAACCCTGTGGCCTGGCAACATGACATCGGTGGATTCTAGAACCCTGTGGCCTGGGAACATGTCTGAGGTTTGATGGTGGAAACCTGTGGCTTGGCAACATGACTAAGGTTTGATTCTGGAAGACTGTGGCCAGGAAGCATGATATCTGGTTGATTCTGGAAACTTGTGTCCTGGGAACATGACTGAGGTTTGTTTCTGGAAGCCTGTGCCCTGGGAACATGACTGAGGTTTGATTCTGGACACCTGTGTCCTGGGAACATGACTGAGGTTTGATGGTTGAAACCTGTGGCCCGCGAACATGACTCAGGTTTGATTCTGGAACCATGTGTCCTGGGAACATGACTGAGGTTTGATTTTGGAAACCTTTGGCCTGGGAAAATGACTGAGGTTTCATTGTGGAAACATGTGGCCTGGGATCATGACTGAGGTTTGATGGTGGAACACTCTGGCCTGGCAAAATGACTGAGGCTTGATTCTGGAACCCTGTGGCCCGGGAACATGAGAACGGTTTGATTCTGGAACCCTGTGGCCTTTAACATGACATCGGTGGATTCTGGAACCCTGTGGCCTGGGAACATGAGAACGGTTTGATTCTGGAACCCTGTGGCCTGGGAACATGAGTGAGGATTGATGGTGGAACCCTGTGGCCTGGCAACATGACTGAGGTTTGATACTGGAAGACTGTGGCCAGGAAACATGATATCGGGTTGATTCTGGAAACTTCTGTCCTGGGAACAAGACTGAGGTTTGATTCTGGAACCCTGTGTCCTGGGAATATGACAAAGGTTTGTTGCTGGAAGCCTGTTCCCTGGGTACATGACTGAGGTTTGATTCTGGACACCTGTGTCCTGGGAACATGAGTGATGTTTGATGGTTGAAACCTGTGGCCTGCGAACATGACTCAGGTTTGATTCTGGAACCATGTGTCCTGGGAACATGACTGAGGTTTGATTCTGGAAACCTTTGGCCTGAGAAAATGACTGAGGTTTCATTGTGGAAACATGTGGCCTGGGATCATGACTGAGGTTTGATGGTGGAACACTCTGGCCTGGCAAAATGACTGAGGCTTGATTCTGGAACCCTGTGGCCCGGGAACGTGACTGAGGTTTGATGGCAGAAACCTGTGGCCTGGCAACATGACTGACGTTTGATTCTGGATCCCGGTGGCCTGGGAACATGACTGAGGCGTGATTCTGGAAAACTGTGGCCTGGGAACATGACATCTGTTTAGATTGTGGAATACTGTGCCCCGGGAACCTGACTGAGCCTTGGTTCTGAAACCCTGTGGACTGGGAACATGACTGAGGTTTTATTCTGGAACCCTGTAGCCTGGGAACATAACTGAGGATTGATTCTGGAACCCTGTGGCCTGGGAACATGATACCGGTGGATTCTGGAACCCTGGGGACTGGGCATGTGACATCTGTTTAGATTGTGGAATACTGTGCCCCGGGAACCTGACTGAGCCTTGGTTCTGGAACCCTGTGGATTGGGAACATGACTGAGGTTTTATTCTAGAACCCTGTAGCCTGGAAACATAACTGAGGATTGATTCTCGAACCCTGTGGCCTGGCAACATGACATCGGTGGATTCTAGAACCCTGTGGCCTGGGAACATGTCTGAGGTTTGATGGTGGAAACCTGTGGCTTGGCAACATGACTAAGGTTTGATTCTGGAAGACTGTGGCCAGGAAGCATGATATCTGGTTGATTCTGGAAACTTGTGTCCTGGGAACATGACTGAGGTTTGTTTCTGGAAGCCTGTGCCCTGGGAACATGACTGAGGTTTGATTCTGGACACCTGTGTCCTGGGAACATGACTGAGGTTTGATGGTTGAAACCTGTGGCCCGCGAACATGACTCAGGTTTGATTCTGGAACCATGTGTCCTGGGAACATGACTGAGGTTTGATTTTGGAAACCTTTGGCCTGGGAAAATGACTGAGGTTTCATTGTGGAAACATGTGGCCTGGGATCATGACTGAGGTTTGATGGTGGAACACTCTGGCCTGGCAAAATGACTGAGGCTTGATTCTGGAACCCTGTGGCCCGGGAACATGAGAACGGTTTGATTCTGGAACCCTGTGGCCTTTAACATGACATCGGTGGATTCTGGAACCCTGTGGCCTGGGAACATGAGAACGGTTTGATTCTGGAACCCTGTGGCCTGGGAACATGGGTGAGGATTGATGGTGGAACCCTGTGGCCTGGCAACATGACTGAGGTTTGATACTGGAAGACTGTGGCCAGGAAACATGATATCGGGTTGATTCTGGAAACTTCTGTCCTGGGAACAAGACTGAGGTTTGATTCTGGAACCCTGTGTCCTGGGAATATGACAAAGGTTTGTTGCTGGAAGCCTGTTCCCTGGGTACATGACTGAGGTTTGATTCTGGACACCTGTGTCCTGGGAACATGAGTGATGTTTGATGGTTGAAACCTGTGGCCTGCGAACATGACTCAGGTTTGATTCTGGAACCATGTGTCCTGGGAACATGACTGAGGTTTGATTCTGGAAACCTTTGGCCTGAGAAAATGACTGAGGTTTCATTGTGGAAACATGTGGCCTGGGATCATGACTGAGGTTTGATGGTGGAACACTCTGGCCTGGCAAAATGACTGAGGCTTGATTCTGGAACCCTGTGGCCCGGGAACGTGACTGAGGTTTGATGGCAGAAACCTGTGGCCTGGCAACATGACTGACGTTTGATTCTGGATCCCGGTGGCCTGGGAACATGACTGAGGCGTGATTCTGGAAAACTGTGGCCTGGGAACATGACATCTGTTTAGATTGTGGAATACTGTGCCCCGGGAACCTGACTGAGCCTTGGTTCTGAAACCCTGTGGACTGGGAACATGACTGAGGTTTTATTCTGGAACCCTGTAGCCTGGGAACATAACTGAGGATTGATTCTGGAACCCTGTGGCCTGGGAACATGATACCGGTGGATTCTGGAACCCTGGGGACTGGGCATGTGACATCTGTTTAGATTGTGGAATACTGTGCCCCGGGAACCTGACTGAGCCTTGGTTCTGGAACCCTGTGGATTGGGAACATGACTGAGGTTTTATTCTAGAACCCTGTAGCCTGGAAACATAACTGAGGATTGATTCTCGAACCCTGTGGCCTGGCAACATGACATCGGTGGATTCTAGAACCCTGTGGCCTGGGAACATGTCTGAGGTTTGATGGTGGAAACCTGTGGCTTGGCAACATGACTAAGGTTTGATTCTGGAAGACTGTGGCCAGGAAGCATGATATCTGGTTGATTCTGGAAACTTGTGTCCTGGGAACATGACTGAGGTTTGTTTCTGGAAGCCTGTGCCCTGGGAACATGACTGAGGTTTGATTCTGGACACCTGTGTCCTGGGAACATGACTGAGGTTTTATGGTTGAAACCTGTGGCCCGCGAACATGACTCAGGTTTGATTCTGGAACCATGTGTCCTGGGAACATGACTGAGGTTTGATTTTGGAAACCTTTGGCCTGGGAAAATGACTGAGGTTTCATTGTGGAAACATGTGGCCTGGGATCATGACTGAGGTTTGATGGTGGAACACTCTGGCCTGGCAAAATGACTGAGGCTTGATTCTGGAACCCTGTGGCCCGGGAACATGAGAACGGTTTGATTCTGGAACCCTGTGGCCTTTAACATGACATCGGTGGATTCTGGAACCCTGTGGCCTGGGAACATGAGAACGGTTTGATTCTGGAACCCTGTGGCCTGGGAACATGGGTGAGGATTGATGGTGGAACCCTGTGGCCTGGCAACATGACTGAGGTTTGATACTGGAAGACTGTGGCCAGGAAACATGATATCGGGTTGATTCTGGAAACTTCTGTCCTGGGAACAAGACTGAGGTTTGATTCTGGAACCCTGTGTCCTGGGAATATGACAAAGGTTTGTTGCTGGAAGCCTGTTCCCTGGGTACATGACTGAGGTTTGATTCTGGACACCTGTGTCCTGGGAACATGAGTGATGTTTGATGGTTGAAACCTGTGGCCTGCGAACATGACTCAGGTTTGATTCTGGA
Source organism: Balaenoptera physalus (assembly GCF_965194825.1). Taxonomy (NCBI): domain Eukaryota; kingdom Metazoa; phylum Chordata; class Mammalia; order Artiodactyla; family Balaenopteridae; genus Balaenoptera; species Balaenoptera physalus. The sequence goes on along the minus strand of NW_028126246.1, from coordinate 609,790 downwards.
ACCATGTGTCCTGGGAATATGACTGAGGTTTGATTCTGGAAACCTTTGGCCTGAGAAAATGACTGAGGTTTCATTGTGGAAACATGTGGCCTGGGATCATGACTGAGGTTTGATGGTGGAACCCTCTGGCCTGGCAAAATGACTGAGGCTTGATTCTGGAACCCTGTGGCCCGGGAACGTGACTGAGGTTTGATGGCAGAAACCTGTGGCCTGGCAACATGACTGACGTTTGATTCTGGATCCCGGTGGCCTGGGAACATGACTGAGGCGTGATTCTGGAAAACTGTGGCCTGGGAACATGACATCTGTTTAGATTGTGGAATACTGTGCCCCGGGAACCTGACTGAGCCTTGGTTCTGAAACCCTGTGGACTGGGAACATGACTGAGGTTTTATTCTGGAACCCTGTAGCCTGGGAACATAACTGAGGATTGATTCTGGAACCCTGTGGCCTGGGAACATGATACCGGTGGATTCTGGAACCCTGGGGACTGGGCATGTGACATCTGTTTAGATTGTGGAATACTGTGCCCCGGGAACCTGACTGAGCCTTGGTTCTGGCACCCTGTGGATTGGGAACATGACTGAGGTTTTATTCTAGAACCCTGTAGCCTGGAAACATAACTGAGGATTGATTCTCGAACCCTGTGGCCTGGCAACATGACATCGGTGGATTCTAGAACCCTGTGGCCTGGGAACATGTCTGAGGTTTGATGGTGGAAACCTGTGGCTTGGCAACATGACTAAGGTTTGATTCTGGAAGACTGTGGCCAGGAAGCATGATATCTGGTTGATTCTGGAAACTTGTGTCCTGGGAACATGACTGAGGTTTGTTTCTGGAAGCCTGTGCCCTGGGAACATGACTGAGGTTTGATTCTGGACACCTGTGTCCTGGGAACATGACTGAGGTTTGATGGTTGAAACCTGTGGCCCGCGAACATGACTCAGGTTTGATTCTGGAACCATGTGTCCTGGGAACATGACTGAGGTTTGATTTTGGAAACCTTTGGCCTGGGAAAATGACTGAGGTTTCATTGTGGAAACATGTGGCCTGGGATCATGACTGAGGTTTGATGGTGGAACACTCTGGCCTGGCAAAATGACTGAGGCTTGATTCTGGAACCCTGTGGCCCGGGAACATGAGAACGGTTTGATTCTGGAACCCTGTGGCCTTTAACATGACATCGGTGGATTCTGGAACCCTGTGGCCTGGGAACATGAGAACGGTTTGATTCTGGAACCCTGTGGCCTGGGAACATGGGTGAGGATTGATGGTGGAACCCTGTGGCCTGGCAACATGACTGAGGTTTGATACTGGAAGACTGTGGCCAGGAAACATGATATCGGGTTGATTCTGGAAACTTCTGTCCTGGGAACAAGACTGAGGTTTGATTCTGGAACCCTGTGTCCTGGGAATATGACAAAGGTTTGTTGCTGGAAGCCTGTTCCCTGGGTACATGACTGAGGTTTGATTCTGGACACCTGTGTCCTGGGAACATGAGTGATGTTTGATGGTTGAAACCTGTGGCCTGCGAACATGACTCAGGTTTGATTCTGGAACCATGTGTCCTGGGAACATGACTGAGGTTTGATTCTGGAAACCTTTGGCCTGAGAAAATGACTGAGGTTTCATTGTGGAAACATGTGGCCTGGGATCATGACTGAGGTTTGATGGTGGAACACTCTGGCCTGGCAAAATGACTGAGGCTTGATTCTGGAACCCTGTGGCCCGGGAACGTGACTGAGGTTTGATGGCAGAAACCTGTGGCCTGGCAACATGACTGACGTTTGATTCTGGATCCCGGTGGCCTGGGAACATGACTGAGGCGTGATTCTGGAAAACTGTGGCCTGGGAACATGACATCTGTTTAGATTGTGGAATACTGTGCCCCGGGAACCTGACTGAGCCTTGGTTCTGAAACCCTGTGGACTGGGAACATGACTGAGGTTTTATTCTGGAACCCTGTAGCCTGGGAACATAACTGAGGATTGATTCTGGAACCCTGTGGCCTGGGAACATGATACCGGTGGATTCTGGAACCCTGGGGACTGGGCATGTGACATCTGTTTAGATTGTGGAATACTGTGCCCCGGGAACCTGACTGAGCCTTGGTTCTGGCACCCTGTGGATTGGGAACATGACTGAGGTTTTATTCTAGAACCCTGTAGCCTGGAAACATAACTGAGGATTGATTCTCGAACCCTGTGGCCTGGCAACATGACATCGGTGGATTCTAGAACCCTGTGGCCTGGGAACATGTCTGAGGTTTGATGGTGGAAACCTGTGGCTTGGCAACATGACTAAGGTTTGATTCTGGAAGACTGTGGCCAGGAAGCATGATATCTGGTTGATTCTGGAAACTTGTGTCCTGGGAACATGACTGAGGTTTGTTTCTGGAAGCCTGTGCCCTGGGAACATGACTGAGGTTTGATTCTGGACACCTGTGTCCTGGGAACATGACTGAGGTTTGATGGTTGAAACCTGTGGCCCGCGAACATGACTCAGGTTTGATTCTGGAACCATGTGTCCTGGGAACATGACTGAGGTTTGATTTTGGAAACCTTTGGCCTGGGAAAATGACTGAGGTTTCATTGTGGAAACATGTGGCCTGGGATCATGACTGAGGTTTGATGGTGGAACACTCTGGCCTGGCAAAATGACTGAGGCTTGATTCTGGAACCCTGTGGCCCGGGAACATGAGAACGGTTTGATTCTGGAACCCTGTGGCCTTTAACATGACATCGGTGGATTCTGGAACCCTGTGGCCTGGGAACATGAGAACGGTTTGATTCTGGAACCCTGTGGCCTGGGAACATGGGTGAGGATTGATGGTGGAACCCTGTGGCCTGGCAACATGACTGAGGTTTGATACTGGAAGACTGTGGCCAGGAAAGATGATATCGGGTTGATTCTGGAAACTTCTGTCCTGGGAACAAGACTGAGGTTTGATTCTGGAACCCTGTGTCCTGGGAATATGACAAAGGTTTGTTGCTGGAAGCCTGTTCCCTGGGTACATGACTGAGGTTTGATTCTGGACACCTGTGTCCTGGGAACATGAGTGATGTTTGATGGTTGAAACCTGTGGCCTGCGAACATGACTCAGGTTTGATTCTGGAACCATGTGTCCTGGGAATATGACTGAGGTTTGATTCTGGAAACCTTTGGCCTGAGAAAATGACTGAGGTTTCATTGTGGAAACATGTGGCCTGGGATCATGACTGAGGTTTGATGGTGGAACACTCTGGCCTGGCAAAATGACTGAGGCTTGATTCTGGAACCCTGTGGCCCGGGAACGTGACTGAGGTTTGATGGCAGAAACCTGTGGCCTGGCAACATGACTGACGTTTGATTCTGGATCCCGGTGGCCTGGGAACATGACTGAGGCGTGATTCTGGAAAACTGTGGCCTGGGAACATGACATCTGTTTAGATTGTGGAATACTGTGCCCCGGGAACCTGACTGAGCCTTGGTTCTGAAACCCTGTGGACTGGGAACATGACTGAGGTTTTATTCTGGAACCCTGTAGCCTGGGAACATAACTGAGGATTGATTCTGGAACCCTGTGGCCTGGGAACATGATACCGGTGGATTCTGGAACCCTGGGGACTGGGCATGTGACATCTGTTTAGATTGTGGAATACTGTGCCCCGGGAACCTGACTGAGCCTTGGTTCTGGAACCCTGTGGATTGGGAACATGACTGAGGTTTTATTCTAGAACCCTGTAGCCTGGAAACATAACTGAGGATTGATTCTCGAACCCTGTGGCCTGGCAACATGACATCGGTGGATTCTAGAACCCTGTGGCCTGGGAACATGTCTGAGGTTTGATGGTGGAAACCTGTGGCTTGGCAACATGACTAAGGTTTGATTCTGGAAGACTGTGGCCAGGAAGCATGATATCTGGTTGATTCTGGAAACTTGTGTCCTGGGAACATGACTGAGGTTTGTTTCTGGAAGCCTGTGCCCTGGGAACATGACTGAGGTTTGATTCTGGACACCTGTGTCCTGGGAACATGACTGAGGTTTGATGGTTGAAACCTGTGGCCCGCGAACATGACTCAGGTTTGATTCTGGAACCATGTGTCCTGGGAACATGACTGAGGTTTGATTTTGGAAACCTTTGGCCTGGGAAAATGACTGAGGTTTCATTGTGGAAACATGTGGCCTGGGATCATGACTGAGGTTTGATGGTGGAACACTCTGGCCTGGCAAAATGACTGAGGCTTGATTCTGGAACCCTGTGGCCCGGGAAGATGAGAACGGTTTGATTCTGGAACCCTGTGGCCTTTAACATGACATCGGTGGATTCTGGAACCCTGTGGCCTGGGAACATGAGAACGGTTTGATTCTGGAACCCTGTGGCCTGGGAACATGGGTGAGGATTGATGGTGGAACCCTGTGGCCTGGCAACATGACTGAGGTTTGATACTGGAAGACTGTGGCCAGGAAACATGATATCGAGTTGATTCTGGAAACTTCTGTCCTGGGAACAAGACTGAGGTTTGATTCTGGAACCCTGTGTCCTGGGAATATGACAAAGGTTTGTTGCTGGAAGCCTGTTCCCTGGGTACATGACTGAGGTTTGATTCTGGACACCTGTGTCCTGGGAACATGAGTGATGTTTGATGGTTGAAACCTGTGGCCTGCGAACATGACTCAGGTTTGATTCTGGAACCATGTGTCCTGGGAACATGACTGAGGCGTGATTCTGGAAAACTGTGGCCTGGGAACATGACATCTGTTTAGATTGTGGAATACTGTGCCCCGGGAACCTGACTGAGCCTTGGTTCTGAAACCCTGTGGACTGGGAACATGACTGAGGTTTTATTCTGGAACCCTGTAGCCTGGGAACATAACTGAGGATTGATTCTGGAACCCTGTGGCCTGGGAACATGATACCGGTGGATTCTGGAACCCTGGGGACTGGGCATGTGACATCTGTTTAGATTGTGGAATACTGTGCCCCGGGAACCTGACTGAGCCTTGGTTCTGGAACCCTGTGGATTGGGAACATGACTGAGGTTTTATTCTAGAACCCTGTAGCCTGGAAACATAACTGAGGATTGATTCTCGAACCCTGTGGCCTGGGAACATGACATCGGTGGATTCTAGAACCCTGTGGCCTGGGAACATGTCTGAGGTTTGATGGTGGAAACCTGTGGCTTGGCAACATGACTAAGGTTTGATTCTGGAAGACTGTGGCCAGGAAGCATGATATCTGGTTGATTCTGGAAACTTGTGTCCTGGGAACATGACTGAGGTTTGTTTCTGGAAGCCTGTGCCCTGGGAACATGACTGAGGTTTGATTCTGGACACCTGTGTCCTGGGAACATGACTGAGGTTTGATGGTTGAAACCTGTGGCCCGCGAACATGACTCAGGTTTGATTCTGGAACCATGTGTCCTGGGAACATGACTGAGGTTTGATTTTGGAAACCTTTGGCCTGGGAAAATAACTGAGGTTTCATTGTGGAAACATGTGGCCTGGGATCATGACTGAGGTTTGATGGTGGAACACTCTGGCCTGGCAAAATGACTGAGGCTTGATTCTGGAACCCTGTGGCCCGGGAACATGAGAACGGTTTGATTCTGGAACCCTGTGGCCTTTAACATGACATCGGTGGATTCTGGAACCCTGTGGCCTGGGAACATGAGAACGGTTTGATTCTGGAACCCTGTGGCCTGGGAACATGGGTGAGGATTGATGGTGGAACCCTGTGGCCTGGCAACATGACTGAGGTTTGATACTGGAAGACTGTGGCCAGGAAACATGATATCGGGTTGATTCTGGAAACTTCTGTCCTGGGAACAAGACTGAGGTTTGATTCTGGAACCCTGTGTCCTGGGAATATGACAAAGGTTTGTTGCTGGAAGCCTGTTCCCTGGGTACATGACTGAGGTTTGATTCTGGACACCTGTGTCCTGGGAACATGAGTGATGTTTGATGGTTGAAACCTGTGGCCTGCGAACATGACTCAGGTTTGATTCTGGAACCATGTGTCCTGGGAACATGACTGAGGTTTGATTCTGGAAACCTTTGGCCTGAGAAAATGACTGAGGTTTCATTGTGGAAACATGTGGCCTGGGATCATGACTGAGGTTTGATGGTGGAACACTCTGGCCTGGCAAAATGACTGAGGCTTGATTCTGGAACCCTGTGGCCCGGGAACGTGACTGAGGTTTGATGGCAGAAACCTGTGGCCTGGCAACATGACTGACGTTTGATTCTGGATCCCGGTGGCCTGGGAACATGACTGAGGCGTGATTCTGGAAAACTGTGGCCTGGGAACATGACATCTGTTTAGATTGTGGAATACTGTGCCCCGGGAAGCTGACTGAGCCTTGGTTCTGAAACCCTGTGGACTGGGAACATGACTGAGGTTTTATTCTGGAACCCTGTAGCCTGGGAACATAACTGAGGATTGATTCTGGAACCCTGTGGCCTGGGAACATGATACCGGTGGATTCTGGAACCCTGGGGACTGGGCATGTGACATCTGTTTAGATTGTGGAATACTGTGCCCCGGGAAACTGACTGAGCCTTGGTTCTGGAACCCTGTGGATTGGGAACATGACTGAGGTTTTATTCTAGAACCCTGTAGCCTGGAAACATAACTGAGGATTGATTCTCGTACCCTGTGGCCTGGCAACATGACATCGGTGGATTCTAGAACCCTGTGGCCTGGGAACATGTCTGAGGTTTGATGGTGGAAACCTGTGGCTTGGCAACATGACTAAGGTTTGATTCTGGAAGACTGTGGCCAGGAAGCATGATATCTGGTTGATTCTGGAAACTTGTGTCCTGGGAACATGACTGAGGTTTGTTTCTGGAAGCCTGTGCCCTGGGAACATGACTGAGGTTTGATTCTGGACACCTGTGTCCTGGGAACATGACTGAGGTTTGATGGTTGAAACCTGTGGCCCGCGAACATGACTCAGGTTTGATTCTGGAACCATGTGTCCTGGGAACATGACTGAGGTTTGATTTTGGAAACCTTTGGCCTGGGAAAATGACTGAGGTTTCATTGTGGAAACATGTGGCCTGGGATCATGACTGAGGTTTGATGGTGGAACACTCTGGCCTGGCAAAATGACTGAGGCTTGATTCTGGAACCCTGTGGCCCGGGAACATGAGAACGGTTTGATTCTGGAACCCTGTGGCCTTTAACATGACATCGGTGGATTCTGGAACCCTGTGGCCTGGGAACATGAGAACGGTTTGATTCTGGAACCCTGTGGCCTGGGAACATGGGTGAGGATTGATGGTGGAACCCTGTGGCCTGGCAACATGACTGAGGTTTGATACTGGAAGACTGTGGCCAGGAAACATGATATCGGGTTGATTCTGGAAACTTCTGTCCTGGGAACAAGACTGAGGTTTGATTCTGGAACCCTGTGTCCTGGGAATATGACAAAGGTTTGTTGCTGGAAGCCTGTTCCCTGGGTACATGACTGAGGTTTGATTCTGGACACCTGTGTCCTGGGAACATGAGTGATGTTTGATGGTTGAAACCTGTGGCCTGCGAACATGACTCAGGTTTGATTCTGGAACCATGTGTCCTGGGAATATGACTGAGGTTTGATTCTGGAAACCTTTGGCCTGAGAAAATGACTGAGGTTTCATTGTGGAAACATGTGGCCTGGGATCATGACTGAGGTTTGATGGTGGAACACTCTGGCCTGGCAAAATGACTGAGGCTTGATTCTGGAACCCTGTGGCCCGGGAACGTGACTGAGGTTTGATGGCAGAAACCTGTGGCCTGGCAACATGACTGACGTTTGATTCTGGATCCCGGTGGCCTGGGAACATGACTGAGGCGTGATTCTGGAAAACTGTGGCCTGGGAACATGACATCTGTTTAGATTGTGGAATACTGTGCCCCGGGAACCTGACTGAGCCTTGGTTCTGAAACCCTGTGGACTGGGAACATGACTGAGGTTTTATTCTGGAACCCTGTAGCCTGGGAACATAACTGAGGATTGATTCTGGAACCCTGTGGCCTGGGAACATGATACCGGTGGATTCTGGAACCCTGGGGACTGGGCATGTGACATCTGTTTAGATTGTGGAATACTGTGCCCCGGGAACCTGACTGAGCCTTGGTTCTGGAACCCTGTGGATTGGGAACATGACTGAGGTTTTATTCTAGAACCCTGTAGCCTGGAAACATAACTGAGGATTGATTCTCGAACCCTGTGGCCTGGCAACATGACATCGGTGGATTCTAGAACCCTGTGGCCTGGGAACATGTCTGAGGTTTGATGGTGGAAACCTGTGGCTTGGCAACATGACTAAGGTTTGATTCTGGAAGACTGTGGCCAGGAAGCATGATATCTGGTTGATTCTGGAAACTTGTGTCCTGGGAACATGACTGAGGTTTGTTTCTGGAAGCCTGTGCCCTGGGAACATGACTGAGGTTTGATTCTGGACACCTGTGTCCTGGGAACATGACTGAGGTTTTATGGTTGAAACCTGTGGCCCGCGAACATGACTCAGGTTTGATTCTGGAACCATGTGTCCTGGGAAGATGACTGAGGTTTGATTTTGGAAACCTTTGGCCTGGGAAAATGACTGAGGTTTCATTGTGGAAACATGTGGCCTGGGATCATGACTGAGGTTTGATGGTGGAACACTCTGGCCTGGCAAAATGACTGAGGCTTGATTCTGGAACCCTGTGGCCCGGGAACATGAGAACGGTTTGATTCTGGAACCCTGTGGCCTTTAACATGACATCGGTGGATTCTGGAACCCTGTGGCCTGGGAACATGAGAACGGTTTGATTCTGGAACCCTGTGGCCTGGGAACATGGGTGAGGATTGATGGTGGAACCCTGTGGCCTGGCAACATGACTGAGGTTTGATACTGGAAGACTGTGGCCAGGAAACATGATATCGGGTTGATTCTGGAAACTTCTGTCCTGGGAACAAGACTGAGGTTTGATTCTGGAACCCTGTGTCCTGGGAATATGACAAAGGTTTGTTGCTGGAAGCCTGTTCCCTGGGTACATGACTGAGGTTTGATTCTGGACACCTGTGTCCTGGGAACATGAGTGATGTTTGATGGTTGAAACCTGTGGCCTGCGAACATGACTCAGGTTTGATTCTGGAACCATGTGTCCTGGGAATATGACTGAGGTTTGATTCTGGAAACCTTTGGCCTGAGAAAATGACTGAGGTTTCATTGTGGAAACATGTGGCCTGGGATCATGACTGAGGTTTGATGGTGGAACACTCTGGCCTGGCAAAATGACTGAGGCTTGATTCTGGAACCCTGTGGCCCGGGAACGTGACTGAGGTTTGATGGCAGAAACCTGTGGCCTGGCAACATGACTGACGTTTGATTCTGGATCCCTGTGGCCTGGGAACATGACTGAGGCGTGATTCTGGAAAACTGTGGCCTGGGAACATGACATCTGTTTAGATTGTGGAATACTGTGCCCCGGGAAGCTGACTGAGCCTTGGTTCTGAAACCCTGTGGACTGGGAACATGACTGAGGTTTTATTCTGGAACCCTGTAGCCTGGGAACATAACTGAGGATTGATTCTGGAACCCTGTGGCCTGGGAACATGATACCGGTGGATTCTGGAACCCTGGGGACTGGGCATGTGACATCTGTTTAGATTGTGGAATACTGTGCCCCGGGAACCTGACTGAGCCTTGGTTCTGGAACCCTGTGGATTGGGAACATGACTGAGGTTATATTCTAGAACCCTGTAGCCTGGAAACATAACTGAGGATTGATTCTCGAACCCTGTGGCCTGGGAACATGACATCGGTGGATTCTAGAACCCTGTGGCCTGGGAACATGTCTGAGGTTTGATGGTGGAAACCTGTGGCTTGGCAACATGACTAAGGTTTGATTCTGGAAGACTGTGGCCAGGAAGCATGATATCTGGTTGATTCTGGAAACTTGTGTCCTGGGAACATGACTGAGGTTTGTTTCTGGAAGCCTGTGCCCTGGGAACATGACTGAGGTTTGATTCTGGACACCTGTGTCCTGGGAACATGACTGAGGTTTGATGGTTGAAACCTGTGGCCCGCGAACATGACTCAGGTTTGATTCTGGAACCATGTGTCCTGGGAAGATGACTGAGGTTTGATTTTGGAAACCTTTGGCCTGGGAAAATGACTGAGGTTTCATTGTGGAAACATGTGGCCTGGGATCATGACTGAGGTTTGATGGTGGAACACTCTGGCCTGGCAAAATGACTGAGGCTTGATTCTGGAACCCTGTGGCCCGGGAACATGAGAACGGTTTGATTCTGGAACCCTGTGGCCTTTAACATGACATCGGTGGATTCTGGAACCCTGTGGCCTGGGAACATGAGAACGGTTTGATTCTGGAACCCTGTGGCCTGGGAACATGGGTGAGGATTGATGGTGGAACCCTGTGGCCTGGCAACATGACTGAGGTTTGATACTGGAAGACTGTGGCCAGGAAACATGATATCGGGTTGATTCTGGAAACTTCTGTCCTGGGAACAAGACTGAGGTTTGATTCTGGAACCCTGTGTCCTGGGAATATGACAAAGGTTTGTTGCTGGAAGCCTGTTCCCTGGGTACATGACTGAGGTTTGATTCTGGACACCTGTGTCCTGGGAACATGAGTGATGTTTGATGGTTGAAACCTGTGGCCTGCGAACATGACTCAGGTTTGATTCTGGAACCATGTGTCCTGGGAATATGACTGAGGTTTGATTCTGGAAACCTTTGGCCTGAGAAAATGACTGAGGTTTCATTGTGGAAACATGTGGCCTGGGATCATGACTGAGGTTTGATGGTGGAACACTCTGGCCTGGCAAAATGACTGAGGCTTGATTCTGGAACCCTGTGGCCCGGGAACGTGACTGAGGTTTGATGGCAGAAACCTGTGGCCTGGCAACATGACTGACGTTTGATTCTGGATCCCGGTGGCCTGGGAACATGACTGAGGCGTGATTCTGGAAAACTGTGGCCTGGGAACATGACATCTGTTTAGATTGTGGAATACTGTGCCCCGGGAACCTGACTGAGCCTTGGTTCTGAAACCCTGTGGACTGGGAACATGACTGAGGTTTTATTCTGGAACCCTGTAGCCTGGGAACATAACTGAGGATTGATTCTGGAACCCTGTGGCCTGGGAACATGATACCGGTGGATTCTGGAACCCTGGGGACTGGGCATGTGACATCTGTTTAGATTGTGGAATACTGTGCCCCGGGAACCTGACTGAGCCTTGGTTCCTGAACCCTGTGGATTGGGAACATGACTGAGGTTATATTCTAGAACCCTGTAGCCTGGAAACATAACTGAGGATTGATTCTCGAACCCTGTGGCCTGGGAACATGACATCGGTGGATTCTAGAACCCTGTGGCCTGGGAACATGTCTGAGGTTTGATGGTGGAAACCTGTGGCTTGGCAACATGACTAAGGTTTGATTCTGGAAGACTGTGGCCAGGAAGCATGATATCTGGTTGATTCTGGAAACTTGTGTCCTGGGAACATGACTGAGGTTTGTTTCTGGAAGCCTGTGCCCTGGGAACATGACTGAGGTTTGATTCTGGACACCTGTGTCCTGGGAACATGACTGAGGTTTGATGGTTGAAACCTGTGGCCCGCGAACATGACTCAGGTTTGATTCTGGAACCATGTGTCCTGGGAACATGACTGAGGTTTGATTTTGGAAACCTTTGGCCTGGGAAAATGACTGAGGTTTCATTGTGGAAACATGTGGCCTGGGATCATGACTGAGGTTTGATGGTGGAACACTCTGGCCTGGCAAAATGACTGAGGCTTGATTCTGGAACCCTGTGGCCCGGGAACATGAGAACGGTTTGATTCTGGAACCCTGTGGCCTTTAACATGACATCGGTGGATTCTGGAACCCTGTGGCCTGGGAACATGAGAACGGTTTGATTCTGGAACCCTGTGGCCTGGGAACATGAGTGAGGATTGATGGTGGAACCCTGTGGCCTGGCAACATGACTGAGGTTTGATACTGGAAGACTGTGGCCAGGAAACATGATATCGGGTTGATTCTGGAAACTTCTGTCCTGGGAACAAGACTGAGGTTTGATTCTGGAACCCTGTGTCCTGGGAATATGACAAAGGTTTGTTGCTGGAAGCCTGTTCCCTGGGTACATGACTGAGGTTTGATTCTGGACACCTGTGTCCTGGGAACATGAGTGATGTTTGATGGTTGAAACCTGTGGCCTGCGAACATGACTCAGGTTTGATTCTGGAACCATGTGTCCTGGGAATATGACTGAGGTTTGATTCTGGAAACCTTTGGCCTGAGAAAATGACTGAGGTTTCATTGTGGAAACATGTGGCCTGGGATCATGACTGAGGTTTGATGGTGGAACACTCTGGCCTGGCAAAATGACTGAGGCTTGATTCTGGAACCCTGTGGCCCGGGAACGTGACTGAGGTTTGATGGCAGAAACCTGTGGCCTGGCAACATGACTGACGTTTGATTCTGGATCCCGGTGGCCTGGGAACATGACTGAGGCGTGATTCTGGAAAACTGTGGCCTGGGAACATGACATCTGTTTAGATTGTGGAATACTGTGCCCCGGGAACCTGACTGAGCCTTGGTTCTGAAACCCTGTGGACTGGGAACATGACTGAGGTTTTATTCTGGAACCCTGTAGCCTGGGAACATAACTGAGGATTGATTCTGGAACCCTGTGGCCTGGGAACATGATACCGGTGGATTCTGGAACCCTGGGGACTGGGCATGTGACATCTGTTTAGATTGTGGAATACTGTGCCCCGGGAACCTGACTGAGCCTTGGTTCTGGAACCCTGTGGATTGGGAACATGACTGAGGATTTATTCTAGAACCCTGTAGCCTGGAAACATAACTGAGGATTGATTCTCGAACCCTGTGGCCTGGGAACATGACATCGGTGGATTCTAGAACCCTGTGGCCTGGGAACATGTCTGAGGTTTGATGGTGGAAACCTGTGGCTTGGCAACATGACTAAGGTTTGATTCTGGAAGACTGTGGCCAGGAAGCATGATATCTGGTTGATTCTGGAAACTTGTGTCCTGGGAACATGACTGAGGTTTGTTTCTGGAAGCCTGTGCCCTGGGAACATGACTGAGGTTTGATTCTGGACACCTGTGTCCTGGGAACATGACTGAGGTTTGATGGTTGAAACCTGTGGCCCGCGAACATGACTCAGGTTTGATTCTGGAACCATGTGTCCTGGGAACATGACTGAGGTTTGATGGTTGAAACCTGTGGCCCGCGAACATGACTCAGGTTTGATTCTGGAACCATGTGTCCTGGGAACATGACTGAGGTTTGATTTTGGAAACCTTTGGCCTGGGAAAATGACTGAGGTTTCATTGTGGAAACATGTGGCCTGGGATCATGACTGAGGTTTGATGGTGGAACACTCTGGCCTGGCAAAATGACTGAGGCTTGATTCTGGAACCCTGTGGCCCGGGAACATGAGAACGGTTTGATTCTGGAACCCTGTGGCCTTTAACATGACATCGGTGGATTCTGGAACCCTGTGGCCTGGGAACATGAGAACGGTTTGATTCTGGAACCCTGTGGCCTGGGAACATGGGTGAGGATTGATGGTGGAACCCTGTGGCCTGGCAACATGACTGAGGTTTGATACTGGAAGACTGTGGCCAGGAAACATGATATCGCGTTGATTCTGGAAACTTCTGTCCTGGGAACAAGACTGAGGTTTGATTCTGGAACCCTGTGTCCTGGGAATATGACAAAGGTTTGTTGCTGGAAGCCTGTTCCCTGGGTACATGACTGAGGTTTGATTCTGGACACCTGTGTCCTGGGAACATGAGTGATGTTTGATGGTTGAAACCTGTGGCCTGCGAACATGACTCAGGTTTGATTCTGGAACCATGTGTCCTGGGAACATGACTGAGGTTTGATTCTGGAAACCTTTGGCCTGAGAAAATGACTGAGGTTTCATTGTGGAAACATGTGGCCTGGGATCATGACTGAGGTTTGATGGTGGAACACTCTGGCCTGGCAAAATGACTGAGGCTTGATTCTGGAACCCTGTGGCCCGGGAACGTGACTGAGGTTTGATGGCAGAAACCTGTGGCCTGGCAACATGACTGACGTTTGATTCTGGATCCCGGTGGCCTGGGAACATGACTGAGGCGTGATTCTGGAAAACTGTGGCCTGGGAACATGACATCTGTTTAGATTGTGGAATACTGTGCCCCGGGAACCTGACTGAGCCTTGGTTCTGAAACCCTGTGGACTGGGAACATGACTGAGGTTTTATTCTGGAACCCTGTAGCCTGGGAACATAACTGAGGATTGATTCTGGAACCCTGTGGCCTGGGAACATGATACCGGTGGATTCTGGAACCCTGGGGACTGGGCATGTGACATCTGTTTAGATTGTGGAATACTGTGCCCCGGGAACCTGACTGAGCCTTGGTTCCTGAACCCTGTGGATTGGGAACATGACTGAGGTTATATTCTAGAACCCTGTAGCCTGGAAACATAACTGAGGATTGATTCTCGAACCCTGTGGCCTGGGAACATGACATCGGTGGATTCTAGAACCCTGTGGCCTGGGAACATGTCTGAGGTTTGATGGTGGAAACCTGTGGCTTGGCAACATGACTAAGGTTTGATTCTGGAAGACTGTGGCCAGGAAGCATGATATCTGGTTGATTCTGGAAACTTGTGTCCTGGGAACATGACTGAGGTTTGTTTCTGGAAGCCTGTGCCCTGGGAACATGACTGAGGTTTGATTCTGGACACCTGTGTCCTGGGAACATGACTGAGGTTTGATGGTTGAAACCTGTGGCCCGCGAACATGACTCAGGTTTGATTCTGGAACCATGTGTCCTGGGAACATGACTGAGGTTTGATTTTGGAAACCTTTGGCCTGGGAAAATGACTGAGGTTTCATTGTGGAAACATGTGGCCTGGGATCATGACTGAGGTTTGATGGTGGAACACTCTGGCCTGGCAAAATGACTGAGGCTTGATTCTGGAACCCTGTGGCCCGGGAACATGAGAACGGTTTGATTCTGGAACCCTGTGGCCTTTAACATGACATCGGTGGATTCTGGAACCCTGTGGCCTGGGAACATGAGAACGGTTTGATTCTGGAACCCTGTGGCCTGGGAACATGAGTGAGGATTGATGGTGGAACCCTGTGGCCTGGCAACATGACTGAGGTTTGATACTGGAAGACTGTGGCCAGAAAACATGATATCGGGTTGATTCTGGAAACTTCTGTCCTGGGAACAAGACTGAGGTTTGATTCTGGAACCCTGTGTCCTGGGAATATGACAAAGGTTTGTTGCTGGAAGCCTGTTCCCTGGGTACATGACTGAGGTTTGATTCTGGACACCTGTGTCCTGGGAACATGAGTGATGTTTGATGGTTGAAACCTGTGGCCTGCGAACATGACTCAGGTTTGATTCTGGAACCATGTGTCCTGGGAATATGACTGAGGTTTGATTCTGGAAACCTTTGGCCTGAGAAAATGACTGAGGTTTCATTGTGGAAACATGTGGCCTGGGATCATGACTGAGGTTTGATGGTGGAACACTCTGGCTTGGCAAAATGACTGAGGCTTGATTCTGGAACCCTGTGGCCCGGGAACGTGACTGAGGTTTGATGGCAGAAATCTGTGGCCTGGCAACATGACTGACGTTTGATTCTGGATCCCGGTGGCCTGGGAACATGACTGAGGCGTGATTCTGGAAAACTGTGGCCTGGGAACATGACATCTGTTTAGATTGTGGAATACTGTGCCCCGGGAACCTGACTGAGCCTTGGTTCTGAAACCCTGTGGACTGGGAACATGACTGAGGTTTTATTCTGGAACCCTGTAGCCTGGGAACATAACTGAGGATTGATTCTGGAACCCTGTGGCCTGGGAACATGATACCGGTGGATTCTGGAACCCTGGGGACTGGGCATGTGACATCTGTTTAGATTGTGGAATACTGTGCCCCGGGAACCTGACTGAGCCTTGGTTCTGGAACCCTGTGGATTGGGAACATGACTGAGGATTTATTCTAGAACCCTGTAGCCTGGAAACATAACTGAGGATTGATTCTCGAACCCTGTGGCCTGGGAACATGACATCGGTGGATTCTAGAACCCTGTGGCCTGGGAACATGTCTGAGGTTTGATGGTGGAAACCTGTGGCTTGGCAACATGACTAAGGTTTGATTCTGGAAGACTGTGGCCAGGAAGCATGATATCTGGTTGATTCTGGAAACTTGTGTCCTGGGAACATGACTGAGGTTTGTTTCTGGAAGCCTGTGCCCTGGGAACATGACTGAGGTTTGATTCTGGACACCTGTGTCCTGGGAACATGACTGAGGTTTGATGGTTGAAACCTGTGGCCCGCGAACATGACTCAGGTTTGATTCTGGAACCATGTGTCCTGGGAACATGACTGAGGTTTGATGGTTGAAACCTGTGGCCCGCGAACATGACTCAGGTTTGATTCTGGAACCATGTGTCCTGGGAACATGACTGAGGTTTGATTTTGGAAACCTTTGGCCTGGGAAAATGACTGAGGTTTCATTGTGGAAACATGTGGCCTGGGATCATGACTGAGGTTTGATGGTGGAACACTCTGGCCTGGCAAAATGACTGAGGCTTGATTCTGGAACCCTGTGGCCCGGGAACATGAGAACGGTTTGATTCTGGAACCCTGTGGCCTTTAACATGACATCGGTGGATTCTGGAACCCTGTGGCCTGGGAACATGAGAACGGTTTGATTCTGGAACCCTGTGGCCTGGGAACATGGGTGAGGATTGATGGTGGAACCCTGTGGCCTGGCAACATGACTGAGGTTTGATACTGGAAGACTGTGGCCAGGAAACATGATATCGCGTTGATTCTGGAAACTTCTGTCCTGGGAACAAGACTGAGGTTTGATTCTGGAACCCTGTGTCCTGGGAATATGACAAAGGTTTGTTGCTGGAAGCCTGTTCCCTGGGTACATGACTGAGGTTTGATTCTGGACACCTGTGTCCTGGGAACATGAGTGATGTTTGATGGTTGAAACCTGTGGCCTGCGAACATGACTCAGGTTTGATTCTGGAACCATGTGTCCTGGGAACATGACTGAGGTTTGATTCTGGAAACCTTTGGCCTGAGAAAATGACTGAGGTTTCATTGTGGAAACATGTGGCCTGGGATCATGACTGAGGTTTGATGGTGGAACACTCTGGCCTGGCAAAATGACTGAGGCTTGATTCTGGAACCCTGTGGCCCGGGAACGTGACTGAGGTTTGATGGCAGAAACCTGTGGCCTGGCAACATGACTGACGTTTGATTCTGGATCCCGGTGGCCTGGGAACATGACTGAGGCGTGATTCTGGAAAACTGTGGCCTGGGAACATGACATCTGTTTAGATTGTGGAATACTGTGCCCCGGGAACCTGACTGAGCCTTGGTTCTGAAACCCTGTGGACTGGGAACATGACTGAGGTTTTATTCTGGAACCCTGTAGCCTGGGAACATAACTGAGGATTGATTCTGGAACCCTGTGGCCTGGGAACATGATACCGGTGGATTCTGGAACCCTGGGCACTGGGCATGTGACATCTGTTCAGATTGTGGAATACTGTGCCCCGGGAACCTGACTGAGCCTTGGTTCTGGAACCCTGTGGATTGGGAACATGACTGAGGTTTTATTCTAGAACCCTGTAGCCTGGAAACATAACTGAGGATTGATTCTCGAACCCTGTGGCCTGGCAACATGACATCGGTGGATTCTAGAACCCTGTGGCCTGGGAACATGTCTGAGGTTTGATGGTGGAAACCTGTGGCTTGGCAACATGACTAAGGTTTGATTCTGGAAGACTGTGGCCAGGAAGCATGATATCTGGTTGATTCTGGAAACTTGTGTCCTGGGAACATGACTGAGGTTTGTTTCTGGAAGCCTGTGCCCTGGGAACATGACTGAGGTTTGATTCTGGACACCTGTGTCCTGGGAACATGACTGAGGTTTGATGGTTGAAACCTGTGGCCCGCGAACATGACTCAGGTTTGATTCTGGAACCATGTGTCCTGGGAACATGACTGAGGTTTCATTTTGGAAACCTTTGGCCTGGGAAAATGACTGAGGTTTCATTGTGGAAACATGTGGCCTGGGATCATGACTGAGGTTTGATGGTGGAACACTCTGGCCTGGCAAAATGACTGAGGCTTGATTCTGGAACCCTGTGGCCCGGGAACATGAGAACGGTTTGATTCTGGAACCCTGTGGCCTTTAACATGACATCGGTGGATTCTGGAACCCTGTGGCCTGGGAACATGAGAACGGTTTGATTCTGGAACCCTGTGGCCTGGGAACATGGGTGAGGATTGATGGTGGAACCCTGTGGCCTGGCAACATGACTGAGGTTTGATACTGGAAGACTGTGGCCAGGAAACATGATATCGCGTTGATTCTGGAAACTTCTGTCCTGGGAACAAGACTGAGGTTTGATTCTGGAACCCTGTGTCCTGGGAATATGACAAAGGTTTGTTGCTGGAAGCCTGTTCCCTGGGTACATGACTGAGGTTTGATTCTGGACACCTGTGTCCTGGGAACATGAGTGATGTTTGATGGTTGAAACCTGTGGCCTGCGAACATGACTCAGGTTTGATTCTGGAACCATGTGTCCTGGGAACATGACTGAGGTTTGATTCTGGAAACCTTTGGCCTGAGAAAATGACTGAGGTTTCATTGTGGAAACATGTGGCCTGGGATCATGACTGAGGTTTGATGGTGGAACACTCTGGCCTGGCAAAATGACTGAGGCTTGATTCTGGAACCCTGTGGCCCGGGAACGTGACTGAGGTTTGATGGCAGAAACCTGTGGCCTGGCAACATGACTGACGTTTGATTCTGGATCCCGGTGGCCTGGGAACATGACTGAGGCGTGATTCTGGAAAACTGTGGCCTGGGAACATGACATCTGTTTAGATTGTGGAATACTGTGCCCCGGGAACCTGACTGAGCCTTGGTTCTGAAACCCTGTGGACTGGGAACATGACTGAGGTTTTATTCTGGAACCCTGTAGCCTGGGAACATAACTGAGGATTGATTCTGGAACCCTGTGGCCTGGGAACATGATACCGGTGGATTCTGGAACCCTGGGCACTGGGCATGTGACATCTGTTCAGATTGTGGAATACTGTGCCCCGGGAACCTGACTGAGCCTTGGTTCTGGAACCCTGTGGATTGGGAACATGACTGAGGTTTTATTCTAGAACCCTGTAGCCTGGAAACATAACTGAGGATTGATTCTCGAACCCTGTGGCCTGGCAACATGACATCGGTGGATTCTAGAACCCTGTGGCCTGGGAACATGTCTGAGGTTTGATGGTGGAAACCTGTGGCTTGGCAACATGACTAAGGTTTGATTCTGGAAGACTGTGGCCAGGAAGCATGATATCTGGTTGATTCTGGAAACTTGTGTCCTGGGAACATGACTGAGGTTTGTTTCTGGAAGCCTGTGCCCTGGGAACATGACTGAGGTTTGATTCTGGACACCTGTGTCCTGGGAACATGACTGAGGTTTGATGGTTGAAACCTGTGGCCCGCGAACATGACTCAGGTTTGATTCTGGAACCATGTGTCCTGGGAACATGACTGAGGTTTCATTTTGGAAACCTTTGGCCTGGGAAAATGACTGAGGTTTCATTGTGGAAACATGTGGCCTGGGATCATGACTGAGGTTTGATGGTGGAACACTCTGGCCTGGCAAAATGACTGAGGCTTGATTCTGGAACCCTGTGGCCCGGGAACATGAGAACGGTTTGATTCTGGAACCCTGTGGCCTTTAACATGACATCGGTGGATTCTGGAACCCTGTGGCCTGGGAACATGAGAACGGTTTGATTCTGGAACCCTGTGGCCTGGGAACATGGGTGAGGATTGATGGTGGAACCCTGTGGCCTGGCAACATGACTGAGGTTTGATACTGGAAGACTGTGGCCAGGAAACATGATATCGGGTTGATTCTGGAAACTTCTGTCCTGGGAACAAGACTGAGGTTTGATTCTGGAACCCTGTGTCCTGGGAATATGACAAAGGTTTGTTGCTGGAAGCCTGTTCCCTGGGTACATGACTGAGGTTTGATTCTGGACACCTGTGTCCTGGGAACATGAGTGATGTTTGATGGTTGAAACCTGTGGCCTGCGAACATGACTCAGGTTTGATTCTGGAACCATGTGTCCTGGGAACATGACTGAGGTTTGATTCTGGAAACCTTTGGCCTGAGAAAATGACTGAGGTTTCATTGTGGAAACATGTGGCCTGGGATCATGACTGAGGTTTGATGGTGGAACACTCTGGCCTGGCAAAATGACTGAGGCTTGATTCTGGAACCCTGTGGCCCGGGAACGTGACTGAGGTTTGATGGCAGAAACCTGTGGCCTGGCAACATGACTGACGTTTGATTCTGGATCCCGGTGGCCTGGGAACATGACTGAGGCGTGATTCTGGAAAACTGTGGCCTGGGAACATGACATCTGTTTAGATTGTGGAATACTGTGCCCCGGGAACCTGACTGAGCCTTGGTTCTGAAACCCTGTGGACTGGGAACATGACTGCGGTTTTATTCTGGAACCCTGTAGCCTGGGAACATAATTGAGGATTGATTCTGGAACCCTGTGGCCTGGGAACATGATACCGGTGGATTCTGGAACCCTGGGGACTGGGCATGTGACATCTGTTTAGATTGTGGAATACTGTGCCCCGGGAACCTGACTGAGCCTTGGTTCTGGAACCCTGTGGATTGGGAACATGACTGAGGTTTTATTCTAGAACCCTGTAGCCTGGAAACATAACTGAGGATTGATTCTCGAACCCTGTGGCCTGGCAACATGACATCGGTGGATTCTAGAACCCTGTGGCCTGGGAACATGTCTGAGGTTTGATGGTGGAAACCTGTGGCTTGGCAACATGACTAAGGTTTGATTCTGGAAGACTGTGGCCAGGAAGCATGATATCTGGTTGATTCTGGAAACTTGTGTCCTGGGAACATGACTGAGGTTTGTTTCTGGAAGCCTGTGCCCTGGGAACATGACTGAGGTTTGATTCTGGACACCTGTGTCCTGGGAACATGACTGAGGTTTGATGGTTGAAACCTGTGGCCCGCGCACATGACTCAGGTTTGATTCTGGAACCATGTGTCCTGGGAACATGACTGAGGTTTTATTTTGGAAACCTTTGGCCTGGGAAAATGACTGAGGTTTCATTGTGGAAACATGTGGCCTGGGATCATGACTGAGGTTTGATGGTGGAACACTCTGGCCTGGCAAAATGACTGAGGCTTGATTCTGGAACCCTGTGGCCCGGGAACATGAGAACGGTTTGATTCTGGAACCCTGTGGCCTTTAACATGACATCGGTGGATTCTGGAACCCTGTGGCCTGGGAACATGAGAACGGTTTGATTCTGGAACCCTGTGGCCTGGGAACATGAGTGAGGATTGATGGTGGAACCCTGTGGCCTGGCAAAATGACTGAGGTTTGATACTGGAAGACTGTGGCCAGGAAACATGATATCGGGTTGATTCTGGAAACTTCTGTCCTGGGAACAAGACTGAGGTTTGATTCTGGAACCCTGTGTCCTGGGAATATGACAAAGGTTTGTTGCTGGAAGCCTGTTCCCTGGGTACATGACTGAGGTTTGATTCTGGACACCTGTGTCCTGGGAACATGAGTGATGTTTGATGGTTGAAACCTGTGGCCTGCGAACATGACTCAGGTTTGATTCTGGAACCATGTGTCCTGGGAACATGACTGAGGTTTGATTCTGGAAACCTTTGGCCTGATAAAATGACTGAGGTTTCATTGTGGAAACATGTGGCCTGGGATCATGACTGAGGTTTGATGGTGGAACACTCTGGCCTGGCAAAATGACTGAGGCTTGATTCTGGAACCCTGTGGCCCGGGAACGTGACTGAGGTTTGATGGCAGAAACCTGTGGCCTGGCAACATGACTGACGTTTGATTCTGGATCCCGGTGGCCTGGGAACATGACTGAGGCGTGATTCTGGAAAACTGTGGCCTGGGAACATGACATCTGTTTAGATTGTGGAATACTGTGCCCCGGGAACCTGACTGAGCCTTGGTTCTGAAACCCTGTGGACTGGGAACATGACTGAGGTTTTATTCTGGAACCCTGTAGCCTGGGAACATAATTGAGGATTGATTCTGGAACCCTGTGGCCTGGGAACATGATACCGGTGGATTCTGGAACCCTGGGGACTGGGCATGTGACATCTGTTTAGATTGTGGAATACTGTGCCCCGGGAACCTGACTGAGCCTTGGTTCTGGAACCCTGTGGATTGGGAACATGACTGAGGTTTTATTCTAGAACCCTGTAGCCTGGAAACATAACTGAGGATTGATTCTCGAACCCTGTGGCCTGGCAACATGACATCGGTGGATTCTAGAACCCTGTGGCCTGGGAACATGTCTGAGGTTTGATGGTGGAAACCTGTGGCTTGGCAACATGACTAAGGTTTGATTCTGGAAGACTGTGGCCAGGAAGCATGATATCTGGTTGATTCTGGAAACTTGTGTCCTGGGAACATGACTGAGGTTTGTTTCTGGAAGCCTGTGCCCTGGGAACATGACTGAGGTTTGATTCTGGACACCTGTGTCCTGGGAACATGACTGAGGTTTGATGGTTGAAACCTGTGGCCCGCGCACATGACTCAGGTTTGATTCTGGAACCATGTGTCCTGGGAACATGACTGAGGTTTGATTTTGGAAACCTTTGGCCTGGGAAAATGACTGAGGTTTCATTGTGGAAACATGTGGCCTGGGATCATGACTGAGGTTTGATGGTGGAACACTCTGGCCTGGCAAAATGACTGAGGCTTGATTCTGGAACCCTGTGGCCCGGGAAGATGAGAACGGTTTGATTCTGGAACCCTGTGGCCTTTAACATGACATCGGTGGATTCTGGAACCCTGTGGCCTGGGAACATGAGAACGGTTTGATTCTGGAACCCTGTGGCCTGGTAACATGGGTGAGGATTGATGGTGGAACCCTGTGGCCTGGCAACATGACTGAGGTTTGATACTGGAAGACTGTGGCCAGGAAACATGATATCGGGTTGATTCTGGAAACTTCTGTCCTGGGAACAAGACTGAGGTTTGATTCTGGAACCCTGTGTCCTGGGAATATGAGAAAGGTTTCTTGCTGGAAGCCTGTTCCCTGGGTACATGACTGAGGTTTGATTCTGGACACCTGTGTCCTGGGAACATGAGTGATGTTTGGTGGTTGAAACCTGTGGCCTGCGAACATGACTCAGGTTTGATTCTGGAACCATGTGTCCTGGGAATATGACTGAGGTTTGATTCTGGAAACCTTTGGCCTGAGAAAATGACTGAGGTTTCATTGTGGAAACATGTGGCCTGGGATCATGACTGAGGTTTGATGGTGGAACACTCTGGCCTGGCAAAATGACTGAGGCTTGATTCTGGAACCCTGTGGCCCGGGAACGTGACTGAGGTTTGATGGCAGAAACCTGTGGCCTGGCAACATGACTGACGTTTGATTCTGGATCCCGGTGGCCTGGGAACATGACTGAGGCGTGATTCTGGAAAACTGTGGCCTGGGAACATGACATCTGTTTAGATTGTGGAATACTGTGCCCCGGGAACCTGACTGAGCCTTGGTTCTGAAACCCTGTGGACTGGGAACATGACTGAGGTTTTATTCTGGAACCCTGTAGCCTGGGAACATAACTGAGGATTGATTCTGGAACCCTGTGGCCTGGGAACATGATACCGGTGGATTCTGGAACCCTGGGGACTGGGCATGTGACATCTGTTTAGATTGTGGAATACTGTGCCCCGGGAACCTGACTGAGCCTTGGTTCTGGAACCCTGTGGATTGGGAACATGACTGAGGTTTTATTCTAGAACCCTGTAGCCTGGAAACATAACTGAGGATTGATTCTCGAACCCTGTGGCCTGGCAACATGACATCGGTGGATTCTAGAACCCTGTGGCCTGGGAACATGTCTGAGGTTTGATGGTGGAAACCTGTGGCTTGGCAACATGACTAAGGTTTGATTCTGGAAGACTGTGGCCAGGAAGCATGATATCTGGTTGATTCTGGAAACTTGTGTCCTGGGAACATGACTGAGGTTTGTTTCTGGAAGCCTGTGCCCTGGGAACATGACTGAGGTTTGATTCTGGACACCTGTGTCCTGGGAACATGACTGAGGTTTGATGGTTGAAACCTGTGGCCCGCGAACATGACTCAGGTTTGATTCTGGAACCATGTGTCCTGGGAACATGACTGAGGTTTGATTTTGGAAACCTTTGGCCTGGGAAAATGACTGAGGTTTCATTGTGGAAACATGTGGCCTGGGATCATGACTGAGGTTTGATGGTGGAACACTCTGGCCTGGCAAAATGACTGAGGCTTGATTCTGGAACCCTGTGGCCCGGGAACATGAGAACGGTTTGATTCTGGAACCCTGTGGCCTTTAACATGACATCGGTGGATTCTGGAACCCTGTGGCCTGGGAACATGAGAACGGTTTGATTCTGGAACCCTGTGGCCTGGGAACATGGGTGAGGATTGATGGTGGAACCCTGTGGCCTGGCAACATGACTGAGGTTTGATACTGGAAGACTGTGGCCAGGAAACATGATATCGGGTTGATTCTGGAAACTTCTGTCCTGGGAACAAGACTGAGGTTTGATTCTGGAACCCTGTGTCCTGGGAATATGACAAAGGTTTGTTGCTGGAAGCCTGTTCCCTGGGTACATGACTGAGGTTTGATTCTGGACACCTGTGTCCAGGGAACATGAGTGATGTTTGATTGTTGAAACCTGTGGCCTGCGAACATGACTCAGGTTTGATTCTGGAACCATGTGTCCTGGGAATATGACTGAGGTTTGATTCTGGAAACCTTTGGCCTGTGAAAATGACTGAGGTTTCATTGTGGAAACATGTGGCCTGGGATCATGACTGAGGTTTGATGGTGGAACACTCTGGCCTGGCAAAATGACTGAGGCTTGATTCTGGAACCCTGTGGCCTGGGAACGTGACTGAGGTTTGATGGCAGAAACCTGTGGCCTGGCAACATGACTGACGTTTGATTCTGGATCCCGTTGGCCTGGGAACATGACTGAGGCGTGATTCTGGAAAACTGTGGCCTGGGAACATGACATCTGTTTAGATTGTGGAATACTGTGCCCCGGGAACCTGACTGAGCCTTGGTTCTGAAACCCTGTGGACTGGGAACATGACTGAGGTTTTATTCTGGAACCCTGTAGCCTGGGAACATAACTGAGGATTGATTCTGGAACCCTGTGGCCTGGGAACATGATACCGGTGGATTCTGGAACCCTGGGGACTGGGCATGTGACATCTGTTTAGATTGTGGAATACTGTGCCCCGGGAACCTGACTGAGCCTTGGTTCTGGAACCCTGTGGATTGGGAACATGACTGAGGTTTTATTCTAGAACTTGTAGCCTGGAAACATAACTGAGGATTGATTCTCGAACCCTGTGGCCTGGGAACATGACATCGGTGGATTCTAGAACCCTGTGGCCTGGGAACATGTCTGAGGTTTGATGGTGGAAACCTGTGGCTTGGCAACATGACTAAGGTTTGATTCTGGAAGACTGTGGCCAGGAAGCATGATATCTGGTTGATTCTGGAATCTTGTGTCCTGGGAACATGACTGAGGTTTGTTTCTGGAAGCCTGTGCCCTGGGAACATGACTGAGGTTTGATTCTGGACACCTGTGTCCTGGGAACATGACTGAGGTTTGATGGTTGAAACCTGTGGCCCGCGAACATGACTCAGGTTTGATTCTGGAACCATGTGTCCTGGGAACATGACTGAGGTTTGATTTTGGAAACCTTTGGCCTGGGAAAATGACTGAGGTTTCATTGTGGAAATATTTGGCCTGGGATCATGACTGAGGTTTGATGGTGGAACACTCTGGCCTGGCAAAATGACTGAGGCTTGATTCTGGAACCCTGTGGCCCGGGAACATGAGAACGGTTTGATTCTGGAACCCTGTGGCCTTTAACATGACATCGGTGGATTCTGGAACCCTGTGGCCTGGGAACATGAGAACGGTTTGATTCTGGAACCCTGTGGCCTGGGAACATGGGTGAGGATTGATGGTGGAACCCTGTGGCCTGGCAACATGACTGAGGTTTGATACTGGAAGACTGTGGCCAGGAAACATGATATCGGGTTGATTCTGGAAACTTCTGTCCTGGGAACAAGACTGAGGTTTGATTCTAGAACCCTGTGTCCTGGGTATATGACAAAGGTTTGTTGCTGGAAGCCTGTTCCCTGGGTACATGACTGAGGTTTGATTCTGGACACCTGTGTCCTGGGAACATGAGTGATGTTTGATGGTTGAAACCTGTGGCCTGCGAACATGACTCAGGTTTTATTCTGGAACCATGTGTCCTGGGAATATGACTGAGGTTTGATTCTGGAAACCTTTGGCCTGAGAAAATGACTGAGGTTTCATTGTGGAAACATGTGGCCTGTGATCATGACTGAGGTTTGATGGTGGAACACTCTGGCCTGGCAAAATGACTGAGGCTTGATTCTGGAACCCTGTGGCCCGGGAACGTGACTGAGGTTTGATGGCAGAAACCTGTGGCCTGGCAACATGACTGACGTTTGATTCTGGATCCCGGTGGCCTGGGAACATGACTGAGGCGTGATTCTGGAAAACTGTGGCCTGGGAACATGACATCTGTTTAGATTGTGGAATACTGTGCCCCGGGAACCTGACTGAGCCTTGGTTCTGAAACCCTGTGGACTGGGAACATGACTGAGGTTTTATTCTGGAACCCTGTAGCCTGGGAACATAACTGAGGATTGATTCTGGAACCCTGTGGCCTGGGAACATGATACCGGTGGATTCTGGAACCCTGGGGACTGGGCATGTGACATCTGTTTAGATTGTGGAATACTGTGCCCCGGGAACCTGACTGAGCCTTGGTTCTGGAACCCTGTGGATTGGGAACATGACTGAGGTTTTATTCTAGAACCCTGTAGCCTGGAAACATAACTGAGGATTGATTCTCGAACCCTGTGGCCTGGCAACATGACATCGGTGGATTCTAGAACCCTGTGGCCTGGGAACATGTCTGAGGTTTGATGGTGGAAACCTGTGGCTTGGCAACATGACTAAGGTTTGATTCTGGAAGACTGTGGCCAGGAAGCATGATATCTGGTTGATTCTGGAAACTTGTGTCCTGGGAACATGACTGAGGTTTGTTTCTGGAAGCCTGTGCCCTGGGAACATGACTGAGGTTT
Source organism: Balaenoptera physalus (assembly GCF_965194825.1). Classification (NCBI taxonomy): domain Eukaryota; kingdom Metazoa; phylum Chordata; class Mammalia; order Artiodactyla; family Balaenopteridae; genus Balaenoptera; species Balaenoptera physalus. The sequence continues at coordinate 582,514 of NW_028126246.1, read as the reverse complement.
GATTCTGGACACCTGTGTCCTGGGAACATGACTGAGGTTTGATGGTTGAAACCTGTGGCCCACGAACATGACTCAGGTTTGATTCTGGAACCATGTGTCCTGGGAACATGACTGAGGTTTGATTTTGGAAACCTTTGGCCTGGGAAAATGACTGAGGTTTCATTGTGGAAACATGTGGCCTGGGATCATGACTGAGGTTTGATGGTGGAACACTCTGGCCTGGCAAAATGACTGAGGCTTGATTCTGGAACCCTGTGGCCCGGGAACATGAGAACGGTTTGATTCTGGAACCCTGTGGCCTTTAACATGACATCGGTGGATTCTGGAACCCTGTGGCCTGGGAACATGAGAACGGATTGATTCTGGAACCCTGTGGCCTGGGAACATGAGTGAGGATTGATGGTGGAACCCTGTGGCCTGGCAACATGACTGAGGTTTGAGACTGGAAGACTGTGGCCAGGAAACATGATATCGGGTTGATTCTGGAAACTTCTGTCCTGGGAACAAGACTGAGGTTTGATTCTGGAACCCTGTGTCCTGGGAATATGACAAAGGTTTGTTGCTGGAAGCCTGTTCCCTGGGTACATGACTGAGGTTTGATTCTGGACACCTGTGTCCTGGGAACATGAGTGATGTTTGATGGTTGAAACCTGTGGCCTGCGAACATGACTCAGGTTTGATTCTGGAACCATGTGTCCTGGGAATATGACTGAGGTTTGATTCTGGAAACCTTTGGCCTGAGAAAATGACTGAGGTTTCATTGTGGAAACATGTGGCCTGGGATCATGACTGAGGTTTGATGGTGGAACACTCTGGCCTGGCAAAATGACTGAGGCTTGATTCTGGAACCCTGTGGCCCGGGAACGTGACTGAGGTTTGATGGCAGAAACCTGTGGCCTGGCAACATGACTGACGTTTGATTCTGGATCCCGGTGGCCTGGGAACATGACTGAGGCGTGATTCTGGAAAACTGTGGCCTGGGAACATGACATCTGTTTAGATTGTGGAATACTGTGCCCCGGGAACCTGACTGAGCCTTGGTTCTGAAACCCTGTGGACTGGGAACATGACTGAGGTTTTATTCTGGAACCCTGTAGCCTGGGAACATAACTGAGGATTGATTCTGGAACCCTGTGGCCTGGGAACATGATACCGGTGGATTCTGGAACCCTGGGGACTGGGCATGTGACATCTGTTTAGATTGTGGAATACTGTGCCCCGGGAACCTGACTGAGCCTTGGTTCTGGAACCCTGTGGATTGGGAACATGACTGAGGATTTATTCTAGAACCCTGTAGCCTGGAAACATAACTGAGGATTGATTCTCGAACCCTGTGGCCTGGGAACATGACATCGGTGGATTCTAGAACCCTGTGGCCTGGGAACATGTCTGAGGTTTGATGGTGGAAACCTGTGGCTTGGCAACATGACTAAGGTTTGATTCTGGAAGACTGTGGCCAGGAAGCATGATATCTGGTTGATTCTGGAAACTTGTGTCCTGGGAACATGACTGAGGTTTGTTTCTGGAAGCCTGTGCCCTGGGAACATGACTGAGGTTTGATTCTGGACACCTGTGTCCTGGGAACATGACTGAGGTTTGATGGTTGAAACCTGTGGCCCGCGAACATGACTCAGGTTTGATTCTGGAACCATGTGTCCTGGGAACATGACTGAGGTTTGATGGTTGAAACCTGTGGCCCGCGAACATGACTCAGGTTTGATTCTGGAACCATGTGTCCTGGGAACATGACTGAGGTTTGATTTTGGAAACCTTTGGCCTGGGAAAATGACTGAGGTTTCATTGTGGAAACATGTGGCCTGGGATCATGACTGAGGTTTGATGGTGGAACACTCTGGCCTGGCAAAATGACTGAGGCTTGATTCTGGAACCCTGTGGCCCGGGAACATGAGAACGGTTTGATTCTGGAACCCTGTGGCCTTTAACATGACATCGGTGGATTCTGGAACCCTGTGGCCTGGGAACATGAGAACGGTTTGATTCTGGAACCCTGTGGCCTGGGAACATGGGTGAGGATTGATGGTGGAACCCTGTGGCCTGGCAACATGACTGAGGTTTGATACTGGAAGACTGTGGCCAGGAAACATGATATCGCGTTGATTCTGGAAACTTCTGTCCTGGGAACAAGACTGAGGTTTGATTCTGGAACCCTGTGTCCTGGGAATATGACAAAGGTTTGTTGCTGGAAGCCTGTTCCCTGGGTACATGACTGAGGTTTGATTCTGGACACCTGTGTCCTGGGAACATGAGTGATGTTTGATGGTTGAAACCTGTGGCCTGCGAACATGACTCAGGTTTGATTCTGGAACCATGTGTCCTGGGAATATGACTGAGGTTTGATTCTGGAAACCTTTGGCCTGAGAAAATGACTGAGGTTTCATTGTGGAAACATGTGGCCTGGGATCATGACTGAGGTTTGATGGTGGAACACTCTGGCCTGGCAAAATGACTGAGGCTTGATTCTGGAACCCTGTGGCCCGGGAACGTGACTGAGGTTTGATGGCAGAAACCTGTGGCCTGGCAACATGACTGACGTTTGATTCTGGATCCCGGTGGCCTGGGAACATGACTGAGGCGTGATTCTGGAAAACTGTGGCCTGGGAACATGACATCTGTTTAGATTGTGGAATACTGTGCCCCGGGAACCTGACTGAGCCTTGGTTCTGAAACCCTGTGGACTGGGAACATGACTGAGGTTTTATTCTGGAACCCTGTAGCCTGGGAACATAACTGAGGATTGATTCTGGAACCCTGTGGCCTGGGAACATGATACCGGTGGATTCTGGAACCCTGGGCACTGGGCATGTGACATCTGTTCAGATTGTGGAATACTGTGCGCCGGGAACCTGACTGAGCCTTGGTTCTGGAACCCTGTGGATTGGGAACATGACTGAGGTTTTATTCTAGAACCCTGTAGCCTGGAAACATAACTGAGGATTGATTCTCGAACCCTGTGGCCTGGCAACATGACATCGGTGGATTCTAGAACCCTGTGGCCTGGGAACATGTCTGAGGTTTGATGGTGGAAACCTGTGGCTTGGCAACATGACTAAGGTTTGATTCTGGAAGACTGTGGCCAGGAAGCATGATATCTGGTTGATTCTGGAAACTTGTGTCCTGGGAACATGACTGAGGTTTGTTTCTGGAAGCCTGTGCCCTGGGAACATGACTGAGGTTTGATTCTGGACACCTGTGTCCTGGGAACATGACTGAGGTTTGATGGTTGAAACCTGTGGCCCGCGAACATGACTCAGGTTTGATTCTGGAACCATGTGTCCTGGGAACATGACTGAGGTTTCATTTTGGAAACCTTTGGCCTGGGAAAATGACTGAGGTTTCATTGTGGAAACATGTGGCCTGGGATCATGACTGAGGTTTGATGGTGGAACACTCTGGCCTGGCAAAATGACTGAGGCTTGATTCTGGAACCCTGTGGCCCGGGAACATGAGAACGGTTTGATTCTGGAACCCTGTGGCCTTTAACATGACATCGGTGGATTCTGGAACCCTGTGGCCTGGGAACATGAGAACGGTTTGATTCTGGAACCCTGTGGCCTGGGAACATGGGTGAGGATTGATGGTGGAACCCTGTGGCCTGGCAACATGACTGAGGTTTGATACTGGAAGACTGTGGCCAGGAAACATGATATCGCGTTGATTCTGGAAACTTCTGTCCTGGGAACAAGACTGAGGTTTGATTCTGGAACCCTGTGTCCTGGGAATATGACAAAGGTTTGTTGCTGGAAGCCTGTTCCCTGGGTACATGACTGAGGTTTGATTCTGGACACCTGTGTCCTGGGAACATGAGTGATGTTTGATGGTTGAAACCTGTGGCCTGCGAACATGACTCAGGTTTGATTCTGGAACCATGTGTCCTGGGAACATGACTGAGGTTTGATTCTGGAAACCTTTGGCCTGAGAAAATGACTGAGGTTTCATTGTGGAAACATGTGGCCTGGGATCATGACTGAGGTTTGATGGTGGAACACTCTGGCCTGGCAAAATGACTGAGGCTTGATTCTGGAACCCTGTGGCCCGGGAACGTGACTGAGGTTTGATGGCAGAAACCTGTGGCCTGGCAACATGACTGACGTTTGATTCTGGATCCCGGTGGCCTGGGAACATGACTGAGGCGTGATTCTGGAAAACTGTGGCCTGGGAACATGACATCTGTTTAGATTGTGGAATACTGTGCCCCGGGAACCTGACTGAGCCTTGGTTCTGAAACCCTGTGGACTGGGAACATGACTGAGGTTTTATTCTGGAACCCTGTAGCCTGGGAACATAACTGAGGATTGATTCTGGAACCCTGTGGCCTGGGAACATGATACCGGTGGATTCTGGAACCCTGGGCACTGGGCATGTGACATCTGTTCAGATTGTGGAATACTGTGCCCCGGGAACCTGACTGAGCCTTGGTTCTGGAACCCTGTGGATTGGGAACATGACTGAGGTTTTATTCTAGAACCCTGTAGCCTGGAAACATAACTGAGGATTGATTCTCGAACCCTGTGGCCTGGCAACATGACATCGGTGGATTCTAGAACCCTGTGGCCTGGGAACATGTCTGAGGTTTGATGGTGGAAACCTGTGGCTTGGCAACATGACTAAGGTTTGATTCTGGAAGACTGTGGCCAGGAAGCATGATATCTGGTTGATTCTGGAAACTTGTGTCCTGGGAACATGACTGAGGTTTGTTTCTGGAAGCCTGTGCCCTGGGAACATGACTGAGGTTTGATTCTGGACACCTGTGTCCTGGGAACATGACTGAGGTTTGATGGTTGAAACCTGTGGCCCGCGAACATGACTCAGGTTTGATTCTGGAACCATGTGTCCTGGGAACATGACTGAGGTTTCATTTTGGAAACCTTTGGCCTGGGAAAATGACTGAGGTTTCATTGTGGAAACATGTGGCCTGGGATCATGACTGAGGTTTGATGGTGGAACACTCTGGCCTGGCAAAATGACTGAGGCTTGATTCTGGAACCCTGTGGCCCGGGAAGATGAGAACGGTTTGATTCTGGAACCCTGTGGCCTTTAACATGACATCGGTGGATTCTGGAACCCTGTGGCCTGGGAACATGAGAACGGTTTGATTCTGGAACCCTGTGGCCTGGGAACATGGGTGAGGATTGATGGTGGAACCCTGTGGCCTGGCAACATGACTGAGGTTTGATACTGGAAGACTGTGGCCAGGAAACATGATATCGGGTTGATTCTGGAAACTTCTGTCCTGGGAACAAGACTGAGGTTTGATTCTGGAACCCTGTGTCCTGGGAATATGACAAAGGTTTGTTGCTGGAAGCCTGTTCCCTGGGTACATGACTGAGGTTTGATTCTGGACACCTGTGTCCTGGGAACATGAGTGATGTTTGATGGTTGAAACCTGTGGCCTGCGAACATGACTCAGGTTTGATTCTGGAACCATGTGTCCTGGGAACATGACTGAGGTTTGATTCTGGAAACCTTTGGCCTGAGAAAATGACTGAGGTTTCATTGTGGAAACATGTGGCCTGGGATCATGACTGAGGTTTGATGGTGGAACACTCTGGCCTGGCAAAATGACTGAGGCTTGATTCTGGAACCCTGTGGCCCGGGAACGTGACTGAGGTTTGATGGCAGAAACCTGTGGCCTGGCAACATGACTGACGTTTGATTCTGGATCCCGGTGGCCTGGGAACATGACTGAGGCGTGATTCTGGAAAACTGTGGCCTGGGAACATGACATCTGTTTAGATTGTGGAATACTGTGCCCCGGGAACCTGACTGAGCCTTGGTTCTGAAACCCTGTGGACTGGGAACATGACTGAGGTTTTATTCTGGAACCCTGTAGCCTGGGAACATAACTGAGGATTGATTCTGGAACCCTGTGGCCTGGGAACATGATACCGGTGGATTCTGGAACCCTGGGCACTGGGCATGTGACATCTGTTCAGATTGTGGAATACTGTGCCCCGGGAACCTGACTGAGCCTTGGTTCTGGAACCCTGTGGATTGGGAACATGACTGAGGTTTTATTCTAGAACCCTGTAGCCTGGAAACATAACTGAGGATTGATTCTCGAACCCTGTGGCCTGGCAACATGACATCGGTGGATTCTAGAACCCTGTGGCCTGGGAACATGTCTGAGGTTTGATGGTGGAAACCTGTGGCTTGGCAACATGACTAAGGTTTGATTCTGGAAGACTGTGGCCAGGAAGCATGATATCTGGTTGATTCTGGAAACTTGTGTCCTGGGAACATGACTGAGGTTTGTTTCTGGAAGCCTGTGCCCTGGGAACATGACTGAGGTTTGATTCTGGACACCTGTGTCCTGGGAACATGACTGAGGTTTGATGGTTGAAACCTGTGGCCCGCGAACATGACTCAGGTTTGATTCTGGAACCATGTGTCCTGGGAACATGACTGAGGTTTGATTTTGGAAACCTTTGGCCTGGGAAAATGACTGAGGTTTCATTGTGGAAACATGTGGCCTGGGATCATGACTGAGGTTTGATGGTGGAACACTCTGGCCTGGCAAAATGACTGAGGCTTGATTCTGGAACCCTGTGGCCCGGGAACATGAGAACGGTTTGATTCTGGAACCCTGTGGCCTTTAACATGACATCGGTGGATTCTGGAACCCTGTGGCCTGGGAACATGAGAACGGTTTGATTCTGGAACCCTGTGGCCTGGGAACATGGGTGAGGATTGATGGTGGAACCCTGTGGCCTGGCAACATGACTGAGGTTTGATACTGGAAGACTGTGGCCAGGAAACATGATATCGGGTTGATTCTGGAAACTTCTGTCCTGGGAACAAGACTGAGGTTTGATTCTGGAACCCTGTGTCCTGGGAATATGACAAAGGTTTGTTGCTGGAAGCCTGTTCCCTGGGTACATGACTGAGGTTTGATTCTGGACACCTGTGTCCTGGGAACATGAGTGATGTTTGATGGTTGAAACCTGTGGCCTGCGAACATGACTCAGGTTTGATTCTGGAACCATGTGTCCTGGGAACATGACTGAGGTTTGATTCTGGAAACCTTTGGCCTGAGAAAATGACTGAGGTTTCATTGTGGAAACATGTGGCCTGGGATCATGACTGAGGTTTGATGGTGGAACACTCTGGCCTGGCAAAATGACTGAGGCTTGATTCTGGAACCCTGTGGCCCGGGAACGTGACTGAGGTTTGATGGCAGAAACCTGTGGCCTGGCAACATGACTGACGTTTGATTCTGGATCCCGGTGGCCTGGGAACATGACTGAGGCGTGATTCTGGAAAACTGTGGCCTGGGAACATGACATCTGTTTAGATTGTGGAATACTGTGCCCCGGGAACCTGACTGAGCCTTGGTTCTGAAATCCTGTGGACTGGGAACATGACTGAGGTTTTATTCTGGAACCCTGTAGCCTGGGAACATAATTGAGGATTGATTCTGGAACCCTGTGGCCTGGGAACATGATACCGGTGGATTCTGGAACCCTGGGGACTGGGCATGTGACATCTGTTTAGATTGTGGAATACTGTGCCCCGGGAACCTGACTGAGCCTTGGTTCTGGAACCCTGTGGATTGGGAACATGACTGAGGTTTTATTCTAGAACCCTGTAGCCTGGAAACATAACTGAGGATTGATTCTCGAACCCTGTGGCCTGGCAACATGACATCGGTGGATTCTAGAACCCTGTGGCCTGGGAACATGTCTGAGGTTTGATGGTGGAAACCTGTGGCTTGGCAACATGACTAAGGTTTGATTCTGGAAGACTGTGGCCAGGAAGCATGATATCTGGTTGATTCTGGAAACTTGTGTCCTGGGAACATGACTGAGGTTTGTTTCTGGAAGCCTGTGCCCTGGGAACATGACTGAGGTTTGATTCTGGACACCTGTGTCCTGGGAACATGACTGAGGTTTGATGGTTGAAACCTGTGGCCCGCGCACATGACTCAGGTTTGATTCTGGAACCATGTGTCCTGGGAACATGACTGAGGTTTGATTTTGGAAACCTTTGGCCTGGGAAAATGACTGAGGTTTCATTGTGGAAACATGTGGCCTGGGATCATGACTGAGGTTTGATGGTGGAACACTCTGGCCTGGCAAAATGACTGAGGCTTGATTCTGGAACCCTGTGGCCCGGGAACATGAGAACGGTTTGATTCTGGAACCCTGTGGCCTTTAACATGACATCGGTGGATTCTGGAACCCTGTGGCCTGGGAACATGAGAACGGTTTGATTCTGGAACCCTGTGGCCTGGGAACATGAGTGAGGATTGATGGTGGAACCCTGTGGCCTGGCAACATGACTGAGGTTTGATACTGGAAGACTGTGGCCAGGAAACATGATATCGGGTTGATTCTGGAAACTTCTGTCCTGGGAACAAGACTGAGGTTTGATTCTGGAACCCTGTGTCCTGGGAATATGAGAAAGGTTTCTTGCTGGAAGCCTGTTCCCTGGGTACATGACTGAGGTTTGATTCTGGACACCTGTGTCCTGGGAACATGAGTGATGTTTGGTGGTTGAAACCTGTGGCCTGCGAACATGACTCAGGTTTGATTCTGGAACCATGTGTCCTGGGAATATGACTGAGGTTTGATTCTGGAAACCTTTGGCCTGAGAAAATGACTGAGGTTTCATTGTGGAAACATGTGGCCTGGGATCATGACTGAGGTTTGATGGTGGAACACTCTGGCCTGGCAAAATGACTGAGGCTTGATTCTGGAACCCTGTGGCCCGGGAACGTGACTGAGGTTTGATGGCAGAAACCTGTGGCCTGGCAACATGACTGACGTTTGATTCTGGATCCCGGTGGCTTGGGAACATGACTGAGGCGTGATTCTGGAAAACTGTGGCCTGGGAACATGACATCTGTTTAGATTGTGGAATACTGTGCCCCGGGAACCTGACTGAGCCTTGGTTCTGAAACCCTGTGGACTGGGAACATGACTGAGGTTTTATTCTGGAACCCTGTAGCCTGGGAACATAACTGAGGATTGATTCTGGAACCCTGTGGCCTGGGAACATGATACCGGTGGATTCTGGAACCCTGGGGACTGGGCATGTGACATCTGTTTAGATTGTGGAATACTGTGCCCCGGGAACCTGACTGAGCCTTGGTTCTGGAACCCTGTGGATTGGGAACATGACTGAGGTTTTATTCTAGAACCCTGTAGCCTGGAAACATAACTGAGGATTGATTCTCGAACCCTGTGGCCTGGGAACATGACATCGGTGGATTCTAGAACCCTGTGGCCTGGGAACATGTCTGAGGTTTGATGGTGGAAACCTGTGGCTTGGCAACATGACTAAGGTTTGATTCTGGAAGACTGTGGCCAGGAAGCATGATATCTGGTTGATTCTGGAAACTTGTGTCCTGGGAACATGACTGAGGTTTGTTTCTGGAAGCCTGTGCCCTGGGAACATGACTGAGGTTTGATTCTGGACACCTGTGTCCTGGGAACATGACTGAGGTTTGATGGTTGAAACCTGTGGCCCGCGAACATGACTCAGGTTTGATTCTGGAACCATGTGTCCTGGGAACATGACTGAGGTTTGATTTTGGAAACCTTTGGCCTGGGAAAATGACTGAGGTTTCATTGTGGAAACATGTGGCCTGGGATCATGACTGAGGTTTGATGGTGGAACACTCTGGCCTGGCAAAATGACTGAGGCTTGATTCTGGAACCCTGTGGCCCGGGAACATGAGAACGGTTTGATTCTGGAACCCTGTGGCCTTTAACATGACATCGGTGGATTCTGGAACCCTGTGGCCTGGGAACATGAGAACGGTTTGATTCTGGAACCCTGTGGCCTGGGAACATGGGTGAGGATTGATGGTGGAACCCTGTGGCCTGGCAACATGACTGAGGTTTGATACTGGAAGACTGTGGCCAGGAAACATGATATCGGGTTGATTCTGGAAACTTCTGTCCTGGGAACAAGACTGAGGTTTGATTCTGGAACCCTGTGTCCTGGGAATATGACAAAGGTTTGTTGCTGGAAGCCTGTTCCCTGGGTACATGACTGAGGTTTGATTCTGGACACCTGTGTCCTGGGAACATGAGTGATGTTTGATTGTTGAAACCTGTGGCCTGCGAACATGACTCAGGTTTGATTCTGGAACCATGTGTCCTGGGAATATGACTGAGGTTTGATTCTGGAAACCTTTGGCCTGTGAAAATGACTGAGGTTTCATTGTGGAAACATGTGGCCTGGGATCATGACTGAGGTTTGATGGTGGAACACTCTGGCCTGGCAAAATGACTGAGGCTTGATTCTGGAACCCTGTGGCCTGGGAACGTGACTGAGGTTTGATGGCAGAAACCTGTGGCCTGGCAACATGACTGACGTTTGATTCTGGATCCCGTTGGCCTGGGAACATGACTGAGGCGTGATTCTGGAAAACTGTGGCCTGGGAACATGACATCTGTTTAGATTGTGGAATACTGTGCCCCGGGAACCTGACTGAGCCTTGGTTCTGAAACCCTGTGGACTGGGAACATGACTGAGGTTTTATTCTGGAACCCTGTAGCCTGGGAACATAACTGAGGATTGATTCTGGAACCCTGTGGCCTGGGAACATGATACCGGTGGATTCTGGAACCCTGGGGACTGGGCATGTGACATCTGTTTAGATTGTGGAATACTGTGCCCCGGGAACCTGACTGAGCCTTGGTTCTGGAACCCTGTGGATTGGGAACATGACTGAGGTTTTATTCTAGAACTTGTAGCCTGGAAACATAACTGAGGATTGATTCTCGAACCCTGTGGCCTGGGAACATGACATCGGTGGATTCTAGAACCCTGTGGCCTGGGAACATGTCTGAGGTTTGATGGTGGAAACCTGTGGCTTGGCAACATGACTAAGGTTTGATTCTGGAAGACTGTGGCCAGGAAGCATGATATCTGGTTGATTCTGGAAACTTGTGTCCTGGGAACATGACTGAGGTTTGTTTCTGGAAGCCTGTGCCCTGGGAACATGACTGAGGTTTGATTCTGGACACCTGTGTCCTGGGAACATGACTGAGGTTTGATGGTTGAAACCTGTGGCCCGCGAACATGACTCAGGTTTGATTCTGGAACCATGTGTCCTGGGAACATGACTGAGGTTTGATTTTGGAAACCTTTGGCCTGGGAAAATGACTGAGGTTTCATTGTGGAAACATTTGGCCTGGGATCATGACTGAGGTTTGATGGTGGAACACTCTGGCCTGGCAAAATGACTGAGGCTTGATTCTGGAACCCTGTGGCCCGGGAACATGAGAACGGTTTGATTCTGGAACCCTGTGGCCTTTAACATGACATCGGTGGATTCTGGAACCCTGTGGCCTGGGAACATGAGAACGGTTTGATTCTGGAACCCTGTGGCCTGGGAACATGGGTGAGGATTGATGGTGGAACCCTGTGGCCTGGCAACATGACTGAGGTTTGATACTGGAAGACTGTGGCCAGGAAACATGATATCGGGTTGATTCTGGAAACTTCTGTCCTGGGAACAAGACTGAGGTTTGATTCTAGAACCCTGTGTCCTGGGTATATGACAAAGGTTTGTTGCTGGAAGCCTGTTCCCTGGGTACATGACTGAGGTTTGATTCTGGACACCTGTGTCCTGGGAACATGAGTGATGTTTGATGGTTGAAACCTGTGGCCTGCGAACATGACTCAGGTTTTATTCTGGAACCATGTGTCCTGGGAATATGACTGAGGTTTGATTCTGGAAACCTTTGGCCTGAGAAAATGACTGAGGTTTCATTGTGGAAACATGTGGCCTGGGATCATGACTGAGGTTTGATGGTGGAACACTCTGGCCTGGCAAAATGACTGAGGCTTGATTCTGGAACCCTGTGGCCCGGGAACGTGACTGAGGTTTGATGGCAGAAACCTGTGGCCTGGCAACATGACTGACGTTTGATTCTGGATCCCGGTGGCCTGGGAACATGACTGAGGCGTGATTCTGGAAAACTGTGGCCTGGGAACATGACATCTGTTTAGATTGTGGAATACTGTGCCCCGGGAACCTGACTGAGCCTTGGTTCTGAAACCCTGTGGACTGGGAACATGACTGAGGTTTTATTCTGGAACCCTGTAGCCTGGGAACATAACTGAGGATTGATTCTGGAACCCTGTGGCCTGGGAACATGATACCGGTGGATTCTGGAACCCTGGGGACTGGGCATGTGACATCTGTTTAGATTGTGGAATACTGTGCCCCGGGAACCTGACTGAGCCTTGGTTCTGGAACCCTGTGGATTGGGAACATGACTGAGGTTTTATTCTAGAACCCTGTAGCCTGGAAACATAACTGAGGATTGATTCTCGAACCCTGTGGCCTGGCAACATGACATCGGTGGATTCTAGAACCCTGTGGCCTGGGAACATGTCTGAGGTTTGATGGTGGAAACCTGTGGCTTGGCAACATGACTAAGGTTTGATTCTGGAAGACTGTGGCCAGGAAGCATGATATCTGGTTGATTCTGGAAACTTGTGTCCTGGGAACATGACTGAGGTTTGTTTCTGGAAGCCTGTGCCCTGGGAACATGACTGAGGTTTGATTCTGGACACCTGTGTCCTGGGAACATGACTGAGGTTTGATGGTTGAAACCTGTGGCCCACGAACATGACTCAGGTTTGATTCTGGAACCATGTGTCCTGGGAACATGACTGAGGTTTGATTTTGGAAACCTTTGGCCTGGGAAAATGACTGAGGTTTCATTGTGGAAACATGTGGCCTGGGATCATGACTGAGGTTTGATGGTGGAACACTCTGGCCTGGCAAAATGACTGAGGCTTGATTCTGGAACCCTGTGGCCCGGGAACATGAGAACGGTTTGATTCTGGAACCCTGTGGCCTTTAACATGACATCGGTGGATTCTGGAACCCTGTGGCCTGGGAACATGAGAACGGATTGATTCTGGAACCCTGTGGCCTGGGAACATGAGTGAGGATTGATGGTGGAACCCTGTGGCCTGGCAACATGACTGAGGTTTGAGACTGGAAGACTGTGGCCAGGAAACATGATATCGGGTTGATTCTGGAAACTTCTGTCCTGGGAACAAGACTGAGGTTTGATTCTGGAACCCTGTGTCCTGGGAATATGACAAAGGTTTGTTGCTGGAAGCCTGTTCCCTGGGTACATGACTGAGGTTTGATTCTGGACACCTGTGTCCTGGGAACATGAGTGATGTTTGATGGTTGAAACCTGTGGCCTGGGAACATGACTCAGGTTTGATTCTGGAACCATGTGTCCTGGGAATATGACTGAGGTTTGATTCTGGAAACCTTTGGCCTGAGAAAATGACTGAGGTTTCATTGTGGAAACATGTGGCCTGGGATCATGACTGAGGTTTGATGGTGGAACACTCTGGCCTGGCAAAATGACTGAGGCTTGATTCTGGAACCCTGTGGCCCGGGAACGTGACTGAGGTTTGATGGCAGAAACCTGTGGCCTGGCAACATGACTGACGTTTGATTCTGGATCCCGGTGGCCTGGGAACATGACTGAGGCGTGATTCTGGAAAACTGTGGCCTGGGAACATGACATCTGTTTAGATTGTGGAATACTGTGCCCCGGGAACCTGACTGAGCCTTGGTTCTGAAACCCTGTGGACTGGGAACATGACTGAGGTTTTATTCTGGAACCCTGTAGCCTGGGAACATAACTGAGGATTGATTCTGGAACCCTGTGGCCTGGGAACATGATACCGGTGGATTCTGGAACCCTGGGGACTGGGCATGTGACATCTGTTTAGATTGTGGAATACTGTGCCCCGGGAACCTGACTGAGCCTTGGTTCTGGAACCCTGTGGATTGGGAACATGACTGAGGTTTTATTCTAGAACCCTGTAGCCTGGAAACATAACTGAGGATTGATTCTCGAACCCTGTGGCCTGGCAACATGACATCGGTGGATTCTAGAACCCTGTGGCCTGGGAACATGTCTGAGGTTTGATGGTGGAAACCTGTGGCTTGGCAACATGACTAAGGTTTGATTCTGGAAGACTGTGGCCAGGAAGCATGATATCTGGTTGATTCTGGAAACTTGTGTCCTGGGAACATGACTGAGGTTTGTTTCTGGAAGCCTGTGCCCTGGGAACATGACTGAGGTTTGATTCTGGACACCTGTGTCCTGGGAACATGACTGAGGTTTGATGGTTGAAACCTGTGGCCCGCGAACATGACTCAGGTTTGATTCTGGAACCATGTGTCCTGGGAACATGACTGAGGTTTGATTTTGGAAACCTTTGGCCTGGGAAAATGACTGAGGTTTCATTGTGGAAACATGTGGCCTGGGATCATGACTGAGGTTTGATGGTGGAACACTCTGGCCTGGCAAAATGACTGAGGCTTGATTCTGGAACCCTGTGGCCCGGGAACATGAGAACGGTTTGATTCTGGAACCCTGTGGCCTTTAACATGACATCGGTGGATTCTGGAACCCTGTGGCCTGGGAACATGAGAACGGTTTGATTCTGGAACCCTGTGGCCTGGGAACATGGGTGAGGATTGATGGTGGAACCCTGTGGCCTGGCAACATGACTGAGGTTTGATACTGGAAGACTGTGGCCAGGAAACATGATATCGGGTTGATTCTGGAAACTTCTGTCCTGGGAACAAGACTGAGGTTTGATTCTGGAACCCTGTGTCCTGGGAATATGACAAAGGTTTGTTGCTGGAAGCCTGTTCCCTGGGTACATGACTGAGGTTTGATTCTGGACACCTGTGTCCTGGGAACATGAGTGATGTTTGATGGTTGAAACCTGTGGCCTGCGAACATGACTCAGGTTTGATTCTGGAACCATGTGTCCTGGGAACATGACTGAGGTTTGATTCTGGAAACCTTTGGCCTGAGAAAATGACTGAGGTTTCATTGTGGAAACATGTGGCCTGGGATCATGACTGAGGTTTGATGGTGGAACACTCTGGCCTGGCAAAATGACTGAGGCTTGATTCTGGAACCCTGTGGCCCGGGAACGTGACTGAGGTTTGATGGCAGAAACCTGTGGCCTGGCAACATGACTGACGTTTGATTCTGGATCCCGGTGGCCTGGGAACATGACTGAGGCGTGATTCTGGAAAACTGTGGCCTGGGAACATGACATCTGTTTAGATTGTGGAATACTGTGCCCCGGGAACCTGACTGAGCCTTGGTTCTGAAACCCTGTGGACTGGGAACATGACTGAGGTTTTATTCTGGAACCCTGTAGCCTGGGAACATAACTGAGGATTGATTCTGGAACCCTGTGGCCTGGGAACATGATACCGGTGGATTCTGGAACCCTGGGGACTGGGCATGTGACATCTGTTTAGATTGTGGAATACTGTGCCCCGGGAACCTGACTGAGCCTTGGTTCTGGAACCCTGTGGATTGGGAACATGACTGAGGTTTTATTCTAGAACCCTGTAGCCTGGAAACATAACTGAGGATTGATTCTCAAACCCTGTGGCCTGGGAACATGACATCGGTGGATTCTAGAACCCTGTGGCCTGGGAACATGTCTGAGGTTTGATGGTGGAAACCTGTGGCTTGGCAACATGACTAATGTTTGATTCTGGAAGACTGTGGCCAGGAAGCATGATATCTGGTTGATTCTGGAAACTTGTGTCCTGGGAACATGACTGAGGTTTGTTTCTGGAAGCCTGTGCCCTGGGAACATGACTGAGGTTTGATTCTGGACACCTGTGTCCTGGGAACATGACTGAGGTTTGATGGTTGAAACCTGTGGCCCGCGAACATGACTCAGGTTTGATTCTGGAACCATGTGTCCTGGGAACATGACTGAGGTTTGATTTTGGAAACCTTTGGCCTGGGAAAATGACTGAGGTTTCATTGTGGAAACATGTGGCCTGGGATCATGACTGAGGTTTGATGGTGGAACACTCTGGCCTGGCAAAATGACTGAGGCTTGATTCTGGAACCCTGTGGCCCGGGAACATGAGAACGGTTTGATTCTGGAACCCTGTGGCCTTTAACATGACATCGGTGGATTCTGGAACCCTGTGGCCTGGGAACATGAGAACGGTTTGATTCTGGAACCCTGTGGCCTGGGAACATGAGTGAGGATTGATGGTGGAACCCTGTGGCCTGGCAACATGACTGAGGTTTGATACTGGAAGACTGTGGCCAGGAAACATGATATCGGTTTGATTCTGGAAACTTCTGTCCTGGGAACAAGACTGAGGTTTGATTCTGGAACCCTGTGTCCTGGGAATATGACAAAGGTTTGTTGCTGGAAGCCTGTTCCCTGGGTACATGACTGAGGTTTGATTCTGGACACCTGTGTCCTGGGAACATGAGTGATGTTTGATTGTTGAAACCTGTGGCCTGCGAACATGACTCAGGTTTGATTCTGGAACCATGTGTCCTGGGAATATGACTGAGGTTTGATTCTGGAAACCTTTGGCCTGAGAAAATGACTGAGGTTTCATTGTGGAAACATGTGGCCTGGGATCATGACTGAGGTTTGATGGTGGAACACTCTGGCCTGGCAAAATGACTGAGGCTTGATTCTGGAACCCTGTGGCCCGGGAACGTGACTGAGGTTTGATGGCAGAAACCTGTGGCCTGGCAACATGACTGACGTTTGATTCTGGATCCCGGTGGCCTGGGAACATGACTGAGGCGTGATTCTGGAAAACTGTGGCCTGGGAACATGACATCTGTTTAGATTGTGGAATACTGTGCCCCGGGAAGCTGACTGAGCCTTGGTTCTGAAACCCTGTGGACTGGGAACATGACTGAGGTTTTATTCTGGAACCCTGTAGCCTGGGAACATAACTGAGGATTGATTCTGGAACCCTGTGGCCTGGGAACATGATACCGGTGGATTCTGGAACCCTGGGGACTGGGCATGTGACATCTGTTTAGATTGTGGAATACTGTGCCCCGGGAACCTGACTGAGCCTTGGCTCTGGAACCCTGTGGATTGGGAACATGACTGAGGTTTTATTCTAGAACCCTGTAGCCTGGAAACATAACTGAGGATTGATTCTCGAACCCTGTGGCCTGGGAACATGACATCGGTGGATTCTAGAACCCTGTGGCCTGGGAACATGTCTGAGGTTTGATGGTGGAAACCTGTGGCTTGGCAACATGACTAAGGTTTGATTCTGTAAGACTGTGGCCAGGAAGCATGATATCTGGTTGATTCTGGAAACTTGTGTCCTGGGAACATGACTGAGGTTTGTTTCTGGAAGCCTGTGCCCTGGGAACATGACTGAGGTTTGATTCTGGACACCTGTGTCCTGGGAACATGACTGAGGTTTGATGGTTGAAACCTGTGGCCCGCGAACATGACTCAGGTTTGATTCTGGAAACATGTGTCCTGGGAACATGACTGAGGTTTGATTTTGGAAACCTTTGGCCTGGGAAAATGACTGAGGTTTCATTGTGGAAACATGTGGCCTGGGATCATGACTGAGGTTTGATGGTGGAACACTCTGGCCTGGCAAAATGACTGAGGCTTGATTCTGGAACCCTGTGGCCCGGGAAGATGAGAACGGTTTGATTCTGGAACCCTGTGGCCTTTAACATGACATCGGTGGATTCTGGAACCCTGTGGCCTGGGAACATGAGAAAGGTTTGATTCTGGAACCCTGTGGCCTGGGAACATGGGTGAGGATTGATGGTGGAACCCTGTGGCCTGGCAACATGACTGAGGTTTGATACTGGAAGACTGTGGCCAGGAAACATGATATCGAGTTGATTCTGGAAACTTCTGTCCTGGGAACAAGACTGAGGTTTGATTCTGGAACCCTGTGTCCTGGGAATATGACAAAGGTTTGTTGCTGGAAGCCTGTTCCCTGGGTACATGACTGAGGTTTGATTCTGGACACCTGTGTCCTGGGAACATGAGTGATGTTTGATGGTTGAAACCTGTGGCCTGCGAACATGACTCAGGTTTGATTCTGGAACCATGTGTCCTGGGAACATGACTGAGGCGTGATTCTGGAAAACTGTGGCCTGGGAACATGACATCTGTTTAGATTGTGGAATACTGTGCCCCGGGAACCTGACTGAGCCTTGGTTCTGAAACCCTGTGGACTGGGAACATGACTGAGGTTTTATTCTGGAACCCTGTAGCCTGGGAACATAACTGAGGATTGATTCTGGAACCCTGTGGCCTGGGAACATGATACCGGTGGATTCTGGAACCCTGGGGACTGGGCATGTGACATCTGTTTAGATTGTGGAATACTGTGCCCCGGGAACCTGACTGAGCCTTGGTTCTGGAACCCTGTGGATTGGGAACATGACTGAGGTTTTATTCTAGAACCCTGTAGCCTGGAAACATAACTGAGGATTGATTCTCGAACCCTGTGGCCTGGCAACATGACATCGGTGGATTCTAGAACCCTGTGGCCTGGGAACATGTCTGAGGTTTGATGGTGGAAACCTGTGGCTTGGCAACATGACTAAGGTTTGATTCTGGAAGACTGTGGCCAGGAAGCATGATATCTGGTTGATTCTGGAAACTTGTGTCCTGGGAACATGACTGAGGTTTGTTTCTGGAAGCCTGTGCCCTGGGAACATGACTGAGGTTTGATTCTGGACACCTGTGTCCTGGGAACATGACTGAGGTTTGATGGTTGAAACCTGTGGCCCGCGAACATGACTCAGGTTTGATTCTGGAACCATGTGTCCTGGGAACATGACTGAGGTTTGATTTTGGAAACCTTTGGCCTGGGAAAATGACTGAGGTTTCATTGTGGAAACATGTGGCCTGGGATCATGACTGAGGTTTGATGGTGGAACACTCTGGCCTGGCAAAATGACTGAGGCTTGATTCTGGAACCCTGTGGCCCGGGAACATGAGAACGGTTTGATTCTGGAACCCTGTGGCCTTTAACATGACATCGGTGGATTCTGGAACCCTGTGGCCTGGGAACATGAGAACGGTTTGATTCTGGAACCCTGTGGCCTGGGAACATGGGTGAGGATTGATGGTGGAACCCTGTGGCCTGGCAACATGACTGAGGTTTGATACTGGAAGACTGTGGCCAGGAAACATGATATCGGGTTGATTCTGGAAACTTCTGTCCTGGGAACAAGACTGAGGTTTGATTCTGGAACCCTGTGTCCTGGGAATATGACAAAGGTTTGTTGCTGGAAGCCTGTTCCCTGGGTACATGACTGAGGTTTGATTCTGGACACCTGTGTCCTGGGAACATGAGTGATGTTTGATGGTTGAAACCTGTGGCCTGCGAACATGACTCAGGTTTGATTCTGGAACCATGTGTCCTGGGAACATGACTGAGGTTTGATTCTGGAAACCTTTGGCCTGAGAAAATGACTGAGGTTTCATTGTGGAAACATGTGGCCTGGGATCATGACTGAGGTTTGATGGTGGAACACTCTGGCCTGGCAAAATGACTGAGGCTTGATTCTGGAACCCTGTGGCCCGGGAACGTGACTGAGGTTTGATGGCAGAAACCTGTGGCCTGGCAACATGACTGACGTTTGATTCTGGATCCCGGTGGCCTGGGAACATGACTGAGGCGTGATTCTGGAAAACTGTGGCCTGGGAACATGACATCTGTTTAGATTGTGGAATACTGTGCCCCGGGAACCTGACTGAGCCTTGGTTCTGAAACCCTGTGGACTGGGAACATGACTGAGGTTTTATTCTGGAACCCTGTAGCCTGGGAACATAACTGAGGATTGATTCTGGAACCCTGTGGCCTGGGAACATGATACCGGTGGATTCTGGAACCCTGGGGACTGGGCATGTGACATCTGTTTAGATTGTGGAATACTGTGCCCCGGGAACCTGACTGAGCCTTGGTTCTGGAACCCTGTGGATTGGGAACATGACTGAGGTTTTATTCTAGAACCCTGTAGCCTGGAAACATAACTGAGGATTGATTCTCAAACCCTGTGGCCTGGGAACATGACATCGGTGGATTCTAGAACCCTGTGGCCTGGGAACATGTCTGAGGTTTGATGGTGGAAACCTGTGGCTTGGCAACATGACTAATGTTTGATTCTGGAAGACTGTGGCCAGGAAGCATGATATCTGGTTGATTCTGGAAACTTGTGTCCTGGGAACATGACTGAGGTTTGTTTCTGGAAGCCTGTGCCCTGGGAACATGACTGAGGTTTGATTCTGGACACCTGTGTCCTGGGAACATGACTGAGGTTTGATGGTTGAAACCTGTGGCCCGCGAACATGACTCAGGTTTGATTCTGGAACCATGTGTCCTGGGAACATGACTGAGGTTTGATTTTGGAAACCTTTGGCCTGGGAAAATGACTGAGGTTTCATTGTGGAAACATGTGGCCTGGGATCATGACTGAGGTTTGATGGTGGAACACTCTGGCCTGGCAAAATGACTGAGGCTTGATTCTGGAACCCTGTGGCCCGGGAACATGAGAACGGTTTGATTCTGGAACCCTGTGGCCTTTAACATGACATCGGTGGATTCTGGAACCCTGTGGCCTGGGAACATGAGAACGGTTTGATTCTGGAACCCTGTGGCCTGGGAACATGAGTGAGGATTGATGGTGGAACCCTGTGGCCTGGCAACATGACTGAGGTTTGATACTGGAAGACTGTGGCCAGGAAACATGATATCGGTTTGATTCTGGAAACTTCTGTCCTGGGAACAAGACTGAGGTTTGATTCTGGAACCCTGTGTCCTGGGAATATGACAAAGGTTTGTTGCTGGAAGCCTGTTCCCTGGGTACATGACTGAGGTTTGATTCTGGACACCTGTGTCCTGGGAACATGAGTGATGTTTGATTGTTGAAACCTGTGGCCTGCGAACATGACTCAGGTTTGATTCTGGAACCATGTGTCCTGGGAATATGACTGAGGTTTGATTCTGGAAACCTTTGGCCTGAGAAAATGACTGAGGTTTCATTGTGGAAACATGTGGCCTGGGATCATGACTGAGGTTTGATGGTGGAACACTCTGGCCTGGCAAAATGACTGAGGCTTGATTCTGGAACCCTGTGGCCCGGGAACGTGACTGAGGTTTGATGGCAGAAACCTGTGGCCTGGCAACATGACTGACGTTTGATTCTGGATCCCGGTGGCCTGGGAACATGACTGAGGCGTGATTCTGGAAAACTGTGGCCTGGGAACATGACATCTGTTTAGATTGTGGAATACTGTGCCCCGGGAAGCTGACTGAGCCTTGGTTCTGAAACCCTGTGGACTGGGAACATGACTGAGGTTTTATTCTGGAACCCTGTAGCCTGGGAACATAACTGAGGATTGATTCTGGAACCCTGTGGCCTGGGAACATGATACCGGTGGATTCTGGAACCCTGGGGACTGGGCATGTGACATCTGTTTAGATTGTGGAATACTGTGCCCCGGGAACCTGACTGAGCCTTGGCTCTGGAACCCTGTGGATTGGGAACATGACTGAGGTTTTATTCTAGAACCCTGTAGCCTGGAAACATAACTGAGGATTGATTCTCGAACCCTGTGGCCTGGGAACATGACATCGGTGGATTCTAGAACCCTGTGGCCTGGGAACATGTCTGAGGTTTGATGGTGGAAACCTGTGGCTTGGCAACATGACTAAGGTTTGATTCTGTAAGACTGTGGCCAGGAAGCATGATATCTGGTTGATTCTGGAAACTTGTGTCCTGGGAACATGACTGAGGTTTGTTTCTGGAAGCCTGTGCCCTGGGAACATGACTGAGGTTTGATTCTGGACACCTGTGTCCTGGGAACATGACTGAGGTTTGATGGTTGAAACCTGTGGCCCGCGAACATGACTCAGGTTTGATTCTGGAAACATGTGTCCTGGGAACATGACTGAGGTTTGATTTTGGAAACCTTTGGCCTGGGAAAATGACTGAGGTTTCATTGTGGAAACATGTGGCCTGGGATCATGACTGAGGTTTGATGGTGGAACACTCTGGCCTGGCAAAATGACTGAGGCTTGATTCTGGAACCCTGTGGCCCGGGAAGATGAGAACGGTTTGATTCTGGAACCCTGTGGCCTTTAACATGACATCGGTGGATTCTGGAACCCTGTGGCCTGGGAACATGAGAAAGGTTTGATTCTGGAACCCTGTGGCCTGGGAACATGTGTGAGGATTGATGGTGGAACCCTGTGGCCTGGCAACATGACTGAGGTTTGATACTGGAAGACTGTGGCCAGGAAACATGATATCGAGTTGATTCTGGAAACTTCTGTCCTGGGAACAAGACTGAGGTTTGATTCTGGAACCCTGTGTCCTGGGAATATGACAAAGGTTTGTTGCTGGAAGCCTGTTCCCTGGGTACATGACTGAGGTTTGATTCTGGACACCTGTGTCCTGGGAACATGAGTGATGTTTGATGGTTGAAACCTGTGGCCTGCGAACATGACTCAGGTTTGATTCTGGAACCATGTGTCCTGGGAACATGACTGAGGCGTGATTCTGGAAAACTGTGGCCTGGGAACATGACATCTGTTTAGATTGTGGAATACTGTGCCCCGGGAACCTGACTGAGCCTTGGTTCTGAAACCCTGTGGACTGGGAACATGACTGAGGTTTTATTCTGGAACCCTGTAGCCTGGGAACATAACTGATGATTGATTCTGGAACCCTGTGGCCTGGGAACATGATACCGGTGGATTCTGGAACCCTGGGGACTGGGCATGTGACATCTGTTTAGATTGTGGAATACTGTGCCCCGGGAACCTGACTGAGCCTTGGTTCTAGAACCCTGTGGATTGGGAACATGACTGAGGTTTTATTCTAGAACCCTGTAGCCTGGAAACATAACTGAGGATTGATTCTCGAACCCTGTGGCCTGGGAACATGACATCGGTGGATTCTAGAACCCTGTGGCCTGGGAACATGTCTGAGGTTTGATGGTGGAAACCTGTGGCTTGGCAACATGACTAAGGTTTGATTCTGGAAGACTGTGGCCAGGAAGCATGATATCTGGTTGATTCTGGAAACTTGTGTCCTGGGAACATGACTGAGGTTTGTTTCTGGAAGCCTGTGCCCTGGGAACATGACTGAGGTTTGATTCTGGACACCTGTGTCCTGGGAACATGACTGAGGTTTGATGGTTGAAACCTGTGGCCCGCGAACATGACTCAGGTTTGATTCTGGAACCATGTGTCCTGGGAACATGACTGAGGTTTGATTTTGGAAACCTTTGGCCTGGGAAAATGACTGAGGTTTCATTGTGGAAACATGTGGCCTGGGATCATGACTGAGGTTTGATGGTGGAACACTCTGGCCTGGCAAAATGACTGAGGCTTGATTCTGGAACCCTGTGGCCCGGGAACATGAGAACGGTTTGATTCTGGAACCCTGTGGCCTTTAACATGACATCGGTGGATTCTGGAACCCTGTGGCCTGGGAACATGAGAACGGTTTGATTCTGGAACCCTGTGGCCTGGGAACATGAGTGAGGATTGATGGTGGAACCCTGTGGCCTGGCAACATGACTGAGGTTTGATACTGGAAGACTGTGGCCAGGAAACATGATATCGGTTTGATTCTGGAAACTTCTGTCCTGGGAACAAGACTGAGGTTTGATTCTGGAACCCTGTGTCCTGGGAATATGACAAAGGTTTGTTGCTGGAAGCCTGTTCCCTGGGTACATGACTGAGGTTTGATTCTGGACACCTGTGTCCTGGGAACATGAGTGATGTTTGATTGTTGAAACCTGTGGCCTGCGAACATGACTCAGGTTTGATTCTGGAACCATGTGTCCTGGGAATATGACTGAGGTTTGATTCTGGAAACCTTTGGCCTGAGAAAATGACTGAGGTTTCATTGTGGAAACATGTGGCCTGGGATCATGACTGAGGTTTGATGGTGGAACACTCTGGCCTGGCAAAATGACTGAGGCTTGATTCTGGAACCCTGTGGCCCGGGAACATGACTGAGGTTTGATGGCAGAAACCTGTGGCCTGGCAACATGACTGACGTTTGATTCTGGATCCCGGTGGCCTGGGAACATGACTGAGGCGTGATTCTGGAAAACTGTGGCCTGGGAACATGACATCTGTTTAGATTGTGGAATACTGTGCCCCGGGAAGCTGACTGAGCCTTGGTTCTGAAACCCTGTGGACTGGGAACATGACTGAGGTTTTATTCTGGAACCCTGTAGCCTGGGAACATAACTGAGGATTGATTCTGGAACCCTGTGGCCTGGGAACATGATACCGGTGGATTCTGGAACCCTGGGGACTGGGCATGTGACATCTGTTTAGATTGTGGAATACTGTGCCCCGGGAACCTGACTGAGCCTTGGCTCTGGAACCCTGTGGATTGGGAACATGACTGAGGTTTTATTCTAGAACCCTGTAGCCTGGAAACATAACTGAGGATTGATTCTCGAACCCTGTGGCCTGGGAACATGACATCGGTGGATTCTAGAACCCTGTGGCCTGGGAACATGTCTGAGGTTTGATGGTGGAAACCTGTGGCTTGGCAACATGACTAAGGTTTGATTCTGTAAGACTGTGGCCAGGAAGCATGATATCTGGTTGATTCTGGAAACTTGTGTCCTGGGAACATGACTGAGGTTTGTTTCTGGAAGCCTGTGCCCTGGGAACATGACTGAGGTTTGATTCTGGACACCTGTGTCCTGGGAACATGACTGAGGTTTGATGGTTGAAACCTGTGGCCCGCGAACATGACTCAGGTTTGATTCTGGAAACATGTGTCCTGGGAACATGACTGAGGTTTGATTTTGGAAACCTTTGGCCTGGGAAAATGACTGAGGTTTCATTGTGGAAACATGTGGCCTGGGATCATGACTGAGGTTTGATGGTGGAACACTCTGGCCTGGCAAAATGACTGAGGCTTGATTCTGGAACCCTGTGGCCCGGGAAGATGAGAACGGTTTGATTCTGGAACCCTGTGGCCTTTAACATGACATCGGTGGATTCTGGAACCCTGTGGCCTGGGAACATGAGAAAGGTTTGATTCTGGAACCCTGTGGCCTGGGAACATGGGTGAGGATTGATGGTGGAACCCTGTGGCCTGGCAACATGACTGAGGTTTGATACTGGAAGACTGTGGCCAGGAAACATGATATCGAGTTGATTCTGGAAACTTCTGTCCTGGGAACAAGACTGAGGTTTGATTCTGGAACCCTGTGTCCTGGGAATATGACAAAGGTTTGTTGCTGGAAGCCTGTTCCCTGGGTACATGACTGAGGTTTGATTCTGGACACCTGTGTCCTGGGAACATGAGTGATGTTTGATGGTTGAAACCTGTGGCCTGCGAACATGACTCAGGTTTGATTCTGGAACCATGTGTCCTGGGAACATGACTGAGGCGTGATTCTGGAAAACTGTGGCCTGGGAACATGACATCTGTTTAGATTGTGGAATACTGTGCCCCGGGAACCTGACTGAGCCTTGTTTCTGAAACCCTGTGGACTGGGAACATGACTGAGGTTTTATTCTGGAACCCTGTAGCCTGGGAACATAACTGATGATTGATTCTGGAACCCTGTGGCCTGGGAACATGATACCGGTGGATTCTGGAACCCTGGGGACTGGGCATGTGACATCTGTTTAGATTGTGGAATACTGTGCCCCGGGAACCTGACTGAGCCTTGGTTCTGGAACCCTGTGGATTGGGAACATGACTGAGGTTTTATTCTAGAACCCTGTAGCCTGGAAACATAACTGAGGATTGATTCTCGAACCCTGTGGCCTGGGAACATGACATCGGTGGATTCTAGAACCCTGTGGCCTGGGAACATGTCTGAGGTTTGATGGTGGAAACCTGTGGCTTGGCAACATGACTAAGGTTTGATTCTGGAAGACTGTGGCCAGGAAGCATGATATCTGGTTGATTCTGGAAACTTGTGTCCTGGGAACATGACTGAGGTTTGTTTCTGGAAGCCTGTGCCCTGGGAACATGACTGAGGTTTGATTCTGGACACCTGTGTCCTGGGAACATGACTGAGGTTTGATGGTTGAAACCTGTGGCCCGCGAACATGACTCAGGTTTGATTCTGGAAACATGTGTCCTGGGAACATGACTGAGGTTTGATTTTGGAAACCTTTGGCCTGGGAAAATGACTGAGGTTTCATTGTGGAAACATGTGGCCTGGGATCATGACTGAGGTTTGATGGTGGAACACTCTGGCCTGGCAAAATGACTGAGGCTTGATTCTGGAACCCTGTGGCCCGGGAACATGAGAACGGTTTGATTCTGGAACCCTGTGGCCTTTAACATGACATCGGTGGATTCTGGAACCCTGTGGCCTGGGAACATGAGAACGGTTTGATTCTGGAACCCTGTGGCTTGGGAACATGGGTGAGGATTGATGGTGGAACCCTGTGGCCTGGCAACATGACTGAGGTTTGATACTGGAAGACTGTGGCCAGGAAACATGATATCGGGTTGATTCTGGAAACTTCTGTCCTGGGAACAAGACTGAGGTTTGATTCTGGAACCCTGTGTCCTGGGAATATGACAAAGGTTTGTTGCTGGAAGCCTGTTCCCTGGGTACATGACTGAGGTTTGATTCTGGACACCTGTGTCCTGGGAACATGAGTGATGTTTGATGGTTGAAACCTGTGGCCTGCGAACATGACTCAGGTTTGATTCTGGAACCATGTGTCCTGGGAACATGACTGAGGTTTGATTCTGGAAACCTTTGGCCTGAGAAAATGACTGAGGTTTCATTGTGGAAACATGTGGCCTGGGATCATGACTGAGGTTTGATGGTGGAACACTCTGGCCTGGCAAAATGACTGAGGCTTGATTCTGGAACCCTGTGGCCCGGGAACGTGACTGAGGTTTGATGGCAGAAACCTGTGGCCTGGCAACATGACTGACGTTTGATTCTGGATCCCGGTGGCCTGGGAACATGACTGAGGCGTGATTCTGGAAAACTGTGGCCTGGGAACATGACATCTGTTTAGATTGTGGAATACTGTGCCCCGGGAACCTGACTGAGCCTTGGTTCTGAAACCCTGTGGACTGGGAACATGACTGAGGTTTTATTCTGGAACCCTGTAGCCTGGGAACATAACTGAGGATTGATTCTGGAACCCTGTGGCCTGGGAACATGATACCGGTGGATTCTGGAACCCTGGGGACTGGGCATGTGACATCTGTTTAGATTGTGGAATACTGTGCCCCGGGAACCTGACTGAGCCTTGGTTCTGGAACCCTGTGGATTGTGAACATGACTGAGGTTTTATTCTAGAACCCTGTAGCCTGGAAACATAACTGAGGATTGATTCTCGAACCCTGTGGCCTGGGAACATGACATCGGTGGATTCTAGAACCCTGTGGCCTGGGAACATGTCTGAGGTTTGATGGTGGAAACCTGTGGCTTGGCAACATGACTAAGGTTTGATTCTGGAAGACTGTGGCCAGGAAGCATGATATCTGGTTGATTCTGGAAACTTGTGTCCTGGGAACATGACTGAGGTTTGTTTCTGGAAGCCTGTGCCCTGGGAACATGACTGAGGTTTGATTCTGGACACCTGTGTCCTGGGAACATGACTGAGGTTTGATGGTTGAAACCTGTGGCCCGCGAACATGACTCAGGTTTGATTCTGGAACCATGTGTCCTGGGAACATGACTGAGGTTTGATTTTGGAAACCTTTGGCCTGGGAAAATGACTGAGGTTTCATTGTGGAAACATGTGGCCTGGGATCATGACTGAGGTTTGATGGTGGAACACTCTGGCCTGGCAAAATGACTGAGGCTTGATTCTGGAACCCTGTGGCCCGGGAACATGAGAACGGTTTGATTCTGGAACCCTGTGGCCTTTAACATGACATCGGTGGATTCTGGAACCCTGTGGCCTGGGAACATGAGAACGGTTTGATTCTGGAACCCTGTGGCCTGGGAACATGGGTGAGGATTGATGGTGGAACCCTGTGGCCTGGCAACATGACTGAGGTTTGATACTGGAAGACTGTGGCCAGGAAACATGATATCGGGTTGATTCTGGAAACTTCTGTCCTGGGAACAAGACTGAGGTTTGATTCTGGAACCCTGTGTCCTGGGAATATGACAAAGGTTTGTTGCTGGAAGCCTGTTCCCTGGGTACATGACTGAGGTTTGATTCTGGACACCTGTGTCCTGGGAACATGAGTGATGTTTGATGGTTGAAACCTGTGGCCTGCGAACATGACTCAGGTTTGATTCTGGAACCATGTGTCCTGGGAACATGACTGAGGTTTGATTCTGGAAACCTTTGGCCTGAGAAAATGACTGAGGTTTCATTGTGGAAACATGTGGCCTGGGATCATGACTGAGGTTTGATGGTGGAACACTCTGGCCTGGCAAAATGACTGAGGCTTGATTCTGGAACCCTGTGGCCCGGGAACGTGACTGAGGTTTGATGGCAGAAACCTGTGGCCTGGCAACATGACTGACGTTTGATTCTGGATCCCGGTGGCCTGGGAACATGACTGAGGCGTGATTCTGGAAAACTGTGGCCTGGGAACATGACATCTGTTTAGATTGTGGAATACTGTGCCCCGGGAACCTGACTGAGCCTTGGTTCTGAAACCCTGTGGACTGGGAACATGACTGAGGTTTTATTCTGGAACCCTGTAGCCTGGGAACATAACTGAGGATTGATTCTGGAACCCTGTGGCCTGGGAACATGATACCGGTGGATTCTGGAACCCTGGGGACTGGGCATGTGACATCTGTTTAGATTGTGGAATACTGTGCCCCGGGAACCTGACTGAGCCTTGGTTCTGGAACCCTGTGGATTGGGAACATGACTGAGGATTTATTCTAGAACCCTGTAGCCTGGAAACATAACTGAGGATTGATTCTCGAACCCTGTGGCCTGGCAACATGACATCGGTGGATTCTAGAACCCTGTGGCCTGGGAACATGTCTGAGGTTTGATGGTGGAAACCTGTGGCTTGGCAACATGACTAAGGTTTGATTCTGGAAGACTGTGGCCAGGAAGCATGATATCTGGTTGATTCTGGAAACTTGTGTCCTGGGAACATGACTGAGGTTTGTTTCTGGAAGCCTGTGCCCTGGGAACATGACTGAGGTTTGATTCTGGACACCTGTGTCCTGGGAACATGACTGAGGTTTGATGGTTGAAACCTGTGGCCCGCGAACATGACTCAGGTTTGATTCTGGAACCATGTGTCCTGGGAACATGACTGAGGTTTGATTTTGGAAACCTTTGGCCTGGGAAAATGACTGAGGTTTCATTGTGGAAACATGTGGCCTGGGATCATGACTGAGGTTTGATGGTGGAACACTCTGGCCTGGCAAAATGACTGAGGCTTGATTCTGGAACCCTGTGGCCCGGGAACATGAGAACGGTTTGATTCTGGAACCCTGTGGCCTTTAACATGACATCGGTGGATTCTGGAACCCTGTGGCCTGGGAACATGAGAACGGTTTGATTCTGGAACCCTGTGGCCTGGGAACATGGGTGAGGATTGATGGTGGAACCCTGTGGCCTGGCAACATGACTGAGGTTTGATACTGGAAGACTGTGGCCAGGAAACATGATATCGGGTTGATTCTGGAAACTTCTGTCCTGGGAACAAGACTGAGGTTTGATTCTGGAACCCTGTGTCCTGGGAATATGACAAAGGTTTGTTGCTGGAAGCCTGTTCCCTGGGTACATGACTGAGGTTTGATTCTGGACACCTGTGTCCTGGGAACATGAGTGATGTTTGATGGTTGAAACCTGTGGCCTGCGAACATGACTCAGGTTTGATTCTGGAACCATGTGTCCTGGGAATATGACTGAGGTTTGATTCTGGAAACCTTTGGCCTGAGAAAATGACTGAGGTTTCATTGTGGAAACATGTGGCCTGGGATCATGACTGAGGTTTGATGGTGGAACACTCTGGCCTGGCAAAATGACTGAGGCTTGATTCTGGAACCCTGTGGCCCGGGAACGTGACTGAGGTTTGATGGCAGAAACCTGTGGCCTGGCAACATGACTGACGTTTGATTCTGGATCCCGGTGGCCTGGGGACATGACTGAGGCGTGATTCTGGAAAACTGTGGCCTGGGAACATGACATCTGTTTAGATTGTGGAATACTGTGCCCCGGGAAGCTGACTGAGCCTTGGTTCTGAAACCCTGTGGACTGGGAACATGACTGAGGTTTTATTCTGGAACCCTGTAGCCTGGGAACATAACTGAGGATTGATTCTGGAACCCTGTGGCCTGGGAACATGATACCGGTGGATTCTGGAACCCTGGGGACTGGGCATGTGACATCTGTTTAGATTGTGGAATACTGTGCCCCGGGAACCTGACTGAGCCTTGGCTCTGGAACCCTGTGGATTGGGAACATGACTGAGGTTTTATTCTAGAACCCTGTAGCCTGGAAACATAACTGAGGATTGATTCTCGAACCCTGTGGCCTGGGAACATGACATCGGTGGATTCTAGAACCCTGTGGCCTGGGAACATGTCTGAGGTTTGATGGTGGAAACCTGTGGCTTGGCAACATGACTAAGGTTTGATTCTGGAAGACTGTGGCCAGGAAGCATGATATCTGGTTGATTCTGGAAACTTGTGTCCTGGGAACATGACTGAGGTTTGTTTCTGGAAGCCTGTGCCCTGGGAACATGACTGAGGTTTGATTCTGGACACCTGTGTCCTGGGAACATGACTGAGGTTTGATGGTTGAAACCTGTGGCCCGCGAACATGACTCAGGTTTGATTCTGGAACCATGTGTCCTGGGAACATGACTGAGGTTTGATTTTGGAAACCTTTGGCCTGGGAAAATGACTGAGGTTTCATTGTGGAAACATGTGGCCTGGGATCATGACTGAGGTTTGATGGTGGAACACTCTGGCCTGGCAAAATGACTGAGGCTTGATTCTGGAACCCTGTGGCCCGGGAACATGAGAACGGTTTGATTCTGGAACCCTGTGGCCTTTAACATGACATCGGTGGATTCTGGAACCCTGTGGCCTGGGAACATGAGAACGGTTTGATTCTGGAACCCTGTGGCCTGGGAACATGGGTGAGGATTGATGGTGGAACCCTGTGGCCTGGCAACATGACTGAGGTTTGATACTGGAAGACTGTGGCCAGGAAACATGATATCGAGTTGATTCTGGAAACTTCTGTCCTGGGAACAAGACTGAGGTTTGATTCTGGAACCCTGTGTCCTGGGAATATGACAAAGGTTTGTTGCTGGAAGCCTGTTCCCTGGGTACATGACTGAGGTTTGATTCTGGACACCTGTGTCCTGGGAACATGAGTGATGTTTGATGGTTGAAACCTGTGGCCTGCGAACATGACTCAGGTTTGATTCTGGAACCATGTGTCCTGGGAACATGACTGAGGTTTGATTCTGGAAACCTTTGGCCTGAGAAAATGACTGAGGTTTCATTGTGGAAACATGTGGCCTGGGATCATGACTGAGGTTTGATGGTGGAACACTCTGGCCTGGCCAAATGACTGAGGCTTGATTCTGGAACCCTGTGGCCCGGGAACGTGACTGAGGTTTGATGGCAGAAACCTGTGGCCTGGCAACATGACTGACGTTTGATTCTGGATCCCGGTGGCCTGGGAACATGACTGAGGCGTGATTCTGGAAAACTGTGGCCTGGGAACATGACATCTGTTTAGATTGTGGAATACTGTGCCCCGGGAACCTGACTGAGCCTTGGTTCTGAAACCCTGTGGACTGGGAACATGACTGAGGTTTTATTCTGGAACCCTGTAGCCTGGGAACATAACTGAGGATTGATTCTGGAACCCTGTGGCCTGGGAACATGATACCGGTGGATTCTGGAACCCTGGGGACTGGGCATGTGACATCTGTTTAGATTGTGGAATACTGTGCCCCGGGAACCTGACTGAGCCTTGGTTCTGGAACCCTGTGGATTGGGAACATGACTGAGGTTTTATTCTAGAACCCTGTAGCCTGGAAACATAACTGAGGATTGATTCTCGAACCCTGTGGCCTGGCAACATGACATCGGTGGATTCTAGAACCCTGTGGCCTGGGAACATGTCTGAGGTTTGATGGTGGAAACCTGTGGCTTGGCAACATGACTAAGGTTTGATTCTGGAAGACTGTGGCCAGGAAGCATGATATCTGGTTGATTCTGGAAACTTGTGTCCTGGGAACATGACTGAGGTTTGTTTCTGGAAGCCTGTGCCCTGGGAACATGACTGAGGTTTGATTCTGGACACCTGTGTCCTGGGAACATGACTGAGGTTTGATGGTTGAAACCTGTGGCCCGCGAACATGACTCAGGTTTGATTCTGGAACCATGTGTCCTGGGAACATGACTGAGGTTTGATTTTGGAAACCTTTGGCCTGGGAAAATGACTGAGGTTTCATTGTGGAAACATGTGGCCTGGGATCATGACTGAGGTTTGATGGTGGAACACTCTGGCCTGGCAAAATGACTGAGGCTTGATTCTGGAACCCTGTGGCCCGGGAACATGAGAACGGTTTGATTCTGGAACCCTGTGGCCTTTAACATGACATCGGTGGATTCTGGAACCCTGTGGCCTGGGAACATGAGAACGGTTTGATTCTGGAACCCTGTGGCCTGGGAACATGGGTGAGGATTGATGGTGGAACCCTGTGGCCTGGCAACATGACTGAGGTTTGATACTGGAAGACTGTGGCCAGGAAAGATGATATCGGGTTGATTCTGGAAACTTCTGTCCTGGGAACAAGACTGACGTTTGATTCTGGAACCCTGTGTCCTGGGAATATGACAAAGGTTTGTTGCTGGAAGCCTGTTCCCTGGGTACATGACTGAGGTTTGATTCTGGACACCTGTGTCCTGGGAACATGAGTGATGTTTGATGGTTGAAACCTGTGGCCTGCGAACATGACTCAGGTTTGATTCTGGAACCATGTGTCCTGGGAATATGACTGAGGTTTGATTCTGGAAACCTTTGGCCTGAGAAAATGACTGAGGTTTCATTGTGGAAACATGTGGCCTGGGATCATGACTGAGGTTTGATGGTGGAACACTCTGGCCTGGCAAAATGACTGAGGCTTGATTCTGGAACCCTGTGGCCCGGGAACGTGACTGAGGTTTGATGGCAGAAACCTGTGGCCTGGCAACATGACTGACGTTTGATTCTGGATCCCGGTGGCCTGGGAACATGACTGAGGCGTGATTCTGGAAAACTGTGGCCTGGGAACATGACATCTGTTTAGATTGTGGAATACTGTGCCCCGGGAAGCTGACTGAGCCTTGGTTCTGAAACCCTGTGGACTGGGAACATGACTGAGGTTTTATTCTGGAACCCTGTAGCCTGGGAACATAACTGAGGATTGATTCTGGAACCCTGTGGCCTGGGAACATGATACCGGTGGATTCTGGAACCCTGGGGACTGGGCATGTGACATCTGTTTAGATTGTGGAATACTGTGCCCCGGGAACCTGACTGAGCCTTGGTTCTGGAACCCTGTGGATTGGGAACATGACTGAGGTTTTATTCTAGAACCCTGTAGCCTGGAAACATAACTGAGGATTGATTCTCGAACCCTGTGGCCTGGGAACATGACATCGGTGGATTCAAGAACCCTGTGGCCTGGGAACATGTCTGAGGTTTGATGGTGGAAACCTGTGGCTTGGCAACATGACTAAGGTTTGATTCTGGAAGACTGTGGCCAGGAAGCATGATATCTGGTTGATTCTGGAAACTTGTGTCCTGGGAACATGACTGAGGTTTGTTTCTGGAAGCCTGTGCCCTGGGAACATGACTGAGGTTTGATTCTGGACACCTGTGTCCTGGGAACATGACTGAGGTTTGATGGTTGAAACCTGTGGCCCGCGAACATGACTCAGGTTTGATTCTGGAACCATGTGTCCTGGGAACATGACTGAGGTTTGATTTTGGAAACCTTTGGCCTGGGAAAATGACTGAGGTTTCATTGTGGAAACATGTGGCCTGGGATCATGACTGAGGTTTGATGGTGGAACACTCTGGCCTGGCAAAATGACTGAGGCTTGATTCTGGAACCCTGTGGTCCGGGAAGATGAGAACGGTTTGATTCTGGAACCCTGTGGCCTTTAACATGACATCGGTGGATTCTGGAACCCT
Source organism: Balaenoptera physalus (assembly GCF_965194825.1). Classification (NCBI taxonomy): domain Eukaryota; kingdom Metazoa; phylum Chordata; class Mammalia; order Artiodactyla; family Balaenopteridae; genus Balaenoptera; species Balaenoptera physalus. The sequence goes on along the minus strand of NW_028126246.1, from coordinate 548,547 downwards.
GTGGCCTGGGAACATGAGAACGGTTTGATTCTGGAACCCTGTGGCCTGGGAACATGGGTGAGGATTGATGGTGGAACCCTGTGGCCTGGCAACATGACTGAGGTTTGATACTGGAAGACTGTGGCCAGGAAACATGATATCGAGTTGATTCTGGAAACTTCTGTCCTGGGAACAAGACTGAGGTTTGATTCTGGAACCCTGTGTCCTGGGAATATGACAAAGGTTTGTTGCTGGAAGCCTGTTCCCTGGGTACATGACTGAGGTTTGATTCTGGACACCTGTGTCCTGGGAACATGAGTGATGTTTGATGGTTGAAACCTGTGGCCTGCGAACATGACTCAGGTTTGATTCTGGAACCATGTGTCCTGGGAACATGACTGAGGTTTGATTCTGGAAACCTTTGGCCTGAGAAAATGACTGAGGTTTCATTGTGGAAACATGTGGCCTGGGATCATGACTGAGGTTTGATGGTGGAACACTCTGGCCTGGCAAAATGACTGAGGCTTGATTCTGGAACCCTGTGGCCCGGGAACGTGACTGAGGTTTGATGGCAGAAACCTGTGGCCTGGCAACATGACTGACGTTTGATTCTGGATCCCGGTGGCCTGGGAACATGACTGAGGCGTGATTCTGGAAAACTGTGGCCTGGGAACATGACATCTGTTTAGATTGTGGAATACTGTGCCCCGGGAACCTGACTGAGCCTTGGTTCTGAAACCCTGTGGACTGGGAACATGACTGAGGTTTTATTCTGGAACCCTGTAGCCTGGGAACATAACTGAGGATTGATTCTGGAACCCTGTGGCCTGGGAACATGATACCGGTGGATTCTGGAACCCTGGGGACTGGGCATGTGACATCTGTTTAGATTGTGGAATACTGTGCCCCGGGAACCTGACTGAGCCTTGGTTCTGGAACCCTGTGGATTGGGAACATGACTGAGGTTTTATTCTAGAACCCTGTAGCCTGGAAACATAACTGAGGATTGATTCTCGAACCCTGTGGCCTGGCAACATGACATCGGTGGATTCTAGAACCCTGTGGCCTGGGAACATGTCTGAGGTTTGATGGTGGAAACCTGTGGCTTGGCAACATGACTAAGGTTTGATTCTGGAAGACTGTGGCCAGGAAGCATGATATCTGGTTGATTCTGGAAACTTGTGTCCTGGGAACATGACTGAGGTTTGTTTCTGGAAGCCTGTGCCCTGGGAACATGACTGAGGTTTGATTCTGGACACCTGTGTCCTGGGAACATGACTGAGGTTTGATGGTTGAAACCTGTGGCCCGCGAACATGACTCAGGTTTGATTCTGGAACCATGTGTCCTGGGAACATGACTGAGGTTTGATTTTGGAAACCTTTGGCCTGGGAAAATGACTGAGGTTTCATTGTGGAAACATGTGGCCTGGGATCATGACTGAGGTTTGATGGTGGAACACTCTGGCCTGGCAAAATGACTGAGGCTTGATTCTGGAACCCTGTGGCCCGGGAACATGAGAACGGTTTGATTCTGGAACCCTGTGGCCTTTAACATGACATCGGTGGATTCTGGAACCCTGTGGCCTGGGAACATGAGAACGGTTTGATTCTGGAACCCTGTGGCCTGGGAACATGGGTGAGGATTGATGGTGGAACCCTGTGGCCTGGCAACATGACTGAGGTTTGATACTGGAAGACTGTGGCCAGGAAAGATGATATCGGGTTGATTCTGGAAACTTCTGTCCTGGGAACAAGACTGACGTTTGATTCTGGAACCCTGTGTCCTGGGAATATGACAAAGGTTTGTTGCTGGAAGCCTGTTCCCTGGGTACATGACTGAGGTTTGATTCTGGACACCTGTGTCCTGGGAACATGAGTGATGTTTGATGGTTGAAACCTGTGGCCTGCGAACATGACTCAGGTTTGATTCTGGAACCATGTGTCCTGGGAATATGACTGAGGTTTGATTCTGGAAACCTTTGGCCTGAGAAAATGACTGAGGTTTCATTGTGGAAACATGTGGCCTGGGATCATGACTGAGGTTTGATGGTGGAACACTCTGGCCTGGCAAAATGACTGAGGCTTGATTCTGGAACCCTGTGGCCCGGGAACGTGACTGAGGTTTGATGGCAGAAACCTGTGGCCTGGCAACATGACTGACGTTTGATTCTGGATCCCGGTGGCCTGGGGACATGACTGAGGCGTGATTCTGGAAAACTGTGGCCTGGGAACATGACATCTGTTTAGATTGTGGAATACTGTGCCCCGGGAAGCTGACTGAGCCTTGGTTCTGAAACCCTGTGGAATGGGAACATGACTGAGGTTTTATTCTGGAACCCTGTAGCCTGGGAACATAACTGAGGATTGATTCTGGAACCCTGTGGCCTGGGAACATGATACCGGTGGATTCTGGAACCCTGGGGACTGGGCATGTGACATCTGTTTAGATTGTGGAATACTGTGCCCCGGGAACCTGACTGAGCCTTGGTTCTGGAACCCTGTGGATTGGGAACATGACTGAGGTTTTATTCTAGAACCCTGTAGCCTGGAAACATAACTGAGGATTGATTCTCGAACCCTGTGGCCTGGGAACATGACATCGGTGGATTCTAGAACCCTGTGGCCTGGGAACATGTCTGAGGTTTGATGGTGGAAACCTGTGGCTTGGCAACATGACTAAGGTTTGATTCTGGAAGACTGTGGCCAGGAAGCATGATATCTGGTTGATTCTGGAAACTTGTGTCCTGGGAACATGACTGAGGTTTGTTTCTGGAAGCCTGTGCCCTGGGAACATGACTGAGGTTTGATTCTGGACACCTGTGTCCTGGGAACATGACTGAGGTTTGATGGTTGAAACCTGTGGCCCGCGAACATGACTCAGGTTTGATTCTGGAACCATGTGTCCTGGGAACATGACTGAGGTTTGATTTTGGAAACCTTTGGCCTGGGAAAATGACTGAGGTTTCATTGTGGAAACATGTGGCCTGGGATCATGACTGAGGTTTGATGGTGGAACACTCTGGCCTGGCAAAATGACTGAGGCTTGATTCTGGAACCCTGTGGTCCGGGAAGATGAGAACGGTTTGATTCTGGAACCCTGTGGCCTTTAACATGACATCGGTGGATTCTGGAACCCTGTGGCCTGGGAACATGAGAACGGTTTGATTCTGGAACCCTGTGGCCTGGGAACATGGGTGAGGATTGATGGTGGAACCCTGTGGCCTGGCAACATGACTGAGGTTTGATACTGGAAGACTGTGGCCAGGAAACATGATATCGAGTTGATTCTGGAAACTTCTGTCCTGGGAACAAGACTGAGGTTTGATTCTGGAACCCTGTGTCCTGGGAATATGACAAAGGTTTGTTGCTGGAAGCCTGTTCCCTGGGTACATGACTGAGGTTTGATTCTGGACACCTGTGTCCTGGGAACATGAGTGATGTTTGATGGTTGAAACCTGTGGCCTGCGAACATGACTCAGGTTTGATTCTGGAACCATGTGTCCTGGGAACATGACTGAGGTTTGATTCTGGAAACCTTTGGCCTGAGAAAATGACTGAGGTTTCATTGTGGAAACATGTGGCCTGGGATCATGACTGAGGTTTGATGGTGGAACACTCTGGCCTGGCAAAATGACTGAGGCTTGATTCTGGAACCCTGTGGCCCGGGAACGTGACTGAGGTTTGATGGCAGAAACCTGTGGCCTGGCAACATGACTGACGTTTGATTCTGGATCCCGGTGGCCTGGGAACATGACTGAGGCGTGATTCTGGAAAACTGTGGCCTGGGAACATGACATCTGTTTAGATTGTGGAATACTGTGCCCCGGGAACCTGACTGAGCCTTGGTTCTGAAACCCTGTGGACTGGGAACATGACTGAGGTTTTATTCTGGAACCCTGTAGCCTGGGAACATAACTGAGGATTGATTCTGGAACCCTGTGGCCTGGGAACATGATACCGGTGGATTCTGGAACCCTGGGGACTGGGCATGTGACATCTGTTTAGATTGTGGAATACTGTGCCCCGGGAACCTGACTGAGCCTTGGTTCTGGAACCCTGTGGATTGGGAACATGACTGAGGTTTTATTCTAGAACCCTGTAGCCTGGAAACATAACTGAGGATTGATTCTCGAACCCTGTGGCCTGGCAACATGACATCGGTGGATTCTAGAACCCTGTGGCCTGGGAACATGTCTGAGGTTTGATGGTGGAAACCTGTGGCTTGGCAACATGACTAAGGTTTGATTCTGGAAGACTGTGGCCAGGAAGCATGATATCTGGTTGATTCTGGAAACTTGTGTCCTGGGAACATGACTGAGGTTTGTTTCTGGAAGCCTGTGCCCTGGGAACATGACTGAGGTTTGATTCTGGACACCTGTGTCCTGGGAACATGACTGAGGTTTGATGGTTGAAACCTGTGGCCCGCGAACATGACTCAGGTTTGATTCTGGAACCATGTGTCCTGGGAACATGACTGAGGTTTGATTTTGGAAACCTTTGGCCTGGGAAAATGACTGAGGTTTCATTGTGGAAACATGTGGCCTGGGATCATGACTGAGGTTTGATGGTGGAACACTCTGGCCTGGCAAAATGACTGAGGCTTGATTCTGGAACCCTGTGGCCCGGGAAGATGAGAACGGTTTGATTCTGGAACCCTGTGGCCTTTAACATGACATCGGTGGATTCTGGAACCCTGTGGCCTGGGAACATGAGAACGGTTTGATTCTGGAACCCTGTGGCCTGGGAACATGGGTGAGGATTGATGGTGGAACCCTGTGGCCTGGCAACATGACTGAGGTTTGATACTGGAAGACTGTGGCCAGGAAACATGATATCGGGTTGATTCTGGAAACTTCTGTCCTGGGAACAAGACTGAGGTTTGATTCTGGAACCCTGTGTCCTGGGAATATGACAAAGGTTTGTTGCTGGAAGCCTGTTCCCTGGGTACATGACTGAGGTTTGATTCTGGACACCTGTGTCCTGGGAACATGAGTGATGTTTGATGGTTGAAACCTGTGGCCTGCGAACATGACTCAGGTTTGATTCTGGAACCATGTGTCCTGGGAATATGACTGAGGTTTGATTCTGGAAACCTTTGGCCTGAGAAAATGACTGAGGTTTCATTGTGGAAACATGTGGCCTGGGATCATGACTGAGGTTTGATGGTGGAACACTCTGGCCTGGCAAAATGACTGAGGCTTGATTCTGGAACCCTGTGGCCCGGGAACGTGACTGAGGTTTGATGGCAGAAACCTGTGCCCTGGCAACATGACTGACGTTTGATTCTGGATCCCGGTGGCCTGGGAACATGACTGAGGCGTGATTCTGGAAAACTGTGGCCTGGGAACATGACATCTGTTTAGATTGTGGAATACTGTGCCCCGGGAAGCTGACTGAGCCTTGGTTCTGAAACCCTGTGGACTGGGAACATGACTGAGGTTTTATTCTGGAACCCTGTAGCCTGGGAACATAACTGAGGATTGATTCTGGAACCCTGTGGCCTGGGAACATGATACCGGTGGATTCTGGAACCCTGGGGACTGGGCATGTGACATCTGTTTAGATTGTGGAATACTGTGCCCCGGGAACCTGACTGAGCCTTGGCTCTGGAACCCTGTGGATTGGGAACATGACTGAGGTTTTATTCTAGAACCCTGTAGCCTGGAAACATAACTGAGGATTGATTCTCGAACCCTGTGGCCTGGCAACATGACATCGGTGGATTCTAGAACCCTGTGGCCTGGGAACATGTCTGAGGTTTGATGGTGGAAACCTGTGGCTTGGCAACATGACTAAGGTTTGATTCTGGAAGACTGTGGCCAGGAAGCATGATATCTGGTTGATTCTGGAAACTTGTGTCCTGGGAACATGACTGAGGTTTGTTTCTGGAAGCCTGTGCCCTGGGAACATGACTGAGGTTTGATTCTGGACACCTGTGTCCTGGGAACATGACTGAGGTTTGATGGTTGAAACCTGTGGCCCGCGAACATGACTCAGGTTTGATTCTGGAACCATGTGTCCTGGGAACATGACTGAGGTTTGATTTTGGAAACCTTTGGCCTGGGAAAATGACTGAGGTTTCATTGTGGAAACATGTGGCCTGGGATCATGACTGAGGTTTGATGGTGGAACACTCTGGCCTGGCAAAATGACTGAGGCTTGATTCTGGAACCCTGTGGCCCGGGAACATGAGAACGGTTTGATTCTGGAACCCTGTGGCCTTTAACATGACATCGGTGGATTCTGGAACCCTGTGGCCTGGGAACATGAGAACGGTTTGATTCTGGAACCCTGTGGCCTGGGAACATGGGTGAGGATTGATGGTGGAACCCTGTGGCCTGGCAACATGACTGAGGTTTGATACTGGAAGACTGTGGCCAGGAAACATGATATCGGGTTGATTCTGGAAACTTCTGTCCTGGGAACAAGACTGAGGTTTGATTCTGGAACCCTGTGTCCTGGGAATATGACAAAGGTTTGTTGCTGGAAGCCTGTTCCCTGGGTACATGACTGAGGTTTGATTCTGGACACCTGTGTCCTGGGAACATGAGTGATGTTTGATGGTTGAAACCTGTGGCCTGCGAACATGACTCAGGTTTGATTCTGGAACCATGTGTCCTGGGAATATGACTGAGGTTTGATTCTGGAAACCTTTGGCCTGAGAAAATGACTGAGGTTTCATTGTGGAAACATGTGGCCTGGGATCATGACTGAGGTTTGATGGTGGAACACTCTGGCCTGGCAAAATGACTGAGGCTTGATTCTGGAACCCTGTGGCCCGGGAACGTGACTGAGGTTTGATGGCAGAAACCTGTGCCCTGGCAACATGACTGACGTTTGATTCTGGATCCCGGTGGCCTGGGAACATGACTGAGGCGTGATTCTGGAAAACTGTGGCCTGGGAACATGACATCTGTTTAGATTGTGGAATACTGTGCCCCGGGAAGCTGACTGAGCCTTGGTTCTGAAACCCTGTGGACTGGGAACATGACTGAGGTTTTATTCTGGAACCCTGTAGCCTGGGAACATAACTGAGGATTGATTCTGGAACCCTGTGGCCTGGGAACATGATACCGGTGGATTCTGGAACCCTGGGGACTGGGCATGTGACATCTGTTTAGATTGTGGAATACTGTGCCCCGGGAACCTGACTGAGCCTTGGCTCTGGAACCCTGTGGATTGGGAACATGACTGAGGTTTTATTCTAGAACCCTGTAGCCTGGAAACATAACTGAGGATTGATTCTCGAACCCTGTGGCCTGGCAACATGACATCGGTGGATTCTAGAACCCTGTGGCCTGGGAACATGTCTGAGGTTTGATGGTGGAAACCTGTGGCTTGGCAACATGACTAAGGTTTGATTCTGGAAGACTGTGGCCAGGAAGCATGATATCTGGTTGATTCTGGAAACTTGTGTCCTGGGAACATGACTGAGGTTTGTTTCTGGAAGCCTGTGCCCTGGGAACATGACTGAGGTTTGATTCTGGACACCTGTGTCCTGGGAACATGACTGAGGTTTGATGGTTGAAACCTGTGGCCCGCGAACATGACTCAGGTTTGATTCTGGAACCATGTGTCCTGGGAACATGACTGAGGTTTGATTTTGGAAACCTTTGGCCTGGGAAAATGACTGAGGTTTCATTGTGGAAACATGTGGCCTGGGATCATGACTGAGGTTTGATGGTGGAACACTCTGGCCTGGCAAAATGACTGAGGCTTGATTCTGGAACCCTGTGGCCCGGGAACATGAGAACGGTTTGATTCTGGAACCCTGTGGCCTTTAACATGACATCGGTGGATTCTGGAACCCTGTGGCCTGGGAACATGAGAACGGTTTGATTCTGGAACCCTGTGGCCTGGGAACATGGGTGAGGATTGATGGTGGAACCCTGTGGCCTGGCAACATGACTGAGGTTTGATACTGGAAGACTGTGGCCAGGAAAGATGATATCGGGTTGATTCTGGAAACTTCTGTCCTGGGAACAAGACTGAGGTTTGATTCTGGAACCCTGTGTCCTGGGAATATGACAAAGGTTTGTTGCTGGAAGCCTGTTCCCTGGGTACATGACTGAGGTTTGATTCTGGACACCTGTGTCCTGGGAACATGAGTGATGTTTGATGGTTGAAACCTGTGGCCTGCGAACATGACTCAGGTTTGATTCTGGAACCATGTGTCCTGGGAATATGACTGAGGTTTGATTCTGGAAACCTTTGGCCTGAGAAAATGACTGAGGTTTCATTGTGGAAACATGTGGCCTGGGATCATGACTGAGGTTTGATGGTGGAACACTCTGGCCTGGCAAAATGACTGAGGCTTGATTCTGGAACCCTGTGGCCCGGGAACGTGACTGAGGTTTGATGGCAGAAACCTGTGGCCTGGCAACATGACTGACGTTTGATTCTGGATCCCGGTGGCCTGGGAACATGACTGAGGCGTGATTCTGGAAAACTGTGGCCTGGGAACATGACATCTGTTTAGATTGTGGAATACTGTGCCCCGGGAACCTGACTGAGCCTTGGTTCTGAAACCCTGTGGACTGGGAACATGACTGAGGTTTTATTCTGGAACCCTGTAGCCTGGGAACATAACTGAGGATTGATTCTGGAACCCTGTGGCCTGGGAACATGATACCGGTGGATTCTGGAACCCTGGGGACTGGGCATGTGACATCTGTTTAGATTGTGGAATACTGTGCCCCGGGAACCTGACTGAGCCTTGGTTCTGGAACCCTGTGGATTGGGAACATGACTGAGGTTTTATTCTAGAACCCTGTAGCCTGGAAACATAACTGAGGATTGATTCTCGAACCCTGTGGCCTGGCAACATGACATCGGTGGATTCTAGAACCCTGTGGCCTGGGAACATGTCTGAGGTTTGATGGTGGAAACCTGTGGCTTGGCAACATGACTAAGGTTTGATTCTGGAAGACTGTGGCCAGGAAGCATGATATCTGGTTGATTCTGGAAACTTGTGTCCTGGGAACATGACTGAGGTTTGTTTCTGGAAGCCTGTGCCCTGGGAACATGACTGAGGTTTGATTCTGGACACCTGTGTCCTGGGAACATGACTGAGGTTTGATGGTTGAAACCTGTGGCCCGCGAACATGACTCAGGTTTGATTCTGGAACCATGTGTCCTGGGAACATGACTGAGGTTTGATTTTGGAAACCTTTGGCCTGGGAAAATGACTGAGGTTTCATTGTGGAAACATGTGGCCTGGGATCATGACTGAGGTTTGATGGTGGAACACTCTGGCCTGGCAAAATGACTGAGGCTTGATTCTGGAACCCTGTGGCCCGGGAAGATGAGAACGGTTTGATTCTGGAACCCTGTGGCCTTTAACATGACATCGGTGGATTCTGGAACCCTGTGGCCTGGGAACATGAGAACGGTTTGATTCTGGAACCCTGTGGCCTGGGAACATGGGTGAGGATTGATGGTGGAACCCTGTGGCCTGGCAACACGACTGAGGTTTGATACTGGAAGACTGTGGCCAGGAAACATGATATCGAGTTGATTCTGGAAACTTCTGTCCTGGGAACAAGACTGAGGTTTGATTCTGGAACCCTGTGTCCTGGGAATATGACAAAGGTTTGTTGCTGGAAGCCTGTTCCCTGGGTACATGACTGAGGTTTGATTCTGGACACCTGTGTCCTGGGAACATGAGTGATGTTTGATGGTTGAAACCTGTGGCCTGCGAACATGACTCAGGTTTGATTCTGGAACCATGTGTCCTGGGAACATGACTGAGGCGTGATTCTGGAAAACTGTGGCCTGGGAACATGACATCTGTTTAGATTGTGGAATACTGTGCCCCGGGAACCTGACTGAGCCTTGGTTCTGAAACCCTGTGGACTGGGAACATGACTGAGGTTTTATTCTGGAACCCTGTAGCCTGGGAACATAACTGAGGATTGATTCTGGAACCCTGTGGCCTGGGAACATGATACCGGTGGATTCTGGAACCCTGGGGACTGGGCATGTGACATCTGTTTAGATTGTGGAATACTGTGCCCCGGGAACCTGACTGAGCCTTGGTTCTGGAACCCTGTGGATTGGGAACATGACTGAGGTTTTATTCTAGAACCCTGTAGCCTGGAAACATAACTGAGGATTGATTCTCGAACCCTGTGGCCTGGCAACATGACATCGGTGGATTCTAGAACCCTGTGGCCTGGGAACATGTCTGAGGTTTGATGGTGGAAACCTGTGGCTTGGCAACATGACTAAGGTTTGATTCTGGAAGACTGTGGCCAGGAAGCATGATATCTGGTTGATTCTGGAAACTTGTGTCCTGGGAACATGACTGAGGTTTGTTTCTGGAAGCCTGTGCCCTGGGAACATGACTGAGGTTTGATTCTGGACACCTGTGTCCTGGGAACATGACTGAGGTTTGATGGTTGAAACCTGTGGCCCGCGAACATGACTCAGGTTTGATTCTGGAACCATGTGTCCTGGGAACATGACTGAGGTTTGATTTTGGAAACCTTTGGCCTGGGAAAATAACTGAGGTTTCATTGTGGAAACATGTGGCCTGGGATCATGACTGAGGTTTGATGGTGGAACACTCTGGCCTGGCAAAATGACTGAGGCTTGATTCTGGAACCCTGTGGCCCGGGAACATGAGAACGGTTTGATTCTGGAACCCTGTGGCCTTTAACATGACATCGGTGGATTCTGGAACCCTGTGGCCTGGGAACATGAGAACGGTTTGATTCTGGAACCCTGTGGCCTGGGAACATGGGTGAGGATTGATGGTGGAACCCTGTGGCCTGGCAACATGACTGAGGTTTGATACTGGAAGACTGTGGCCAGGAAACATGATATCGGGTTGATTCTGGAAACTTCTGTCCTGGGAACAAGACTGAGGTTTGATTCTGGAACCCTGTGTCCTGGGAATATGACAAAGGTTTGTTGCTGGAAGCCTGTTCCCTGGGTACATGACTGAGGTTTGATTCTGGACACCTGTGTCCTGGGAACATGAGTGATGTTTGATGGTTGAAACCTGTGGCCTGCGAACATGACTCAGGTTTGATTCTGGAACCATGTGTCCTGGGAACATGACTGAGGTTTGATTCTGGAAACCTTTGGCCTGAGAAAATGACTGAGGTTTCATTGTGGAAACATGTGGCCTGGGATCATGACTGAGGTTTGATGGTGGAACACTCTGGCCTGGCAAAATGACTGAGGCTTGATTCTGGAACCCTGTGGCCCGGGAACGTGACTGAGGTTTGATGGCAGAAACCTGTGGCCTGGCAACATGACTGACGTTTGATTCTGGATCCCGGTGGCCTGGGAACATGACTGAGGCGTGATTCTGGAAAACTGTGGCCTGGGAACATGACATCTGTTTAGATTGTGGAATACTGTGCCCCGGGAAGCTGACTGAGCCTTGGTTCTGAAACCCTGTGGACTGGGAACATGACTGAGGTTTTATTCTGGAACCCTGTAGCCTGGGAACATAACTGAGGATTGATTCTGGAACCCTGTGGCCTGGGAACATGATACCGGTGGATTCTGGAACCCTGGGGACTGGGCATGTGACATCTGTTTAGATTGTGGAATACTGTGCCCCGGGAACCTGACTGAGCCTTGGCTCTGGAACCCTGTGGATTGGGAACATGACTGAGGTTTTATTCTAGAACCCTGTAGCCTGGAAACATAACTGAGGATTGATTCTCGAACCCTGTGGCCTGGCAACATGACATCGGTGGATTCTAGAACCCTGTGGCCTGGGAACATGTCTGAGGTTTGATGGTGGAAACCTGTGGCTTGGCAACATGACTAAGGTTTGATTCTGGAAGACTGTGGCCAGGAAGCATGATATCTGGTTGATTCTGGAAACTTGTGTCCTGGGAACATGACTGAGGTTTGTTTCTGGAAGCCTGTGCCCTGGGAACATGACTGAGGTTTGATTCTGGACACCTGTGTCCTGGGAACATGACTGAGGTTTGATGGTTGAAACCTGTGGCCCGCGAACATGACTCAGGTTTGATTCTGGAACCATGTGTCCTGGGAACATGACTGAGGTTTGATTTTGGAAACCTTTGGCCTGGGAAAATGACTGAGGTTTCATTGTGGAAACATGTGGCCTGGGATCATGACTGAGGTTTGATGGTGGAACACTCTGGCCTGGCAAAATGACTGAGGCTTGATTCTGGAACCCTGTGGCCCGGGAAGATGAGAACGGTTTGATTCTGGAACCCTGTGGCCTTTAACATGACATCGGTGGATTCTGGAACCCTGTGGCCTGGGAACATGAGAACGGTTTGATTCTGGAACCCTGTGGCCTGGGAACATGGGTGAGGATTGATGGTGGAACCCTGTGGCCTGGCAACATGACTGAGGTTTGATACTGGAAGACTGTGGCCAGGAAACATGATATCGAGTTGATTCTGGAAACTTCTGTCCTGGGAACAAGACTGAGGTTTGATTCTGGAACCCTGTGTCCTGGGAATATGACAAAGGTTTGTTGCTGGAAGCCTGTTCCCTGGGTACATGACTGAGGTTTGATTCTGGACACCTGTGTCCTGGGAACATGAGTGATGTTTGATGGTTGAAACCTGTGGCCTGCGAACATGACTCAGGTTTGATTCTGGAACCATGTGTCCTGGGAACATGACTGAGGTTTGATTCTGGAAACCTTTGGCCTGAGAAAATGACTGAGGTTTCATTGTGGAAACATGTGGCCTGGGATCATGACTGAGGTTTGATGGTGGAACACTCTGGCCTGGCAAAATGACTGAGGCTTGATTCTGGAACCCTGTGGCCCGGGAACGTGACTGAGGTTTGATGGCAGAAACCTGTGGCCTGGCAACATGACTGACGTTTGATTCTGGATCCCGGTGGCCTGGGAACATGACTGAGGCGTGATTCTGGAAAACTGTGGCCTGGGAACATGACATCTGTTTAGATTGTGGAATACTGTGCCCCGGGAACCTGACTGAGCCTTGGTTCTGAAACCCTGTGGACTGGGAACATGACTGAGGTTTTATTCTGGAACCCTGTAGCCTGGGAACATAACTGAGGATTGATTCTGGAACCCTGTGGCCTGGGAACATGATACCGGTGGATTCTGGAACCCTGGGGACTGGGCATGTGACATCTGTTTAGATTGTGGAATACTGTGCCCCGGGAACCTGACTGAGCCTTGGTTCTGGAACCCTGTGGATTGGGAACATGACTGAGGTTTTATTCTAGAACCCTGTAGCCTGGAAACATAACTGAGGATTGATTCTCGAACCCTGTGGCCTGGCAACATGACATCGGTGGATTCTAGAACCCTGTGGCCTGGGAACATGTCTGAGGTTTGATGGTGGAAACCTGTGGCTTGGCAACATGACTAAGGTTTGATTCTGGAAGACTGTGGCCAGGAAGCATGATATCTGGTTGATTCTGGAAACTTGTGTCCTGGGAACATGACTGAGGTTTGTTTCTGGAAGCCTGTGCCCTGGGAACATGACTGAGGTTTGATTCTGGACACCTGTGTCCTGGGAACATGACTGAGGTTTGATGGTTGAAACCTGTGGCCCGCGAACATGACTCAGGTTTGATTCTGGAACCATGTGTCCTGGGAACATGACTGAGGTTTGATTTTGGAAACCTTTGGCCTGGGAAAATGACTGAGGTTTCATTGTGGAAACATGTGGCCTGGGATCATGACTGAGGTTTGATGGTGGAACACTCTGGCCTGGCAAAATGACTGAGGCTTGATTCTGGAACCCTGTGGCCCGGGAACATGAGAACGGTTTGATTCTGGAACCCTGTGGCCTTTAACATGACATCGGTGGATTCTGGAACCCTGTGGCCTGGGAACATGAGAACGGTTTGATTCTGGAACCCTGTGGCCTGGGAACATGGGTGAGGATTGATGGTGGAACCCTGTGGCCTGGCAACATGACTGAGGTTTGATACTGGAAGACTGTGGCCAGGAAACATGATATCGGGTTGATTCTGGAAACTTCTGTCCTGGGAACAAGACTGAGGTTTGATTCTGGAACCCTGTGTCCTGGGAATATGACAAAGGTTTGTTGCTGGAAGCCTGTTCCCTGGGTACATGACTGAGGTTTGATTCTGGACACCTGTGTCCTGGGAACATGAGTGATGTTTGATGGTTGAAACCTGTGGCCTGCGAACATGACTCAGGTTTGATTCTGGAACCATGTGTCCTGGGAATATGACTGAGGTTTGATTCTGGAAACCTTTGGCCTGAGAAAATGACTGAGGTTTCATTGTGGAAACATGTGGCCTGGGATCATGACTGAGGTTTGATGGTGGAACACTCTGGCCTGGCAAAATGACTGAGGCTTGATTCTGGAACCCTGTGGCCCGGGAACGTGACTGAGGTTTGATGGCAGAAACCTGTGGCCTGGCAACATGACTGACGTTTGATTCTGGATCCCGGTGGCCTGGGAACATGACTGAGGCGTGATTCTGGAAAACTGTGGCCTGGGAACATGACATCTGTTTAGATTGTGGAATACTGTGCCCCGGGAACCTGACTGAGCCTTGGTTCTGAAACCCTGTGGACTGGGAACATGACTGAGGTTTTATTCTGGAACCCTGTAGCCTGGGAACATAACTGAGGATTGATTCTGGAACCCTGTGGCCTGGGAACATGATACCGGTGGATTCTGGAACCCTGGGGACTGGGCATGTGACATCTGTTTAGATTGTGGAATACTGTGCCCCGGGAACCTGACTGAGCCTTGGCTCTGGAACCCTGTGGATTGGGAACATGACTGAGGTTTTATTCTAGAACCCTGTAGCCTGGAAACATAACTGAGGATTGATTCTCGAACCCTGTGGCCTGGCAACATGACATCGGTGGATTCTAGAACCCTGTGGCCTGGGAACATGTCTGAGGTTTGATGGTGGAAACCTGTGGCTTGGCAACATGACTAAGGTTTGATTCTGGAAGACTGTGGCCAGGAAGCATGATATCTGGTTGATTCTGGAAGCTTGTGTCCTGGGAACATGACTGAGGTTTGTTTCTGGAAGCCTGTGCCCTGGGAACATGACTGAGGTTTGATTCTGGACACCTGTGTCCTGGGAACATGACTGAGGTTTGATGGTTGAAACCTGTGGCCCGCGAACATGACTCAGGTTTGATTCTGGAACCATGTGTCCTGGGAACATGACTGAGGTTTGATTTTGGAAACCTTTGGCCTGGGAAAATGACTGAGGTTTCATTGTGGAAACATGTGGCCTGGGATCATGACTGAGGTTTGATGGTGGAACACTCTGGCCTGGCAAAATGACTGAGGCTTGATTCTGGAACCCTGTGGCCCGGGAAGATGAGAACGGTTTGATTCTGGAACCCTGTGGCCTTTAACATGACATCGGTGGATTCTGGAACCCTGTGGCCTGGGAACATGAGAACGGTTTGATTCTGGAACCCTGTGGCCTGGGAACATGGGTGAGGATTGATGGTGGAACCCTGTGGCCTGGCAACATGACTGAGGTTTGATACTGGAAGACTGTGGCCAGGAAAGATGATATCGGGTTGATTCTGGAAACTTCTGTCCTGGGAACAAGACTGAGGTTTGATTCTGGAACCCTGTGTCCTGGGAATATGACAAAGGTTTGTTGCTGGAAGCCTGTTCCCTGGGTACATGACTGAGGTTTGATTCTGGACACCTGTGTCCTGGGAACATGAGTGATGTTTGATGGTTGAAACCTGTGGCCTGCGAACATGACTCAGGTTTGATTCTGGAACCATGTGTCCTGGGAACATGACTGAGGTTTGATTCTGGAAACCTTTGGCCTGAGAAAATGACTGAGGTTTCATTGTGGAAACATGTGGCCTGGGATCATGACTGAGGTTTGATGGTGGAACACTCTGGCCTGGCAAAATGACTGAGGCTTGATTCTGGAACCCTGTGGCCCGGGAACGTGACTGAGGTTTGATGGCAGAAACCTGTGGCCTGGCAACATGACTGACGTTTGATTCTGGATCCCGGTGGCCTGGGAACATGACTGAGGCGTGATTCTGGAAAACTGTGGCCTGGGAACATGACATCTGTTTAGATTGTGGAATACTGTGCCCCGGGAACCTGACTGAGCCTTGGTTCTGAAACCCTGTGGACTGGGAACATGACTGAGGTTTTATTCTGGAACCCTGTAGCCTGGGAACATAACTGAGGATTGATTCTGGAACCCTGTGGCCTGGGAACATGATACCGGTGGATTCTGGAACCCTGGGGACTGGGCATGTGACATCTGTTTAGATTGTGGAATACTGTGCCCCGGGAACCTGACTGAGCCTGGGTTCTGGAACCCTGTGGATTGGAAACATGACTGAGGTTTTATTCTAGAACCCTGTAGCCTGGAAACATAACTGAGGATTGATTCTCGAACCCTGTGGCCTGGCAACATGACATCGGTGGATTCTAGAACCCTGTGGCCTGGGAACATGTCTGAGGTTTGATGGTGGAAACCTGTGGCTTGGCAACATGACTAAGGTTTGATTCTGGAAGACTGTGGCCAGGAAGCATGATATCTGGTTGATTCTGGAAACTTGTGTCCTGGGAACATGACTGAGGTTTGTTTCTGGAAGCCTGTGCCCTGGGAACATGACTGAGGTTTGATTCTGGACACCTGTGTCCTGGGAACATGACTGAGGTTTGATGGTTGAAACCTGTGGCCCGCGAACATGACTCAGGTTTGATTCTGGAACCATGTGTCCTGGGAACATGACTGAGGTTTGATTTTGGAAACCTTTGGCCTGGGAAAATGACTGAGGTTTCATTGTGGAAACATGTGGCCTGGGATCATGACTGAGGTTTGATGGTGGAACACTCTGGCC
This sequence comes from Balaenoptera physalus, assembly GCF_965194825.1. NCBI lineage: Eukaryota > Metazoa > Chordata > Mammalia > Artiodactyla > Balaenopteridae > Balaenoptera > Balaenoptera physalus. The sequence goes on along the minus strand of NW_028126246.1, from coordinate 531,761 downwards.
TGGCAAAATGACTGAGGCTTGATTCTGGAACCCTGTGGCCCGGGAACATGAGAACGGTTTGATTCTGGAACCCTGTGGCCTTTAACATGACATCGGTGGATTCTGGAACCCTGTGGCCTGGGAACATGAGAACGGTTTGATTCTGGAACCCTGTGGCCTGGGAACATGGGTGAGGATTGATGGTGGAACCCTGTGGCCTGGCAACATGACTGAGGTTTGATACTGGAAGACTGTGGCCAGGAAACATGATATCGGGTTGATTCTGGAAACTTCTGTCCTGGGAACAAGACTGAGGTTTGATTCTGGAACCCTGTGTCCTGGGAATATGACAAAGGTTTGTTGCTGGAAGCCTGTTCCCTGGGTACATGACTGAGGTTTGATTCTGGACACCTGTGTCCTGGGAACATGAGTGATGTTTGATGGTTGAAACCTGTGGCCTGCGAACATGACTCAGGTTTGATTCTGGAACCATGTGTCCTGGGAATATGACTGAGGTTTGATTCTGGAAACCTTTGGCCTGAGAAAATGACTGAGGTTTCATTGTGGAAACATGTGGCCTGGGATCATGACTGAGGTTTGATGGTGGAACACTCTGGCCTGGCAAAATGACTGAGGCTTGATTCTGGAACCCTGTGGCCCGGGAACGTGACTGAGGTTTGATGGCAGAAACCTGTGGCCTGGCAACATGACTGACGTTTGATTCTGGATCCCGGTGGCCTGGGAACATGACTGAGGCGTGATTCTGGAAAACTGTGGCCTGGGAACATGACATCTGTTTAGATTGTGGAATACTGTGCCCCGGGAAGCTGACTGAGCCTTGGTTCTGAAACCCTGTGGACTGGGAACATGACTGAGGTTTTATTCTGGAACCCTGTAGCCTGGGAACATAACTGAGGATTGATTCTGGAACCCTGTGGCCTGGGAACATGATACCGGTGGATTCTGGAACCCTGGGGACTGGGCATGTGACATCTGTTTAGATTGTGGAATACTGTGCCCCGGGAACCTGACTGAGCCTTGGCTCTGGAACCCTGTGGATTGGGAACATGACTGAGGTTTTATTCTAGAACCCTGTAGCCTGGAAACATAACTGAGGATTGATTCTCGAACCCTGTGGCCTGGGAACATGACATCGGTGGATTCTAGAACCCTGTGGCCTGGGAACATGTCTGAGGTTTGATGGTGGAAACCTGTGGCTTGGCAACATGACTAAGGTTTGATTCTGGAAGACTGTGGCCAGGAAGCATGATATCTGGTTGATTCTGGAAACTTGTGTCCTGGGAACATGACTGAGGTTTGTTTCTGGAAGCCTGTGCCCTGGGAACATGACTGAGGTTTGATTCTGGACACCTGTGTCCTGGGAACATGACTGAGGTTTGATGGTTGAAACCTGTGGCCCGCGAACATGACTCAGGTTTGATTCTGGAACCATGTGTCCTGGGAACATGACTGAGGTTTGATTTTGGAAACCTTTGGCCTGGGAAAATGACTGAGGTTTCATTGTGGAAACATGTGGCCTGGGATCATGACTGAGGTTTGATGGTGGAACACTCTGGCCTGGCAAAATGACTGAGGCTTGATTCTGGAACCCTGTGGCCCGGGAACATGAGAACGGTTTGATTCTGGAACCCTGTGGCCTTTAACATGACATCGGTGGATTCTGGAACCCTGTGGCCTGGGAACATGAGAACGGTTTGATTCTGGAACCCTGTGGCCTGGGAACATGGGTGAGGATTGATGGTGGAACCCTGTGGCCTGGCAACATGACTGAGGTTTGATACTGGAAGACTGTGGCCAGGAAACATGATATCGGGTTGATTCTGGAAACTTCTGTCCTGGGAACAAGACTGAGGTTTGATTCTGGAACCCTGTGTCCTGGGAATATGACAAAGGTTTGTTGCTGGAAGCCTGTTCCCTGGGTACATGACTGAGGTTTGATTCTGGACACCTGTGTCCTGGGAACATGAGTGATGTTTGATGGTTGAAACCTGTGGCCTGCGAACATGACTCAGGTTTGATTCTGGAACCATGTGTCCTGGGAATATGACTGAGGTTTGATTCTGGAAACCTTTGGCCTGAGAAAGTGACTGAGGTTTCATTGTGGAAACATGTGGCCTGGGATCATGACTGAGGTTTGATGGTGGAACACTCTGGCCTGGCAAAATGACTGAGGCTTGATTCTGGAACCCTGTGGCCCGGGAACGTGACTGAGGTTTGATGGCAGAAACCTGTGGCCTGGCAACATGACTGACGTTTGATTCTGGATCCCGGTGGCCTGGGAACATGACTGAGGCGTGATTCTGGAAAACTGTGGCCTGGGAACATGACATCTGTTTAGATTGTGGAATACTGTGCCCCGGGAACCTGACTGAGCCTTGGTTCTGAAACCCTGTGGACTGGGAACATGACTGAGGTTTTATTCTGGAACCCTGTAGCCTGGGAACATAACTGAGGATTGATTCTGGAACCCTGTGGCCTGGGAACATGATACCGGTGGATTCTGGAACCCTGGGGACTGGGCATGTGACATCTGTTTAGATTGTGGAATACTGTGCCCCGGGAACCTGACTGAGCCTTGGTTCTGGAACCCTGTGGATTGGGAACATGACTGAGGTTTTATTCTAGAACCCTGTAGCCTGGAAACATAACTGAGGATTGATTCTCGAACCCTGTGGCCTGGCAACATGACATCGGTGGATTCTAGAACCCTGTGGCCTGGGAACATGTCTGAGGTTTGATGGTGGAAACCTGTGGCTTGGCAACATGACTAAGGTTTGATTCTGGAAGACTGTGGCCAGGAAGCATGATATCTGGTTGATTCTGGAAACTTGTGTCCTGGGAACATGACTGAGGTTTGTTTCTGGAAGCCTGTGCCCTGGGAACATGACTGAGGTTTGATTCTGGACACCTGTGTCCTGGGAACATGACTGAGGTTTGATGGTTGAAACCTGTGGCCCGCGAACATGACTCAGGTTTGATTCTGGAACCATGTGTCCTGGGAACATGACTGAGGTTTGATTTTGGAAACCTTTGGCCTGGGAAAATGACTGAGGTTTCATTGTGGAAACATGTGGCCTGGGATCATGACTGAGGTTTGATGGTGGAACACTCTGGCCTGGCAAAATGACTGAGGCTTGATTCTGGAACCCTGTGGCCCAGGAACATGAGAACGGTTTGATTCTGGAACCCTGTGGCCTTTAACATGACATCGGTGGATTCTGGAACCCTGTGGCCTGGGAACATGAGAACGGTTTGATTCTGGAACCCTGTGGCCTGGGAACATGGGTGAGGATTGATGGTGGAACCCTGTGGCCTGGCAACATGACTGAGGTTTGATACTGGAAGACTGTGGCCAGGAAAGATGATATCGGGTTGATTCTGGAAACTTCTGTCCTGGGAACAAGACTGAGGTTTGATTCTGGAACCCTGTGTCATGGGAATATGACAAAGGTTTGTTGCTGGAAGCCTGTTCCCTGGGTACATGACTGAGGTTTGATTCTGGACACCTGTGTCCTGGGAACATGAGTGATGTTTGATGGTTGAAACCTGTGGCCTGCGAACATGACTCAGGTTTGATTCTGGAACCATGTGTCCTGGGAATATGACTGAGGTTTGATTCTGGAAACCTTTGGCCTGAGAAAATGACTGAGGTTTCATTGTGGAAACATGTGGCCTGGGATCATGACTGAGGTTTGATGGTGGAACACTCTGGCCTGGCAAAATGACTGAGGCTTGATTCTGGAACCCTGTGGCCCGGGAACGTGACTGAGGTTTGATGGCAGAAACCTGTGGCCTGGCAACATGACTGACGTTTGATTCTGGATCCCGGTGGCCTGGGAACATGACTGAGGCGTGATTCTGGAAAACTGTGGCCTGGGAACATGACATCTGTTTAGATTGTGGAATACTGTGCCCCGGGAACCTGACTGAGCCTTGGTTCTGAAACCCTGTGGACTGGGAACATGACTGAGGTTTTATTCTGGAACCCTGTAGCCTGGGAACATAACTGAGGATTGATTCTGGAACCCTGTGGCCTGGGAACATGATACCGGTGGATTCTGGAACCCTGGGGACTGGGCATGTGACATCTGTTTAGATTGTGGAATACTGTGCCCCGGGAACCTGACTGAGCCTGGGTTCTGGAACCCTGTGGATTGGAAACATGACTGAGGTTTTATTCTAGAACCCTGTAGCCTGGAAACATAACTGAGGATTGATTCTCGAACCCTGTGGCCTGGCAACATGACATCGGTGGATTCTAGAACCCTGTGGCCTGGGAACATGTCTGAGGTTTGATGGTGGAAACCTGTGGCTTGGCAACATGACTAAGGTTTGATTCTGGAAGACTGTGGCCAGGAAGCATGATATCTGGTTGATTCTGGAAACTTGTGTCCTGGGAACATGACTGAGGTTTGTTTCTGGAAGCCTGTGCCCTGGGAACATGACTGAGGTTTGATTCTGGACACCTGTGTCCTGGGAACATGACTGAGGTTTGATGGTTGAAACCTGTGGCCCGCGAACATGACTCAGGTTTGATTCTGGAACCATGTGTCCTGGGAACATGACTGAGGTTTGATTTTGGAAACCTTTGGCCTGGGAAAATGACTGAGGTTTCATTGTGGAAACATGTGGCCTGGGATCATGACTGAGGTTTGATGGTGGAACACTCTGGCCTGGCAAAATGACTGAGGCTTGATTCTGGAACCCTGTGGCCCGGGAACATGAGAACGGTTTGATTCTGGAACCCTGTGGCCTTTAACATGACATCGGTGGATTCTGGAACCCTGTGGCCTGGGAACATGAGAACGGTTTGATTCTGGAACCCTGTGGCCTGGGAACATGGGTGAGGATTGATGGTGGAACCCTGTGGCCTGGCAACATGACTGAGGTTTGATACTGGAAGACTGTGGCCAGGAAACATGATATCGGGTTGATTCTGGAAACTTCTGTCCTGGGAACAAGACTGAGGTTTGATTCTGGAACCCTGTGTCCTGGGAATATGACAAAGGTTTGTTGCTGGAAGCCTGTTCCCTGGGTACATGACTGAGGTTTGATTCTGGACACCTGTGTCCTGGGAACATGAGTGATGTTTGATGGTTGAAACCTGTGGCCTGCGAACATGACTCAGGTTTGATTCTGGAACCATGTGTCCTGGGAACATGACTGAGGTTTGATTCTGGAAACCTTTGGCCTGAGAAAATGACTGAGGTTTCATTGTGGAAACATGTGGCCTGGGATCATGACTGAGGTTTGATGGTGGAACACTCTGGCCTGGCAAAATGACTGAGGCTTGATTCTGGAACCCTGTGGCCCGGGAACGTGACTGAGGTTTGATGGCAGAAACCTGTGGCCTGGCAACATGACTGACGTTTGATTCTGGATCCCGGTGGCCTGGGAACATGACTGAGGCGTGATTCTGGAAAACTGTGGCCTGGGAACATGACATCTGTTTAGATTGTGGAATACTGTGCCCCGGGAACCTGACTGAGCCTTGGTTCTGAAACCCTGTGGACTGGGAACATGACTGAGGTTTTATTCTGGAACCCTGTAGCCTGGGAACATAACTGAGGATTGATTCTGGAACCCTGTGGCCTGGGAACATGATACCGGTGGATTCTGGAACCCTGGGGACTGGGCATGTGACATCTGTTTAGATTGTGGAATACTGTGCCCCGGGAACCTGACTGAGCCTTGGTTCTGGAACCCTGTGGATTGGGAACATGACTGAGGTTTTATTCTAGAACCCTGTAGCCTGGAAACATAACTGAGGATTGATTCTCGAACCCTGTGGCCTGGCAACATGACATCGGTGGATTCTAGAACCCTGTGGCCTGGGAACATGTCTGAGGTTTGATGGTGGAAACCTGTGGCTTGGCAACATGACTAAGGTTTGATTCTGGAAGACTGTGGCCAGGAAGCATGATATCTGGTTGATTCTGGAAACTTGTGTCCTGGGAACATGACTGAGGTTTGTTTCTGGAAGCCTGTGCCCTGGGAACATGACTGAGGTTTGATTCTGGACACCTGTGTCCTGGGAACATGACTGAGGTTTGATGGTTGAAACCTGTGGCCCGCGAACATGACTCAGGTTTGATTCTGGAACCATGTGTCCTGGGAACATGACTGAGGTTTGATTTTGGAAACCTTTGGCCTGGGAAAATGACTGAGGTTTCATTGTGGAAACATGTGGCCTGGGATCATGACTGAGGTTTGATGGTGGAACACTCTGGCCTGGCAAAATGACTGAGGCTTGATTCTGGAACCCTGTGGCCCAGGAACATGAGAACGGTTTGATTCTGGAAGCCTGTGGCCTTTAACATGACATCGGTGGATTCTGGAACCCTGTGGCCTGGGAACATGAGAACGGTTTGATTCTGGAACCCTGTGGCCTGGGAACATGGGTGAGGATTGATGGTGGAACCCTGTGGCCTGGCAACATGACTGAGGTTTGATACTGGAAGACTGTGGCCAGGAAACATGATATCGGGTTGATTCTGGAAACTTCTGTCCTGGGAACAAGACTGAGGTTTGATTCTGGAACCCTGTGTCATGGGAATATGACAAAGGTTTGTTGCTGGAAGCCTGTTCCCTGGGTACATGACTGAGGTTTGATTCTGGACACCTGTGTCCTGGGAACATGAGTGATGTTTGATGGTTGAAACCTGTGGCCTGCGAACATGACTCAGGTTTGATTCTGGAACCATGTGTCCTGGGAATATGACTGAGGTTTGATTCTGGAAACCTTTGGCCTGAGAAAATGACTGAGGTTTCATTGTGGAAACATGTGGCCTGGGATCATGACTGAGGTTTGATGGTGGAACACTCTGGCCTGGCAAAATGACTGAGGCTTGATTCTGGAACCCTGTGGCCCGGGAACGTGACTGAGGTTTGATGGCAGAAACCTGTGGCCTGGCAACATGACTGACGTTTGATTCTGGATCCCGGTGGCCTGGGAACATGACTGAGGCGTGATTCTGGAAAACTGTGGCCTGGGAACATGACATCTGTTTAGATTGTGGAATACTGTGCCCCGGGAACCTGACTGAGCCTTGGTTCTGAAACCCTGTGGACTGGGAACATGACTGAGGTTTTATTCTGGAACCCTGTAGCCTGGGAACATAACTGAGGATTGATTCTGGAACCCTGTGGCCTGGGAACATGATACCGGTGGATTCTGGAACCCTGGGGACTGGGCATGTGACATCTGTTTAGATTGTGGAATACTGTGCCCCGGGAACCTGACTGAGCCTTGGTTCTGGAACCCTGTGGATTGGGAACATGACTGAGGTTTTATTCTAGAACCCTGTAGCCTGGAAACATAACTGAGGATTGATTCTCGAACCCTGTGGCCTGGCAACATGACATCGGTGGATTCTAGAACCCTGTGGCCTGGGAACATGTCTGAGGTTTGATGGTGGAAACCTGTGGCTTGGCAACATGACTAAGGTTTGATTCTGGAAGACTGTGGCCAGGAAGCATGATATCTGGTTGATTCTGGAAACTTGTGTCCTGGGAACATGACTGAGGTTTGTTTCTGGAAGCCTGTGCCCTGGGAACATGACTGAGGTTTGATTCTGGACACCTGTGTCCTGGGAACATGACTGAGGTTTGATGGTTGAAACCTGTGGCCCGCGAACATGACTCAGGTTTGATTCTGGAACCATGTGTCCTGGGAACATGACTGAGGTTTGATTTTGGAAACCTTTGGCCTGGGAAAATGACTGAGGTTTCATTGTGGAAACATGTGGCCTGGGATCATGACTGAGGTTTGATGGTGGAACACTCTGGCCTGGCAAAATGACTGAGGCTTGATTCTGGAACCCTGTGGCCCGGGAACATGAGAACGGTTTGATTCTGGAACCCTGTGGCCTTTAACATGACATCGGTGGATTCTGGAACCCTGTGGCCTGGGAACATGAGAACGGTTTGATTCTGGAACCCTGTGGCCTGGGAACATGGGTGAGGATTGATGGTGGAACCCTGTGGCCTGGCAACATGACTGAGGTTTGATACTGGAAGACTGTGGCCAGGAAACATGATATCGGGTTGATTCTGGAAACTTCTGTCCTGGGAACAAGACTGAGGTTTGATTCTGGAACCCTGTGTCCTGGGAATATGACAAAGGTTTGTTGCTGGAAGCCTGTTCCCTGGGTACATGACTGAGGTTTGATTCTGGACACCTGTGTCCTGGGAACATGAGTGATGTTTGATGGTTGAAACCTGTGGCCTGCGAACATGACTCAGGTTTGATTCTGGAACCATGTGTCCTGGGAATATGACTGAGGTTTGATTCTGGAAACCTTTGGCCTGAGAAAATGACTGAGGTTTCATTGTGGAAACATGTGGCCTGGGATCATGACTGAGGTTTGATGGTGGAACACTCTGGCCTGGCAAAATGACTGAGGCTTGATTCTGGAACCCTGTGGCCCGGGAACGTGACTGAGGTTTGATGGCAGAAACCTGTGGCCTGGCAACATGACTGACGTTTGATTCTGGATCCCGGTGGCCTGGGAACATGACTGAGGCGTGATTCTGGAAAACTGTGGCCTGGGAACATGACATCTGTTTAGATTGTGGAATACTGTGCCCCGGGAACCTGACTGAGCCTTGGTTCTGAAACCCTGTGGACTGGGAACATGACTGAGGTTTTATTCTGGAACCCTGTAGCCTGGGAACATAACTGAGGATTGATTCTGGAACCCTGTGGCCTGGGAACATGATACCGGTGGATTCTGGAACCCTGGGGACTGGGCATGTGACATCTGTTTAGATTGTGGAATACTGTGCCCCGGGAACCTGACTGAGCCTTGGTTCTGGAACCCTGTGGATTGGGAACATGACTGAGGTTTTATTCTAGAACCCTGTAGCCTGGAAACATAACTGAGGATTGATTCTCGAACCCTGTGGCCTGGCAACATGACATCGGTGGATTCTAGAACCCTGTGGCCTGGGAACATGTCTGAGGTTTGATGGTGGAAACCTGTGGCTTGGCAACATGACTAAGGTTTGATTCTGGAAGACTGTGGCCAGGAAGCATGATATCTGGTTGATTCTGGAAACTTGTGTCCTGGGAACATGACTGAGGTTTGTTTCTGGAAGCCTGTGCCCTGGGAACATGACTGAGGTTTGATTCTGGACACCTGTGTCCTGGGAACATGACTGAGGTTTGATGGTTGAAACCTGTGGCCCGCGAACATGACTCAGGTTTGATTCTGGAACCATGTGTCCTGGGAACATGACTGAGGTTTGATTTTGGAAACCTTTGGCCTGGGAAAATGACTGAGGTTTCATTGTGGAAACATGTGGCCTGGGATCATGACTGAGGTTTGATGGTGGAACACTCTGGCCTGGCAAAATGACTGAGGCTTGATTCTGGAACCCTGTGGCCCAGGAACATGAGAACGGTTTGATTCTGGAACCCTGTGGCCTTTAACATGACATCGGTGGATTCTGGAACCCTGTGGCCTGGGAACATGAGAACGGTTTGATTCTGGAACCCTGTGGCCTGGGAACATGGGTGAGGATTGATGGTGGAACCCTGTGGCTTGGCAACATGACTGAGGTTTGATACTGGAAGACTGTGGCCAGGAAACATGATATCGGGTTGATTCTGGAAACTTCTGTCCTGGGAACAAGACTGAGGTTTGATTCTGGAACCCTGTGTCATGGGAATATGACAAAGGTTTGTTGCTGGAAGCCTGTTCCCTGGGTACATGACTGAGGTTTGATTCTGGACACCTGTGTCCTGGGAACATGAGTGATGTTTGATGGTTGAAACCTGTGGCCTGCGAACATGACTCAGGTTTGATTCTGGAACCATGTGTCCTGGGAATATGACTGAGGTTTGATTCTGGAAACCTTTGGCCTGAGAAAATGACTGAGGTTTCATTGTGGAAACATGTGGCCTGGGATCATGACTGAGGTTTGATGGTGGAACACTCTGGCCTGGCAAAATGACTGAGGCTTGATTCTGGAACCCTGTGGCCCGGGAACGTGACTGAGGTTTGATGGCAGAAACCTGTGGCCTGGCAACATGACTGACGTTTGATTCTGGATCCCGGTGGCCTGGGAACATGACTGAGGCGTGATTCTGGAAAACTGTGGCCTGGGAACATGACATCTGTTTAGATTGTGGAATACTGTGCCCCGGGAACCTGACTGAGCCTTGGTTCTGAAACCCTGTGGACTGGGAACATGACTGAGGTTTTATTCTGGAACCCTGTAGCCTGGGAACATAACTGAGGATTGATTCTGGAACCCTGTGGCCTGGGAACATGATACCGGTGGATTCTGGAACCCTGGGGACTGGGCATGTGACATCTGTTTAGATTGTGGAATACTGTGCCCCGGGAACCTGACTGAGCCTTGGTTCTGGAACCCTGTGGATTGGGAACATGACTGAGGTTTTATTCTAGAACCCTGTAGCCTGGAAACATAACTGAGGATTGATTCTCGAACCCTGTGGCCTGGCAACATGACATCGGTGGATTCTAGAACCCTGTGGCCTGGGAACATGTCTGAGGTTTGATGGTGGAAACCTGTGGCTTGGCAACATGACTAAGGTTTGATTCTGGAAGACTGTGGCCAGGAAGCATGATATCTGGTTGATTCTGGAAACTTGTGTCCTGGGAACATGACTGAGGTTTGTTTCTGGAAGCCTGTGCCCTGGGAACATGACTGAGGTTTGATTCTGGACACCTGTGTCCTGGGAACATGACTGAGGTTTGATTTTGGAAACCTTTGGCCTGGGAAAATGACTGAGGTTTCATTGTGGAAACATGTGGCCTGGGATCATGACTGAGGTTTGATGGTGGAACACTCTGGCCTGGCAAAATGACTGAGGCTTGATTCTGGAACCCTGTGGCCCGGGAACATGAGAACGGTTTGATTCTGGAACCCTGTGGCCTTTAACATGACATCGGTGGATTCTGGAACCCTGTGGCCTGGGAACATGAGAACGGTTTGATTCTGGAACCCTGTGGCCTGGGAACATGGGTGAGGATTGATGGTGGAACCCTGTGGCCTGGCAACATGACTGAGGTTTGATACTGGAAGACTGTGGCCAGGAAACATGATATCGGGTTGATTCTGGAAACTTCTGTCCTGGGAACAAGACTGAGGTTTGATTCTGGAACCCTGTGTCCTGGGAATATGACAAAGGTTTGTTGCTGGAAGCCTGTTCCCTGGGTACATGACTGAGGTTTGATTCTGGACACCTGTGTCCTGGGAACATGAGTGATGTTTGATGGTTGAAACCTGTGGCCTGCGAACATGACTCAGGTTTGATTCTGGAACCATGTGTCCTGGGAATATGACTGAGGTTTGATTCTGGAAACCTTTGGCCTGAGAAAATGACTGAGGTTTCATTGTGGAAACATGTGGCCTGGGATCATGACTGAGGTTTGATGGTGGAACACTCTGGCCTGGCAAAATGACTGAGGCTTGATTCTGGAACCCTGTGGCCCGGGAACGTGACTGAGGTTTGATGGCAGAAACCTGTGGCCTGGCAACATGACTGACGTTTGATTCTGGATCCCGGTGGCCTGGGAACATGACTGAGGCGTGATTCTGGAAAACTGTGGCCTGGGAACATGACATCTGTTTAGATTGTGGAATACTGTGCCCCGGGAACCTGACTGAGCCTTGGTTCTGAAACCCTGTGGACTGGGAACATGACTGAGGTTTTATTCTGGAACCCTGTAGCCTGGGAACATAACTGAGGATTGATTCTGGAACCCTGTGGCCTGGGAACATGATACCGGTGGATTCTGGAACCCTGGGGACTGGGCATGTGACATCTGTTTAGATTGTGGAATACTGTGCCCCGGGAACCTGACTGAGCCTTGGTTCTGGAACCCTGTGGATTGGGAACATGACTGAGGTTTTATTCTAGAACCCTGTAGCCTGGAAACATAACTGAGGATTGATTCTCGAACCCTGTGGCCTGGCAACATGACATCGGTGGATTCTAGAACCCTGTGGCCTGGGAACATGTCTGAGGTTTGATGGTGGAAACCTGTGGCTTGGCAACATGACTAAGGTTTGATTCTGGAAGACTGTGGCCAGGAAGCATGATATCTGGTTGATTCTGGAAACTTGTGTCCTGGGAACATGACTGAGGTTTGTTTCTGGAAGCCTGTGCCCTGGGAACATGACTGAGGTTTGATTCTGGACACCTGTGTCCTGGGAACATGACTGAGGTTTGATGGTTGAAACCTGTGGCCCGCGAACATGACTCAGGTTTGATTCTGGAACCATGTGTCCTGGGAACATGACTGAGGTTTGATTTTGGAAACCTTTGGCCTGGGAAAATGACTGAGGTTTCATTGTGGAAACATGTGGCCTGGGATCATGACTGAGGTTTGATGGTGGAACACTCTGGCCTGGCAAAATGACTGAGGCTTGATTCTGGAACCCTGTGGCCCGGGAACATGAGAACGGTTTGATTCTGGAACCCTGTGGCCTGGGAACATGAGTGAGGATTGATGGTGGAACCCTGTGGCCTGGCAACATGACTGAGGTTTGATACTGGAAGACTGTGGCCAGGAAACATGATATCGGGTTGATTCTGGAAACTTCTGTCCTGGGAACAAGACTGAGGTTTGATTCTGGAACCCTGTGTCCTGGGAATATGACAAAGGTTTGTTGCTGGAAGCCTGTTCCCTGGGTACATGACTGAGGTTTGATTCTGGACACCTGTGTCCTGGGAACATGAGTGATGTTTGATTGTTGAAACCTGTGGCCTGCGAACATGACTCAGGTTTGATTCTGGAACCATGTGTCCTGGGAATATGACTGAGGTTTGATTCTGGAAACCTTTGGCCTGAGAAAATGACTGAGGTTTCATTGTGGAAACATGTGGCCTGGGATCATGACTGAGGTTTGATGGTGGAACACTCTGGCCTGGCAAAATGACTGAGGCTTGATTCTGGAACCCTGTGGCCCGGGAACGTGACTGAGGTTTGATGGCAGAAACCTGTGGCCTGGCAACATGACTGACGTTTGATTCTGGATCCCGGTGGCCTGGGAACATGACTGAGGCGTGATTCTGGAAAACTGTGGCCTGGGAACATGACATCTGTTTAGATTGTGGAATACTGTGCCCCGGGAACCTGACTGAGCCTTGGTTCTGAAACCCTGTGGACTGGGAACATGACTGAGGTTTTATTCTGGAACCCTGTAGCCTGGGAACATAACTGAGGATTGATTCTGGAACCCTGTGGCCTGGGAACATGATACCGGTGGATTCTGGAACCCTGGGGACTGGGCATGTGACATCTGTTTAGATTGTGGAATACTGTGCCCCGGGAAACTGACTGAGCCTTGGTTCTGGAACCCTGTGGATTGGGAACATGACTGAGGTTTTATTCTAGAACCCTGTAGCCTGGAAACATAACTGAGGATTGATTCTCGAACCCTGTGGCCTGGGAACATGACATCGGTGGATTCTACAACCCTGTGGCCTGGGAACATGTCTGAGGTTTGATGGTGGAAACCTGTGGCTTGGCAACATGACTAAGGTTTGATTCTGGAAGACTGTGGCCAGGAAGCATGATATCTGGTTGATTCTGGAAACTTGTGTCCTGGGAGCATGACTGAGGTTTGTTTCTGGAAGCCTGTGCCCTGGGAACATGACTGAGGTTTGATGGTTGAAACCTGTGGCCCGCGAACATGACTCAGGTTTGATTCTGGAACCATGTGTCCTGGGAAGATGACTGAGGTTTGATTTTGGAAACCCTTGGCCTGGGAAAATGACTGAGGTTTCATTGTGGAAACATGTGGCCTGGGATCATGACTGAGGTTTGATGGTGGAACACTCTGGCCTGGCAAAATGACTGAGGCTTGATTCTGGAACCCTGTGGCCCGGGAACATGAGAACGGTTTGATTCTGGAACCCTGTGGCCTTTAACATGACATCGGTGGATTCTGGAACCCTGTGGCCTGGGAACATGAGAACGGTTTGATTCTGGAACCCTGTGGCCTGGGAACATGAGTGAGGATTGATGGTGGAACCCTGTGGCCTGGCAACATGACTGAGGTTTGATACTGGAAGACTGTGGCCAGGAAACATGATATCGGGTTGATTCTGGAAACTTCTGTCCTGGGAACAAGACTGAGGTTTGATTCTGGAACCCTGTGTCCTGGGAATATGACAAAGGTTTGTTGCTGGAAGCCTGTTCCCTGGGTACATGACTGAGGTTTGATTCTGGACACCTGTGTCCTGGGAACATGAGTGATGTTTGATGGTTGAAACCTGTGGCCTGCGAACATGACTCAGGTTTGATTCTGGAACCATGTGTCCTGGGAATATGACTGAGGTTTGATTCTGGAAACCTTTGGCCTGAGAAAATGACTGAGGTTTCATTGTGGAAACATGTGGCCTGGGATCATGACTGAGGTTTGATGGTGGAACACTCTGGCCTGGCAAAATGACTGAGGCTTGATTCTGGAACCCTGTGGCCCGGGAACGTGACTGAGGTTTGATGGCAGAAACCTGTGGCCTGGCAACATGACTGACGTTTGATTCTGGATCCCGGTGGCCTGGGAACATGACTGAGGCGTGATTCTGGAAAACTGTGGCCTGGGAACATGACATCTGTTTAGATTGTGGAATACTGTGCCCCGGGAACCTGACTGAGCCTTGGTTCTGAAACCCTGTGGACTGGGAACATGACTGAGGTTTTATTCTGGAACCCTGTAGCCTGGGAACATAACTGAGGATTGATTCTGGAACCCTGTGGCCTGGGAACATGATACCGGTGGATTCTGGAACCCTGGGGACTGGGCATGTGACATCTGTTTAGATTGTGGAATACTGTGCCCCGGGAACCTGACTGAGCCTTGGTTCTGGCACCCTGTGGATTGGGAACATGACTGAGGATTTATTCTAGAACCCTGTAGCCTGGAAACATAACTGAGGATTGATTCTCGAACCCTGTGGCCTGGCAACATGACATCGGTGGATTCTAGAACCCTGTGGCCTGGGAACATGTCTGAGGTTTGATGGTGGAAACCTGTGGCTTGGCAACATGACTAAGGTTTGATTCTGGAAGACTGTGGCCAGGAAGCATGATATCTGGTTGATTCTGGAAACTTGTGTCCTGGGAACATGACTGAGGTTTGTTTCTGGAAGCCTGTGCCCTGGGAACATGACTGAGGTTTGATTCTGGACACCTGTGTCCTGGGAACATGACTGAGGTTTGATGGTTGAAACCTGTGGCCCGCGAACATGACTCAGGTTTGATTCTGGAACCATGTGTCCTGGGAACATGACTGAGGTTTGATTTTGGAAACCTTTGGCCTGGGAAAATGACTGAGGTTTCATTGTGGAAACATGTGGCCTGGGATCATGACTGAGGTTTGATGGTGGAACACTCTGGCCTGGCAAAATGACTGAGGCTTGATTCTGGAACCCTGTGGCCCGGGAACATGAGAACGGTTTGATTCTGGAACCCTGTGGCCTTTAACATGACATCGGTGGATTCTGGAACCCTGTGGCCTGGGAACATGAGAACGGTTTGATTCTGGAACCCTGTGGCCTGGGAACATGAGTGAGGATTGATGGTGGAACCCTGTGGCCTGGCAACATGACTGAGGTTTGATACTGGAAGACTGTGGCCAGGAAACATGATATCGGGTTGATTCTGGAAACTTCTGTCCTGGGAACAAGACTGAGGTTTGATTCTGGAACCCTGTGTCCTGGGAATATGACAAAGGTTTGTTGCTGGAAGCCTGTTCCCTGGGTACATGACTGAGGTTTGATTCTGGACACCTGTGTCCTGGGAACATGAGTGATGTTTGATGGTTGAAACCTGTGGCCTGCGAACATGACTCAGGTTTTATTCTGGAACCATGTGTCCTGGGAATATGACTGAGGTTTGATTCTGGAAACCTTTGGCCTGAGAAAATGACTGAGGTTTCATTGTGGAAACATGTGGCCTGGGATCATGACTGAGGTTTGATGGTGGAACACTCTGGCCTGGCAAAATGACTGAGGCTTGATTCTGGAACCCTGTGGCCCGGGAACGTGACTGAGGTTTGATGGCAGAAACCTGTGGCCTGGCAACATGACTGACGTTTGATTCTGGATCCCGGTGGCCTGGGAACATGACTGAGGCGTGATTCTGGAAAACTGTGGCCTGGGAACATGACATCTGTTTAGATTGTGGAATACTGTGCCCCGGGAACCTGACTGAGCCTTGGTTCTGAAATCCTGTGGACTGGGAACATGACTGAGGTTTTATTCTGGAACCCTGTAGCCTGGGAACATAACTGAGGATTGATTCTGGAACCCTGTGGCCTGGGAACATGATACCGGTGGATTCTGGAACCCTGGGGACTGGGCATGTGACATCTGTTTAGATTGTGGAATACTGTGCCCCGGGAACCTGACTGAGCCTTGGTTCTGGAACCCTGTGGATTGGGAACATGACTGAGGTTTTATTCTAGAACCCTGTAGCCTGGAAACATAACTGAGGATTGATTCTCGAACCCTGTGGCCTGGGAACATGACATCGGTGGATTCTAGAACCCTGTGGCCTGGGAACATGTCTGAGGTTTGATGGTGGAAACCTGTGGCTTGGCAACATGACTAAGGTTTGATTCTGGAAGACTGTGGCCAGGAAGCATGATATCTGGTTGATTCTGGAAACTTGTGTCCTGGGAACATGACTGAGGTTTGTTTCTGGAAGCCTGTGCCCTGGGAACATGACTGAGGTTTGATTCTGGACACCTGTGTCCTGGGAACATGACTGAGGTTTGATGGTTGAAACCTGTGGCCCGCGAACATGACTCAGGTTTGATTCTGGAACCATGTGTCCTGGGAACATGACTGAGGTTTGATTTTGGAAACCTTTGGCCTGGGAAAATGACTGAGGTTTCATTGTGGAAACATGTGGCCTGGGATGATGACTGAGGTTTGATGGTGGAACACTCTGGCCTGGCAAAATGACTGAGGCTTGATTCTGGAACCCTGTGGCCCGGGAACATGAGAACGGTTTGATTCTGGAACCCTGTGGCCTTTAACATGACATCGGTGGATTCTGGAACCCTGTGGCCTGGGAACATGAGAACGGTTTGATTCTGGAACCCTGTGGCCTGGGAACATGAGTGAGGATTGATGGTGGAACCCTGTGGCCTGGCAACATGACTGAGGTTTGATACTGGAAGACTGTGGCCAGGAAACATGATATCGGGTTGATTCTGGAAACTTCTGTCCTGGGAACAAGACTGAGGTTTGATTCTGGAACCCTGTGTCCTGGGAATATGACAAAGGTTTGTTGCTGGAAGCCTGTTCCCTGGGTACATGACTGAGGTTTGATTCTGGACACCTGTGTCCTGGGAACATGAGTGATGTTTGATGGTTGAAACCTGTGGCCTGCGAACATGACTCAGGTTTGATTCTGGAACCATGTGTCCTGGGATTATGACTGAGGTTTGATTCTGGAAACCTTTGGCCTGAGAAAATGACTGAGGTTTCATTGTGGAAACATGTGGCCTGGGATCATGACTGAGGTTTGATGGTGGAACACTCTGGCCTGGCAAAATGACTGAGGCTTGATTCTGGAACCCTGTGGCCCGGGAACGTGACTGAGGTTTGATGGCAGAAACCTGTGGCCTGGCAACATGACTGACGTTTGATTCTGGATCCCGGTGGCCTGGGAACATGACTGAGGCGTGATTCTGGAAAACTGTGGCCTGGGAACATGACATCTGTTTAGATTGTGGAATACTGTGCCCCGGGAACCTGACTGAGCCTTGGTTCTGAAATCCTGTGGACTGGGAACATGACTGAGGTTTTATTCTGGAACCCTGTAGCCTGGGAACATAACTGAGGATTGATTCTGGAACCCTGTGGCCTGGGAACATGATACCGGTGGATTCTGGAACCCTGGGGACTGGGCATGTGACATCTGTTTAGATTGTGGAATACTGTGCCCCGGGAACCTGACTGAGCCTTGGTTCTGGAACCCTGTGGATTGGGAACATGACTGAGGTTTTATTCTAGAACCCTGTAGCCTGGAAACATAACTGAGGATTGATTCTCGAACCCTGTGGCCTGGGAACATGACATCGGTGGATTCTAGAACCCTGTGGCCTGGGAACATGTCTGAGGTTTGATGGTGGAAACCTGTGGCTTGGCAACATGACTAAGGTTTGATTCTGGAAGACTGTGGCCAGGAAGCATGATATCTGGTTGATTCTGGAAACTTGTGTCCTGGGAACATGACTGAGGTTTGTTTCTGGAAGCCTGTGCCCTGGGAACATGACTGAGGTTTGATTCTGGACACCTGTGTCCTGGGAACATGACTGAGGTTTGATGGTTGAAACCTGTGGCCCGCGAACATGACTCAGGTTTGATTCTGGAACCATGTGTCCTGGGAACATGACTGAGGTTTGATTTTGGAAACCTTTGGCCTGGGAAAATGACTGAGGTTTCATTGTGGAAACATGTGGCCTGGGATCATGACTGAGGTTTGATGGTGGAACACTCTGGCCTGGCAAAATGACTGAGGCTTGATTCTGGAACCCTGTGGCCCGGGAACATGAGAACGGTTTGATTCTGGAACCCTGTGGCCTTTAACATGACATCGGTGGATTCTGGAACCCTGTGGCCTGGGAACATGAGAACGGTTTGATTCTGGAACCCTGTGGCCTGGGAACATGAGTGAGGATTGATGGTGGAACCCTGTGGCCTGGCAACATGACTGAGGTTTGATACTGGAAGACTGTGGCCAGGAAACATGATATCGGGTTGATTCTGGAAACTTCTGTCCTGGGAACAAGACTGAGGTTTGATTCTGGAACCCTGTGTCCTGGGAATATGACAAAGGTTTGTTGCTGGAAGCCTGTTCCCTGGGTACATGACTGAGGTTTGATTCTGGACACCTGTGTCCTGGGAACATGAGTGATGTTTGATGGTTGAAACCTGTGGCCTGCGAACATGACTCAGGTTTGATTCTGGAACCATGTGTCCTGGGATTATGACTGAGGTTTGATTCTGGAAACCTTTGGCCTGAGAAAATGACTGAGGTTTCATTGTGGAAACATGTGGCCTGGGATCATGACTGAGGTTTGATGGTGGAACACTCTGGCCTGGCAAAATGACTGAGGCTTGATTCTGGAACCCTGTGGCCCGGGAACGTGACTGAGGTTTGATGGCAGAAACCTGTGGCCTGGCAACATGACTGACGTTTGATTCTGGATCCCGGTGGCCTGGGAACATGACTGAGGCGTGATTCTGGAAAACTGTGGCCTGGGAACATGACATCTGTTTAGATTGTGGAATACTGTGCCCCGGGAACCTGACTGAGCCTTGGTTCTGAAATCCTGTGGACTGGGAACATGACTGAGGTTTTATTCTGGAACCCTGTAGCCTGGGAACATAACTGAGGATTGATTCTGGAACCCTGTGGCCTGGGAACATGATACCGGTGGATTCTGGAACCCTGGGGACTGGGCATGTGACATCTGTTTAGATTGTGGAATACTGTGCCCCGGGAACCTGACTGAGCCTTGGTTCTGGAACCCTGTGGATTGGGAACATGACTGAGGTTTTATTCTAGAACCCTGTAGCCTGGAAACATAACTGAGGATTGATTCTCGAACCCTGTGGCCTGGCAACATGACATCGGTGGATTCTAGAACCCTGTGGCCTGGGAACATGTCTGAGGTTTGATGGTGGAAACCTGTGGCTTGGCAACATGACTAAGGTTTGATTCTGGAAGACTGTGGCCAGGAAGCATGATATCTGGTTGATTCTGGAAACTTGTGTCCTGGGAACATGACTGAGGTTTGTTTCTGGAAGCCTGTGCCCTGGGAACATGACTGAGGTTTGATTCTGGACACCTGTGTCCTGGGAACATGACTGAGGTTTGATGGTTGAAACCTGTGGCCCGCGAACATGACTCAGGTTTGATTCTGGAACCATGTGTCCTGGGAACATGACTGAGGTTTGATTTTGGAAACCTTTGGCCTGGGAAAATGACTGAGGTTTCATTGTGGAAACATGTGGCCTGGGATCATGACTGAGGTTTGATGGTGGAACACTCTGGCCTGGCAAAATGACTGAGGCTTGATTCTGGAACCCTGTGGCCCGGGAACATGAGAACGGTTTGATTCTGGAACCCTGTGGCCTTTAACATGACATCGGTGGATTCTGGAACCCTGTGGCCTGGGAACATGAGAACGGTTTGATTCTGGAACCCTGTGGCCTGGGAACATGAGTGAGGATTGATGGTGGAACCCTGTGGCCTGGCAACATGACTGAGGTTTGATACTGGAAGACTGTGGCCAGGAAACATGATATCGGGTTGATTCTGGAAACTTCTGTCCTGGGAACAAGACTGAGGTTTGATTCTGGAACCCTGTGTCCTGGGAATATGACAAAGGTTTGTTGCTGGAAGCCTGTTCCCTGGGTACATGACTGAGGTTTGATTCTGGACACCTGTGTCCTGGGAACATGAGTGATGTTTGATGGTTGAAACCTGTGGCCTGCGAACATGACTCAGGTTTGATTCTGGAACCATGTGTCCTGGGAATATGACTGAGGTTTGATTCTGGAAACCTTTGGCCTAAGAAAATGACTGAGGTTTCATTGTGGAAACATGTGGCCTGGGATCATGACTGAGGTTTGATGGTGGAACACTCTGGCCTGGCAAAATGACTGAGGCTTGATTCTGGAACCCTGTGGCCCGGGAACGTGACTGAGGTTTGATGGCAGAAACCTGTGGCCTGGCAACATGACTGACGTTTGATTCTGGATCCCGGTGGCCTGGGAACATGACTGAGGCGTGATTCTGGAAAACTGTGGCCTGGGAACATGACATCTGTTTAGATTGTGGAATACTGTGCCCCGGGAACCTGACTGAGCCTTGGTTCTGAAACCCTGTGGACTGGGAACATGACTGAGGTTTTATTCTGGAACCCTGTAGCCTGGGAACATAACTGAGGATTGATTCTGGAACCCTGTGGCCTGGGAACATGATACCGGTGGATTCTGGAACCCTGGGGACTGGGCATGTGACATCTGTTTAGATTGTGGAATACTGTGCCCCGGGAACCTGACTGAGCCTTGGTTCTGGAACCCTGTGGATTGGGAACATGACTGAGGATTTATTCTAGAACCCTGTAGCCTGGAAACATAACTGAGGATTGATTCTCGAACCCTGTGGCCTGGCAACATGACATCGGTGGATTCTAGAACCCTGTGGCCTGGGAACATGTCTGAGGTTTGATGGTGGAAACCTGTGGCTTGGCAACATGACTAAGGTTTGATTCTGGAAGACTGTGGCCAGGAAGCATGATATCTGGTTGATTCTGGAAACTTGTGTCCTGGGAACATGACTGAGGTTTGTTTCTGGAAGCCTGTGCCCTGGGAACATGACTGAGGTTTGATTCTGGACACCTGTGTCCTGGGAACATGACTGAGGTTTGATGGTTGAAACCTGTGGCCCGCGAACATGACTCAGGTTTGATTCTGGAACCATGTGTCCTGGGAACATGACTGAGGTTTGATTTTGGAAACCTTTGGCCTGGGAAAATGACTGAGGTTTCATTGTGGAAACATGTGGCCTGGGATCATGACTGAGGTTTGATGGTGGAACACTCTGGCCTGGCAAAATGACTGAGGCTTGATTCTGGAACCCTGTGGCCCGGGAACATGAGAACGGTTTGATTCTGGAACCCTGTGGCCTTTAACATGACATCGGTGGATTCTGGAACCCTGTGGCCTGGGAACATGAGAACGGTTTGATTCTGGAACCCTGTGGCCTGGGAACATGAGTGAGGATTGATGGTGGAACCCTGTGGCCTGGCAACATGACTGAGGTTTGATACTGGAAGACTGTGGCCAGGAAACATGATATCGGGTTGATTCTGGAAACTTCTGTCCTGGGAACAAGACTGAGGTTTGATTCTGGAACCCTGTGTCCTGGGAATATGACAAAGGTTTGTTGCTGGAAGCCTGTTCCCTGGGTACATGACTGAGGTTTGATTCTGGACACCTGTGTCCTGGGAACATGAGTGATGTTTGATGGTTGAAACCTGTGGCCTGCGAACATGACTCAGGTTTTATTCTGGAACCATGTGTCCTGGGAATATGACTGAGGTTTGATTCTGGAAACCTTTGGCCTGAGAAAATGACTGAG
This sequence comes from Balaenoptera physalus, assembly GCF_965194825.1. Taxonomy (NCBI): domain Eukaryota; kingdom Metazoa; phylum Chordata; class Mammalia; order Artiodactyla; family Balaenopteridae; genus Balaenoptera; species Balaenoptera physalus. The sequence goes on along the minus strand of NW_028126246.1, from coordinate 509,613 downwards.
GTTTCATTGTGGAAACATGTGGCCTGGGATCATGACTGAGGTTTGATGGTGGAACACTCTGGCCTGGCAAAATGACTGAGGCTTGATTCTGGAACCCTGTGGCCCGGGAACGTGACTGAGGTTTGATGGCAGAAACCTGTGGCCTGGCAACATGACTGACGTTTGATTCTGGATCCCGGTGGCCTGGGAACATGACTGAGGCGTGATTCTGGAAAACTGTGGCCTGGGAACATGACATCTGTTTAGATTGTGGAATACTGTGCCCCGGGAACCTGACTGAGCCTTGGTTCTGAAATCCTGTGGACTGGGAACATGACTGAGGTTTTATTCTGGAACCCTGTAGCCTGGGAACATAACTGAGGATTGATTCTGGAACCCTGTGGCCTGGGAACATGATACCGGTGGATTCTGGAACCCTGGGGACTGGGCATGTGACATCTGTTTAGATTGTGGAATACTGTGCCCCGGGAACCTGACTGAGCCTTGGTTCTGGAACCCTGTGGATTGGGAACATGACTGAGGTTTTATTCTAGAACCCTGTAGCCTGGAAACATAACTGAGGATTGATTCTCGAACCCTGTGGCCTGGGAACATGACATCGGTGGATTCTAGAACCCTGTGGCCTGGGAACATGTCTGAGGTTTGATGGTGGAAACCTGTGGCTTGGCAACATGACTAAGGTTTGATTCTGGAAGACTGTGGCCAGGAAGCATGATATCTGGTTGATTCTGGAAACTTGTGTCCTGGGAACATGACTGAGGTTTGTTTCTGGAAGCCTGTGCCCTGGGAACATGACTGAGGTTTGATTCTGGACACCTGTGTCCTGGGAACATGACTGAGGTTTGATGGTTGAAACCTGTGGCCCGCGAACATGACTCAGGTTTGATTCTGGAACCATGTGTCCTGGGAACATGACTGAGGTTTGATTTTGGAAACCTTTGGCCTGGGAAAATGACTGAGGTTTCATTGTGGAAACATGTGGCCTGGGATCATGACTGAGGTTTGATGGTGGAACACTCTGGCCTGGCAAAATGACTGAGGCTTGATTCTGGAACCCTGTGGCCCGGGAACATGAGAACGGTTTGATTCTGGAACCCTGTGGCCTTTAACATGACATCGGTGGATTCTGGAACCCTGTGGCCTGGGAACATGAGAACGGTTTGATTCTGGAACCCTGTGGCCTGGGAACATGAGTGAGGATTGATGGTGGAACCCTGTGGCCTGGCAACATGACTGAGGTTTGATACTGGAAGACTGTGGCCAGGAAACATGATATCGGGTTGATTCTGGAAACTTCTGTCCTGGGAACAAGACTGAGGTTTGATTCTGGAACCCTGTGTCCTGGGAATATGACAAAGGTTTGTTGCTGGAAGCCTGTTCCCTGGGTACATGACTGAGGTTTGATTCTGGACACCTGTGTCCTGGGAACATGAGTGATGTTTGATGGTTGAAACCTGTGGCCTGCGAACATGACTCAGGTTTGATTCTGGAACCATGTGTCCTGGGAATATGACTGAGGTTTGATTCTGGAAACCTTTGGCCTGAGAAAATGACTGAGGTTTCATTGTGGAAACATGTGGCCTGGGATCATGACTGAGGTTTGATGGTGGAACACTCTGGCCTGGCAAAATGACTGAGGCTTGATTCTGGAACCCTGTGGCCCGGGAACGTGACTGAGGTTTGATGGCAGAAACCTGTGGCCTGGCAACATGACTGACGTTTGATTCTGGATCCCGGTGGCCTGGGAACATGACTGAGGCGTGATTCTGGAAAACTGTGGCCTGGGAACATGACATCTGTTTAGATTGTGGAATACTGTGCCCCGGGAACCTGACTGAGCCTTGGTTCTGAAATCCTGTGGACTGGGAACATGACTGAGGTTTTATTCTGGAACCCTGTAGCCTGGGAACATAACTGAGGATTGATTCTGGAACCCTGTGGCCTGGGAACATGATACCGGTGGATTCTGGAACCCTGGGGACTGGGCATGTGACATCTGTTTAGATTGTGGAATACTGTGCCCCGGGAACCTGACTGAGCCTTGGTTCTGGAACCCTGTGGATTGGGAACATGACTGAGGTTTTATTCTAGAACCCTGTAGCCTGGAAACATAACTGAGGATTGATTCTCGAACCCTGTGGCCTGGCAACATGACATCGGTGGATTCTAGAACCCTGTGGCCTGGGAACATGTCTGAGGTTTGATGGTGGAAACCTGTGGCTTGGCAACATGACTAAGGTTTGATTCTGGAAGACTGTGGCCAGGAAGCATGATATCTGGTTGATTCTGGAAACTTGTGTCCTGGGAACATGACTGAGGTTTGTTTCTGGAAGCCTGTGCCCTGGGAACATGACTGAGGTTTGATTCTGGACACCTGTGTCCTGGGAACATGACTGAGGTTTGATGGTTGAAACCTGTGGCCCGCGAACATGACTCAGGTTTGATTCTGGAACCATGTGTCCTGGGAACATGACTGAGGTTTGATTTTGGAAACCTTTGGCCTGGGAAAATGACTGAGGTTTCATTGTGGAAACATGTGGCCTGGGATCATGACTGAGGTTTGATGGTGGAACACTCTGGCCTGGCAAAATGACTGAGGCTTGATTCTGGAACCCTGTGGCCCGGGAACATGAGAACGGTTTGATTCTGGAACCCTGTGGCCTTTAACATGACATCGGTGGATTCTGGAACCCTGTGGCCTGGGAACATGCGAACGGTTTGATTCTGGAACCCTGTGGCCTGGGAACATGAGTGAGGATTGATGGTGGAACCCTGTGGCCTGGCAACATGACTGAGGTTTGATACTGGAAGACTGTGGCCAGGAAACATGATATCGGGTTGATTCTGGAAACTTCTGTCCTGGGAACAAGACTGAGGTTTGATTCTGGAACCCTGTGTCCTGGGAATATGACAAAGGTTTGTTGCTGGAAGCCTGTTCCCTGGGTACATGACTGAGGTTTGATTCTGGACACCTGTGTCCTGGGAACATGAGTGATGTTTGATGGTTGAAACCTGTGGCCTGCGAACATGACTCAGGTTTGATTCTGGAACCATGTGTCCTGGGATTATGACTGAGGTTTGATTCTGGAAACCTTTGGCCTGAGAAAATGACTGAGGTTTCATTGTGGAAACATGTGGCCTGGGATCATGACTGAGGTTTGATGGTGGAACACTCTGGCCTGGCAAAATGACTGAGGCTTGATTCTGGAACCCTGTGGCCCGGGAACGTGACTGAGGTTTGATGGCAGAAACCTGTGGCCTGGCAACATGACTGACGTTTGATTCTGGATCCCGGTGGCCTGGGAACATGACTGAGGCGTGATTCTGGAAAACTGTGGCCTGGGAACATGACATCTGTTTAGATTGTGGAATACTGTGCCCCGGGAACCTGACTGAGCCTTGGTTCTGAAATCCTGTGGACTGGGAACATGACTGAGGTTTTATTCTGGAACCCTGTAGCCTGGGAACATAACTGAGGATTGATTCTGGAACCCTGTGGCCTGGGAACATGATACCGGTGGATTCTGGAACCCTGGGGACTGGGCATGTGACATCTGTTTAGATTGTGGAATACTGTGCCCCGGGAACCTGACTGAGCCTTGGTTCTTGCACCCTGTGGATTGGGAACATGACTGAGGATTTATTCTAGAACCCTGTAGCCTGGAAACATAACTGAGGATTGATTCTCGAACCCTGTGGCCTGGGAACATGACATCGGTGGATTCTAGAACCCTGTGGCCTGGGAACATGTCTGAGGTTTGATGGTGGAAACCTGTGGCTTGGCAACATGACTAAGGTTTGATTCTGGAAGACTGTGGCCAGGAAGCATGATATCTGGTTGATTCTGGAAACTTGTGTCCTGGGAACATGACTGAGGTTTGTTTCTGGAAGCCTGTGCCCTGGGAACATGACTGAGGTTTGATTCTGGACACCTGTGTCCTGGGAACATGACTGAGGTTTGATGGTTGAAACCTGTGGCCCGCGAACATGACTCAGGTTTGATTCTGGAACCATGTGTCCTGGGAACATGACTGAGGTTTGATTTTGGAAACCTTTGGCCTGGGAAAATGACTGAGGTTTCATTGTGGAAACATGTGGCCTGGGATCATGACTGAGGTTTGATGGTCAACACTCTGGCCTGGCAAAATGACTGAGGCTTGATTCTGAACCCTGTGGCCCGGGAACATGAGAACGGTTTGATTCTGGAACCCTGTGGCCTTTAACATGACATCGGTGGATTCTGGAACCCTGTGGCCTGGGAACATGAGAACGGTTTGATTCTGGAACCCTGTGGCCTGGGAACATGGGTGAGGATTGATGGTGGAACCCTGTGGCCTGGCAACATGACTGAGGTTTGATACTGGAAGACTGTGGCCAGGAAAGATGATATCGGGTTGATTCTGGAAACTTCTGTCCTGGGAACAAGACTGAGGTTTGATTCTGGAACCCTGTGTCCTGGGAATATGACAAAGGTTTGTTGCTGGAAGCCTGTTCCCTGGGTACATGACTGAGGTTTGATTCTGGACACCTGTGTCCTGGGAACATGAGTGATGTTTGATGGTTGAAACCTGTGGCCTGCGAACATGACTCAGGTTTGATTCTGGAACCATGTGTCCTGGGAATATGACTGAGGTTTGATTCTGGAAACCTTTGGCCTGAGAAAATGACTGAGGTTTCATTGTGGAAACATGTGGCCTGGGATCATGACTGAGGTTTGATGGTGGAACACTCTGGCCTGGCAAAATGACTGAGGCTTGATTCTGGAACCCTGTGGCCCGGGAACGTGACTGAGGTTTGATGGCAGAAACCTGTGGCCTGGCAACATGACTGACGTTTGATTCTGGATCCCGGTGGCCTGGGAACATGACTGAGGCGTGATTCTGGAAAACTGTGGCCTGGGAACATGACATCTGTTTAGATTGTGGAATACTGTGCCCCGGGAACCTGACTGAGCCTTGGTTCTGAAACCCTGTGGACTGGGAACATGACTGAGGTTTTATTCTGGAACCCTGTAGCCTGGGAACATAACTGAGGATTGATTCTGGAACCCTGTGGCCTGGGAACATGATACCGGTGGATTCTGGAACCCTGGGGACTGGGCATGTGACATCTGTTTAGATTGTGGAATACTGTGCCCCGGGAACCTGACTGAGCCTTGGTTCTGGAACCCTGTGGATTGGGAACATGACTGAGGTTTTATTCTAGAACCCTGTAGCCTGGAAACATAACTGAGGATTGATTCTCGAACCCTGTGGCCTGGCAACATGACATCGGTGGATTCTAGAACCCTGTGGCCTGGGAACATGTCTGAGGTTTGATGGTGGAAACCTGTGGCTTGGCAACATGACTAAGGTTTGATTCTGGAAGACTGTGGCCAGGAAGCATGATATCTGGTTGATTCTGGAAACTTGTGTCCTGGGAACATGACTGAGGTTTGTTTCTGGAAGCCTGTGCCCTGGGAACATGACTGAGGTTTGATTCTGGACACCTGTGTCCTGGGAACATGACTGAGGTTTGATGGTTGAAACCTGTGGCCCGCGAACATGACTCAGGTTTGATTCTGGAACCATGTGTCCTGGGAACATGACTGAGGTTTGATTTTGGAAACCTTTGGCCTGGGAAAATGACTGAGGTTTCATTGTGGAAACATGTGGCCTGGGATCATGACTGAGGTTTGATGGTGGAACACTCTGGCCTGGCAAAATGACTGAGGCTTGATTCTGGAACCCTGTGGCCCGGGAAGATGAGAACGGTTTGATTCTGGAACCCTGTGGCCTTTAACATGACATCGGTGGATTCTGGAACCCTGTGGCCTGGGAACATGAGAACGGTTTGATTCTGGAACCCTGTGGCCTGGGAACATGGGTGAGGATTGATGGTGGAACCCTGTGGCCTGGCAACATGACTGAGGTTTGATACTGGAAGACTGTGGCCAGGAAACATGATATCGAGTTGATTCTGGAAACTTCTGTCCTGGGAACAAGACTGAGGTTTGATTCTGGAACCCTGTGTCCTGGGAATATGACAAAGGTTTGTTGCTGGAAGCCTGTTCCCTGGGTACATGACTGAGGTTTGATTCTGGACACCTGTGTCCTGGGAACATGAGTGATGTTTGATGGTTGAAACCTGTGGCCTGCGAACATGACTCAGGTTTGATTCTGGAACCATGTGTCCTGGGAACATGACTGAGGCGTGATTCTGGAAAACTGTGGCCTGGGAACATGACATCTGTTTAGATTGTGGAATACTGTGCCCCGGGAACCTGACTGAGCCTTGGTTCTGAAACCCTGTGGACTGGGAACATGACTGAGGTTTTATTCTGGAACCCTGTAGCCTGGGAACATAACTGAGGATTGATTCTGGAACCCTGTGGCCTGGGAACATGATACCGGTGGATTCTGGAACCCTGGGGACTGGGCATGTGACATCTGTTTAGATTGTGGAATACTGTGCCCCGGGAACCTGACTGAGCCTTGGTTCTGGAACCCTGTGGATTGGGAACATGACTGAGGTTTTATTCTAGAACCCTGTAGCCTGGAAACATAACTGAGGATTGATTCTCGAACCCTGTGGCCTGGGAACATGACATCGGTGGATTCTAGAACCCTGTGGCCTGGGAACATGTCTGAGGTTTGATGGTGGAAACCTGTGGCTTGGCAACATGACTAAGGTTTGATTCTGGAAGACTGTGGCCAGGAAGCATGATATCTGGTTGATTCTGGAAACTTGTGTCCTGGGAACATGACTGAGGTTTGTTTCTGGAAGCCTGTGCCCTGGGAACATGACTGAGGTTTGATTCTGGACACCTGTGTCCTGGGAACATGACTGAGGTTTGATGGTTGAAACCTGTGGCCCGCGAACATGACTCAGGTTTGATTCTGGAACCATGTGTCCTGGGAACATGACTGAGGTTTGATTTTGGAAACCTTTGGCCTGGGAAAATAACTGAGGTTTCATTGTGGAAACATGTGGCCTGGGATCATGACTGAGGTTTGATGGTGGAACACTCTGGCCTGGCAAAATGACTGAGGCTTGATTCTGGAACCCTGTGGCCCGGGAACATGAGAACGGTTTGATTCTGGAACCCTGTGGCCTTTAACATGACATCGGTGGATTCTGGAACCCTGTGGCCTGGGAACATGAGAACGGTTTGATTCTGGAACCCTGTGGCCTGGGAACATGGGTGAGGATTGATGGTGGAACCCTGTGGCCTGGCAACATGACTGAGGTTTGATACTGGAAGACTGTGGCCAGGAAAGATGATATCGGGTTGATTCTGGAAACTTCTGTCCTGGGAACAAGACTGAGGTTTGATTCTGGAACCCTGTGTCCTGGGAATATGACAAAGGTTTGTTGCTGGAAGCCTGTTCCCTGGGTACATGACTGAGGTTTGATTCTGGACACCTGTGTCCTGGGAACATGAGTGATGTTTGATGGTTGAAACCTGTGGCCTGCGAACATGACTCAGGTTTGATTCTGGAACCATGTGTCCTGGGAATATGACTGAGGTTTGATTCTGGAAACCTTTGGCCTGAGAAAATGACTGAGGTTTCATTGTGGAAACATGTGGCCTGGGATCATGACTGAGGTTTGATGGTGGAACACTCTGGCCTGGCAAAATGACTGAGGCTTGATTCTGGAACCCTGTGGCCCGGGAACGTGACTGAGGTTTGATGGCAGAAACCTGTGGCCTGGCAACATGACTGACGTTTGATTCTGGATCCCGGTGGCCTGGGAACATGACTGAGGCGTGATTCTGGAAAACTGTGGCCTGGGAACATGACATCTGTTTAGATTGTGGAATACTGTGCCCCGGGAACCTGACTGAGCCTTGGTTCTGAAACCCTGTGGACTGGGAACATGACTGAGGTTTTATTCTGGAACCCTGTAGCCTGGGAACATAACTGAGGATTGATTCTGGAACCCTGTGGCCTGGGAACATGATACCGGTGGATTCTGGAACCCTGGGGACTGGGCATGTGACATCTGTTTAGATTGTGGAATACTGTGCCCCGGGAACCTGACTGAGCCTTGGTTCTGGAACCCTGTGGATTGGGAACATGACTGAGGTTTTATTCTAGAACCCTGTAGCCTGGAAACATAACTGAGGATTGATTCTCGAACCCTGTGGCCTGGCAACATGACATCGGTGGATTCTAGAACCCTGTGGCCTGGGAACATGTCTGAGGTTTGATGGTGGAAACCTGTGGCTTGGCAACATGACTAAGGTTTGATTCTGGAAGACTGTGGCCAGGAAGCATGATATCTGGTTGATTCTGGAAACTTGTGTCCTGGGAACATGACTGAGGTTTGTTTCTGGAAGCCTGTGCCCTGGGAACATGACTGAGGTTTGATTCTGGACACCTGTGTCCTGGGAACATGACTGAGGTTTGATGGTTGAAACCTGTGGCCCGCGAACATGACTCAGGTTTGATTCTGGAACCATGTGTCCTGGGAACATGACTGAGGTTTGATTTTGGAAACCTTTGGCCTGGGAAAATGACTGAGGTTTCATTGTGGAAACATGTGGCCTGGGATCATGACTGAGGTTTGATGGTGGAACACTCTGGCCTGGCAAAATGACTGAGGCTTGATTCTGGAACCCTGTGGCCCGGGAACATGAGAACGGTTTGATTCTGGAACCCTGTGGCCTTTAACATGACATCGGTGGATTCTGGAACCCTGTGGCCTGGGAACATGAGAACGGTTTGATTCTGGAACCCTGTGGCCTGGGAACATGGGTGAGGATTGATGGTGGAACCCTGTGGCCTGGCAACATGACTGAGGTTTGATACTGGAAGACTGTGGCCAGGAAACATGATATCGAGTTGATTCTGGAAACTTCTGTCCTGGGAACAAGACTGAGGTTTGATTCTGGAACCCTGTGTCCTGGGAATATGACAAAGGTTTGTTGCTGGAAGCCTGTTCCCTGGGTACATGACTGAGGTTTGATTCTGGACACCTGTGTCCTGGGAACATGAGTGATGTTTGATGGTTGAAACCTGTGGCCTGCGAACATGACTCAGGTTTGATTCTGGAACCATGTGTCCTGGGAACATGACTGAGGCGTGATTCTGGAAAACTGTGGCCTGGGAACATGACATCTGTTTAGATTGTGGAATACTGTGCCCCGGGAACCTGACTGAGCCTTGGTTCTGAAACCCTGTGGACTGGGAACATGACTGAGGTTTTATTCTGGAACCCTGTAGCCTGGGAACATAACTGAGGATTGATTCTGGAACCCTGTGGCCTGGGAACATGATACCGGTGGATTCTGGAACCCTGGGGACTGGGCATGTGACATCTGTTTAGATTGTGGAATACTGTGCCCCGGGAACCTGACTGAGCCTTGGTTCTGGAACCCTGTGGATTGGGAACATGACTGAGGTTTTATTCTAGAACCCTGTAGCCTGGAAACATAACTGAGGATTGATTCTGGAACCCTGTGGCCTGGGAACATGACATCGGTGGATTCTAGAACCCTGTGGCCTGGGAACATGTCTGAGGTTTGATGGTGGAAACCTGTGGCTTGGCAACATGACTAAGGTTTGATTCTGGAAGACTGTGGCCAGGAAGCATGATATCTGGTTGATTCTGGAAACTTGTGTCCTGGGAACATGACTGAGGTTTGTTTCTGGAAGCCTGTGCCCTGGGAACATGACTGAGGTTTGATTCTGGACACCTGTGTCCTGGGAACATGACTGAGGTTTGATGGTTGAAACCTGTGGCCCGCGAACATGACTCAGGTTTGATTCTGGAACCATGTGTCCTGGGAACATGACTGAGGTTTGATTTTGGAAACCTTTGGCCTGGGAAAATAACTGAGGTTTCATTGTGGAAACATGTGGCCTGGGATCATGACTGAGGTTTGATGGTGGAACACTCTGGCCTGGCAAAATGACTGAGGCTTGATTCTGGAACCCTGTGGCCCGGGAACATGAGAACGGTTTGATTCTGGAACCCTGTGGCCTTTAACATGACATCGGTGGATTCTGGAACCCTGTGGCCTGGGAACATGAGAACGGTTTGATTCTGGAACCCTGTGGCCTGGGAACATGGGTGAGGATTGATGGTGGAACCCTGTGGCCTGGCAACATGACTGAGGTTTGATACTGGAAGACTGTGGCCAGGAAACATGATATCGGGTTGATTCTGGAAACTTCTGTCCTGGGAACAAGACTGAGGTTTGATTCTGGAACCCTGTGTCCTGGGAATATGACAAAGGTTTGTTGCTGGAAGCCTGTTCCCTGGGTACATGACTGAGGTTTGATTCTGGACACCTGTGTCCTGGGAACATGAGTGATGTTTGATGGTTGAAACCTGTGGCCTGCGAACATGACTCAGGTTTGATTCTGGAACCATGTGTCCTGGGAACATGACTGAGGTTTGATTCTGGAAACCTTTGGCCTGAGAAAATGACTGAGGTTTCATTGTGGAAACATGTGGCCTGGGATCATGACTGAGGTTTGATGGTGGAACACTCTGGCCTGGCAAAATGACTGAGGCTTGATTCTGGAACCCTGTGGCCCGGGAACGTGACTGAGGTTTGATGGCAGAAACCTGTGGCCTGGCAACATGACTGACGTTTGATTCTGGATCCTGGTGGCCTGGGAACATGACTGAGGCGTGATTCTGGAAAACTGTGGCCTGGGAACATGACATCTGTTTAGATTGTGGAATACTGTGCCCCGGGAAGCTGACTGAGCCTTGGTTCTGAAACCCTGTGGACTGGGAACATGACTGAGGTTTTATTCTGGAACCCTGTAGCCTGGGAACATAACTGAGGATTGATTCTGGAACCCTGTGGCCTGGGAACATGATACCGGTGGATTCTGGAACCCTGGGGACTGGGCATGTGACATCTGTTTAGATTGTGGAATACTGTGCCCCGGGAACCTGACTGAGCCTTGGCTCTGGAACCCTGTGGATTGGGAACATGACTGAGGTTTTATTCTAGAACCCTGTAGCCTGGAAACATAACTGAGGATTGATTCTCGAACCCTGTGGCCTGGCAACATGACATCGGTGGATTCTAGAACCCTGTGGCCTGGGAACATGTCTGAGGTTTGATGGTGGAAACCTGTGGCTTGGCAACATGACTAAGGTTTGATTCTGGAAGACTGTGGCCAGGAAGCATGATATCTGGTTGATTCTGGAAACTTGTGTCCTGGGAACATGACTGAGGTTTGTTTCTGGAAGCCTGTGCCCTGGGAACATGACTGAGGTTTGATTCTGGACACCTGTGTCCTGGGAACATGACTGAGGTTTGATGGTTGAAACCTGTGGCCCGCGAACATGACTCAGGTTTGATTCTGGAACCATGTGTCCTGGGAACATGACTGAGGTTTGATTTTGGAAACCTTTGGCCTGGGAAAATGACTGAGGTTTCATTGTGGAAACATGTGGCCTGGGATCATGACTGAGGTTTGATGGTGGAACACTCTGGCCTGGCAAAATGACTGAGGCTTGATTCTGGAACCCTGTGGCCCGGGAAGATGAGAACGGTTTGATTCTGGAACCCTGTGGCCTTTAACATGACATCGGTGGATTCTGGAAACCTGTGGCCTGGGAACATGAGAACGGTTTGATTCTGGAACCCTGTGGCCTGGGAACATGGGTGAGGATTGATGGTGGAACCCTGTGGCCTGGCAACATGACTGAGGTTTGATACTGGAAGACTGTGGCCAGGAAACATGATATCGAGTTGATTCTGGAAACTTCTGTCCTGGGAACAAGACTGAGGTTTGATTCTGGAACCCTGTGTCCTGGGAATATGACAAAGGTTTGTTGCTGGAAGCCTGTTCCCTGGGTACATGACTGAGGTTTGATTCTGGACACCTGTGTCCTGGGAACATGAGTGATGTTTGATGGTTGAAACCTGTGGCCTGCGAACATGACTCAGGTTTGATTCTGGAACCATGTGTCCTGGGAACATGACTGAGGTTTGATTCTGGAAACCTTTGGCCTGAGAAAATGACTGAGGTTTCATTGTGGAAACATGTGGCCTGGGATCATGACTGAGGTTTGATGGTGGAACACTCTGGCCTGGCAAAATGACTGAGGCTTGATTCTGGAACCCTGTGGCCCGGGAACGTGACTGAGGTTTGATGGCAGAAACCTGTGGCCTGGCAACATGACTGACGTTTGATTCTGGATCCCGGTGGCCTGGGAACATGACTGAGGCGTGATTCTGGAAAACTGTGGCCTGGGAACATGACATCTGTTTAGATTGTGGAATACTGTGCCCCGGGAACCTGACTGAGCCTTGGTTCTGAAACCCTGTGGACTGGGAACATGACTGAGGTTTTATTCTGGAACCCTGTAGCCTGGGAACATAACTGAGGATTGATTCTGGAACCCTGTGGCCTGGGAACATGATACCGGTGGATTCTGGAACCCTGGGGACTGGGCATGTGACATCTGTTTAGATTGTGGAATACTGTGCCCCGGGAACCTGACTGAGCCTTGGTTCTGGAACCCTGTGGATTGGGAACATGACTGAGGTTTTATTCTAGAACCCTGTAGCCTGGAAACATAACTGAGGATTGATTCTCGAACCCTGTGGCCTGGCAACATGACATCGGTGGATTCTAGAACCCTGTGGCCTGGGAACATGTCTGAGGTTTGATGGTGGAAACCTGTGGCTTGGCAACATGACTAAGGTTTGATTCTGGAAGACTGTGGCCAGGAAGCATGATATCTGGTTGATTCTGGAAACTTGTGTCCTGGGAACATGACTGAGGTTTGTTTCTGGAAGCCTGTGCCCTGGGAACATGACTGAGGTTTGATTCTGGACACCTGTGTCCTGGGAACATGACTGAGGTTTGATGGTTGAAACCTGTGGCCCGCGAACATGACTCAGGTTTGATTCTGGAACCATGTGTCCTGGGAACATGACTGAGGTTTGATTTTGGAAACCTTTGGCCTGGGAAAATGACTGAGGTTTCATTGTGGAAACATGTGGCCTGGGATCATGACTGAGGTTTGATGGTGGAACACTCTGGCCTGGCAAAATGACTGAGGCTTGATTCTGGAACCCTGTGGCCCGGGAACATGAGAACGGTTTGATTCTGGAACCCTGTGGCCTTTAACATGACATCGGTGGATTCTGGAACCCTGTGGCCTGGGAACATGAGAACGGTTTGATTCTGGAACCCTGTGGCCTGGGAACATGGGTGAGGATTGATGGTGGATCCCTGTGGCCTGGCAACATGACTGAGGTTTGATACTGGAAGACTGTGGCCAGGAAAGATGATATCGGGTTGATTCTGGAAACTTCTGTCCTGGGAACAAGACTGAGGTTTGATTCTGGAACCCTGTGTCCTGGGAATATGACAAAGGTTTGTTGCTGGAAGCCTGTTCCCTGGGTACATGACTGAGGTTTGATTCTGGACACCTGTGTCCTGGGAACATGAGTGATGTTTGATGGTTGAAACCTGTGGCCTGCGAACATGACTCAGGTTTGATTCTGGAACCATGTGTCCTGGGAATATGACTGAGGTTTGATTCTGGAAACCTTTGGCCTGAGAAAATGACTGAGGTTTCATTGTGGAAACATGTGGCCTGGGATCATGACTGAGGTTTGATGGTGGAACACTCTGGCCTGGCAAAATGACTGAGGCTTGATTCTGGAACCCTGTGGCCCGGGAACGTGACTGAGGTTTGATGGCAGAAACCTGTGGCCTGGCAACATGACTGACGTTTGATTCTGGATCCCGGTGGCCTGGGAACATGACTGAGGCGTGATTCTGGAAAACTGTGGCCTGGGAACATGACATCTGTTTAGATTGTGGAATACTGTGCCCCGGGAACCTGACTGAGCCTTGGTTCTGAAACCCTGTGGACTGGGAACATGACTGAGGTTTTATTCTGGAACCCTGTAGCCTGGGAACATAACTGAGGATTGATTCTGGAACCCTGTGGCCTGGGAACATGATACCGGTGGATTCTGGAACCCTGGGGACTGGGCATGTGACATCTGTTTAGATTGTGGAATACTGTGCCCCGGGAACCTGACTGAGCCTTGGTTCTGGAACCCTGTGGATTGGGAACATGACTGAGGTTTTATTCTAGAACCCTGTAGCCTGGAAACATAACTGAGGATTGATTCTCGAACCCTGTGGCCTGGCAACATGACATCGGTGGATTCTAGAACCCTGTGGCCTGGGAACATGTCTGAGGTTTGATGGTGGAAACCTGTGGCTTGGCAACATGACTAAGGTTTGATTCTGGAAGACTGTGGCCAGGAAGCATGATATCTGGTTGATTCTGGAAACTTGTGTCCTGGGAACATGACTGAGGTTTGTTTCTGGAAGCCTGTGCCCTGGGAACATGACTGAGGTTTGATTCTGGACACCTGTGTCCTGGGAACATGACTGAGGTTTGATGGTTGAAACCTGTGGCCCGCGAACATGACTCAGGTTTGATTCTGGAACCATGTGTCCTGGGAACATGACTGAGGTTTGATTTTGGAAACCTTTGGCCTGGGAAAATGACTGAGGTTTCATTGTGGAAACATGTGGCCTGGGATCATGACTGAGGTTTGATGGTGGAACACTCTGGCCTGGCAAAATGACTGAGGCTTGATTCTGGAACCCTGTGGCCCGGGAACATGAGAACGGTTTGATTCTGGAACCCTGTGGCCTTTAACATGACATCGGTGGATTCTGGAACCCTGTGGCCTGGGAACATGAGAACGGTTTGATTCTGGAACCCTGTGGCCTGGGAACATGGGTGAGGATTGATGGTGGAACCCTGTGGCCTGGCAACATGACTGAGGTTTGATACTGGAAGACTGTGGCCAGGAAACATGATATCGAGTTGATTCTGGAAACTTCTGTCCTGGGAACAAGACTGAGGTTTGATTCTGGAACCCTGTGTCCTGGGAATATGACAAAGGTTTGTTGCTGGAAGCCTGTTCCCTGGGTACATGACTGAGGTTTGATTCTGGACACCTGTGTCCTGGGAACATGAGTGATGTTTGATGGTTGAAACCTGTGGCCTGCGAACATGACTCAGGTTTGATTCTGGAACCATGTGTCCTGGGAACATGACTGAGGCGTGATTCTGGAAAACTGTGGCCTGGGAACATGACATCTGTTTAGATTGTGGAATACTGTGCCCCGGGAACCTGACTGAGCCTTGGTTCTGAAACCCTGTGGACTGGGAACATGACTGAGGTTTTATTCTGGAACCCTGTAGCCTGGGAACATAACTGAGGATTGATTCTGGAACCCTGTGGCCTGGGAACATGATACCGGTGGATTCTGGAACCCTGGGGACTGGGCATGTGACATCTGTTTAGATTGTGGAATACTGTGCCCCGGGAACCTGACTGAGCCTTGGTTCTGGAACCCTGTGGATTGGGAACATGACTGAGGTTTTATTCTAGAACCCTGTAGCCTGGAAACATAACTGAGGATTGATTCTCGAACCCTGTGGCCTGGGAACATGACATCGGTGGATTCTAGAACCCTGTGGCCTGGGAACATGTCTGAGGTTTGATGGTGGAAACCTGTGGCTTGGCAACATGACTAAGGTTTGATTCTGGAAGACTGTGGCCAGGAAGCATGATATCTGGTTGATTCTGGAAACTTGTGTCCTGGGAACATGACTGAGGTTTGTTTCTGGAAGCCTGTGCCCTGGGAACATGACTGAGGTTTGATTCTGGACACCTGTGTCCTGGGAACATGACTGAGGTTTGATGGTTGAAACCTGTGGCCCGCGAACATGACTCAGGTTTGATTCTGGAACCATGTGTCCTGGGAACATGACTGAGGTTTGATTTTGGAAACCTTTGGCCTGGGAAAATAACTGAGGTTTCATTGTGGAAACATGTGGCCTGGGATCATGACTGAGGTTTGATGGTGGAACACTCTGGCCTGGCAAAATGACTGAGGCTTGATTCTGGAACCCTGTGGCCCGGGAACATGAGAACGGTTTGATTCTGGAACCCTGTGGCCTTTAACATGACATCGGTGGATTCTGGAACCCTGTGGCCTGGGAACATGAGAACGGTTTGATTCTGGAACCCTGTGGCCTGGGAACATGGGTGAGGATTGATGGTGGAACCCTGTGGCCTGGCAACATGACTGAGGTTTGATACTGGAAGACTGTGGCCAGGAAACATGATATCGGGTTGATTCTGGAAACTTCTGTCCTGGGAACAAGACTGAGGTTTGATTCTGGAACCCTGTTTCCTGGGAATATGACAAAGGTTTGTTGCTGGAAGCCTGTTCCCTGGGTACATGACTGAGGTTTGATTCTGGACACCTGTGTCCTGGGAACATGAGTGATGTTTGATGGTTGAAACCTGTGGCCTGCGAACATGACTCAGGTTTGATTCTGGAACCATGTGTCCTGGGAACATGACTGAGGTTTGATTCTGGAAACCTTTGGCCTGAGAAAATGACTGAGGTTTCATTGTGGAAACATGTGGCCTGGGATCATGACTGAGGTTTGATGGTGGAACACTCTGGCCTGGCAAAATGACTGAGGCTTGATTCTGGAACCCTGTGGCCCGGGAACGTGACTGAGGTTTGATGGCAGAAACCTGTGGCCTGGCAACATGACTGACGTTTGATTCTGGATCCCGGTGGCCTGGGAACATGACTGAGGCGTGATTCTGGAAAACTGTGGCCTGGGAACATGACATCTGTTTAGATTGTGGAATACTGTGCCCCGGGAAGCTGACTGAGCCTTGGTTCTGAAACCCTGTGGACTGGGAACATGACTGAGGTTTTATTCTGGAACCCTGTAGCCTGGGAACATAACTGAGGATTGATTCTGGAACCCTGTGGCCTGGGAACATGATACCGGTGGATTCTGGAACCCTGGGGACTGGGCATGTGACATCTGTTTAGATTGTGGAATACTGTGCCCCGGGAACCTGACTGAGCCTTGGCTCTGGAACCCTGTGGATTGGGAACATGACTGAGGTTTTATTCTAGAACCCTGTAGCCTGGAAACATAACTGAGGATTGATTCTCGAACCCTGTGGCCTGGCAACATGACATCGGTGGATTCTAGAACCCTGTGGCCTGGGAACATGTCTGAGGTTTGATGGTGGAAACCTGTGGCTTGGCAACATGACTAAGGTTTGATTCTGGAAGACTGTGGCCAGGAAGCATGATATCTGGTTGATTCTGGAAACTTGTGTCCTGGGAACATGACTGAGGTTTGTTTCTGGAAGCCTGTGCCCTGGGAACATGACTGAGGTTTGATTCTGGACACCTGTGTCCTGGGAACATGACTGAGGTTTGATGGTTGAAACCTGTGGCCCGCGAACATGACTCAGGTTTGATTCTGGAACCATGTGTCCTGGGAACATGACTGAGGTTTGATTTTGGAAACCTTTGGCCTGGGAAAATGACTGAGGTTTCATTGTGGAAACATGTGGCCTGGGATCATGACTGAGGTTTGATGGTGGAACACTCTGGCCTGGCAAAATGACTGAGGCTTGATTCTGGAACCCTGTGGCCCGGGAACATGAGAACGGTTTGATTCTGGAACCCTGTGGCCTTTAACATGACATCGGTGGATTCTGGAACCCTGTGGCCTGGGAACATGAGAACGGTTTGATTCTGGAACCCTGTGGCCTGGGAACATGGGTGAGGATTGATGGTGGAACCCTGTGGCCTGGCAACATGACTGAGGTTTGATACTGGAAGACTGTGGCCAGGAAACATGATATCGAGTTGATTCTGGAAACTTCTGTCCTGGGAACAAGACTGAGGTTTGATTCTGGAACCCTGTGTCCTGGGAATATGACAAAGGTTTGTTGCTGGAAGCCTGTTCCCTGGGTACATGACTGAGGTTTGATTCTGGACACCTGTGTCCTGGGAACATGAGTGATGTTTGATGGTTGAAACCTGTGGCCTGCGAACATGACTCAGGTTTGATTCTGGAACCATGTGTCCTGGGAACATGACTGAGGTTTGATTCTGGAAACCTTTGGCCTGAGAAAATGACTGAGGTTTCATTGTGGAAACATGTGGCCTGGGATCATGACTGAGGTTTGATGGTGGAACACTCTGGCCTGGCAAAATGACTGAGGCTTGATTCTGGAACCCTGTGGCCCGGGAACGTGACTGAGGTTTGATGGCAGAAACCTGTGGCCTGGCAACATGACTGACGTTTGATTCTGGATCCCGGTGGCCTGGGAACATGACTGAGGCGTGATTCTGGAAAACTGTGGCCTGGGAACATGACATCTGTTTAGATTGTGGAATACTGTGCCCCGGGAACCTGACTGAGCCTTGGTTCTGAAACCCTGTGGACTGGGAACATGACTGAGGTTTTATTCTGGAACCCTGTAGCCTGGGAACATAACTGAGGATTGATTCTGGAACCCTGTGGCCTGGGAACATGATACCGGTGGATTCTGGAACCCTGGGGACTGGGCATGTGACATCTGTTTAGATTGTGGAATACTGTGCCCCGGGAACCTGACTGAGCCTTGGTTCTGGAACCCTGTGGATTGGGAACATGACTGAGGTTTTATTCTAGAACCCTGTAGCCTGGAAACATAACTGAGGATTGATTCTCGAACCCTGTGGCCTGGCAACATGACATCGGTGGATTCTAGAACCCTGTGGCCTGGGAACATGTCTGAGGTTTGATGGTGGAAACCTGTGGCTTGGCAACATGACTAAGGTTTGATTCTGGAAGACTGTGGCCAGGAAGCATGATATCTGGTTGATTCTGGAAACTTGTGTCCTGGGAACATGACTGAGGTTTGTTTCTGGAAGCCTGTGCCCTGGGAACATGACTGAGGTTTGATTCTGGACACCTGTGTCCTGGGAACATGACTGAGGTTTGATGGTTGAAACCTGTGGCCCGCGAACATGACTCAGGTTTGATTCTGGAACCATGTGTCCTGGGAACATGACTGAGGTTTGATTTTGGAAACCTTTGGCCTGGGAAAATGACTGAGGTTTCATTGTGGAAACATGTGGCCTGGGATCATGACTGAGGTTTGATGGTGGAACACTCTGGCCTGGCAAAATGACTGAGGCTTGATTCTGGAACCCTGTGGCCCGGGAACATGAGAACGGTTTGATTCTGGAACCCTGTGGCCTTTAACATGACATCGGTGGATTCTGGAACCCTGTGGCCTGGGAACATGAGAACGGTTTGATTCTGGAACCCTGTGGCCTGGGAACATGGGTGAGGATTGATGGTGGAACCCTGTGGCCTGGCAACATGACTGAGGTTTGATACTGGAAGACTGTGGCCAGGAAACATGATATCGGGTTGATTCTGGAAACTTCTGTCCTGGGAACAAGACTGAGGTTTGATTCTGGAACCCTGTGTCCTGGGAATATGACAAAGGTTTGTTGCTGGAAGCCTGTTCCCTGGGTACATGACTGAGGTTTGATTCTGGACACCTGTGTCCTGGGAACATGAGTGATGTTTGATGGTTGAAACCTGTGGCCTGCGAACATGACTCAGGTTTGATTCTGGAACCATGTGTCCTGGGAATATGACTGAGGTTTGATTCTGGAAACCTTTGGCCTGAGAAAATGACTGAGGTTTCATTGTGGAAACATGTGGCCTGGGATCATGACTGAGGTTTGATGGTGGAACACTCTGGCCTGGCAAAATGACTGAGGCTTGATTCTGGAACCCTGTGGCCCGGGAACGTGACTGAGGTTTGATGGCAGAAACCTGTGGCCTGGCAACATGACTGACGTTTGATTCTGGATCCCGGTGGCCTGGGAACATGACTGAGGCGTGATTCTGGAAAACTGTGGCCTGGGAACATGACATCTGTTTAGATTGTGGAATACTGTGCCCCGGGAACCTGACTGAGCCTTGGTTCTGAAACCCTGTGGACTGGGAACATGACTGAGGTTTTATTCTGGAACCCTGTAGCCTGGGAACATAACTGAGGATTGATTCTGGAACCCTGTGGCCTGGGAACATGATACCGGTGGATTCTGGAACCCTGGGGACTGGGCATGTGACATCTGTTTAGATTGTGGAATACTGTGCCCCGGGAACCTGACTGAGCCTTGGTTCTGGAACCCTGTGGATTGGGAACATGACTGAGGTTTTATTCTAGAACCCTGTAGCCTGGAAACATAACTGAGGATTGATTCTCGAACCCTGTGGCCTGGCAACATGACATCGGTGGATTCTAGAACCCTGTGGCCTGGGAACATGTCTGAGGTTTGATGGTGGAAACCTGTGGCTTGGCAACATGACTAAGGTTTGATTCTGGAAGACTGTGGCCAGGAAGCATGATATCTGGTTGATTCTGGAAACTTGTGTCCTGGGAACATGACTGAGGTTTGTTTCTGGAAGCCTGTGCCCTGGGAACATGACTGAGGTTTGATTCTGGACACCTGTGTCCTGGGAACATGACTGAGGTTTGATGGTTGAAACCTGTGGCCCGCGAACATGACTCAGGTTTGATTCTGGAACCATGTGTCCTGGGAACATGACTGAGGTTTGATTTTGGAAACCTTTGGCCTGGGAAAATGACTGAGGTTTCATTGTGGAAACATGTGGCCTGGGATCATGACTGAGGTTTGATGGTGGAACACTCTGGCCTGGCAAAATGACTGAGGCTTGATTCTGGAACCCTGTGGCCCGGGAACATGAGAACGGTTTGATTCTGGAACCCTGTGGCCTTTAACATGACATCGGTGGATTCTGGAACCCTGTGGCCTGGGAACATGAGAACGGTTTGATTCTGGAACCCTGTGGCCTGGGAACATGGGTGAGGATTGATGGTGGAACCCTGTGGCCTGGCAACATGACTGAGGTTTGATACTGGAAGACTGTGGCCAGGAAACATGATATCGGGTTGATTCTGGAAACTTCTGTCCTGGGAACAAGACTGAGGTTTGATTCTGGAACCCTGTGTCCTGGGAATATGACAAAGGTTTGTTGCTGGAAGCCTGTTCCCTGGGTACATGACTGAGGTTTGATTCTGGACACCTGTGTCCTGGGAACATGAGTGATGTTTGATGGTTGAAACCTGTGGCCTGCGAACATGACTCAGGTTTGATTCTGGAACCATGTGTCCTGGGAATATGACTGAGGTTTGATTCTGGAAACCTTTGGCCTGAGAAAATGACTGAGGTTTCATTGTGGAAACATGTGGCCTGGGATCATGACTGAGGTTTGATGGTGGAACACTCTGGCCTGGCAAAATGACTGAGGCTTGATTCTGGAACCCTGTGGCCCGGGAACGTGACTGAGGTTTGATGGCAGAAACCTGTGGCCTGGCAACATGACTGACGTTTGATTCTGGATCCCGGTGGCCTGGGAACATGACTGAGGCGTGATTCTGGAAAACTGTGGCCTGGGAACATGACATCTGTTTAGATTGTGGAATACTGTGCCCCGGGAAGCTGACTGAGCCTTGGTTCTGAAACCCTGTGGACTGGGAACATGACTGAGGTTTTATTCTGGAACCCTGTAGCCTGGGAACATAACTGAGGATTGATTCTGGAACCCTGTGGCCTGGGAACATGATACCGGTGGATTCTGGAACCCTGGGGACTGGGCATGTGACATCTGTTTAGATTGTGGAATACTGTGCCCCGGGAACCTGACTGAGCCTTGGCTCTGGAACCCTGTGGATTGGGAACATGACTGAGGTTTTATTCTAGAACCCTGTAGCCTGGAAACATAACTGAGGATTGATTCTCGAACCCTGTGGCCTGGGAACATGACATCGGTGGATTCTAGAACCCTGTGGCCTGGGAACATGTCTGAGGTTTGATGGTGGAAACCTGTGGCTTGGCAACATGACTAAGGTTTGATTCTGGAAGACTGTGGCCAGGAAGCATGATATCTGGTTGATTCTGGAAACTTGTGTCCTGGGAACATGACTGAGGTTTGTTTCTGGAAGCCTGTGCCCTGGGAACATGACTGAGGTTTGATTCTGGACACCTGTGTCCTGGGAACATGACTGAGGTTTGATGGTTGAAACCTGTGGCCCGCGAACATGACTCAGGTTTGATTCTGGAACCATGTGTCCTGGGAACATGACTGAGGTTTGATTTTGGAAACCTTTGGCCTGGGAAAATGACTGAGGTTTCATTGTGGAAACATGTGGCCTGGGATCATGACTGAGGTTTGATGGTGGAACACTCTGGCCTGGCAAAATGACTGAGGCTTGATTCTGGAACCCTGTGGCCCGGGAAGATGAGAACGGTTTGATTCTGGAACCCTGTGGCCTTTAACATGACATCGGTGGATTCTGGAACCCTGTGGCCTGGGAACATGAGAACGGTTTGATTCTGGAACCCTGTGGCCTGGGAACATGGGTGAGGATTGATGGTGGAACCCTGTGGCCTGGCAACATGACTGAGGTTTGATACTGGAAGACTGTGGCCAGGAAACATGATATCGAGTTGATTCTGGAAACTTCTGTCCTGGGAACAAGACTGAGGTTTGATTCTGGAACCCTGTGTCCTGGGAATATGACAAAGGTTTGTTGCTGGAAGCCTGTTCCCTGGGTACATGACTGAGGTTTGATTCTGGACACCTGTGTCCTGGGAACATGAGTGATGTTTGATGGTTGAAACCTGTGGCCTGCGAACATGACTCAGGTTTGATTCTGGAACCATGTGTCCTGGGAACATGACTGAGGTTTGATTCTGGAAACCTTTGGCCTGAGAAAATGACTGAGGTTTCATTGTGGAAACATGTGGCCTGGGATCATGACTGAGGTTTGATGGTGGAACACTCTGGCCTGGCAAAATGACTGAGGCTTGATTCTGGAACCCTGTGGCCCGGGAACGTGACTGAGGTTTGATGGCAGAAACCTGTGGCCTGGCAACATGACTGACGTTTGATTCTGGATCCCGGTGGCCTGGGAACATGACTGAGGCGTGATTCTGGAAAACTGTGGCCTGGGAACATGACATCTGTTTAGATTGTGGAATACTGTGCCCCGGGAACCTGACTGAGCCTTGGTTCTGAAACCCTGTGGACTGGGAACATGACTGAGGTTTTATTCTGGAACCCTGTAGCCTGGGAACATAACTGAGGATTGATTCTGGAACCCTGTGGCCTGGGAACATGTTACCGGTGGATTCTGGAACCCTGGGGACTGGGCATGTGACATCTGTTTAGATTGTGGAATACTGTGCCCCGGGAACCTGACTGAGCCTTGGTTCTGGAACCCTGTGGATTGGGAACATGACTGAGGTTTTATTCTAGAACCCTGTAGCCTGGAAACATAACTGAGGATTGATTCTCGAACCCTGTGGCCTGGCAACATGACATCGGTGGATTCTAGAACCCTGTGGCCTGGGAACATGTCTGAGGTTTGATGGTGGAAACCTGTGGCTTGGCAACATGACTAAGGTTTGATTCTGGAAGACTGTGGCCAGGAAGCATGATATCTGGTTGATTCTGGAAACTTGTGTCCTGGGAACATGACTGAGGTTTGTTTCTGGAAGCCTGTGCCCTGGGAACATGACTGAGGTTTGATTCTGGACACCTGTGTCCTGGGAACATGACTGAGGTTTGATGGTTGAAACCTGTGGCCCGCGAACATGACTCAGGTTTGATTCTGGAACCATGTGTCCTGGGAACATGACTGAGGTTTGATTTTGGAAACCTTTGGCGTGGGAAAATGACTGAGGTTTCATTGTGGAAACATGTGGCCTGGGATCATGACTGAGGTTTGATGGTGGAACACTCTGGCCTGGCAAAATGACTGAGGCTTGATTCTGGAACCCTGTGGCCCGGGAACATGAGAACGGTTTGATTCTGGAACCCTGTGGCCTTTAACATGACATCGGTGGATTCTGGAACCCTGTGGCCTGGGAACATGAGAACGGTTTGATTCTGGAACCCTGTGGCCTGGGAACATGGGTGAGGATTGATGGTGGAACCCTGTGGCCTGGCAACATGACTGAGGTTTGATACTGGAAGACTGTGGCCAGGAAAGATGATATCGGGTTGATTCTGGAAACTTCTGTCCTGGGAACAAGACTGAGGTTTGATTCTGGAACCCTGTGTCCTGGGAATATGACAAAGGTTTGTTGCTGGAAGCCTGTTCCCTGGGTACATGACTGAGGTTTGATTCTGGACACCTGTGTCCTGGGAACATGAGTGATGTTTGATGGTTGAAACCTGTGGCCTGCGAACATGACTCAGGTTTGATTCTGGAACCATGTGTCCTGGGAATATGACTGAGGTTTGATTCTGGAAACCTTTGGCCTGAGAAAATGACTGAGGTTTCATTGTGGAAACATGTGGCCTGGGATCATGACTGAGGTTTGATGGTGGAACACTCTGGCCTGGCAAAATGACTGAGGCTTGATTCTGGAACCCTGTGGCCCGGGAACGTGACTGAGGTTTGATGGCAGAAACCTGTGGCCTGGCAACATGACTGACGTTTGATTCTGGATCCCGGTGGCCTGGGAACATGACTGAGGCGTGATTCTGGAAAACTGTGGCCTGGGAACATGACATCTGTTTAGATTGTGGAATACTGTGCCCCGGGAACCTGACTGAGCCTTGGTTCTGAAACCCTGTGGACTGGGAACATGACTGAGGTTTTATTCTGGAACCCTGTAGCCTGGGAACATAACTGAGGATTGATTCTGGAACCCTGTGGCCTGGGAACATGATACCGGTGGATTCTGGAACCCTGGGGACTGGGCATGTGACATCTGTTTAGATTGTGGAATACTGTGCCCCGGGAACCTGACTGAGCCTTGGTTCTGGAACCCTGTGGATTGGGAACATGACTGAGGTTTTATTCTAGAACCCTGTAGCCTGGAAACATAACTGAGGATTGATTCTCGAACCCTGTGGCCTGGCAACATGACATCGGTGGATTCTAGAACCCTGTGGCCTGGGAACATGTCTGAGGTTTGATGGTGGAAACCTGTGGCTTGGCAACATGACTAAGGTTTGATTCTGGAAGACTGTGGCCAGGAAGCATGATATCTGGTTGATTCTGGAAACTTGTGTCCTGGGAACATGACTGAGGTTTGTTTCTGGAAGCCTGTGCCCTGGGAACATGACTGAGGTTTGATTCTGGACACCTGTGTCCTGGGAACATGACTGAGGTTTGATGGTTGAAACCTGTGGCCCGCGAACATGACTCAGGTTTGATTCTGGAACCATGTGTCCTGGGAACATGACTGAGGTTTGATTTTGGAAACCTTTGGCCTGGGAAAATGACTGAGGTTTCATTGTGGAAACATGTGGCCTGGGATCATGACTGAGGTTTGATGGTGGAACACTCTGGCCTGGCAAAATGACTGAGGCTTGATTCTGGAACCCTGTGGCCCAGGAACATGAGAACGGTTTGATTCTGGAACCCTGTGGCCTTTAACATGACATCGGTGGATTCTGGAACCCTGTGGCCTGGGAACATGAGAACGGTTTGATTCTGGAACCCTGTGGCCTGGGAACATGGGTGAGGATTGATGGTGGAACCCTGTGGCCTGGCAACATGACTGAGGTTTGATACTGGAAGACTGTGGCCAGGAAACATGATATCGGGTTGATTCTGGAAACTTCTGTCCTGGGAACAAGACTGAGGTTTGATTCTGGAACCCTGTGTCATGGGAATATGACAAAGGTTTGTTGCTGGAAGCCTGTTCCCTGGGTACATGACTGAGGTTTGATTCTGGACACCTGTGTCCTGGGAACATGAGTGATGTTTGATGGTTGAAACCTGTGGCCTGCGAACATGACTCAGGTTTGATTCTGGAACCATGTGTCCTGGGAATATGACTGAGGTTTGATTCTGGAAACCTTTGGCCTGAGAAAATGACTGAGGTTTCATTGTGGAAACATGTGGCCTGGGATCATGACTGAGGTTTGATGGTGGAACACTCTGGCCTGGCAAAATGACTGAGGCTTGATTCTGGAACCCTGTGGCCCGGGAACGTGACTGAGGTTTGATGGCAGAAACCTGTGGCCTGGCAACATGACTGACGTTTGATTCTGGATCCCGGTGGCCTGGGAACATGACTGAGGCGTGATTCTGGAAAACTGTGGCCTGGGAACATGACATCTGTTTAGATTGTGGAATACTGTGCCCCGGGAACCTGACTGAGCCTTGGTTCTGAAACCCTGTGGACTGGGAACATGACTGAGGTTTTATTCTGGAACCCTGTAGCCTGGGAACATAACTGAGGATTGATTCTGGAACCCTGTGGCCTGGGAACATGATACCGGTGGATTCTGGAACCCTGGGGACTGGGCATGTGACATCTGTTTAGATTGTGGAATACTGTGCCCCGGGAACCTGACTGAGCCTTGGTTCTGGAACCCTGTGGATTGGGAACATGACTGAGGTTTTATTCTAGAACCCTGTAGCCTGGAAACATAACTGAGGATTGATTCTCGAACCCTGTGGCCTGGCAACATGACATCGGTGGATTCTAGAACCCTGTGGCCTGGGAACATGTCTGAGGTTTGATGGTGGAAACCTGTGGCTTGGCAACATGACTAAGGTTTGATTCTGGAAGACTGTGGCCAGGAAGCATGATATCTGGTTGATTCTGGAAACTTGTGTCCTGGGAACATGACTGAGGTTTGTTTCTGGAAGCCTGTGCCCTGGGAACATGACTGAGGTTTGATTCTGGACACCTGTGTCCTGGGAACATGACTGAGGTTTGATGGTTGAAACCTGTGGCCCGCGAACATGACTCAGGTTTGATTCTGGAACCATGTGTCCTGGGAACATGACTGAGGTTTGATTTTGGAAACCTTTGGCCTGGGAAAATGACTGAGGTTTCATTGTGGAAACATGTGGCCTGGGATCATGACTGAGGTTTGATGGTGGAACACTCTGGCCTGGCAAAATGACTGAGGCTTGATTCTGGAACCCTGTGGCCCGGGAACATGAGAACGGTTTGATTCTGGAACCCTGTGGCCTTTAACATGACATCGGTGGATTCTGGAACCCTGTGGCCTGGGAACATGAGAACGGTTTGATTCTGGAACCCTGTGGCCTGGGAACATGGGTGAGGATTGATGGTGGAACCCTGTGGCCTGGCAACATGACTGAGGTTTGATACTGGAAGACTGTGGCCAGGAAACATGATATCGGGTTGATTCTGGAAACTTCTGTCCTGGGAACAAGACTGAGGTTTGATTCTGGAACCCTGTGTCCTGGGAATATGACAAAGGTTTGTTGCTGGAAGCCTGTTCCCTGGGTACATGACTGAGGTTTGATTCTGGACACCTGTGTCCTGGGAACATGAGTGATGTTTGATGGTTGAAACCTGTGGCCTGCGAACATGACTCAGGTTTGATTCTGGAACCATGTGTCCTGGGAATATGACTGAGGTTTGATTCTGGAAACCTTTGGCCTGAGAAAATGACTGAGGTTTCATTGTGGAAACATGTGGCCTGGGATCATGACTGAGGTTTGATGGTGGAACACTCTGGCCTGGCAAAATGACTGAGGCTTGATTCTGGAACCCTGTGGCCCGGGAACGTGACTGAGGTTTGATGGCAGAAACCTGTGGCCTGGCAACATGACTGACGTTTGATTCTGGATCCCGGTGGCCTGGGAACATGACTGAGGCGTGATTCTGGAAAACTGTGGCCTGGGAACATGACATCTGTTTAGATTGTGGAATACTGTGCCCCGGGAACCTGACTGAGCCTTGGTTCTGAAACCCTGTGGACTGGGAACATGACTGAGGTTTTATTCTGGAACCCTGTAGCCTGGGAACATAACTGAGGATTGATTCTGGAACCCTGTGGCCTGGGAACATGATACCGGTGGATTCTGGAACCCTGGGGACTGGGCATGTGACATCTGTTTAGATTGTGGAATACTGTGCCCCGGGAACCTGACTGAGCCTTGGTTCTGGCACCCTGTGGATTGGGAACATGACTGAGGATTTATTCTAGAACCCTGTAGCCTGGAAACATAACTGAGGATTGATTCTCGAACCCTGTGGCCTGGCAACATGACATCGGTGGATTCTAGAACCCTGTGGCCTGGGAACATGTCTGAGGTTTGATGGTGGAAACCTGTGGCTTGGCAACATGACTAAGGTTTGATTCTGGAAGACTGTGGCCAGGAAGCATGATATCTGGTTGATTCTGGAAACTTGTGTCCTGGGAACATGACTGAGGTTTGTTTCTGGAAGCCTGTGCCCTGGGAACATGACTGAGGTTTGATTCTGGACACCTGTGTCCTGGGAACATGACTGAGGTTTGATGGTTGAAACCTGTGGCCCGCGAACATGACTCAGGTTTGATTCTGGAACCATGTGTCCTGGGAACATGACTGAGGTTTGATTTTGGAAACCTTTGGCCTGGGAAAATGACTGAGGTTTCATTGTGGAAACATGTGGCCTGGGATCATGACTGAGGTTTGATGGTGGAACACTCTGGCCTGGCAAAATGACTGAGGCTTGATTCTGGAACCCTGTGGCCCGGGAACATGAGAACGGTTTGATTCTGGAACCCTGTGGCCTTTAACATGACATCGGTGGATTCTGGAACCCTGTGGCCTGGGAACATGAGAACGGTTTGATTCTGGAACCCTGTGGCCTGGAAACATGAGTGAGGATTGATGGTGGAACCCTGTGGCCTGGCAACATGACTGAGGTTTGATACTGGAAGACTGTGGCCAGGAAACATGATATCGGGTTGATTCTGGAAACTTCTGTCCTGGGAACAAGACTGAGGTTTGATTCTGGAACCCTGTGTCCTGGGAATATGACAAAGGTTTGTTGCTGGAAGCCTGTTCCCTGGGTACATGACTGAGGTTTGATTCTGGACACCTGTGTCCTGGGAACATGAGTGATGTTTGATGGTTGAAACCTGTGGCCTGCGAACATGACTCAGGTTTTATTCTGGAACCATGTGTCCTGGGAATATGACTGAGGTTTGATTCTGGAAACCTTTGGCCTGAGAAAATGACTGAGGTTTCATTGTGGAAACATGTGGCCTGGGATCATGACTGAGGTTTGATGGTGGAACACTCTGGCCTGGCAAAATGACTGAGGCTTGATTCTGGAACCCTGTGGCCCGGGAACGTGACTGAGGTTTGATGGCAGAAACCTGTGGCCTGGCAACATGACTGACGTTTGATTCTGGATCCCGGTGGCCTGGGAACATGACTGAGGCGTGATTCTGGAAAACTGTGGCCTGGGAACATGACATCTGTTTAGATTGTGGAATACTGTGCCCCGGGAACCTGACTGAGCCTTGGTTCTGAAATCCTGTGGACTGGGAACATGACTGAGGTTTTATTCTGGAACCCTGTAGCCTGGGAACATAACTGAGGATTGATTCTGGAACCCTGTGGCCTGGGAACATGATACCGGTGGATTCTGGAACCCTGGGGACTGGGCATGTGACATCTGTTTAGATTGTGGAATACTGTGCCCCGGGAACCTGACTGAGCCTTGGCTCTGGAACCCTGTGGATTGGGAACATGACTGAGGTTTTATTCTAGAACCCTGTAGCCTGGAAACATAACTGAGGATTGATTCTCGAACCCTGTGGCCTGGGAACATGACATCGGTGGATTCTAGAACCCTGTGGCCTGGGAACATGTCTGAGGTTTGATGGTGGAAACCTGTGGCTTGGCAACATGACTAAGGTTTGATTCTGGAAGACTGTGGCCAGGAAGCATGATATCTGGTTGATTCTGGAAACTTGTGTCCTGGGAACATGACTGAGGTTTGTTTCTGGAAGCCTGTGCCCTGGGAACATGACTGAGGTTTGATTCTGGACACCTGTGTCCTGGGAACATGACTGAGGTTTGATGGTTGAAACCTGTGGCCCGCGAACATGACTCAGGTTTGATTCTGGAACCATGTGTCCTGGGAACATGACTGAGGTTTGATTTTGGAAACCTTTGGCCTGGGAAAATGACTGAGGTTTCATTGTGGAAACATGTGGCCTGGGATCATGACTGAGGTTTGATGGTGGAACACTCTGGCCTGGCAAAATGACTGAGGCTTGATTCTGGAACCCTGTGGCCCGGGAACATGAGAACGGTTTGATTCTGGAACCCTGTGGCCTTTAACATGACATCGGTGGATTCTGGAACCCTGTGGCCTGGGAACATGAGAACGGTTTGATTCTGGAACCCTGTGGCCTGGGAACATGAGTGAGGATTGATGGTGGAACCCTGTGGCCTGGCAACATGACTGAGGTTTGATACTGGAAGACTGTGGCCAGGAAACATGATATCGGGTTGATTCTGGAAACTTCTGTCCTGGGAACAAGACTGAGGTTTGATTCTGGAACCCTGTGTCCTGGGAATATGACAAAGGTTTGTTGCTGGAAGCCTGTTCCCTGGGTACATGACTGAGGTTTGATTCTGGACACCTGTGTCCTGGGAACATGAGTGATGTTTGATGGTTGAAACCTGTGGCCTGCGAACATGACTCAGGTTTGATTCTGGAACCATGTGTCCTGGGAATATGACTGAGGTTTGATTCTGGAAACCTTTGGCCTGAGAAAATGACTGAGGTTTCATTGTGGAAACATCTGGCCTGGGATGATGACTGAGGTTTGATGGTGGAACACTCTGGCCTGGCAAAATGACTGAGGCTTGATTCTGGAACCCTGTGGCCCGGGAACGTGACTGAGGTTTGATGGCAGAAACCTGTGGCCTGGCAACATGACTGACGTTTGATTCTGGATCCCGGTGGCCTGGGAACATGACTGAGGCGTGATTCTGGAATACTGTGGCCTGGGAACATGACATCTGTTTAGATTGTGGAATACTGTGCCCCGGGAAGCTGACTGAGCCTTGGTTCTGAAACCCTGTGGACTGGGAACATGACTGAGGTTTTATTCTGGAACCCTGTAGCCTGGGAACATAACTGAGGATTGATTCTGGAACCCTGTGGCCTGGGAACATGATACCGGTGGATTCTGGAACCCTGGGGACTGGGCATGTGACATCTGTTTAGATTGTGGAATACTGTGCCCCGGGAACCTGACTGAGCCTTGGTTCTTGCACCCTGCGGATTGGGAACATGACTGAGGATTTATTCTAGAACCCTGTAGCCTGGAAACATAACTGAGGATTGATTCTCGAACCCTGTGGCCTGGCAACATGACATCGGTGGATTCTAGAACCCTGTGGCCTGGGAACATGTCTGAGGTTTGATGGTGGAAACCTGTGGCTTGGCAACATGACTAAGGTTTGATTCTGGAAGACTGTGGCCAGGAAGCATGATATCTGGTTGATTCTGGAAACTTGTGTCCTGGGAACATGACTGAGGTTTGTTTCTGGAAGCCTGTGCCCTGGGAACATGACTGAGGTTTGATTCTGGACACCTGTGTCCTGGGAACATGACTGAGGTTTGATGGTTGAAACCTGTGGCCCGCGAACATGACTCAGGTTTGATTCTGGAACCATGTGTCCTGGGAACATGACTGAGGTTTGATTTTGGAAACCTTTGGCCTGGGAAAATGACTGAGGTTTCATTGTGGAAACATGTGGCCTGGGATCATGACTGAGGTTTGATGGTGGAACACTCTGGCCTGGCAAAATGACTGAGGCTTGATTCTGGAACCCTGTGGCCCGGGAACATGAGAACGGTTTGATTCTGGAACCCTGTGGCCTTTAACATGACATCGGTGGATTCTGGAACCCTGTGGCCTGGGAACATGAGAACGGTTTGATTCTGGAACCCTGTGGCCTGGGAACATGAGTGAGGATTGATGGTGGAACCCTGTGGCCTGGCAACATGACTGAGGTTTGATACTGGAAGACTGTGGCCAGGAAACATGATATCGGGTTGATTCTGGAAACTTCTGTCCTGGGAACAAGACTGAGGTTTGATTCTGGAACCCTGTGTCCTGGGAATATGACAAAGGTTTGTTGCTGGAAGCCTGTTCCCTGGGTACATGACTGAGGTTTGATTCTGGACACCTGTGTCCTGGGAACATGAGTGATGTTTGATGGTTGAAACCTGTGGCCTGCGAACATGACTCAGGTTTGATTCTGGAACCATGTGTCCTGGGATTATGACTGAGGTTTGATTCTGGAAACCTTTGGCCTGAGAAAATGACTGAGGTTTCATTGTGGAAACATGTGGCCTGGGATCATGACTGAGGTTTGATGGTGGAACACTCTGGCCTGGCAAAATGACTGAGGCTTGATTCTGGAACCCTGTGGCCCGGGAACGTGACTGAGGTTTGATGGCAGAAACCTGTGGCCTGGCAACATGACTGACGTTTGATTCTGGATCCCGGTGGCCTGGGAACATGACTGAGGCGTGATTCTGGAAAACTGTGGCCTGGGAACATGACATCTGTTTAGATTGTGGAATACTGTGCCCCGGGAACCTGACTGAGCCTTGGTTCTGAAATCCTGTGGACTGGGAACATGACTGAGGTTTTATTCTGGAACCCTGTAGCCTGGGAACATAACTGAGGATTGATTCTGGAACCCTGTGGCCTGGGAACATGATACCGGTGGATTCTGGAACCCTGGGGACTGGGCATGTGACATCTGTTTAGATTGTGGAATACTGTGCCCCGGGAACCTGACTGAGCCTTGGTTCTTGCACCCTGTGGATTGGGAACATGACTGAGGATTTATTCTAGAACCCTGTAGCCTGGAAACATAACTGAGGATTGATTCTCGAACCCTGTGGCCTGGGAACATGACATCGGTGGATTCTAGAACCCTGTGGCCTGGGAACATGTCTGAGGTTTGATGGTGGAAACCTGTGGCTTGGCAACATGACTAAGGTTTGATTCTGGAAGACTGTGGCCAGGAAGCATGATATCTGGTTGATTCTGGAAACTTGTGTCCTGGGAACATGACTGAGGTTTGTTTCTGGAAGCCTGTGCCCTGGGAACATGACTGAGGTTTGATTCTGGACACCTGTGTCCTGGGAACATGACTGAGGTTTGATGGTTGAAACCTGTGGCCCGCGAACATGACTCAGGTTTGATTCTGGAACCATGTGTCCTGGGAACATGACTGAGGTTTGATTTTGGAAACCTTTGGCCTGGGAAAATGACTGAGGTTTCATTGTGGAAACATGTGGCCTGGGATCATGACTGAGGTTTGATGGTCAACACTCTGGCCTGGCAAAATGACTGAGGCTTGATTCTGAACCCTGTGGCCCGGGAACATGAGAACGGTTTGATTCTGGAACCCTGTGGCCTTTAACATGACATCGGTGGATTCTGGAACCCTGTGGCCTGGGAACATGAGAACGGTTTGATTCTGGAACCCTGTGGCCTGGGAACATGGGTGAGGATTGATGGTGGAACCCTGTGGCCTGGCAACATGACTGAGGTTTGATACTGGAAGACTGTGGCCAGGAAAGATGATATCGGGTTGATTCTGGAAACTTCTGTCCTGGGAACAAGACTGAGGTTTGATTCTGGAACCCTGTGTCCTGGGAATATGACAAAGGTTTGTTGCTGGAAGCCTGTTCCCTGGGTACATGACTGAGGTTTGATTCTGGACACCTGTGTCCTGGGAACATGAGTGATGTTTGATGGTTGAAACCTGTGGCCTGCGAACATGACTCAGGTTTGATTCTGGAACCATGTGTCCTGGGAATATGACTGAGGTTTGATTCTGGAAACCTTTGGCCTGAGAAAATGACTGAGGTTTCATTGTGGAAACATGTGGCCTGGGATCATGACTGAGGTTTGATGGTGGAACACTCTGGCCTGGCAAAATGACTGAGGCTTGATTCTGGAACCCTGTGGCCCGGGAACGTGACTGAGGTTTGATGGCAGAAACCTGTGGCCTGGCAACATGACTGACGTTTGATTCTGGATCCCGGTGGCCTGGGAACATGACTGAGGCGTGATTCTGGAAAACTGTGGCCTGGGAACATGACATCTGTTTAGATTGTGGAATACTGTGCCCCGGGAACCTGACTGAGCCTTGGTTCTGAAACCCTGTGGACTGGGAACATGACTGAGGTTTTATTCTGGAACCCTGTAGCCTGGGAACATAACTGAGGATTGATTCTGGAACCCTGTGGCCTGGGAACATGATACCGGTGGATTCTGGAACCCTGGGGACTGGGCATGTGACATCTGTTTAGATTGTGGAATACTGTGCCCCGGGAACCTGACTGAGCCTTGGTTCTGGAACCCTGTGGATTGGGAACATGACTGAGGTTTTATTCTAGAACCCTGTAGCCTGGAAACATAACTGAGGATTGATTCTCGAACCCTGTGGCCTGGCAACATGACATCGGTGGATTCTAGAACCCTGTGGCCTGGGAACATGTCTGAGGTTTGATGGTGGAAACCTGTGGCTTGGCAACATGACTAAGGTTTGATTCTGGAAGACTGTGGCCAGGAAGCATGATATCTGGTTGATTCTGGAAACTTGTGTCCTGGGAACATGACTGAGGTTTGTTTCTGGAAGCCTGTGCCCTGGGAACATGACTGAGGTTTGATTCTGGACACCTGTGTCCTGGGAACATGACTGAGGTTTGATGGTTGAAACCTGTGGCCCGCGAACATGACTCAGGTTTGATTCTGGAACCATGTGTCCTGGGAACATGACTGAGGTTTGATTTTGGAAACCTTTGGCCTGGGAAAATGACTGAGGTTTCATTGTGGAAACATGTGGCCTGGGATCATGACTGAGGTTTGATGGTGGAACACTCTGGCCTGGCAAAATGACTGAGGCTTGATTCTGGAACCCTGTGGCCCGGGAAGATGAGAACGGTTTGATTCTGGAACCCTGTGGCCTTTAACATGACATCGGTGGATTCTGGAACCCTGTGGCCTGGGAACATGAGAACGGTTTGATTCTGGAACCCTGTGGCCTGGGAACATGGGTGAGGATTGATGGTGGAACCCTGTGGCCTGGCAACATGACTGAGGTTTGATACTGGAAGACTGTGGCCAGGAAACATGATATCGAGTTGATTCTGGAAACTTCTGTCCTGGGAACAAGACTGAGGTTTGATTCTGGAACCCTGTGTCCTGGGAATATGACAAAGGTTTGTTGCTGGAAGCCTGTTCCCTGGGTACATGACTGAGGTTTGATTCTGGACACCTGTGTCCTGGGAACATGAGTGATGTTTGATGGTTGAAACCTGTGGCCTGCGAACATGACTCAGGTTTGATTCTGGAACCATGTGTCCTGGGAACATGACTGAGGCGTGATTCTGGAAAACTGTGGCCTGGGAACATGACATCTGTTTAGATTGTGGAATACTGTGCCCCGGGAACCTGACTGAGCCTTGGTTCTGAAACCCTGTGGACTGGGAACATGACTGAGGTTTTATTCTGGAACCCTGTAGCCTGGGAACATAACTGAGGATTGATTCTGGAACCCTGTGGCCTGGGAACATGATACCGGTGGATTCTGGAACCCTGGGGACTGGGCATGTGACATCTGTTTAGATTGTGGAATACTGTGCCCCGGGAACCTGACTGAGCCTTGGTTCTGGAACCCTGTGGATTGGGAACATGACTGAGGTTTTATTCTAGAACCCTGTAGCCTGGAAACATAACTGAGGATTGATTCTCGAACCCTGTGGCCTGGGAACATGACATCGGTGGATTCTAGAACCCTGTGGCCTGGGAACATGTCTGAGGTTTGATGGTGGAAACCTGTGGCTTGGCAACATGACTAAGGTTTGATTCTGGAAGACTGTGGCCAGGAAGCATGATATCTGGTTGATTCTGGAAACTTGTGTCCTGGGAACATGACTGAGGTTTGTTTCTGGAAGCCTGTGCCCTGGGAACATGACTGAGGTTTGATTCTGGACACCTGTGTCCTGGGAACATGACTGAGGTTTGATGGTTGAAACCTGTGGCCCGCGAACATGACTCAGGTTTGATTCTGGAACCATGTGTCCTGGGAACATGACTGAGGTTTGATTTTGGAAACCTTTGGCCTGGGAAAATAACTGAGGTTTCATTGTGGAAACATGTGGCCTGGGATCATGACTGAGGTTTGATGGTGGAACACTCTGGCCTGGCAAAATGACTGAGGCTTGATTCTGGAACCCTGTGGCCCGGGAACATGAGAACGGTTTGATTCTGGAACCCTGTGGCCTTTAACATGACATCGGTGGATTCTGGAACCCTGTGGCCTGGGAACATGAGAACGGTTTGATTCTGGAACCCTGTGGCCTGGGAACATGGGTGAGGATTGATGGTGGAACCCTGTGGCCTGGCAACATGACTGAGGTTTGATACTGGAAGACTGTGGCCAGGAAAGATGATATCGGGTTGATTCTGGAAACTTCTGTCCTGGGAACAAGACTGAGGTTTGATTCTGGAACCCTGTGTCCTGGGAATATGACAAAGGTTTGTTGCTGGAAGCCTGTTCCCTGGGTACATGACTGAGGTTTGATTCTGGACACCTGTGTCCTGGGAACATGAGTGATGTTTGATGGTTGAAACCTGTGGCCTGCGAACATGACTCAGGTTTGATTCTGGAACCATGTGTCCTGGGAATATGACTGAGGTTTGATTCTGGAAACCTTTGGCCTGAGAAAATGACTGAGGTTTCATTGTGGAAACATGTGGCCTGGGATCATGACTGAGGTTTGATGGTGGAACACTCTGGCCTGGCAAAATGACTGAGGCTTGATTCTGGAACCCTGTGGCCCGGGAACGTGACTGAGGTTTGATGGCAGAAACCTGTGGCCTGGCAACATGACTGACGTTTGATTCTGGATCCCGGTGGCCTGGGAACATGACTGAGGCGTGATTCTGGAAAACTGTGGCCTGGGAATATGACATCTGTTTAGATTGTGGAATACTGTGCCCCGGGAACCTGACTGAGCCTTGGTTCTGAAACCCTGTGGACTGGGAACATGACTGAGGTTTTATTCTGGAACCCTGTAGCCTGGGAACATAACTGAGGATTGATTCTGGAACCCTGTGGCCTGGGAACATGATACCGGTGGATTCTGGAACCCTGGGGACTGGGCATGTGACATCTGTTTAGATTGTGGAATACTGTGCCCCGGGAACCTGACTGAGCCTTGGTTCTGGAACCCTGTGGATTGGGAACATGACTGAGGTTTTATTCTAGAACCCTGT
The DNA here is from genome assembly GCF_965194825.1 of Balaenoptera physalus. Classification (NCBI taxonomy): domain Eukaryota; kingdom Metazoa; phylum Chordata; class Mammalia; order Artiodactyla; family Balaenopteridae; genus Balaenoptera; species Balaenoptera physalus. The sequence continues at coordinate 472,644 of NW_028126246.1, read as the reverse complement.
AGCCTGGAAACATAACTGAGGATTGATTCTCGAACCCTGTGGCCTGGCAACATGACATCGGTGGATTCTAGAACCCTGTGGCCTGGGAACATGTCTGAGGTTTGATGGTGGAAACCTGTGGCTTGGCAACATGACTAAGGTTTGATTCTGGAAGACTGTGGCCAGGAAGCATGATATCTGGTTGATTCTGGAAACTTGTGTCCTGGGAACATGACTGAGGTTTGTTTCTGGAAGCCTGTGCCCTGGGAACATGACTGAGGTTTGATTCTGGACACCTGTGTCCTGGGAACATGACTGAGGTTTGATGGTTGAAACCTGTGGCCCGCGAACATGACTCAGGTTTGATTCTGGAACCATGTGTCCTGGGAACATGACTGAGGTTTGATTTTGGAAACCTTTGGCCTGGGAAAATGACTGAGGTTTCATTGTGGAAACATGTGGCCTGGGATCATGACTGAGGTTTGATGGTGGAACACTCTGGCCTGGCAAAATGACTGAGGCTTGATTCTGGAACCCTGTGGCCCGGGAAGATGAGAACGGTTTGATTCTGGAACCCTGTGGCCTTTAACATGACATCGGTGGATTCTGGAACCCTGTGGCCTGGGAACATGAGAACGGTTTGATTCTGGAACCCTGTGGCCTGGGAACATGGGTGAGGATTGATGGTGGAACCCTGTGGCCTGGCAACATGACTGAGGTTTGATACTGGAAGACTGTGGCCAGGAAACATGATATCGAGTTGATTCTGGAAACTTCTGTCCTGGGAACAAGACTGAGGTTTGATTCTGGAACCCTGTGTCCTGGGAATATGACAAAGGTTTGTTGCTGGAAGCCTGTTCCCTGGGTACATGACTGAGGTTTGATTCTGGACACCTGTGTCCTGGGAACATGAGTGATGTTTGATGGTTGAAACCTGTGGCCTGCGAACATGACTCAGGTTTGATTCTGGAACCATGTGTCCTGGGAACATGACTGAGGCGTGATTCTGGAAAACTGTGGCCTGGGAACATGACATCTGTTTAGATTGTGGAATACTGTGCCCCGGGAACCTGACTGAGCCTTGGTTCTGAAACCCTGTGGACTGGGAACATGACTGAGGTTTTATTCTGGAACCCTGTAGCCTGGGAACATAACTGAGGATTGATTCTGGAACCCTGTGGCCTGGGAACATGATACCGGTGGATTCTGGAACCCTGGGGACTGGGCATGTGACATCTGTTTAGATTGTGGAATACTGTGCCCCGGGAACCTGACTGAGCCTTGGTTCTGGAACCCTGTGGATTGGGAACATGACTGAGGTTTTATTCTAGAACCCTGTAGCCTGGAAACATAACTGAGGATTGATTCTCGAACCCTGTGGCCTGGGAACATGACATCGGTGGATTCTAGAACCCTGTGGCCTGGGAACATGTCTGAGGTTTGATGGTGGAAACCTGTGGCTTGGCAACATGACTAAGGTTTGATTCTGGAAGACTGTGGCCAGGAAGCATGATATCTGGTTGATTCTGGAAACTTGTGTCCTGGGAACATGACTGAGGTTTGTTTCTGGAAGCCTGTGCCCTGGGAACATGACTGAGGTTTGATTCTGGACACCTGTGTCCTGGGAACATGACTGAGGTTTGATGGTTGAAACCTGTGGCCCGCGAACATGACTCAGGTTTGATTCTGGAACCATGTGTCCTGGGAACATGACTGAGGTTTGATTTTGGAAACCTTTGGCCTGGGAAAATAACTGAGGTTTCATTGTGGAAACATGTGGCCTGGGATCATGACTGAGGTTTGATGGTGGAACACTCTGGCCTGGCAAAATGACTGAGGCTTGATTCTGGAACCCTGTGGCCCGGGAACATGAGAACGGTTTGATTCTGGAACCCTGTGGCCTTTAACATGACATCGGTGGATTCTGGAACCCTGTGGCCTGGGAACATGAGAACGGTTTGATTCTGGAACCCTGTGGCCTGGGAACATGGGTGAGGATTGATGGTGGAACCCTGTGGCCTGGCAACATGACTGAGGTTTGATACTGGAAGACTGTGGCCAGGAAACATGATATCGGGTTGATTCTGGAAACTTCTGTCCTGGGAACAAGACTGAGGTTTGATTCTGGAACCCTGTGTCCTGGGAATATGACAAAGGTTTGTTGCTGGAAGCCTGTTCCCTGGGTACATGACTGAGGTTTGATTCTGGACACCTGTGTCCTGGGAACATGAGTGATGTTTGATGGTTGAAACCTGTGGCCTGCGAACATGACTCAGGTTTGATTCTGGAACCATGTGTCCTGGGAACATGACTGAGGTTTGATTCTGGAAACCTTTGGCCTGAGAAAATGACTGAGGTTTCATTGTGGAAACATGTGGCCTGGGATCATGACTGAGGTTTGATGGTGGAACACTCTGGCCTGGCAAAATGACTGAGGCTTGATTCTGGAACCCTGTGGCCCGGGAACGTGACTGAGGTTTGATGGCAGAAACCTGTGGCCTGGCAACATGACTGACGTTTGATTCTGGATCCCGGTGGCCTGGGAACATGACTGAGGCGTGATTCTGGAAAACTGTGGCCTGGGAACATGACATCTGTTTAGATTGTGGAATACTGTGCCCCGGGAAGCTGACTGAGCCTTGGTTCTGAAACCCTGTGGACTGGGAACATGACTGAGGTTTTATTCTGGAACCCTGTAGCCTGGGAACATAACTGAGGATTGATTCTGGAACCCTGTGGCCTGGGAACATGATACCGGTGGATTCTGGAACCCTGGGGACTGGGCATGTGACATCTGTTTAGATTGTGGAATACTGTGCCCCGGGAACCTGACTGAGCCTTGGCTCTGGAACCCTGTGGATTGGGAACATGACTGAGGTTTTATTCTAGAACCCTGTAGCCTGGAAACATAACTGAGGATTGATTCTCGAACCCTGTGGCCTGGCAACATGACATCGGTGGATTCTAGAACCCTGTGGCCTGGGAACATGTCTGAGGTTTGATGGTGGAAACCTGTGGCTTGGCAACATGACTAAGGTTTGATTCTGGAAGACTGTGGCCAGGAAGCATGATATCTGATTGATTCTGGAAACTTGTGTCCTGGGAACATGACTGAGGTTTGTTTCTGGAAGCCTGTGCCCTGGGAACATGACTGAGGTTTGATTCTGGACACCTGTGTCCTGGGAACATGACTGAGGTTTGATGGTTGAAACCTGTGGCCCGCGAACATGACTCAGGTTTGATTCTGGAACCATGTGTCCTGGGAACATGACTGAGGTTTGATTTTGGAAACCTTTGGCCTGGGAAAATGACTGAGGTTTCATTGTGGAAACATGTGGCCTGGGATCATGACTGAGGTTTGATGGTGGAACACTCTGGCCTGGCAAAATGACTGAGGCTTGATTCTGGAACCCTGTGGCCCGGGAAGATGAGAACGGTTTGATTCTGGAACCCTGTGGCCTTTAACATGACATCGGTGGATTCTGGAACCCTGTGGCCTGGGAACATGAGAACGGTTTGATTCTGGAACCCTGTGGCCTGGGAACATGGGTGAGGATTGATGGTGGAACCCTGTGGCCTGGCAACATGACTGAGGTTTGATACTGGAAGACTGTGGCCAGGAAACATGATATCGAGTTGATTCTGGAAACTTCTGTCCTGGGAACAAGACTGAGGTTTGATTCTGGAACCCTGTGTCCTGGGAATATGACAAAGGTTTGTTGCTGGAAGCCTGTTCCCTGGGTACATGACTGAGGTTTGATTCTGGACACCTGTGTCCTGGGAACATGAGTGATGTTTGATGGTTGAAACCTGTGGCCTGCGAACATGACTCAGGTTTGATTCTGGAACCATGTGTCCTGGGAACATGACTGAGGTTTGATTCTGGAAACCTTTGGCCTGAGAAAATGACTGAGGTTTCATTGTGGAAACATGTGGCCTGGGATCATGACTGAGGTTTGATGGTGGAACACTCTGGCCTGGCAAAATGACTGAGGCTTGATTCTGGAACCCTGTGGCCCGGGAACGTGACTGAGGTTTGATGGCAGAAACCTGTGGCCTGGCAACATGACTGACGTTTGATTCTGGATCCCGGTGGCCTGGGAACATGACTGAGGCGTGATTCTGGAAAACTGTGGCCTGGGAACATGACATCTGTTTAGATTGTGGAATACTGTGCCCCGGGAACCTGACTGAGCCTTGGTTCTGAAACCCTGTGGACTGGGAACATGACTGAGGTTTTATTCTGGAACCCTGTAGCCTGGGAACATAACTGAGGATTGATTCTGGAACCCTGTGGCCTGGGAACATGATACCGGTGGATTCTGGAACCCTGGGGACTGGGCATGTGACATCTGTTTAGATTGTGGAATACTGTGCCCCGGGAACCTGACTGAGCCTTGGTTCTGGAACCCTGTGGATTGGGAACATGACTGAGGTTTTATTCTAGAACCCTGTAGCCTGGAAACATAACTGAGGATTGATTCTCGAACCCTGTGGCCTGGCAACATGACATCGGTGGATTCTAGAACCCTGTGGCCTGGGAACATGTCTGAGGTTTGATGGTGGAAACCTGTGGCTTGGCAACATGACTAAGGTTTGATTCTGGAAGACTGTGGCCAGGAAGCATGATATCTGGTTGATTCTGGAAACTTGTGTCCTGGGAACATGACTGAGGTTTGTTTCTGGAAGCCTGTGCCCTGGGAACATGACTGAGGTTTGATTCTGGACACCTGTGTCCTGGGAACATGACTGAGGTTTGATGGTTGAAACCTGTGGCCCGCGAACATGACTCAGGTTTGATTCTGGAACCATGTGTCCTGGGAACATGACTGAGGTTTGATTTTGGAAACCTTTGGCCTGGGAAAATGACTGAGGTTTCATTGTGGAAACATGTGGCCTGGGATCATGACTGAGGTTTGATGGTGGAACACTCTGGCCTGGCAAAATGACTGAGGCTTGATTCTGGAACCCTGTGGCCCGGGAACATGAGAACGGTTTGATTCTGGAACCCTGTGGCCTTTAACATGACATCGGTGGATTCTGGAACCCTGTGGCCTGGGAACATGAGAACGGTTTGATTCTGGAACCCTGTGGCCTGGGAACATGGGTGAGGATTGATGGTGGAACCCTGTGGCCTGGCAACATGACTGAGGTTTGATACTGGAAGACTGTGGCCAGGAAACATGATATCGGGTTGATTCTGGAAACTTCTGTCCTGGGAACAAGACTGAGGTTTGATTCTGGAACCCTGTGTCCTGGGAATATGACAAAGGTTTGTTGCTGGAAGCCTGTTCCCTGGGTACATGACTGAGGTTTGATTCTGGACACCTGTGTCCTGGGAACATGAGTGATGTTTGATGGTTGAAACCTGTGGCCTGCGAACATGACTCAGGTTTGATTCTGGAACCATGTGTCCTGGGAATATGACTGAGGTTTGATTCTGGAAACCTTTGGCCTGAGAAAATGACTGAGGTTTCATTGTGGAAACATGTGGCCTGGGATCATGACTGAGGTTTGATGGTGGAACACTCTGGCCTGGCAAAATGACTGAGGCTTGATTCTGGAACCCTGTGGCCCGGGAACGTGACTGAGGTTTGATGGCAGAAACCTGTGGCCTGGCAACATGACTGACGTTTGATTCTGGATCCCGGTGGCCTGGGAACATGACTGAGGCGTGATTCTGGAAAACTGTGGCCTGGGAACATGACATCTGTTTAGATTGTGGAATACTGTGCCCCGGGAACCTGACTGAGCCTTGGTTCTGAAACCCTGTGGACTGGGAACATGACTGAGGTTTTATTCTGGAACCCTGTAGCCTGGGAACATAACTGAGGATTGATTCTGGAACCCTGTGGCCTGGGAACATGATACCGGTGGATTCTGGAACCCTGGGGACTGGGCATGTGACATCTGTTTAGATTGTGGAATACTGTGCCCCGGGAACCTGACTGAGCCTTGGTTCTGGAACCCTGTGGATTGGGAACATGACTGAGGTTTTATTCTAGAACCCTGTAGCCTGGAAACATAACTGAGGATTGATTCTCGAACCCTGTGGCCTGGCAACATGACATCGGTGGATTCTAGAACCCTGTGGCCTGGGAACATGTCTGAGGTTTGATGGTGGAAACCTGTGGCTTGGCAACATGACTAAGGTTTGATTCTGGAAGACTGTGGCCAGGAAGCATGATATCTGGTTGATTCTGGAAACTTGTGTCCTGGGAACATGACTGAGGTTTGTTTCTGGAAGCCTGTGCCCTGGGAACATGACTGAGGTTTGATTCTGGACACCTGTGTCCTGGGAACATGACTGAGGTTTGATGGTTGAAACCTGTGGCCCGCGAACATGACTCAGGTTTGATTCTGGAACCATGTGTCCTGGGAACATGACTGAGGTTTGATTTTGGAAACCTTTGGCCTGGGAAAATGACTGAGGTTTCATTGTGGAAACATGTGGCCTGGGATCATGACTGAGGTTTGATGGTGGAACACTCTGGCCTGGCAAAATGACTGAGGCTTGATTCTGGAACCCTGTGGCCCGGGAACATGAGAACGGTTTGATTCTGGAACCCTGTGGCCTTTAACATGACATCGGTGGATTCTGGAACCCTGTGGCCTGGGAACATGAGAACGGTTTGATTCTGGAACCCTGTGGCCTGGGAACATGGGTGAGGATTGATGGTGGAACCCTGTGGCCTGGCAACATGACTGAGGTTTGATACTGGAAGACTGTGGCCAGGAAAGATGATATCGGGTTGATTCTGGAAACTTCTGTCCTGGGAACAAGACTGAGGTTTGATTCTGGAACCCTGTGTCCTGGGAATATGACAAAGGTTTGTTGCTGGAAGCCTGTTCCCTGGGTACATGACTGAGGTTTGATTCTGGACACCTGTGTCCTGGGAACATGAGTGATGTTTGATGGTTGAAACCTGTGGCCTGCGAACATGACTCAGGTTTGATTCTGGAACCATGTGTCCTGGGAATATGACTGAGGTTTGATTCTGGAAACCTTTGGCCTGAGAAAATGACTGAGGTTTCATTGTGGAAACATGTGGCCTGGGATCATGACTGAGGTTTGATGGTGGAACACTCTGGCCTGGCAAAATGACTGAGGCTTGATTCTGGAACCCTGTGGCCCGGGAACGTGACTGAGGTTTGATGGCAGAAACCTGTGGCCTGGCAACATGACTGACGTTTGATTCTGGATCCCGGTGGCCTGGGAACATGACTGAGGCGTGATTCTGGAAAACTGTGGCCTGGGAACATGACATCTGTTTAGATTGTGGAATACTGTGCCCCGGGAACCTGACTGAGCCTTGGTTCTGAAACCCTGTGGACTGGGAACATGACTGAGGTTTTATTCTGGAACCCTGTAGCCTGGGAACATAACTGAGGATTGATTCTGGAACCCTGTGGCCTGGGAACATGATACCGGTGGATTCTGGAACCCTGGGGACTGGGCATGTGACATCTGTTTAGATTGTGGAATACTGTGCCCCGGGAACCTGACTGAGCCTGGGTTCTGGAACCCTGTGGATTGGAAACATGACTGAGGTTTTATTCTAGAACCCTGTAGCCTGGAAACATAACTGAGGATTGATTCTCGAACCCTGTGGCCTGGCAACATGACATCGGTGGATTCTAGAACCCTGTGGCCTGGGAACATGTCTGAGGTTTGATGGTGGAAACCTGTGGCTTGGCAACATGACTAAGGTTTGATTCTGGAAGACTGTGGCCAGGAAGCATGATATCTGGTTGATTCTGGAAACTTGTGTCCTGGGAACATGACTGAGGTTTGTTTCTGGAAGCCTGTGCCCTGGGAACATGACTGAGGTTTGATTCTGGACACCTGTGTCCTGGGAACATGACTGAGGTTTGATGGTTGAAACCTGTGGCCCGCGAACATGACTCAGGTTTGATTCTGGAACCATGTGTCCTGGGAACATGACTGAGGTTTGATTTTGGAAACCTTTGGCCTGGGAAAATGACTGAGGTTTCATTGTGGAAACATGTGGCCTGGGATCATGACTGAGGTTTGATGGTGGAACACTCTGGCCTGGCAAAATGACTGAGGCTTGATTCTGGAACCCTGTGGCCCGGGAACATGAGAACGGTTTGATTCTGGAACCCTGTGGCCTTTAACATGACATCGGTGGATTCTGGAACCCTGTGGCCTGGGAACATGAGAACGGTTTGATTCTGGAACCCTGTGGCCTGGGAACATGGGTGAGGATTGATGGTGGAACCCTGTGGCCTGGCAACATGACTGAGGTTTGATACTGGAAGACTGTGGCCAGGAAACATGATATCGGGTTGATTCTGGAAACTTCTGTCCTGGGAACAAGACTGAGGTTTGATTCTGGAACCCTGTGTCCTGGGAATATGACAAAGGTTTGTTGCTGGAAGCCTGTTCCCTGGGTACATGACTGAGGTTTGATTCTGGACACCTGTGTCCTGGGAACATGAGTGATGTTTGATGGTTGAAACCTGTGGCCTGCGAACATGACTCAGGTTTGATTCTGGAACCATGTGTCCTGGGAATATGACTGAGGTTTGATTCTGGAAACCTTTGGCCTGAGAAAATGACTGAGGTTTCATTGTGGAAACATGTGGCCTGGGATCATGACTGAGGTTTGATGGTGGAACACTCTGGCCTGGCAAAATGACTGAGGCTTGATTCTGGAACCCTGTGGCCCGGGAACGTGACTGAGGTTTGATGGCAGAAACCTGTGGCCTGGCAACATGACTGACGTTTGATTCTGGATCCCGGTGGCCTGGGAACATGACTGAGGCGTGATTCTGGAAAACTGTGGCCTGGGAACATGACATCTGTTTAGATTGTGGAATACTGTGCCCCGGGAAGCTGACTGAGCCTTGGTTCTGAAACCCTGTGGACTGGGAACATGACTGAGGTTTTATTCTGGAACCCTGTAGCCTGGGAACATAACTGAGGATTGATTCTGGAACCCTGTGGCCTGGGAACATGATACCGGTGGATTCTGGAACCCTGGGGACTGGGCATGTGACATCTGTTTAGATTGTGGAATACTGTGCCCCGGGAACCTGACTGAGCCTTGGCTCTGGAACCCTGTGGATTGGGAACATGACTGAGGTTTTATTCTAGAACCCTGTAGCCTGGAAACATAACTGAGGATTGATTCTCGAACCCTGTGGCCTGGGAACATGACATCGGTGGATTCTAGAACCCTGTGGCCTGGGAACATGTCTGAGGTTTGATGGTGGAAACCTGTGGCTTGGCAACATGACTAAGGTTTGATTCTGGAAGACTGTGGCCAGGAAGCATGATATCTGGTTGATTCTGGAAACTTGTGTCCTGGGAACATGACTGAGGTTTGTTTCTGGAAGCCTGTGCCCTGGGAACATGACTGAGGTTTGATTCTGGACACCTGTGTCCTGGGAACATGACTGAGGTTTGATGGTTGAAACCTGTGGCCCGCGAACATGACTCAGGTTTGATTCTGGAACCATGTGTCCTGGGAACATGACTGAGGTTTGATTTTGGAAACCTTTGGCCTGGGAAAATGACTGAGGTTTCATTGTGGAAACATGTGGCCTGGGATCATGACTGAGGTTTGATGGTGGAACACTCTGGCCTGGCAAAATGACTGAGGCTTGATTCTGGAACCCTGTGGCCCGGGAAGATGAGAACGGTTTGATTCTGGAACCCTGTGGCCTTTAACATGACATCGGTGGATTCTGGAACCCTGTGGCCTGGGAACATGAGAACGGTTTGATTCTGGAACCCTGTGGCCTGGGAACATGGGTGAGGATTGATGGTGGAACCCTGTGGCCTGGCAACATGACTGAGGTTTGATACTGGAAGACTGTGGCCAGGAAACATGATATCGAGTTGATTCTGGAAACTTTTGTCCTGGGAACAAAACTGAGGTTTGATTCTGGAACCCTGTGTCCTGGGAATATGACAAAGGTTTGTTGCTGGAAGCCTGTTCCCTGGGTACATGACTGAGGTTTGATTCTGGACACCTGTGTCCTGGGAACATGAGTGATGTTTGATGGTTGAAACCTGTGGCCTGCGAACATGACTCAGGTTTGATTCTGGAACCATGTGTCCTGGGAACATGACTGAGGTTTGATTCTGGAAACCTTTGGCCTGAGAAAATGACTGAGGTTTCATTGTGGAAACATGTGGCCTGGGATCATGACTGAGGTTTGATGGTGGAACACTCTGGCCTGGCAAAATGACTGAGGCTTGATTCTGGAACCCTGTGGCCCGGGAACGTGACTGAGGTTTGATGGCAGAAACCTGTGGCCTGGCAACATGACTGACGTTTGATTCTGGATCCCGGTGGCCTGGGAACATGACTGAGGCGTGATTCTGGAAAACTGTGGCCTGGGAACATGACATCTGTTTAGATTGTGGAATACTGTGCCCCGGGAAGCTGACTGAGCCTTGGTTCTGAAACCCTGTGGACTGGGAACATGACTGAGGTTTTATTCTGGAACCCTGTAGCCTGGGAACATAACTGAGGATTGATTCTGGAACCCTGTGGCCTGGGAACATGATACCGGTGGATTCTGGAACCCTGGGGACTGGGCATGTGACATCTGTTTAGATTGTGGAATACTGTGCCCCGGGAACCTGACTGAGCCTTGGTTCTGGAACCCTGTGGATTGGGAACATGACTGAGGTTTTATTCTAGAACCCTGTAGCCTGGAAACATAACTGAGGATTGATTCTCGAACCCTGTGGCCTGGGAACATGACATCGGTGGATTCTAGAACCCTGTGGCCTGGGAACATGTCTGAGGTTTGATGGTGGAAACCTGTGGCTTGGCAACATGACTAAGGTTTGATTCTGGAAGACTGTGGCCAGGAAGCATGATATCTGGTTGATTCTGGAAACTTGTGTCCTGGGAACATGACTGAGGTTTGTTTCTGGAAGCCTGTGCCCTGGGAACATGACTGAGGTTTGATTCTGGACACCTGTGTCCTGGGAACATGACTGAGGTTTGATGGTTGAAACCTGTGGCCCGCGAACATGACTCAGGTTTGATTCTGGAACCATGTGTCCTGGGAACATGACTGAGGTTTGATTTTGGAAACCTTTGGCCTGGGAAAATGACTGAGGTTTCATTGTGGAAACATGTGGCCTGGGATCATGACTGAGGTTTGATGGTGGAACACTCTGGCCTGGCAAAATGACTGAGGCTTGATTCTGGAACCCTGTGGCCCGGGAAGATGAGAACGGTTTGATTCTGGAACCCTGTGGCCTTTAACATGACATCGGTGGATTCTGGAACCCTGTGGCCTGGGAACATGAGAACGGTTTGATTCTGGAACCCTGTGGCCTGGGAACATGGGTGAGGATTGATGGTGGAACCCTGTGGCCTGGCAACATGACTGAGGTTTGATACTGGAAGACTGTGGCCAGGAAACATGATATCGGGTTGATTCTGGAAACTTCTGTCCTGGGAACAAGACTGAGGTTTGATTCTGGAACCCTGTGTCCTGGGAATATGACAAAGGTTTGTTGCTGGAAGCCTGTTCCCTGGGTACATGACTGAGGTTTGATTCTGGACACCTGTGTCCTGGGAACATGAGTGATGTTTGATGGTTGAAACCTGTGGCCTGCGAACATGACTCAGGTTTGATTCTGGAACCATGTGTCCTGGGAATATGACTGAGGTTTGATTCTGGAAACCTTTGGCCTGAGAAAATGACTGAGGTTTCATTGTGGAAACATGTGGCCTGGGATCATGACTGAGGTTTGATGGTGGAACACTCTGGCCTGGCAAAATGACTGAGGCTTGATTCTGGAACCCTGTGGCCCGGGAACGTGACTGAGGTTTGATGGCAGAAACCTGTGGCCTGGCAACATGACTGACGTTTGATTCTGGATCCCGGTGGCCTGGGAACATGACTGAGGCGTGATTCTGGAAAACTGTGGCCTGGGAACATGACATCTGTTTAGATTGTGGAATACTGTGCCCCGGGAACCTGACTGAGCCTTGGTTCTGAAACCCTGTGGACTGGGAACATGACTGAGGTTTTATTCTGGAACCCTGTAGCCTGGGAACATAACTGAGGATTGATTCTGGAACCCTGTGGCCTGGGAACATGATACCGGTGGATTCTGGAACCCTGGGGACTGGGCATGTGACATCTGTTTAGATTGTGGAATACTGTGCCCCGGGAACCTGACTGAGCCTTGGTTCTGGAACCCTGTGGATTGGGAACATGACTGAGGTTTTATTCTAGAACCCTGTAGCCTGGAAACATAACTGAGGATTGATTCTCGAACCCTGTGGCCTGGCAACATGACATCGGTGGATTCTAGAACCCTGTGGCCTGGGAACATGTCTGAGGTTTGATGGTGGAAACCTGTGGCTTGGCAACATGACTAAGGTTTGATTCTGGAAGACTGTGGCCAGGAAGCATGATATCTGGTTGATTCTGGAAACTTGTGTCCTGGGAACATGACTGAGGTTTGTTTCTGGAAGCCTGTGCCCTGGGAACATGACTGAGGTTTGATTCTGGACACCTGTGTCCTGGGAACATGACTGAGGTTTGATGGTTGAAACCTGTGGCCCGCGAACATGACTCAGGTTTGATTCTGGAACCATGTGTCCTGGGAACATGACTGAGGTTTGATTTTGGAAACCTTTGGCCTGGGAAAATGACTGAGGTTTCATTGTGGAAACATGTGGCCTGGGATCATGACTGAGGTTTGATGGTGGAACACTCTGGCCTGGCAAAATGACTGAGGCTTGATTCTGGAACCCTGTGGCCCGGGAACATGAGAACGGTTTGATTCTGGAACCCTGTGGCCTTTAACATGACATCGGTGGATTCTGGAACCCTGTGGCCTGGGAACATGAGAACGGTTTGATTCTGGAACCCTGTGGCCTGGGAACATGGGTGAGGATTGATGGTGGAACCCTGTGGCCTGGCAACATGACTGAGGTTTGATACTGGAAGACTGTGGCCAGGAAAGATGATATCGGGTTGATTCTGGAAACTTCTGTCCTGGGAACAAGACTGAGGTTTGATTCTGGAACCCTGTGTCCTGGGAATATGACAAAGGTTTGTTGCTGGAAGCCTGTTCCCTGGGTACATGACTGAGGTTTGATTCTGGACACCTGTGTCCTGGGAACATGAGTGATGTTTGATGGTTGAAACCTGTGGCCTGCGAACATGACTCAGGTTTGATTCTGGAACCATGTGTCCTGGGAATATGACTGAGGTTTGATTCTGGAAACCTTTGGCCTGAGAAAATGACTGAGGTTTCATTGTGGAAACATGTGGCCTGGGATCATGACTGAGGTTTGATGGTGGAACACTCTGGCCTGGCAAAATGACTGAGGCTTGATTCTGGAACCCTGTGGCCCGGGAACGTGACTGAGGTTTGATGGCAGAAACCTGTGGCCTGGCAACATGACTGACGTTTGATTCTGGATCCCGGTGGCCTGGGAACATGACTGAGGCGTGATTCTGGAAAACTGTGGCCTGGGAACATGACATCTGTTTAGATTGTGGAATACTGTGCCCCGGGAACCTGACTGAGCCTTGGTTCTGAAACCCTGTGGACTGGGAACATGACTGAGGTTTTATTCTGGAACCCTGTAGCCTGGGAACATAACTGAGGATTGATTCTGGAACCCTGTGGCCTGGGAACATGATACCGGTGGATTCTGGAACCCTGGGGACTGGGCATGTGACATCTGTTTAGATTGTGGAATACTGTGCCCCGGGAACCTGACTGAGCCTGGGTTCTGGAACCCTGTGGATTGGAAACATGACTGAGGTTTTATTCTAGAACCCTGTAGCCTGGAAACATAACTGAGGATTGATTCTCGAACCCTGTGGCCTGGCAACATGACATCGGTGGATTCTAGAACCCTGTGGCCTGGGAACATGTCTGAGGTTTGATGGTGGAAACCTGTGGCTTGGCAACATGACTAAGGTTTGATTCTGGAAGACTGTGGCCAGGAAGCATGATATCTGGTTGATTCTGGAAACTTGTGTCCTGGGAACATGACTGAGGTTTGTTTCTGGAAGCCTGTGCCCTGGGAACATGACTGAGGTTTGATTCTGGACACCTGTGTCCTGGGAACATGACTGAGGTTTGATGGTTGAAACCTGTGGCCCGCGAACATGACTCAGGTTTGATTCTGGAACCATGTGTCCTGGGAACATGACTGAGGTTTGATTTTGGAAACCTTTGGCCTGGGAAAATGACTGAGGTTTCATTGTGGAAACATGTGGCCTGGGATCATGACTGAGGTTTGATGGTGGAACACTCTGGCCTGGCAAAATGACTGAGGCTTGATTCTGGAACCCTGTGGCCCGGGAACATGAGAACGGTTTGATTCTGGAACCCTGTGGCCTTTAACATGACATCGGTGGATTCTGGAACCCTGTGGCCTGGGAACATGAGAACGGTTTGATTCTGGAACCCTGTGGCCTGGGAACATGGGTGAGGATTGATGGTGGAACCCTGTGGCCTGGCAACATGACTGAGGTTTGATACTGGAAGACTGTGGCCAGGAAACATGATATCGGGTTGATTCTGGAAACTTCTGTCCTGGGAACAAGACTGAGGTTTGATTCTGGAACCCTGTGTCCTGGGAATATGACAAAGGTTTGTTGCTGGAAGCCTGTTCCCTGGGTACATGACTGAGGTTTGATTCTGGACACCTGTGTCCTGGGAACATGAGTGATGTTTGATGGTTGAAACCTGTGGCCTGCGAACATGACTCAGGTTTGATTCTGGAACCATGTGTCCTGGGAATATGACTGAGGTTTGATTCTGGAAACCTTTGGCCTGAGAAAATGACTGAGGTTTCATTGTGGAAACATGTGGCCTGGGATCATGACTGAGGTTTGATGGTGGAACACTCTGGCCTGGCAAAATGACTGAGGCTTGATTCTGGAACCCTGTGGCCCGGGAACGTGACTGAGGTTTGATGGCAGAAACCTGTGGCCTGGCAACATGACTGACGTTTGATTCTGGATCCCGGTGGCCTGGGAACATGACTGAGGCGTGATTCTGGAAAACTGTGGCCTGGGAACATGACATCTGTTTAGATTGTGGAATACTGTGCCCCGGGAAGCTGACTGAGCCTTGGTTCTGAAACCCTGTGGACTGGGAACATGACTGAGGTTTTATTCTGGAACCCTGTAGCCTGGGAACATAACTGAGGATTGATTCTGGAACCCTGTGGCCTGGGAACATGATACCGGTGGATTCTGGAACCCTGGGGACTGGGCATGTGACATCTGTTTAGATTGTGGAATACTGTGCCCCGGGAACCTGACTGAGCCTTGGCTCTGGAACCCTGTGGATTGGGAACATGACTGAGGTTTTATTCTAGAACCCTGTAGCCTGGAAACATAACTGAGGATTGATTCTCGAACCCTGTGGCCTGGGAACATGACATCGGTGGATTCTAGAACCCTGTGGCCTGGGAACATGTCTGAGGTTTGATGGTGGAAACCTGTGGCTTGGCAACATGACTAAGGTTTGATTCTGGAAGACTGTGGCCAGGAAGCATGATATCTGGTTGATTCTGGAAACTTGTGTCCTGGGAACATGACTGAGGTTTGTTTCTGGAAGCCTGTGCCCTGGGAACATGACTGAGGTTTGATTCTGGACACCTGTGTCCTGGGAACATGACTGAGGTTTGATGGTTGAAACCTGTGGCCCGCGAACATGACTCAGGTTTGATTCTGGAACCATGTGTCCTGGGAACATGACTGAGGTTTGATTTTGGAAACCTTTGGCCTGGGAAAATGACTGAGGTTTCATTGTGGAAACATGTGGCCTGGGATCATGACTGAGGTTTGATGGTGGAACACTCTGGCCTGGCAAAATGACTGAGGCTTGATTCTGGAACCCTGTGGCCCGGGAAGATGAGAACGGTTTGATTCTGGAACCCTGTGGCCTTTAACATGACATCGGTGGATTCTGGAACCCTGTGGCCTGGGAACATGAGAACGGTTTGATTCTGGAACCCTGTGGCCTGGGAACATGGGTGAGGATTGATGGTGGAACCCTGTGGCCTGGCAACATGACTGAGGTTTGATACTGGAAGACTGTGGCCAGGAAACATGATATCGAGTTGATTCTGGAAACTTCTGTCCTGGGAACAAGACTGAGGTTTGATTCTGGAACCCTGTGTCCTGGGAATATGACAAAGGTTTGTTGCTGGAAGCCTGTTCCCTGGGTACATGACTGAGGTTTGATTCTGGACACCTGTGTCCTGGGAACATGAGTGATGTTTGATGGTTGAAACCTGTGGCCTGCGAACATGACTCAGGTTTGATTCTGGAACCATGTGTCCTGGGAACATGACTGAGGTTTGATTCTGGAAACCTTTGGCCTGAGAAAATGACTGAGGTTTCATTGTGGAAACATGTGGCCTGGGATCATGACTGAGGTTTGATGGTGGAACACTCTGGCCTGGCAAAATGACTGAGGCTTGATTCTGGAACCCTGTGGCCCGGGAACGTGACTGAGGTTTGATGGCAGAAACCTGTGGCCTGGCAACATGACTGACGTTTGATTCTGGATCCCGGTGGCCTGGGAACATGACTGAGGCGTGATTCTGGAAAACTGTGGCCTGGGAACATGACATCTGTTTAGATTGTGGAATACTGTGCCCCGGGAACCTGACTGAGCCTTGGTTCTGAAACCCTGTGGACTGGGAACATGACTGAGGTTTTATTCTGGAACCCTGTAGCCTGGGAACATAACTGAGGATTGATTCTGGAACCCTGTGGCCTGGGAACATGTTACCGGTGGATTCTGGAACCCTGGGGACTGGGCATGTGACATCTGTTTAGATTGTGGAATACTGTGCCCCGGGAACCTGACTGAGCCTTGGTTCTGGAACCCTGTGGATTGGGAACATGACTGAGGTTTTATTCTAGAACCCTGTAGCCTGGAAACATAACTGAGGATTGATTCTCGAACCCTGTGGCCTGGCAACATGACATCGGTGGATTCTAGAACCCTGTGGCCTGGGAACATGTCTGAGGTTTGATGGTGGAAACCTGTGGCTTGGCAACATGACTAAGGTTTGATTCTGGAAGACTGTGGCCAGGAAGCATGATATCTGGTTGATTCTGGAAACTTGTGTCCTGGGAACATGACTGAGGTTTGTTTCTGGAAGCCTGTGCCCTGGGAACATGACTGAGGTTTGATTCTGGACACCTGTGTCCTGGGAACATGACTGAGGTTTGATGGTTGAAACCTGTGGCCCGCGAACATGACTCAGGTTTGATTCTGGAACCATGTGTCCTGGGAACATGACTGAGGTTTGATTTTGGAAACCTTTGGCCTGGGAAAATGACTGAGGTTTCATTGTGGAAACATGTGGCCTGGGATCATGACTGAGGTTTGATGGTGGAACACTCTGGCCTGGCAAAATGACTGAGGCTTGATTCTGGAACCCTGTGGCCCGGGAACATGAGAACGGTTTGATTCTGGAACCCTGTGGCCTGGGAACATGAGTGAGGATTGATGGTGGAACCCTGTGGCCTGGCAACATGACTGAGGTTTGATACTGGAAGACTGTGGCCAGGAAACATGATATCGGGTTGATTCTGGAAACTTCTGTCCTGGGAACAAGACTGAGGTTTGATTCTGGAACCCTGTGTCCTGGGAATATGACAAAGGTTTGTTGCTGGAAGCCTGTTCCCTGGGTACATGACTGAGGTTTGATTCTGGACACCTGTGTCCTGGGAACATGAGTGATGTTTGATGGTTGAAACCTGTGGCCTGCGAACATGACTCAGGTTTGATTCTGGAACCATGTGTCCTGGGAATATGACTGAGGTTTGATTCTGGAAACCTTTGGCCTGAGAAAATGACTGAGGTTTCATTGTGGAAACATGTGGCCTGGGATCATGACTGAGGTTTGATGGTGGAACACTCTGGCCTGGCAAAATGACTGAGGCTTGATTCTGGAACCCTGTGGCCCGGGAACGTGACTGAGGTTTGATGGCAGAAACCTGTGGCCTGGCAACATGACTGACGTTTGATTCTGGATCCCGGTGGCCTGGGAACATGACTGAGGCGTGATTCTGGAAAACTGTGGCCTGGGAACATGACATCTGTTTAGATTGTGGAATACTGTGCCCCGGGAACCTGACTGAGCCTTGGTTCTGAAACCCTGTGGACTGGGAACATGACTGAGGTTTTATTCTGGAACCCTGTAGCCTGGGAACATAACTGAGGATTGATTCTGGAACCCTGTGGCCTGGGAACATGATACCGGTGGATTCTGGAACCCTGGGGACTGGGCATGTGACATCTGTTTAGATTGTGGAATACTGTGCCCCGGGAAACTGACTGAGCCTTGGTTCTGGAACCCTGTGGATTGGGAACATGACTGAGGTTTTATTCTAGAACCCTGTAGCCTGGAAACATAACTGAGGATTGATTCTCGAACCCTGTGGCCTGGGAACATGACATCGGTGGATTCTACAACCCTGTGGCCTGGGAACATGTCTGAGGTTTGATGGTGGAAACCTGTCGCTTGGCAACATGACTAAGGTTTGATTCTGGAAGACTGTGGCCAGGAAGCATGATATCTGGTTGATTCTGGAAACTTGTGTCCTGGGAGCATGACTGAGGTTTGTTTCTGGAAGCCTGTGCCCTGGGAACATGACTGAGGTTTGATGGTTGAAACCTGTGGCCCGCGAACATGACTCAGGTTTGATTCTGGAACCATGTGTCCTGGGAAGATGACTGAGGTTTGATTTTGGAAACCCTTGGCCTGGGAAAATGACTGAGGTTTCATTGTGGAAACATGTGGCCTGGGATCATGACTGAGGTTTGATGGTGGAACACTCTGGCCTGGCAAAATGACTGAGGCTTGATTCTGGAACCCTGTGGCCCGGGAACATGAGAACGGTTTGATTCTGGAACCCTGTGGCCTTTAACATGACATCGGTGGATTCTGGAAACCTGTGGCCTGGGAACATGAGAACGGTTTGATTCTGGAACCCTGTGGCCTGGGAACATGAGTGAGGATTGATGGTGGAACCCTGTGGCCTGGCAACATGACTGAGGTTTGATACTGGAAGACTGTGGCCAGGAAACATGATATCGGGTTGATTCTGGAAACTTCTGTCCTGGGAACAAGACTGAGGTTTGATTCTGGAACCCTGTGTCCTGGGAATATGACAAAGGTTTGTTGCTGGAAGCCTGTTCCCTGGGTACATGACTGAGGTTTGATTCTGGACACCTGTGTCCTGGGAACATGAGTGATGTTTGATGGTTGAAACCTGTGGCCTGCGAACATGACTCAGGTTTGATTCTGGAACCATGTGTCCTGGGAATATGACTGAGGTTTGATTCTGGAAACCTTTGGCCTGAGAAAATGACTGAGGTTTCATTGTGGAAACATGTGGCCTGGGATCATGACTGAGGTTTGATGGTGGAACACTCTGGCCTGGCAAAATGACTGAGGCTTGATTCTGGAACCCTGTGGCCCGGGAACGTGACTGAGGTTTGATGGCAGAAACCTGTGGCCTGGCAACATGACTGACGTTTGATTCTGGATCCCGGTGGCCTGGGAACATGACTGAGGCGTGATTCTGGAAAACTGTGGCCTGGGAACATGACATCTGTTTAGATTGTGGAATACTGTGCCCCGGGAACCTGACTGAGCCTTGGTTCTGAAACCCTGTGGACTGGGAACATGACTGAGGTTTTATTCTGGAACCCTGTAGCCTGGGAACATAACTGAGGATTGATTCTGGAACCCTGTGGCCTGGGAACATGATACCGGTGGATTCTGGAACCCTGGGGACTGGGCATGTGACATCTGTTTAGATTGTGGAATACTGTGCCCCGGGAAACTGACTGAGCCTTGGTTCTGGAACCCTGTGGATTGGGAACATGACTGAGGTTTTATTCTAGAACCCTGTAGCCTGGAAACATAACTGAGGATTGATTCTCGAACCCTGTGGCCTGGGAACATGACATCGGTGGATTCTACAACCCTGTGGCCTGGGAACATGTCTGAGGTTTGATGGTGGAAACCTGTCGCTTGGCAACATGACTAAGGTTTGATTCTGGAAGACTGTGGCCAGGAAGCATGATATCTGGTTGATTCTGGAAACTTGTGTCCTGGGAGCATGACTGAGGTTTGTTTCTGGAAGCCTGTGCCCTGGGAACATGACTGAGGTTTGATGGTTGAAACCTGTGGCCCGCGAACATGACTCAGGTTTGATTCTGGAACCATGTGTCCTGGGAAGATGACTGAGGTTTGATTTTGGAAACCCTTGGCCTGGGAAAATGACTGAGGTTTCATTGTGGAAACATGTGGCCTGGGATCATGACTGAGGTTTGATGGTGGAACACTCTGGCCTGGCAAAATGACTGAGGCTTGATTCTGGAACCCTGTGGCCCGGGAACATGAGAACGGTTTGATTCTGGAACCCTGTGGCCTTTAACATGACATCGGTGGATTCTGGAAACCTGTGGCCTGGGAACATGAGAACGGTTTGATTCTGGAACCCTGTGGCCTGGGAACATGAGTGAGGATTGATGGTGGAACCCTGTGGCCTGGCAACATGACTGAGGTTTGATACTGGAAGACTGTGGCCAGGAAACATGATATCGGGTTGATTCTGGAAACTTCTGTCCTGGGAACAAGACTGAGGTTTGATTCTGGAACCCTGTGTCCTGGGAATATGACAAAGGTTTGTTGCTGGAAGCCTGTTCCCTGGGTACATGACTGAGGTTTGATTCTGGACACCTGTGTCCTGGGAACATGAGTGATGTTTGATGGTTGAAACCTGTGGCCTGCGAACATGACTCAGGTTTGATTCTGGAACCATGTGTCCTGGGAATATGACTGAGGTTTGATTCTGGAAACCTTTGGCCTGAGAAAATGACTGAGGTTTCATTGTGGAAACATGTGGCCTGGGATCATGACTGAGGTTTGATGGTGGAACACTCTGGCCTGGCAAAATGACTGAGGCTTGATTCTGGAACCCTGTGGCCCGGGAACGTGACTGAGGTTTGATGGCAGAAACCTGTGGCCTGGCAACATGACTGACGTTTGATTCTGGATCCCGGTGGCCTGGGAACATGACTGAGGCGTGATTCTGGAAAACTGTGGCCTGGGAACATGACATCTGTTTAGATTGTGGAATACTGTGCCCCGGGAACCTGACTGAGCCTTGGTTCTGAAACCCTGTGGACTGGGAACATGACTGAGGTTTTATTCTGGAACCCTGTAGCCTGGGAACATAACTGAGGATTGATTCTGGAACCCTGTGGCCTGGGAACATGATACCGGTGGATTCTGGAACCCTGGGGACTGGGCATGTGACATCTGTTTAGATTGTGGAATACTGTGCCCCGGGAACCTGACTGAGCCTTGGTTCTGGCACCCTGTGGATTGGGAACATGACTGAGGATTTATTCTAGAACCCTGTAGCCTGGAAACATAACTGAGGATTGATTCTCGAACCCTGTGGCCTGGCAACATGACATCGGTGGATTCTAGAACCCTGTGGCCTGGGAACATGTCTGAGGTTTGATGGTGGAAACCTGTGGCTTGGCAACATGACTAAGGTTTGATTCTGGAAGACTGTGGCCAGGAAGCATGATATCTGGTTGATTCTGGAAACTTGTGTCCTGGGAACATGACTGAGGTTTGTTTCTGGAAGCCTGTGCCCTGGGAACATGACTGAGGTTTGATTCTGGACACCTGTGTCCTGGGAACATGACTGAGGTTTGATGGTTGAAACCTGTGGCCCGCGAACATGACTCAGGTTTGATTCTGGAACCATGTGTCCTGGGAACATGACTGAGGTTTGATTTTGGAAACCTTTGGCCTGGGAAAATGACTGAGGTTTCATTGTGGAAACATGTGGCCTGGGATCATGACTGAGGTTTGATGGTGGAACACTCTGGCCTGGCAAAATGACTGAGGCTTGATTCTGGAACCCTGTGGCCCGGGAACATGAGAACGGTTTGATTCTGGAACCCTGTGGCCTTTAACATGACATCGGTGGATTCTGGAACCCTGTGGCCTGGGAACATGAGAACGGTTTGATTCTGGAACCCTGTGGCCTGGGAACATGAGTGAGGATTGATGGTGGAACCCTGTGGCCTGGCAACATGACTGAGGTTTGATACTGGAAGACTGTGGCCAGGAAACATGATATCGGGTTGATTCTGGAAACTTCTGTCCTGGGAACAAGACTGAGGTTTGATTCTGGAACCCTGTGTCCTGGGAATATGACAAAGGTTTGTTGCTGGAAGCCTGTTCCCTGGGTACATGACTGAGGTTTGATTCTGGACACCTGTGTCCTGGGAACATGAGTGATGTTTGATGGTTGAAACCTGTGGCCTGCGAACATGACTCAGGTTTGATTCTGGAACCATGTGTCCTGGGAATATGACTGAGGTTTGATTCTGGAAACCTTTGGCCTGAGAAAATGACTGAGGTTTCATTGTGGAAACATGTGGCCTGGGATCATGACTGAGGTTTGATGGTGGAACACTCTGGCCTGGCAAAATGACTGAGGCTTGATTCTGGAACCCTGTGGCCCGGGAACGTGACTGAGGTTTGATGGCAGAAACCTGTGGCCTGGCAACATGACTGACGTTTGATTCTGGATCCCGGTGGCCTGGGAACATGACTGAGGCGTGATTCTGGAAAACTGTGGCCTGGGAACATGACATCTGTTTAGATTGTGGAATACTGTGCCCCGGGAACCTGACTGAGCCTTGGTTCTGAAATCCTGTGGACTGGGAACATGACTGAGGTTTTATTCTGGAACCCTGTAGCCTGGGAACATAACTGAGGATTGATTCTGGAACCCTGTGGCCTGGGAACATGATACCGGTGGATTCTGGAACCCTGGGGACTGGGCATGTGACATCTGTTTAGATTGTGGAATACTGTGCCCCGGGAACCTGACTGAGCCTTGGTTCTGGAACCCTGTGGATTGGGAACATGACTGAGGTTTTATTCTAGAACCCTGTAGCCTGGAAACATAACTGAGGATTGATTCTCGAACCCTGTGGCCTGGGAACATGACATCGGTGGATTCTAGAACCCTGTGGCCTGGGAACATGTCTGAGGTTTGATGGTGGAAACCTGTGGCTTGGCAACATGACTAAGGTTTGATTCTGGAAGACTGTGGCCAGGAAGCATGATATCTGGTTGATTCTGGAAACTTGTGTCCTGGGAACATGACTGAGGTTTGTTTCTGGAAGCCTGTGCCCTGGGAACATGACTGAGGTTTGATTCTGGACACCTGTGTCCTGGGAACATGACTGAGGTTTGATGGTTGAAACCTGTGGCCCGCGAACATGACTCAGGTTTTATTCTGGAACCATGTGTCCTGGGAACATGACTGAGGTTTGATTTTGGAAACCTTTGGCCTGGGAAAATGACTGAGGTTTCATTGTGGAAACATGTGGCCTGGGATCATGACTGAGGTTTGATGGTGGAACACTCTGGCCTGGCAAAATGACTGAGGCTTGATTCTGGAACCCTGTGGCCCGGGAACATGAGAACGGTTTGATTCTGGAACCCTGTGGCCTTTAACATGACATCGGTGGATTCTGGAACCCTGTGGCCTGGGAACATGAGAACGGTTTGATTCTGGAACCCTGTGGCCTGGGAACATGAGTGAGGATTGATGGTGGAACCCTGTGGCCTGGCAACATGACTGAGGTTTGATACTGGAAGACTGTGGCCAGGAAACATGATATCGGGTTGATTCTGGAAACTTCTGTCCTGGGAACAAGACTGAGGTTTGATTCTGGAACCCTGTGTCCTGGGAATATGACAAAGGTTTGTTGCTGGAAGCCTGTTCCCTGGGTACATGACTGAGGTTTGATTCTGGACACCTGTGTCCTGGGAACATGAGTGATGTTTGATGGTTGAAACCTGTGGCCTGCGAACATGACTCAGGTTTGATTCTGGAACCATGTGTCCTGGGATTATGACTGAGGTTTGATTCTGGAAACCTTTGGCCTGAGAAAATGACTGAGGTTTCATTGTGGAAACATGTGGCCTGGGATCATGACTGAGGTTTGATGGTGGAACACTCTGGCCTGGCAAAATGACTGAGGCTTGATTCTGGAACCCTGTGGCCCGGGAACGTGACTGAGGTTTGATGGCAGAAACCTGTGGCCTGGCAACATGACTGACGTTTGATTCTGGATCCCGGTGGCCTGGGAACATGACTGAGGCGTGATTCTGGAAAACTGTGGCCTGGGAACATGACATCTGTTTAGATTGTGGAATACTGTGCCCCGGGAACCTGACTGAGCCTTGGTTCTGAAATCCTGTGGACTGGGAACATGACTGAGGTTTTATTCTGGAACCCTGTAGCCTGGGAACATAACTGAGGATTGATTCTGGAACCCTGTGGCCTGGGAACATGATACCGGTGGATTCTGGAACCCTGGGGACTGGGCATGTGACATCTGTTTAGATTGTGGAATACTGTGCCCCGGGAACCTGACTGAGCCTTGGTTCTGGAACCCTGTGGATTGGGAACATGACTGAGGTTTTATTCTAGAACCCTGTAGCCTGGAAACATAACTGAGGATTGATTCTCGAACCCTGTGGCCTGGCAACATGACATCGGTGGATTCTAGAACCCTGTGGCCTGGGAACATGTCTGAGGTTTGATGGTGGAAACCTGTGGCTTGGCAACATGACTAAGGTTTGATTCTGGAAGACTGTGGCCAGGAAGCATGATATCTGGTTGATTCTGGAAACTTGTGTCCTGGGAACATGACTGAGGTTTGTTTCTGGAAGCCTGTGCCCTGGGAACATGACTGAGGTTTGATTCTGGACACCTGTGTCCTGGGAACATGACTGAGGTTTGATGGTTGAAACCTGTGGCCCGCGAACATGACTCAGGTTTGATTCTGGAACCATGTGTCCTGGGAACATGACTGAGGTTTGATTTTGGAAACCTTTGGCCTGGGAAAATGACTGAGGTTTCATTGTGGAAACATGTGGCCTGGGATCATGACTGAGGTTTGATGGTCAACACTCTGGCCTGGCAAAATGACTGAGGCTTGATTCTGAACCCTGTGGCCCGGGAACATGAGAACGGTTTGATTCTGGAACCCTGTGGCCTTTAACATGACATCGGTGGATTCTGGAACCCTGTGGCCTGGGAACATGAGAACGGTTTGATTCTGGAACCCTGTGGCCTGGGAACATGAGTGAGGATTGATGGTGGAACCCTGTGGCCTGGCAACATGACTGAGGTTTGATACTGGAAGACTGTGGCCAGGAAACATGATATCGGGTTGATTCTGGAAACTTCTGTCCTGGGAACAAGACTGAGGTTTGATTCTGGAACCCTGTGTCCTGGGAATATGACAAAGGTTTGTTGCTGGAAGCCTGTTCCCTGGGTACATGACTGAGGTTTGATTCTGGACACCTGTGTCCTGGGAACATGAGTGATGTTTGATTGTTGAAACCTGTGGCCTGCGAACATGACTCAGGTTTGATTCTGGAACCATGTGTCCTGGGAATATGAGTGAGGTTTGATTCTGGAAACCTTTGGCCTGAGAAAATGACTGAGGTTTCATTGTGGAAACATGTGGCCTGGGATCATGACTGAGGTTTGATGGTGGAACACTCTGGCCTGGCAAAATGACTGAGGCTTGATTCTGGAACCCTGTGGCCCGGGAACGTGACTGAGGTTTGATGGCAGAAACCTGTGGCCTGGCAACATGACTGACGTTTGATTCTGGATCCCGGGGGCCTGGGAACATGACTGAGGCGTGATTCTGGAAAATTGTGGCCTGGGAACATGAAATCTGTTTAGATTGTGGAATACTGTGCCCCGGGAACCTGACTGAGCCTTGGTTCTGAAACCCTGTGGACTGGGAACATGACTGAGGTTTTATTCTGGAACCCTGTAGCCTGGGAACATAACTGAGGATTGATTCTGGAACCCTGTGGCCTGGGAACATGATACCGGTGGATTCTGGAACCCTGGGGACTGGGCATGTGACATCTGTTTAGATTGTGGAATACTGTGCCCCGGGAACCTGACTGAGCCTTGGTTCTGGAACCCTGTGGATTGGGAACATGACTGAGGTTTTATTCTAGAACCCTGTAGCCTGGAAACATAACTGAGGATTGATTCTCGAACCCTGTGGCCTGGCAACATGACATCGGTGGATTCTAGAACCCTGTGGCCTGGGAACATGTCTGAGGTTTGATGGTGGAAACCTGTGGCTTGGCAACATGACTAAGGTTTGATTCTGGAAGACTGTGGCCAGGAAGCATGATATCTGGTTGATTCTGGAAACTTGTGTCCTGGGAACATGACTGAGGTTTGTTTCTGGAAGCCTGTGCCCTGGGAACATGACTGAGGTTTGATTCTGGACACCTGTGTCCTGGGAACATGACTGAGGTTTGATGGTTGAAACCTGTGGCCCGCGAACATGACTCAGGTTTGATTCTGGAACCATGTGTCCTGGGAACATGACTGAGGTTTGATTTTGGAAACCTTTGGCCTGGGAAAATGACTGAGGTTTCATTGTGGAAACATGTGGCCTGGGATCATGACTGAGGTTTGATGGTGGAACACTCTGGCCTGGCAAAATGACTGAGGCTTGATTCTGGAACCCTGTGGCCCAGGAACATGAGAACGGTTTGAGTCTGGAACCCTGTGGCCTTTAACATGACATCGGTGGATTCTGGAACCCTGTGGCCTGGGAACATGAGAACGGTTTGATTCTGGAACCCTGGGGACTGGGCATGTGACATCTGTTTAGATTGTGGAATACTGTGCCCCGGGAACCTGACTGAGCCTTGGTTCTTGCACCCTGTGGATTGGGAACATGACTGAGGATTTATTCTAGAACCCTCTAGCCTGGAAACATAACTGAGGATTGATTCTCGAACCCTGTGGCCTGGGAACATGACATCGGTGGATTCTAGAACCCTGTGGCCTGGGAACATGTCTGAGGTTTGATGGTGGAAACCTGTGGCTTGGCAACATGACTAAGGTTTGATTCTGGAAGACTGTGGCCAGGAAGCATGATATCTGGTTGATTCTGGAAACTTGTGTCCTGGGAACATGACTGAGGTTTGTTTCTGGAAGCCTGTGCCCTGGGAACATGACTGAGGTTTGATTCTGGACACCTGTGTCCTGGGAACATGACTGAGGTTTGATGGTTGAAACCTGTGGCCCGCGAACATGACTCAGGTTTGATTCTGGAACCATGTGTCCTGGGAACATGACTGAGGTTTGATTTTGGAAACCTTTGGCCTGGGAAAATGACTGAGGTTTCATTGTGGAAACATGTGGCCTGGGATCATGACTGAGGTTTGATGGTGGAACACTCTGGCCTGGCAAAATGACTGAGGCTTGATTCTGGAACCCTGTGGCCCGGGAACATGAGAACGGTTTGATTCTGGAACCCTGTGGCCTTTAACATGACATCGGTGGATTCTGGAACCCTGTGGCCTGGGAACATGAGAACGGTTTGATTCTGGAACCCTGTGGCCTGGGAACATGGGTGAGGATTGATGGTGTAACCCTGTGGCCTGGCAACATGACTGAGGTTTGATACTGGAAGACTGTGGCCAGGAAACATGATATCGGGTTGATTCTGGAAACTTCTGTCCTGGGAACAAGACTGAGGTTTGATTCTGGAACCCTGTGTCCTGGGAACATGAGTGATGTTTGATTGTTGAAACCTGTGGCCTGCGAACATGACTCAGGTTTGCTTCTGGAACCATGTGTCCTGGGAATATGACTGAGGTTTGATTCTGGAAACCTTTGGCCTGAGAAAATGACTGAGGTTTCATTGTGGAAACATGTGGCCTGGGATCATGACTGAGGTTTGATGGTGGAACACTCTGGCCTGGCAAAATGACTGAGGCTTGATTCTGGAACCCTGTGGCCCGGGAACGTGACTGAGGTTTGATGGCAGAAACCTGTGGCCTGGCAACATGACTGACGTTTGATTCTGGATCCCGGTGGCCTGGGAACATGACTGAGGCGTGATTCTGGAAAACTGTGGCCTGGGAACATGACATCTGTTTAGATTGTGGAATACTGTGCCCCGGGAACCTGACTGAGCCTTGGTTCTGAAACCCTGTGGACTGGGAACATGACTGAGGTTTTATTCTGGAACCCTGTAGCCTGGGAACATAACTGAGGATTGATTCTGGAACCCTGTGTTCTGGGAACATGATACCGGTGGATTCTGGAACCCTGGGGACTGGGCATGTGACATCTGTTTAGATTGTGGAATACTGTGCCCCGGGAACCTGACTGAGCCTTGGTTCTGGAACCCTGTGGATTGGGAACATGACTGAGGTTTTATTCTAGAACCCTGTAGCCTGGAAACATAACTGAGGATTGATTCTCGAACCCTGTGGCCTGGCAACATGACATCGGTGGATTCTAGAACCCTGTGGCCTGGGAACATGTCTGAGGTTTGATGGTGGAAACCTGTGGCTTGGCAACATGACTAAGGTTTGATTCTGGAAGACTGTGGCCAGGAAGCATGATATCTGGTTGATTCTGGAAACTTGTGTCCTGGGAACATGACTGAGGTTTGTTTCTGGAAGCCTGTGCCCTGGGAACATGACTGAGGTTTGATTCTGGACACCTGTGTCCTGGGAACATGACTGAGGTTTGATGGTTGAAACCTGTGGCCCGCGAACATGACTCAGGTTTGATTCTGGAACCATGTGTCCTGGGAACATGACTGAGGTTTGATTTTGGAAACCTTTGGCCTGGGAAAATGACTGAGGTTTCATTGTGGAAACATGTGGCCTGGGATCATGACTGAGGTTTGATGGTCAACACTCTGGCCTGGCAAAATGACTGAGGCTTGATTCTGGAACCCTGTGGCCCGGGAACATGAGAACGGTTTGATTCTGGAACCCTGTGGCCTTTAACATGACATCGGTGGATTCTGGAACCCTGTGGCCTGGGAACATGAGAACGGTTTGATTCTGGAACCCTGTGGCCTGGGAACATGGGTGAGGATTGACGGTGGAACCCTGTGGCCTGGCAACATGACTGAGGTTTGATACTGGAAGACTGTCGACAGGAAACATGATATCGGGTTGATTCTGGAAACTTCTGTCCTGGGAACAAGACTGAGGTTTGATTCTGGAACCCTGTGTCCTGGGAATATGACAAAGGTTTGTTGCTGGAAGCCTGTTCCCTGGGTACATGACTGAGGTTTGATTCTGGACACCTGTGTCCTGGGAACATGAGTGATGTTTGATTGTTGAAACCTGTGGCCTGCGAACATGACTCAGGTCTGATTCTGGAACCATGTGTCCTGGGAATATGACTGAGGTTTGATTCTGGAAACCTTTGGCCTGAGAAAATGACTGAGGTTTCATTGTGGAAACATGTGGCCTGGGATCATGACTGAGGTTTGATGGTGGAACACTCTGGCCTGGCAAAATGACTGAGGCTTGATTCTGGAACCCTGTGGCCCGGGAACGTGACTGAGGTTTGATGGCAGAAACCTGTGGCCTGGCAACATGACTGACGTTTGATTCTGGATCCCGGTGGCCTGGGAACATGACTGAGGCGTGATTCTGGAAAACTGTGGCCTGGGAACATGAAATCTGTTTAGATTGTGGAATACTGTGCCCCGGGAACCTGACTGAGCCTTGGTTCTGAAACCCTGTGGACTGGGAACATGACTGAGGTTTTATTCTGGAACCCTGTAGCCTGGGAACATAACTGAGGATTGATTCTGGAACCCTGTGGCCTGGGAACATGATACCGGTGGATTCTGGAACCCTGGGGACTGGGCATGTGACATCTGTTTAGATTGTGGAATACTGTGCCCCGGGAACCTGACTGAGCCTTGGTTCTGGAACCCTGTGGATTGGGAACATGACTGAGGTTTTATTCTAGAACCCTGTAGCCTGGAAACATAACTGAGGATTGATTCTCGAACCCTGTGGCCTGGCAACATGACATCGGTGGATTCTAGAACCCTGTGGCCTGGGAACATGTCTGAGGTTTGATGGTGGAAACCTGTGGCTTGGCAACATGACTAAGGTTTGATTCTGGAAGACTGTGGCCAGGAAGCATGATATCTGGTTGATTCTGGAAACTTGTGTCCTGGGAACATGACTGAGGTTTGTTTCTGGAAGCCTGTGCCCTGGGAACATGACTGAGGTTTGATTCTGGACACCTGTGTCCTGGGAACATGACTGAGGTTTGATGGTTGAAACCTGTGGCCCGCGAACATGACTCAGGTTTGATTCTGGAACCATGTGTCCTGGGAACATGACTGAGGTTTGATTTTGGAAACCTTTGGCCTGGGAAAATGACTGAGGTTTCATTGTGGAAACATGTGGCCTGGGATCATGACTGAGGTTTGATGGTGGAACACTCTGGCCTGGCAAAATGACTGAGGCTTGATTCTGGAACCCTGTGGCCCAGGAACATGAGAACGGTTTGATTCTGGAACCCTGTGGCCTTTAACATGACATCGGTGGATTCTGGAACCCTGTGGCCTGGGAACATGAGAACGGTTTGATTCTGGAACCCTGTGGCCTGGGAACATGGGTGAGGATTGACGGTGGAACCCTGTGGCCTGGCAACATGACTGAGGTTTGATACTGGAAGACTGTCGACAGGAAACATGATATCGGGTTGATTCTGGAAACTTCTGTCCTGGGAACAAGACTGAGGTTTGATTCTGGAACCCTGTGTCCTGGGAATATGACAAAGGTTTGTTGCTGGAAGCCTGTTCCCTGGGTACATGACTGAGGTTTGATTCTGGACACCTGTGTCCTGGGAACATGAGTGATGTTTGATTGTTGAAACCTGTGGCCTGCGAACATGACTCAGGTCTGATTCTGGAACCATGTGTCCTGGGAATATGACTGAGGTTTGATTCTGGAAACCTTTGGCCTGAGAAAATGACTGAGGTTTCATTGTGGAAACATGTGGCCTGGGATCATGACTGAGGTTTGATGGTGGAACACTCTGGCCTGGCAAAATGACTGAGGCTTGATTCTGGAACCCTGTGGCCCGGGAACGTGACTGAGGTTTGATGGCAGAAACCTGTGGCCTGGCAACATGACTGACGTTTGATTCTGGATCCCGGTGGCCTGGGAACATGACTGAGGCGTGATTCTGGAAAACTGTGGCCTGGGAACATGAAATCTGTTTAGATTGTGGAATACTGTGCCCCGGGAACCTGACTGAGCCTTGGTTCTGAAACCCTGTGGACTGGGAACATGACTGAGGTTTTATTCTGGAACCCTGTAGCCTGGGAACATAACTGAGGATTGATTCTGGAACCCTGTGGCCTGGGAACATGATACCGGTGGATTCTGGAACCCTGGGGACTGGGCATGTGACATCTGTTTAGATTGTGGAATACTGTGCCCCGGGAACCTGACTGAGCCTTGGTTCTGGAACCCTGTGGATTGGGAACATGACTGAGGTTTTATTCTAGAACCCTGTAGCCTGGAAACATAACTGAGGATTGATTCTCGAACCCTGTGGCCTGGCAACATGACATCGGTGGATTCTAGAACCCTGTGGCCTGGGAACATGTCTGAGGTTTGATGGTGGAAACCTGTGGCTTGGCAACATGACTAAGGTTTGATTCTGGAAGACTGTGGCCAGGAAGCATGATATCTGGTTGATTCTGGAAACTTGTGTCCTGGGAACATGACTGAGGTTTGTTTCTGGAAGCCTGTGCCCTGGGAACATGACTGAGGTTTGATTCTGGACACCTGTGTCCTGGGAACATGACTGAGGTTTGATGGTTGAAACCTGTGGCCCGCGAACATGACTCAGGTTTGATTCTGGAACCATGTGTCCTGGGAACATGACTGAGGTTTGATTTTGGAAACCTTTGGCCTGGGAAAATGACTGAGGTTTCATTGTGGAAACATGTGGCCTGGGATCATGACTGAGGTTTGATGGTGGAACACTCTGGCCTGGCAAAATGACTGAGGCTTGATTCTGGAACCCTGTGGCCCAGGAACATGAGAACGGTTTGATTCTGGAACCCTGTGGCCTTTAACATGACATCGGTGGATTCTGGAACCCTGTGGCCTGGGAACATGAGAACGGTTTGATTCTGGAACCCTGTGGCCTGGGAACATGGGTGAGGATTGACGGTGGAACCCTGTGGCCTGGCAACATGACTGAGGTTTGATACTGGAAGACTGTCGACAGGAAACATGATATCGGGTTGATTCTGGAAACTTCTGTCCTGGGAACAAGACTGAGGTTTGATTCTGGAACCCTGTGTCCTGGGAATATGACAAAGGTTTGTTGCTGGAAGCCTGTTCCCTGGGTACATGACTGAGGTTTGATTCTGGACACCTGTGTCCTGGGAACATGAGTGATGTTTGATGGTTGAAACCTGTGGCCTGCGAACATGACTCAGGTTTGATTCTGGAACCATGTGTCCTGGGAATATGACTGAGGTTTGATTCTGGAAACCTTTGGCCTGAGAAAATGACTGAGGTTTCATTGTGGAAACATGTGGCCTGGGATCATGACTGAGGTTTGATGGTGGAACACTCTGGCCTGGCAAAATGACTGAGGCTTGATTCTGGAACCCTGTGGCCCGGGAACGTGACTGAGGTTTGATGGCAGAAACCTGTGGCCTGGCAACATGACTGACGTTTGATTCTGGATCCCTGTGGCCTGGGAACATGACTGAGGCGTGATTCTGGAAAACTGTGGCCTGGGAACATGACATCTGTTTAGATTGTGGAATACTGTGCCCCGGGAACCTGACTGAGCCTTGGTTCTGAAACCCTGTGGACTGGGAACATGACTGAGGTTTTATTCTGGAACCCTGTAGCCTGGGAACATAACTGAGGATTGATTCTGGAACCCTGTGGCCTGGGAACATGATACCGGTGGATTCTGGAACCCTGGGGACTGGGCATGTGACATCTGTTTAGATTGTGGAATACTGTGCCCCGGGAACCTGACTGAGCCTTGGTTCTGGAACCCTGTGGATTGGGAACATGACTGAGGTTTTATTCTAGAACCCTGTAGCCTGGAAACATAACTGAGGATTGATTCTCGAACCCTGTGGCCTGGCAACATGACATCGGTGGATTCTAGAACCCTGTGGCCTGGGAACATGTCTGAGGTTTGATGGTGGAAACCTGTGGCTTGGCAACATGACTAAGGTTTGATTCTGGAAGACTGTGGCCAGGAAGCATGATATCTGGTTGATTCTGGAAACTTGTGTCCTGGGAACATGACTGAGGTTTGTTTCTGGAAGCCTGTGCCCTGGGAACATGACTGAGGTTTGATTCTGGACACCTGTGTCCTGGGAACATGACTGAGGTTTGATGGTTGAAACCTGTGGCCCGCGAACATGACTCAGGTTTGATTCTGGAACCATGTGTCCTGGGAACATGACTGAGGTTTGATTTTGGAAACCTTTGGCCTGGGAAAATGACTGAGGTTTCATTGTGGAAACATGTGGCCTGGGATCATGACTGAGGTTTGATGGTGGAACACTCTGGCCTGGCAAAATGACTGAGGCTTGATTCTGGAACCCTGTGGCCCGGGAACATGAGAACGGTTTGATTCTGGAACCCTGTGGCCTTTAACATGACATCGGTGGATTCTGGAACCCTGTGGCCTGGGAACATGAGAACGGTTTGATTCTGGAACCCTGTGGCCTGGGAACATGGGTGAGGATTGATGGTGTAACCCTGTGGCCTGGCAACATGACTGAGGTTTGATACTGGAAGACTGTGGCCAGGAAACATGATATCGGGTTGATTCTGGAAACTTCTGTCCTGGGAACAAGACTGAGGTTTGATTCTGGAACCCTGTGTCCTGGGAACATGAGTGATGTTTGATTGTTGAAACCTGTGGCCTGCGAACATGACTCAGGTTTGCTTCTGGAACCATGTGTCCTGGGAATATGACTGAGGTTTGATTCTGGAAACCTTTGGCCTGAGAAAATGACTGAGGTTTCATTGTGGAAACATGTGGCCTGGGATCATGACTGAGGTTTGATGGTGGAACACTCTGGCCTGGCAAAATGACTGAGGCTTGATTCTGGAACCCTGTGGCCCGGGAACGTGACTGAGGTTTGATGGCAGAAACCTGTGGCCTGGCAACATGACTGACGTTTGATTCTGGATCCCGGTGGCCTGGGAACATGACTGAGGCGTGATTCTGGAAAACTGTGGCCTGGGAACATGACATCTGTTTAGATTGTGGAATACTGTGCCCCGGGAACCTGACTGAGCCTTGGTTCTGAAACCCTGTGGACTGGGAACATGACTGAGGTTTTATTCTGGAACCCTGTAGCCTGGGAACATAACTGAGGATTGATTCTGGAACCCTGTGTTCTGGGAACATGATACCGGTGGATTCTGGAACCCTGGGGACTGGGCATGTGACATCTGTTTAGATTGTGGAATACTGTGCCCCGGGAACCTGACTGAGCCTTGGTTCTGGAACCCTGTGGATTGGGAACATGACTGAGGTTTTATTCTAGAACCCTGTAGCCTGGAAACATAACTGAGGATTGATTCTCGAACCCTGTGGCCTGGCAACATGACATCGGTGGATTCTAGAACCCTGTGGCCTGGGAACATGTCTGAGGTTTGATGGTGGAAACCTGTGGCTTGGCAACATGACTAAGGTTTGATTCTGGAAGACTGTGGCCAGGAAGCATGATATCTGGTTGATTCTGGAAACTTGTGTCCTGGGAACATGACTGAGGTTTGTTTCTGGAAGCCTGTGCCCTGGGAACATGACTGAGGTTTGATTCTGGACACCTGTGTCCTGGGAACATGACTGAGGTTTGATGGTTGAAACCTGTGGCCCGCGAACATGACTCAGGTTTGATTCTGGAACCATGTGTCCTGGGAACATGACTGAGGTTTGATTTTGGAAACCTTTGGCCTGGGAAAATGACTGAGGTTTCATTGTGGAAACATGTGGCCTGGGATCATGACTGAGGTTTGATGGTCAACACTCTGGCCTGGCAAAATGACTGAGGCTTGATTCTGGAACCCTGTGGCCCGGGAACATGAGAACGGTTTGATTCTGGAACCCTGTGGCCTTTAACATGACATCGGTGGATTCTGGAACCCTGTGGCCTGGGAACATGAGAACGGTTTGATTCTGGAACCCTGTGGCCTGGGAACATGAGTGAGGATTGATGGTGGAACCCTGTGGCCTGGCAACATGACTGAGGTTTGATACTGGAAGACTGTGGCCAGGAAACATGATATCGGGTTGATTCTGGAAACTTCTGTCCTGGGAACAAGACTGAGGTTTGATTCTGGAACCCTGTGTCCTGGGAATATGACAAAGGTTTGTTGCTGGAAGCCTGTTCCCTGGGTACATGACTGAGGTTTGATTCTGGACACCTGTGTCCTGGGAACATGAGTGATGTTTGATTGTTGAAACCTGTGGCCTGCGAACATGACTCAGGTCTGATTCTGGAACCATGTGTCCTGGGAATATGACTGAGGTTTGATTCTGGAAACCTTTGGCCTGAGAAAATGACTGAGGTTTCATTGTGGAAACATGTGGCCTGGGATCATGACTGAGGTTTGATGGTGGAACACTCTGGCCTGGCAAAATGACTGAGGCTTGATTCTGGAACCCTGTGGCCCGGGAACGTGACTGAGGTTTGATGGCAGAAACCTGTGGCCTGGCAACATGACTGACGTTTGATTCTGGATCCCGGTGGCCTGGGAACATGACTGAGGCGTGATTCTGGAAAACTGTGGCCTGGGAACATGAAATCTGTTTAGATTGTGGAATACTGTGCCCCGGGAACCTGACTGAGCCTTGGTTCTGAAACCCTGTGGACTGGGAACATGACTGAGGTTTTATTCTGGAACCCTGTAGCCTGGGAACATAACTGAGGATTGATTCTGGAACCCTGTGGCCTGGGAACATGATACCGGTGGATTCTGGAACCCTGGGGACTGGGCATGTGACATCTGTTTAGATTGTGGAATACTGTGCCCCGGGAACCTGACTGAGCCTTGGTTCTGGAACCCTGTGGATTGGGAACATGACTGAGGTTTTATTCTAGAACCCTGTAGCCTGGAAACATAACTGAGGATTGATTCTCGAACCCTGTGGCCTGGCAACATGACATCGGTGGATTCTAGAACCCTGTGGCCTGGGAACATGTCTGAGGTTTGATGGTGGAAACCTGTGGCTTGGCAACATGACTAAGGTTTGATTCTGGAAGACTGTGGCCAGGAAGCATGATATCTGGTTGATTCTGGAAACTTGTGTCCTGGGAACATGACTGAGGTTTGTTTCTGGAAGCCTGTGCCCTGGGAACATGACTGAGGTTTGATTCTGGACACCTGTGTCCTGGGAACATGACTGAGGTTTGATGGTTGAAACCTGTGGCCCGCGAACATGACTCAGGTTTGATTCTGGAACCATGTGTCCTGGGAACATGACTGAGGTTTGATTTTGGAAACCTTTGGCCTGGGAAAATGACTGAGGTTTCATTGTGGAAACATGTGGCCTGGGATCATGACTGAGGTTTGATGGTGGAACACTCTGGCCTGGCAAAATGACTGAGGCTTGATTCTGGAACCCTGTGGCCCAGGAACATGAGAACGGTTTGATTCTGGAACCCTGTGGCCTTTAACATGACATCGGTGGATTCTGGAACCCTGTGGCCTGGGAACATGAGAACGGTTTGATTCTGGAACCCTGTGGCCTGGGAACATGGGTGAGGATTGACGGTGGAACCCTGTGGCCTGGCAACATGACTGAGGTTTGATACTGGAAGACTGTCGACAGGAAACATGATATCGGGTTGATTCTGGAAACTTCTGTCCTGGGAACAAGACTGAGGTTTGATTCTGGAACCCTGTGTCCTGGGAATATGACAAAGGTTTGTTGCTGGAAGCCTGTTCCCTGGGTACATGACTGAGGTTTGATTCTGGACACCTGTGTCCTGGGAACATGAGTGATGTTTGATGGTTGAAACCTGTGGCCTGCGAACATGACTCAGGTTTGATTCTGGAACCATGTGTCCTGGGAATATGACTGAGGTTTGATTCTGGAAACCTTTGGCCTGAGAAAATGACTGAGGTTTCATTGTGGAAACATGTGGCCTGGGATCATGACTGAGGTTTGATGGTGGAACACTCTGGCCTGGCAAAATGACTGAGGCTTGATTCTGGAACCCTGTGGCCCGGGAACGTGACTGAGGTTTGATGGCAGAAACCTGTGGCCTGGCAACATGACTGACGTTTGATTCTGGATCCCTGTGGCCTGGGAACATGACTGAGGCGTGATTCTGGAAAACTGTGGCCTGGGAACATGACATCTGTTTAGATTGTGGAATACTGTGCCCCGGGAACCTGACTGAGCCTTGGTTCTGAAACCCTGTGGACTGGGAACATGACTGAGGTTTTATTCTGGAACCCTGTAGCCTGGGAACATAACTGAGGATTGATTCTGGAACCCTGTGGCCTGGGAACATGATACCGGTGGATTCTGGAACCCTGGGGACTGGGCATGTGACATCTGTTTAGATTGTGGAATACTGTGCCCCGGGAACCTGACTGAGCCTTGGTTCTGGAACCCTGTGGATTGGGAACATGACTGAGGTTTTATTCTAGAACCCTGTAGCCTGGAAACATAACTGAGGATTGATTCTCGAACCCTGTGGCCTGGCAACATGACATCGGTGGATTCTAGAACCCTGTGGCCTGGGAACATGTCTGAGGTTTGATGGTGGAAACCTGTGGCTTGGCAACATGACTAAGGTTTGATTCTGGAAGACTGTGGCCAGGAAGCATGATATCTGGTTGATTCTGGAAACTTGTGTCCTGGGAACATGACTGAGGTTTGTTTCTGGAAGCCTGTGCCCTGGGAACATGACTGAGGTTTGATTCTGGACACCTGTGTCCTGGGAACATGACTGAGGTTTGATGGTTGAAACCTGTGGCCCGCGAACATGACTCAGGTTTGATTCTGGAACCATGTGTCCTGGGAACATGACTGAGGTTTGATTTTGGAAACCTTTGGCCTGGGAAAATGACTGAGGTTTCATTGTGGAAACATGTGGCCTGGGATCATGACTGAGGTTTGATGGTGGAACACTCTGGCCTGGCAAAATGACTGAGGCTTGATTCTGGAACCCTGTGGCCCGGGAACATGAGAACGGTTTGATTCTGGAACCCTGTGGCCTTTAACATGACATCGGTGGATTCTGGAACCCTGTGGCCTGGGAACATGAGAACGGTTTGATTCTGGAACCCTGTGGCCTGGGAACATGAGTGAGGATTGATGGTGGAACCCTGTGGCCTGGCAACATGACTGAGGTTTGATACTGGAAGACTGTGGCCAGGAAACATGATATCGGGTTGATTCTGGAAACTTCTGTCCTGGGAACAAGACTGAGGTTTGATTCTGGAACCCTGTGTCCTGGGAATATGACAAAGGTTTGTTGCTGGAAGCCTGTTCCCTGGGTACATGACTGAGGTTTGATTCTGGACACCTGTGTCCTGGGAACATGAGTGATGTTTGATGGTTGAAACCTGTGGCCTGCGAACATGACTCAGGTTTGATTCTGGAACCATGTGTCCTGGGAATATGACTGAGGTTTGATTCTGGAAACCTTTGGCCTGAGAAAATGACTGAGGTTTCATTGTGGAAACATGTGGCCTGGGATCATGACTGAGGTTTGATGGTGGAACACTCTGGCCTGGCAAAATGACTGAGGCTTGATTCTGGAACCCTGTGGCCCGGGAACGTGACTGAGGTTTGATGGCAGAAACCTGTGGCCTGGCAACATGACTGACGTTTGATTCTGGATCCCTGTGGCCTGGGAACATGACTGAGGCGTGATTCTGGAAAACTGTGGCCTGGGAACATGACATCTGTTTAGATTGTGGAATACTGTGCCCCGGGAACCTGACTGAGCCTTGGTTCTGAAACCCTGTGGACTGGGAACATGACTGAGGTTTTATTCTGGAACCCTGTAGCCTGGGAACATAACTGAGGATTGATTCTGGAACCCTGTGGCCTGGGAACATGATACCGGTGGATTCTGGAACCCTGGGGACTGGGCATGTGACATCTGTTTAGATTGTGGAATACTGTGCCCCGGGAACCTGACTGAGCCTTGGTTCTGGAACCCTGTGGATTGGGAACATGACTGAGGTTTTATTCTAGAACCCTGTAGCCTGGAAACATAACTGAGGATTGATTCTCGAACCCTGTGGCCTGGCAACATGACATCGGTGGATTCTAGAACCCTGTGGCCTGGGAACATGTCTGAGGTTTGATGGTGGAAACCTGTGGCTTGGCAACATGACTAAGGTTTGATTCTGGAAGACTGTGGCCAGGAAGCATGATATCTGGTTGATTCTGGAAACTTGTGTCCTGGGAACATGACTGAGGTTTGTTTCTGGAAGCCTGTGCCCTGGGAACATGACTGAGGTTTGATTCTGGACACCTGTGTCCTGGGAACATGACTGAGGTTTGATGGTTGAAACCTGTGGCCCGCGAACATGACTCAGGTTTGATTCTGGAACCATGTGTCCTGGGAACATGACTGAGGTTTGATTTTGGAAACCTTTGGCCTGGGAAAATGACTGAGGTTTCATTGTGGAAACATGTGGCCTGGGATCATGACTGAGGTTTGATGGTGGAACACTCTGGCCTGGCAAAATGACTGAGGCTTGATTCTGGAACCCTGTGGCCCGGGAACATGAGAACGGTTTGATTCTGGAACCCTGTGGCCTTTAACATGACATCGGTGGATTCTGGAACCCTGTGGCCTGGGAACATGAGAACGGTTTGATTCTGGAACCCTGTGGCCTGGGAACATGGGTGAGGATTGATGGTGTAACCCTGTGGCCTGGCAACATGACTGAGGTTTGATACTGGAAGACTGTGGCCAGGAAACATGATATCGGGTTGATTCTGGAAACTTCTGTCCTGGGAACAAGACTGAGGTTTGATTCTGGAACCCTGTGTCCTGGGAACATGAGTGATGTTTGATTGTTGAAACCTGTGGCCTGCGAACATGACTCAGGTTTGCTTCTGGAACCATGTGTCCTGGGAATATGACTGAGGTTTGATTCTGGAAACCTTTGGCCTGAGAAAATGACTGAGGTTTCATTGTGGAAACATGTGGCCTGGGATCATGACTGAGGTTTGATGGTGGAACACTCTGGCCTGGCAAAATGACTGAGGCTTGATTCTGGAACCCTGTGGCCCGGGAACGTGACTGAGGTTTGATGGCAGAAACCTGTGGCCTGGCAACATGACTGACGTTTGATTCTGGATCCCGGTGGCCTGGGAACATGACTGAGGCGTGATTCTGGAAAACTGTGGCCTGGGAACATGACATCTGTTTAGATTGTGGAATACTGTGCCCCGGGAACCTGACTGAGCCTTGGTTCTGAAACCCTGTGGACTGGGAACATGACTGAGGTTTTATTCTGGAACCCTGTAGCCTGGGAACATAACTGAGGATTGATTCTGGAACCCTGTGTTCTGGGAACATGATACCGGTGGATTCTGGAACCCTGGGGACTGGGCATGTGACATCTGTTTAGATTGTGGAATACTGTGCCCCGGGAACCTGACTGAGCCTTGGTTCTGGAACCCTGTGGATTGGGAACATGACTGAGGTTTTATTCTAGAACCCTGTAGCCTGGAAACATAACTGAGGATTGATTCTCGAACCCTGTGGCCTGGCAACATGACATCGGTGGATTCTAGAACCCTGTGGCCTGGGAACATGTCTGAGGTTTGATGGTGGAAACCTGTGGCTTGGCAACATGACTAAGGTTTGATTCTGGAAGACTGTGGCCAGGAAGCATGATATCTGGTTGATTCTGGAAACTTGTGTCCTGGGAACATGACTGAGGTTTGTTTCTGGAAGCCTGTGCCCTGGGAACATGACTGAGGTTTGATTCTGGACACCTGTGTCCTGGGAACATGACTGAGGTTTGATGCTTGAAACCTGTGGCCCGCGAACATGACTCAGGTTTGATTCTGGAACCATGTGTCCTGGGAACATGACTGAGGTTTGATTTTGGAAACCTTTGGCCTGGGAAAATGACTGAGGTTTCATTGTGGAAACATGTGGCCTGGGATCATGACTGAGGTTTGATGGTCAACACTCTGGCCTGGCAAAATGACTGAGGCTTGATTCTGGAACCCTGTGGCCCGGGAACATGAGAACGGTTTGATTCTGGAACCCTGTGGCCTTTAACATGACATCGGTGGATTCTGGAACCCTGTGGCCTGGGAACATGAGAACGGTTTGATTCTGGAACCCTGTGGCCTGGGAACATGAGTGAGGATTGATGGTGGAACCCTGTGGCCTGGCAACATGACTGAGGTTTGATACTGGAAGACTGTGGCCAGGAAACATGATATCGGGTTGATTCTGGAAACTTCTGTCCTGGGAACAAGACTGAGGTTTGATTCTGGAACCCTGTGTCCTGGGAATATGACAAAGGTTTGTTGCTGGAAGCCTGTTCCCTGGGTACATGACTGAGGTTTGATTCTGGACACCTGTGTCCTGGGAACATGAGTGATGTTTGATTGTTGAAACCTGTGGCCTGCGAACATGACTCAGGTCTGATTCTGGAACCATGTGTCCTGGGAATATGACTGAGGTTTGATTCTGGAAACCTTTGGCCTGAGAAAATGACTGAGGTTTCATTGTGGAAACATGTGGCCTGGGATCATGACTGAGGTTTGATGGTGGAACACTCTGGCCTGGCAAAATGACTGAGGCTTGATTCTGGAACCCTGTGGCCCGGGAACGTGACTGAGGTTTGATGGCAGAAACCTGTGGCCTGGCAACATGACTGACGTTTGATTCTGGATCCCGGTGGCCTGGGAACATGACTGAGGCGTGATTCTGGAAAACTGTGGCCTGGGAACATGAAATCTGTTTAGATTGTGGAATACTGTGCCCCGGGAACCTGACTGAGCCTTGGTTCTGAAACCCTGTGGACTGGGAACATGACTGAGGTTTTATTCTGGAACCCTGTAGCCTGGGAACATAACTGAGGATTGATTCTGGAACCCTGTGGCCTGGGAACATGATACCGGTGGATTCTGGAACCCTGGGGACTGGGCATGTGACATCTGTTTAGATTGTGGAATACTGTGCCCCGGGAACCTGACTGAGCCTTGGTTCTGGAACCCTGTGGATTGGGAACATGACTGAGGTTTTATTCTAGAACCCTGTAGCCTGGAAACATAACTGAGGATTGATTCTCGAACCCTGTGGCCTGGCAACATGACATCGGTGGATTCTAGAACCCTGTGGCCTGGGAACATGTCTGAGGTTTGATGGTGGAAACCTGTGGCTTGGCAACATGACTAAGGTTTGATTCTGGAAGACTGTGGCCAGGAAGCATGATATCTGGTTGATTCTGGAAACTTGTGTCCTGGGAACATGACTGAGGTTTGTTTCTGGAAGCCTGTGCCCTGGGAACATGACTGAGGTTTGATTCTGGACACCTGTGTCCTGGGAACATGACTGAGGTTTGATGGTTGAAACCTGTGGCCCGCGAACATGACTCAGGTTTGATTCTGGAACCATGTGTCCTGGGAACATGACTGAGGTTTGATTTTGGAAACCTTTGGCCTGGGAAAATGACTGAGGTTTCATTGTGGAAACATGTGGCCTGGGATCATGACTGAGGTTTGATGGTGGAACACTCTGGCCTGGCAAAATGACTGAGGCTTGATTCTGGAACCCTGTGGCCCAGGAACATGAGAACGGTTTGATTCTGGAACCCTGTGGCCTTTAACATGACATCGGTGGATTCTGGAACCCTGTGGCCTGGGAACATGAGAACGGTTTGATTCTGGAACCCTGTGGCCTGGGAACATGGGTGAGGATTGACGGTGGAACCCTGTGGCCTGGCAACATGACTGAGGTTTGATACTGGAAGACTGTCGACAGGAAACATGATATCGGGTTGATTCTGGAAACTTCTGTCCTGGGAACAAGACTGAGGTTTGATTCTGGAACCCTGTGTCCTGGGAATATGACAAAGGTTTGTTGCTGGAAGCCTGTTCCCTGGGTACATGACTGAGGTTTGATTCTGGACACCTGTGTCCTGGGAACATGAGTGATGTTTGATGGTTGAAACCTGTGGCCTGCGAACATGACTCAGGTTTGATTCTGGAACCATGTGTCCTGGGAATATGACTGAGGTTTGATTCTGGAAACCTTTGGCCTGAGAAAATGACTGAGGTTTCATTGTGGA
Organism: Balaenoptera physalus; assembly: GCF_965194825.1. Classification (NCBI taxonomy): domain Eukaryota; kingdom Metazoa; phylum Chordata; class Mammalia; order Artiodactyla; family Balaenopteridae; genus Balaenoptera; species Balaenoptera physalus. The sequence goes on along the minus strand of NW_028126246.1, from coordinate 429,433 downwards.
AACATGTGGCCTGGGATCATGACTGAGGTTTGATGGTGGAACACTCTGGCCTGGCAAAATGACTGAGGCTTGATTCTGGAACCCTGTGGCCCGGGAACGTTACTGAGGTTTGATGGCAGAAACCTGTGGCCTGGCAACATGACTGACGTTTGATTCTGGATCCCTGTGGCCTGGGAACATGACTGAGGCGTGATTCTGGAAAACTGTGGCCTGGGAACATGACATCTGTTTAGATTGTGGAATACTGTGCCCCGGGAACCTGACTGAGCCTTGGTTCTGAAACCCTGTGGACTGGGAACATGACTGAGGTTTTATTCTGGAACCCTGTAGCCTGGGAACATAACTGAGGATTGATTCTGGAACCCTGTGGCCTGGGAACATGATACCGGTGGATTCTGGAACCCTGGGGACTGGGCATGTGACATCTGTTTAGATTGTGGAATACTGTGCCCCGGGAACCTGACTGAGCCTTGGTTCTGGAACCCTGTGGATTGGGAACATGACTGAGGTTTTATTCTAGAACCCTGTAGCCTGGAAACATAACTGAGGATTGATTCTCGAACCCTGTGGCCTGGCAACATGACATCGGTGGATTCTAGAACCCTGTGGCCTGGGAACATGTCTGAGGTTTGATGGTGGAAACCTGTGGCTTGGCAACATGACTAAGGTTTGATTCTGGAAGACTGTGGCCAGGAAGCATGATATCTGGTTGATTCTGGAAACTTGTGTCCTGGGAACATGACTGAGGTTTGTTTCTGGAAGCCTGTGCCCTGGGAACATGACTGAGGTTTGATTCTGGACACCTGTGTCCTGGGAACATGACTGAGGTTTGATGGTTGAAACCTGTGGCCCGCGAACATGACTCAGGTTTGATTCTGGAACCATGTGTCCTGGGAACATGACTGAGGTTTGATTTTGGAAACCTTTGGCCTGGGAAAATGACTGAGGTTTCATTGTGGAAACATGTGGCCTGGGATCATGACTGAGGTTTGATGGTGGAACACTCTGGCCTGGCAAAATGACTGAGGCTTGATTCTGGAACCCTGTGGCCCGGGAACATGAGAACGGTTTGATTCTGGAACCCTGTGGCCTTTAACATGACATCGGTGGATTCTGGAACCCTGTGGCCTGGGAACATGAGAACGGTTTGATTCTGGAACCCTGTGGCCTGGGAACATGAGTGAGGATTGATGGTGGAACCCTGTGGCCTGGCAACATGACTGAGGTTTGATACTGGAAGACTGTGGCCAGGAAACATGATATCGGGTTGATTCTGGAAACTTCTGTCCTGGGAACAAGACTGAGGTTTGATTCTGGAACCCTGTGTCCTGGGAATATGACAAAGGTTTGTTGCTGGAAGCCTGTTCCCTGGGTACATGACTGAGGTTTGATTCTGGACACCTGTGTCCTGGGAACATGAGTGATGTTTGATGGTTGAAACCTGTGGCCTGCGAACATGACTCAGGTTTCATTCTGGAACCATGTGTCCTGGGAATATGACTGAGGTTTGATTCTGGAAACCTTTGGCCTGAGAAAATGACTGAGGTTTCATTGTGGAAACATGTGGCCTGGGATCATGACTGAGGTTTGATGGTGGAACACTCTGGCCTGGCAAAATGACTGAGGCTTGATTCTGGAACCCTGTGGCCCGGGAACGTGACTGAGGTTTGATGGCAGAAACCTGTGGCCTGGCAACATGACTGACGTTTGATTCTGGATCCCGGTGGCCTGGGAACATGACTGAGGCGTGATTCTGGAAAACTGTGGCCTGGGAACATGACATCTGTTTAGATTGTGGAATACTGTGCCCCGGGAACCTGACTGAGCCTTGGTTCTGAAATCCTGTGGACTGGGAACATGACTGAGGTTTTATTCTGGAACCCTGTAGCCTGGGAACATAACTGAGGATTGATTCTGGAACCCTGTGGCCTGGGAACATGATACCGGTGGATTCTGGAACCCTGGGGACTGGGCATGTGACATCTGTTTAGATTGTGGAATACTGTGCCCCGGGAACCTGACTGAGCCTTGGTTCTGGAACCCTGTGGATTGGGAACATGACTGAGGTTTTATTCTAGAACCCTGTAGCCTGGAAACATAACTGAGGATTGATTCTCGAACCCTGTGGCCTGGCAACATGACATCGGTGGATTCTAGAACCCTGTGGCCTGGGAACATGTCTGAGGTTTGATGGTGGAAACCTGTGGCTTGGCAACATGACTAAGGTTTGATTCTGGAAGACTGTGGCCAGGAAGCATGATATCTGGTTGATTCTGGAAACTTGTGTCCTGGGAACATGACTGAGGTTTGTTTCTGGAAGCCTGTGCCCTGGGAACATGACTGAGGTTTGATTCTGGACACCTGTGTCCTGGGAACATGACTGAGGTTTGATGGTTGAAACCTGTGGCCCGCGAACATGACTCAGGTTTGATTCTGGAACCATGTGTCCTGGGAACATGACTGAGGTTTGATTTTGGAAACCTTTGGCCTGGGAAAATGACTGAGGTTTCATTGTGGAAACATGTGGCCTGGGATCATGACTGAGGTTTGATGGTGGAACACTCTGGCCTGGCAAAATGACTGAGGCTTGATTCTGGAACCCTGTGGCCCGGGAACATGAGAACGGTTTGATTCTGGAACCCTGTGGCCTTTAACATGACATCGGTGGATTCTGGAACCCTGTGGCCTGGGAACATGCGAACGGTTTGATTCTGGAACCCTGTGGCCTGGGAACATGAGTGAGGATTGATGGTGGAACCCTGTGGCCTGGCAACATGACTGAGGTTTGATACTGGAAGACTGTGGCCAGGAAACATGATATCGGGTTGATTCTGGAAACTTCTGTCCTGGGAACAAGACTGAGGTTTGATTCTGGAACCCTGTGTCCTGGGAATATGACAAAGGTTTGTTGCTGGAAGCCTGTTCCCTGGGTACATGACTGAGGTTTGATTCTGGACACCTGTGTCCTGGGAACATGAGTGATGTTTGATGGTTGAAACCTGTGGCCTGCGAACATGACTCAGGTTTGATTCTGGAACCATGTGTCCTGGGATTATGACTGAGGTTTGATTCTGGAAACCTTTGGCCTGAGAAAATGACTGAGGTTTCATTGTGGAAACATGTGGCCTGGGATCATGACTGAGGTTTGATGGTGGAACACTCTGGCCTGGCAAAATGACTGAGGCTTGATTCTGGAACCCTGTGGCCCGGGAACGTGACTGAGGTTTGATGGCAGAAACCTGTGGCCTGGCAACATGACTGACGTTTGATTCTGGATCCCGGTGGCCTGGGAACATGACTGAGGCGTGATTCTGGAAAACTGTGGCCTGGGAACATGACATCTGTTTAGATTGTGGAATACTGTGCCCCGGGAACCTGACTGAGCCTTGGTTCTGAAATCCTGTGGACTGGGAACATGACTGAGGTTTTATTCTGGAACCCTGTAGCCTGGGAACATAACTGAGGATTGATTCTGGAACCCTGTGGCCTGGGAACATGATACCGGTGGATTCTGGAACCCTGGGGACTGGGCATGTGACATCTGTTTAGATTGTGGAATACTGTGCCCCGGGAACCTGACTGAGCCTTGGTTCTTGCACCCTGTGGATTGGGAACATGACTGAGGATTTATTCTAGAACCCTGTAGCCTGGAAACATAACTGAGGATTGATTCTCGAACCCTGTGGCCTGGGAACATGACATCGGTGGATTCTAGAACCCTGTGGCCTGGGAACATGTCTGAGGTTTGATGGTGGAAACCTGTGGCTTGGCAACATGACTAAGGTTTGATTCTGGAAGACTGTGGCCAGGAAGCATGATATCTGGTTGATTCTGGAAACTTGTGTCCTGGGAACATGACTGAGGTTTGTTTCTGGAAGCCTGTGCCCTGGGAACATGACTGAGGTTTGATTCTGGACACCTGTGTCCTGGGAACATGACTGAGGTTTGATGGTTGAAACCTGTGGCCCGCGAACATGACTCAGGTTTGATTCTGGAACCATGTGTCCTGGGAACATGACTGAGGTTTGATTTTGGAAACCTTTGGCCTGGGAAAATGACTGAGGTTTCATTGTGGAAACATGTGGCCTGGGATCATGACTGAGGTTTGATGGTCAACACTCTGGCCTGGCAAAATGACTGAGGCTTGATTCTGGAACCCTGTGGCCCGGGAACATGAGAACGGTTTGATTCTGGAACCCTGTGGCCTTTAACATGACATCGGTGGATTCTGGAACCCTGTGGCCTGGGAACATGAGAACGGTTTGATTCTGGAACCCTGTGGCCTGGGAACATGAGTGAGGATTGATGGTGGAACCCTGTGGCCTGGCAACATGACTGAGGTTTGATACTGGAAGACTGTGGCCAGGAAACATGATATCGGGTTGATTCTGGAAACTTCTGTCCTGGGAACAAGACTGAGGTTTGATTCTGGAACCCTGTGTCCTGGGAATATGACAAAGGTTTGTTGCTGGAAGCCTGTTCCCTGGGTACATGACTGAGGTTTGATTCTGGACACATGTGTCCTGGGAACATGAGTGATGTTTGATTGTTGAAACCTGTGGCCTGCGAACATGACTCAGGTTTGATTCTGGAACCATGTGTCCTGGGAATATGACTGAGGTTTGATTCTGGAAACCTTTGGCCTGAGAAAATGACTGAGGTTTCATTGTGGAAACATGTGGCCTGGGATCATGACTGAGGTTTGATGGTGGAACACTCTGGCCTGGCAAAATGACTGAGGCTTGATTCTGGAACCCTGTGGCCCGGGAACGTGACTGAGGTTTGATGGCAGAAACCTGTGGCCTGGCAACATGACTGACGTTTGATTCTGGATCCCGGGGGCCTGGGAACATGACTGAGGCGTGATTCTGGAAAATTGTGGCCTGGGAACATGAAATCTGTTTAGATTGTGGAATACTGTGCCCCGGGAACCTGACTGAGCCTTGGTTCTGAAACCCTGTGGACTGGGAACATGACTGAGGTTTTATTCTGGAACCCTGTAGCCTGGGAACATAACTGAGGATTGATTCTGGAACCCTGTGGCCTGGGAACATGATACCGGTGGATTCTGGAACCCTGGGGACTGGGCATGTGACATCTGTTTAGATTGTGGAATACTGTGCCCCGGGAACCTGACTGAGCCTTGGTTCTGGAACCCTGTGGATTGGGAACATGACTGAGGTTTTATTCTAGAACCCTGTAGCCTGGAAACATAACTGAGGATTGATTCTCGAACCCTGTGGCCTGGCAACATGACATCGGTGGATTCTAGAACCCTGTGGCCTGGGAACATGTCTGAGGTTTGATGGTGGAAACCTGTGGCTTGGCAACATGACTAAGGTTTGATTCTGGAAGACTGTGGCCAGGAAGCATGATATCTGGTTGATTCTGGAAACTTGTGTCCTGGGAACATGACTGAGGTTTGTTTCTGGAAGCCTGTGCCCTGGGAACATGACTGAGGTTTGATTCTGGACACCTGTGTCCTGGGAACATGACTGAGGTTTGATGGTTGAAACCTGTGGCCCGCGAACATGACTCAGGTTTGATTCTGGAACCATGTGTCCTGGGAACATGACTGAGGTTTGATTTTGGAAACCTTTGGCCTGGGAAAATGACTGAGGTTTCATTGTGGAAACATGTGGCCTGGGATCATGACTGAGGTTTGATGGTGGAACACTCTGGCCTGGCAAAATGACTGAGGCTTGATTCTGGAACCCTGTGGCCTGGGAACATGAGAACGGTTTGATTCTGGAACCCTGGGGACTGGGCATGTGACATCTGTTTAGATTGTGGAATACTGTGCCCCGGGAACCTGACTGAGCCTTGGTTCTTGCACCCTGTGGATTGGGAACATGACTGAGGATTTATTCTAGAACCCTCTAGCCTGGAAACATAACTGAGGATTGATTCTCGAACCCTGTGGCCTGGGAACATGACATCGGTGGATTCTAGAACCCTGTGGCCTGGGAACATGTCTGAGGTTTGATGGTGGAAACCTGTGGCTTGGCAACATGACTAAGGTTTGATTCTGGAAGACTGTGGCCAGGAAGCATGATATCTGGTTGATTCTGGAAACTTGTGTCCTGGGAACATGACTGAGGTTTGTTTCTGGAAGCCTGTGCCCTGGGAACATGACTGAGGTTTGATTCTGGACACCTGTGTCCTGGGAACATGACTGAGGTTTGATGGTTGAAACCTGTGGCCCGCGAACATGACTCAGGTTTGATTCTGGAACCATGTGTCCTGGGAACATGACTGAGGTTTGATTTTGGAAACCTTTGGCCTGGGAAAATGACTGAGGTTTCATTGTGGAAACATGTGGCCTGGGATCATGACTGAGGTTTGATGGTGGAACACTCTGGCCTGGCAAAATGACTGAGGCTTGATTCTGGAACCCTGTGGCCCGGGAACATGAGAACGGTTTGATTCTGGAACCCTGTGGCCTTTAACATGACATCGGTGGATTCTGGAACCCTGTGGCCTGGGAACATGAGAACGGTTTGATTCTGGAACCCTGTGGCCTGGGAACATGGGTGAGGATTGATGGTGTAACCCTGTGGCCTGGCAACATGACTGAGGTTTGATACTGGAAGACTGTGGCCAGGAAACATGATATCGGGTTGATTCTGGAAACTTCTGTCCTGGGAACAAGACTGAGGTTTGATTCTGGAACCCTGTGTCCTGGGAATATGACAAAGGTTTGTTGCTGGAAGCCTGTTCCCTGGGTACATGACTGAGGTTTGATTCTGGACACCTGTGTCCTGGGAACATGAGTGATGTTTGATTGTTGAAACCTGTGGCCTGCGAACATGACTCAGGTTTGCTTCTGGAACCATGTGTCCTGGGAATATGACTGAGGTTTGATTCTGGAAACCTTTGGCCTGAGAAAATGACTGAGGTTTCATTGTGGAAACATGTGGCCTGGGATCATGACTGAGGTTTGATGGTGGAACACTCTGGCCTGGCAAAATGACTGAGGCTTGATTCTGGAACCCTGTGGCCCGGGAACGTGACTGAGGTTTGATGGCAGAAACCTGTGGCCTGGCAACATGACTGACGTTTGATTCTGGATCCCGGTGGCCTGGGAACATGACTGAGGCGTGATTCTGGAAAACTGTGGCCTGGGAACATGACATCTGTTTAGATTGTGGAATACTGTGCCCCGGGAACCTGACTGAGCCTTGGTTCTGAAACCCTGTGGACTGGGAACATGACTGAGGTTTTATTCTGGAACCCTGTAGCCTGGGAACATAACTGAGGATTGATTCTGGAACCCTGTGGCCTGGGAACATGATACCGGTGGATTCTGGAACCCTGGGGACTGGGCATGTGACATCTGTTTAGATTGTGGAATACTGTGCCCCGGGAACCTGACTGAGCCTTGGTTCTGGAACCCTGTGGATTGGGAACATGACTGAGGTTTTATTCTAGAACCCTGTAGCCTGGAAACATAACTGAGGATTGATTCTCGAACCCTGTGGCCTGGCAACATGACATCGGTGGATTCTAGAACCCTGTGGCCTGGGAACATGTCTGAGGTTTGATGGTGGAAACCTGTGGCTTGGCAACATGACTAAGGTTTGATTCTGGAAGACTGTGGCCAGGAAGCATGATATCTGGTTGATTCTGGAAACTTGTGTCCTGGGAACATGACTGAGGTTTGTTTCTGGAAGCCTGTGCCCTGGGAACATGACTGAGGTTTGATTCTGGACACCTGTGTCCTGGGAACATGACTGAGGTTTGATGGTTGAAAGCTGTGGCCCGCGCACATGACTCAGGTTTGATTCTGGAACCATGTGTCCTGGGAACATGACTGAGGTTTGATTTTGGAAACCTTTGGCCTGGGAAAATGACTGAGGTTTCATTGTGGAAACATGTGGCCTGGGATCATGACTGAGGTTTGATGGTCAACACTCTGGCCTGGCAAAATGACTGAGGCTTGATTCTGGAACCCTGTGGCCCGGGAACATGAGAACGGTTTGATTCTGGAACCCTGTGGCCTTTAACATGACATCGGTGGATTCTGGAACCCTGTGGCCTGGGAACATGAGAACGGTTTGATTCTGGAACCCTGTGGCCTGGGAACATGAGTGAGGATTGATGGTGGAACCCTGTGGCCTGGCAACATGACTGAGGTTTGATACTGGAAGACTGTGGCCAGGAAACATGATATCGGGTTGATTCTGGAAACTTCTGTCCTGGGAACAAGACTGAGGTTTGATTCTGGAACCCTGTGTCCTGGGAATATGACAAAGGTTTGTTGCTGGAAGCCTGTTCCCTGGGTACATGACTGAGGTTTGATTCTGGACACCTGTGTCCTGGGAACATGAGTGATGTTTGATTGTTGAAACCTGTGGCCTGCGAACATGACTCAGGTCTGATTCTGGAACCATGTGTCCTGGGAATATGACTGAGGTTTGATTCTGGAAACCTTTGGCCTGAGAAAATGACTGAGGTTTCATTGTGGAAACATGTGGCCTGGGATCATGACTGAGGTTTGATGGTGGAACACTCTGGCCTGGCAAAATGACTGAGGCTTGATTCTGGAACCCTGTGGCCCGGGAACGTGACTGAGGTTTGATGGCAGAAACCTGTGGCCTGGCAACATGACTGACGTTTGATTCTGGATCCCGGTGGCCTGGGAACATGACTGAGGCGTGATTCTGGAAAACTGTGGCCTGGGAACATGAAATCTGTTTAGATTGTGGAATACTGTGCCCCGGGAACCTGACTGAGCCTTGGTTCTGAAACCCTGTGGACTGGGAACATGACTGAGGTTTTATTCTGGAACCCTGTAGCCTGGGAACATAACTGAGGATTGATTCTGGAACCCTGTGGCCTGGGAACATGATACCGGTGGATTCTGGAACCCTGGGGACTGGGCATGTGACATCTGTTTAGATTGTGGAATACTGTGCCCCGGGAACCTGACTGAGCCTTGGTTCTGGAACCCTGTGGATTGGGAACATGACTGAGGTTTTATTCTAGAACCCTGTAGCCTGGAAACATAACTGAGGATTGATTCTCGAACCCTGTGGCCTGGCAACATGACATCGGTGGATTCTAGAACCCTGTGGCCTGGGAACATGTCTGAGGTTTGATGGTGGAAACCTGTGGCTTGGCAACATGACTAAGGTTTGATTCTGGAAGACTGTGGCCAGGAAGCATGATATCTGGTTGATTCTGGAAACTTGTGTCCTGGGAACATGACTGAGGTTTGTTTCTGGAAGCCTGTGCCCTGGGAACATGACTGAGGTTTGATTCTGGACACCTGTGTCCTGGGAACATGACTGAGGTTTGATGGTTGAAACCTGTGGCCCGCGAACATGACTCAGGTTTGATTCTGGAACCATGTGTCCTGGGAACATGACTGAGGTTTGATTTTGGAAACCTTTGGCCTGGGAAAATGACTGAGGTTTCATTGTGGAAACATGTGGCCTGGGATCATGACTGAGGTTTGATGGTGGAACACTCTGGCCTGGCAAAATGACTGAGGCTTGATTCTGGAACCCTGTGGCCCGGGAACATGAGAACGGTTTGATTCTGGAACCCTGTGGCCTTTAACATGACATCGGTGGATTCTGGAACCCTGTGGCCTGGGAACATGAGAACGGTTTGATTCTGGAACCCTGTGGCCTGGGAACATGGGTGAGGATTGACGGTGGAACCCTGTGGCCTGGCAACATGACTGAGGTTTGATACTGGAAGACTGTCGACAGGAAACATGATATCGGGTTGATTCTGGAAACTTCTGTCCTGGGAACAAGACTGAGGTTTGATTCTGGAACCCTGTGTCCTGGGAATATGACAAAGGTTTGTTGCTGGAAGCCTGTTCCCTGGGTACATGACTGAGGTTTGATTCTGGACACCTGTGTCCTGGGAACATGAGTGATGTTTGATGGTTTAAACCTGTGGCCTGCGAACATGACTCAGGTTTGATTCTGGAACCATGTGTCCTGGGAATATGACTGAGGTTTGATTCTGGAAACCTTTGGCCTGAGAAAATGACTGAGGTTTCATTGTGGAAACATGTGGCCTGGGATCATGACTGAGGTTTGATGGTGGAACACTCTGGCCTGGCAAAATGACTGAGGCTTGATTCTGGAACCCTGTGGCCCGGGAACGTGACTGAGGTTTGATGGCAGAAACCTGTGGCCTGGCAACATGACTGACGTTTGATTCTGGATCCCTGTGGCCTGGGAACATGACTGAGGCGTGATTCTGGAAAACTGTGGCCTGGGAACATGACATCTGTTTAGATTGTGGAATACTGTGCCCCGGGAACCTGACTGAGCCTTGGTTCTGAAACCCTGTGGACTGGGAACATGACTGAGGTTTTATTCTGGAACCCTGTAGCCTGGGAACATAACTGAGGATTGATTCTGGAACCCTGTGGCCTGGGAACATGATACCGGTGGATTCTGGAACCCTGGGGACTGGGCATGTGACATCTGTTTAGATTGTGGAATACTGTGCCCCGGGAACCTGACTGAGCCTTGGTTCTGGAACCCTGTGGATTGGGAACATGACTGAGGTTTTATTCTAGAACCCTGTAGCCTGGAAACATAACTGAGGATTGATTCTCGAACCCTGTGGCCTGGCAACATGACATCGGTGGATTCTAGAACGCTGTGGCCTGGGAACATGTCTGAGGTTTGATGGTGGAAACCTGTGGCTTGGCAACATGACTAAGGTTTGATTCTGGAAGACTGTGGCCAGGAAGCATGATATCTGGTTGATTCTGGAAACTTGTGTCCTGGGAACATGACTGAGGTTTGTTTCTGGAAGCCTGTGCCCTGGGAACATGACTGAGGTTTGATTCTGGACACCTGTGTCCTGGGAACATGACTGAGGTTTGATGGTTGAAACCTGTGGCCCGCGAACATGACTCAGGTTTGATTCTGGAACCATGTGTCCTGGGAACATGACTGAGGTTTGATTTTGGAAACCTTTGGCCTGGGAAAATGACTGAGGTTTCATTGTGGAAACATGTGGCCTGGGATCATGACTGAGGTTTGATGGTGGAACACTCTGGCCTGGCAAAATGACTGAGGCTTGATTCTGGAACCCTGTGGCCCGGGAACATGAGAACGGTTTGATTCTGGAACCCTGTGGCCTTTAACATGACATCGGTGGATTCTGGAACCCTGTGGCCTGGGAACATGAGAACGGTTTGATTCTGGAACCCTGTGGCCTGGGAACATGAGTGAGGATTGATGGTGGAACCCTGTGGCCTGGCAACATGACTGAGGTTTGATACTGGAAGACTGTGGCCAGGAAACATGATATCGGGTTGATTCTGGAAACTTCTGTCCTGGGAACAAGACTGAGGTTTGATTCTGGAACCCTGTGTCCTGGGAATATGACAAAGGTTTGTTGCTGGAAGCCTGTTCCCTGGGTACATGACTGAGGTTTGATTCTGGACACCTGTGTCCTGGGAACATGAGTGATGTTTGATGGTTGAAACCTGTGGCCTGCGAACATGACTCAGGTTTGATTCTGGAACCATGTGTCCTGGGATTATGACTGAGGTTTGATTCTGGAAACCTTTGGCCTGAGAAAATGACTGAGGTTTCATTGTGGAAACATGTGGCCTGGGATCATGACTGAGGTTTGATGGTGGAACACTCTGGCCTGGCAAAATGACTGAGGCTTGATTCTGGAACCCTGTGGCCCGGGAACGTGACTGAGGTTTGATGGCAGAAACCTGTGGCCTGGCAACATGACTGACGTTTGATTCTGGATCCCGGTGGCCTGGGAACATGACTGAGGCGTGATTCTGGAAAACTGTGGCCTGGGAACATGACATCTGTTTAGATTGTGGAATACTGTGCCCCGGGAACCTGACTGAGCCTTGGTTCTGAAATCCTGTGGACTGGGAACATGACTGAGGTTTTATTCTGGAACCCTGTAGCCTGGGAACATAACTGAGGATTGATTCTGGAACCCTGTGGCCTGGGAACATGATACCGGTGGATTCTGGAACCCTGGGGACTGGGCATGTGACATCTGTTTAGATTGTGGAATACTGTGCCCCGGGAACCTGACTGAGCCTTGGTTCTGGAACCCTGTGGATTGGGAACATGACTGAGGTTTTATTCTAGAACCCTGTAGCCTGGAAACATAACTGAGGATTGATTCTCGAACCCTGTGGCCTGGCAACATGACATCGGTGGATTCTAGAACCCTGTGGCCTGGGAACATGTCTGAGGTTTGATGGTGGAAACCTGTGGCTTGGCAACATGACTAAGGTTTGATTCTGGAAGACTGTGGCCAGGAAGCATGATATCTGGTTGATTCTGGAAACTTGTGTCCTGGGAACATGACTGAGGTTTGTTTCTGGAAGCCTGTGCCCTGGGAACATGACTGAGGTTTGATTCTGGACACCTGTGTCCTGGGAACATGACTGAGGTTTGATGGTTGAAACCTGTGGCCCGCGAACATGACTCAGGTTTGATTCTGGAACCATGTGTCCTGGGAACATGACTGAGGTTTGATTTTGGAAACCTTTGGCCTGGGAAAATGACTGAGGTTTCATTGTGGAAACATGTGGCCTGGGATCATGACTGAGGTTTGATGGTGGAACACTCTGGCCTGGCAAAATGACTGAGGCTTGATTCTGGAACCCTGTGGCCCGGGAACATGAGAACGGTTTGATTCTGGAACCCTGTGGCCTTTAACATGACATCGGTGGATTCTGGAACCCTGTGGCCTGGGAACATGAGAACGGTTTGATTCTGGAACCCTGTGGCCTGGGAACATGAGTGAGGATTGATGGTGGAACCCTGTGGCCTGGCAACATGACTGAGGTTTGATACTGGAAGACTGTGGCCAGGAAACATGATATCGGGTTGATTCTGGAAACTTCTGTCCTGGGAACAAGACTGAGGTTTGATTCTGGAACCCTGTGTCCTGGGAATATGACAAAGGTTTGTTGCTGGAAGCCTGTTCCCTGGGTACATGACTGAGGTTTGATTCTGGACACCTGTGTCCTGGGAACATGAGTGATGTTTGATGGTTGAAACCTGTGGCCTGCGAACATGACTCAGGTTTGATTCTGGAACCATGTGTCCTGGGAATATGACTGAGGTTTGATTCTGGAAACCTTTGGCCTGAGAAAATGACTGAGGTTTCATTGTGGAAACATGTGGCCTGGGATCATGACTGAGGTTTGATGGTGGAACACTCTGGCCTGGCAAAATGACTGAGGCTTGATTCTGGAACCCTGTGGCCCGGGAACGTGACTGAGGTTTGATGGCAGAAACCTGTGGCCTGGCAACATGACTGACGTTTGATTCTGGATCCCGGTGGCCTGGGAACATGACTGAGGCGTGATTCTGGAAAACTGTGGCCTGGGAACATGACATCTGTTTAGATTGTGGAATACTGTGCCCCGGGAACCTGACTGAGCCTTGGTTCTGAAACCCTGTGGACTGGGAACATGACTGAGGTTTTATTCTGGAACCCTGTAGCCTGGGAACATAACTGAGGATTGATTCTGGAACCCTGTGGCCTGGGAACATGATACCGGTGGATTCTGGAACCCTGGGGACTGGGCATGTGACATCTGTTTAGATTGTGGAATACTGTGCCCCGGGAACCTGACTGAGCCTTGGTTCTGGAACCCTGTGGATTGGGAACATGACTGAGGTTTTATTCTAGAACCCTGTAGCCTGGAAACATAACTGAGGATTGATTCTGGAACCCTGTGGCCTGGCAACATGACATCGGTGGATTCTAGAACCCTGTGGCCTGGGAACATGTCTGAGGTTTGATGGTGGAAACCTGTGGCTTGGCAACATGACTAAGGTTTGATTCTGGAAGACTGTGGCCAGGAAGCATGATATCTGGTTGATTCTGGAAACTTGTGTCCTGGGAACATGACTGAGGTTTGTTTCTGGAAGCCTGTGCCCTGGGAACATGACTGAGGTTTGATTCTGGACACCTGTGTCCTGGGAACATGACTGAGGTTTGATGGTTGAAACCTGTGGCCCGCGAACATGACTCAGGTTTGATTCTGGAACCATGTGTCCTGGGAACATGACTGAGGTTTGATTTTGGAAACCTTTGGCCTGGGAAAATGACTGAGGTTTCATTGTGGAAACATGTGGCCTGGGATCATGACTGAGGTTTGATGGTGGAACACTCTGGCCTGGCAAAATGACTGAGGCTTGATTCTGGAACCCTGTGGCCCGGGAACATGAGAACGGTTTGATTCTGGAACCCTGTGGCCTTTAACATGACATCGGTGGATTCTGGAACCCTGTGGCCTGGGAACATGAGAACGGTTTGATTCTGGAACCCTGTGGCCTGGGAACATGAGTGAGGATTGATGGTGGAACCCTGTGGCCTGGCAACATGACTGAGGTTTGATACTGGAAGACTGTGGCCAGGAAACATGATATCGGGTTGATTCTGGAAACTTCTGTCCTGGGAACAAGACTGAGGTTTGACTCTGGAACCCTGTGTCCTGGGAATATGACAAAGGTTTGTTGCTGGAAGCCTGTTCCCTGGGTACATGACTGAGGTTTGATTCTGGACACCTGTGTCCTGGGAACATGAGTGATGTTTGATGGTTGAAACCTGTGGCCTGCGAACATGACTCAGGTTTGATTCTGGAACCATGTGTCCTGGGATTATGACTGAGGTTTGATTCTGGAAACCTTTGGCCTGAGAAAATGACTGAGGTTTCATTGTGGAAACATGTGGCCTGGGATCATGACTGAGGTTTGATGGTGGAACACTCTGGCCTGGCAAAATGACTGAGGCTTGATTCTGGAACCCTGTGGCCCGGGAACGTGACTGAGGTTTGATGGCAGAAACCTGTGGCCTGGCAACATGACTGACGTTTGATTCTGGATCCCTGTGGCCTGGGAACATGACTGAGGCGTGATTCTGGAAAACTGTGGCCTGGGAACATGACATCTGTTTAGATTGTGGAATACTGTGCCCCGGGAACCTGACTGAGCCTTGGTTCTGAAACCCTGTGGACTGGGAACATGACTGAGGTTTTATTCTGGAACCCTGTAGCCTGGGAACATAACTGAGGATTGATTCTGGAACCCTGTGGCCTGGGAACATGATACCGGTGGATTCTGGAACCCTGGGGACTGGGCATGTGACATCTGTTTAGATTGTGGAATACTGTGCCCCGGGAACCTGACTGAGCCTTGGTTCTGGAACCCTGTGGATTGGGAACATGACTGAGGTTTTATTCTAGAACCCTGTAGCCTGGAAACATAACTGAGGATTGATTCTCGAACCCTGTGGCCTGGCAACATGACATCGGTGGATTCTAGAACCCTGTGGCCTGGGAACATGTCTGAGGTTTGATGGTGGAAACCTGTGGCTTGGCAACATGACTAAGGTTTGATTCTGGAAGACTGTGGCCAGGAAGCATGATATCTGGTTGATTCTGGAAACTTGTGTCCTGGGAACATGACTGAGGTTTGTTTCTGGAAGCCTGTGCCCTGGGAACATGACTGAGGTTTGATTCTGGACACCTGTGTCCTGGGAACATGACTGAGGTTTGATGGTTGAAACCTGTGGCCCGCGAACATGACTCAGGTTTGATTCTGGAACCATGTGTCCTGGGAACATGACTGAGGTTTGATTTTGGAAACCTTTGGCCTGGGAAAATGACTGAGGTTTCATTGTGGAAACATGTGGCCTGGGATCATGACTGAGGTTTGATGGTGGAACACTCTGGCCTGGCAAAATGACTGAGGCTTGATTCTGGAACCCTGTGGCCCGGGAACATGAGAACGGTTTGATTCTGGAACCCTGTGGCCTTTAACATGACATCGGTGGATTCTGGAACCCTGTGGCCTGGGAACATGAGAACGGTTTGATTCTGGAACCCTGTGGCCTGGGAACATGAGTGAGGATTGATGGTGGAACCCTGTGGCCTGGCAACATGACTGAGGTTTGATACTGGAAGACTGTGGCCAGGAAACATGATATCGGGTTGATTCTGGAAACTTCTGTCCTGGGAACAAGACTGAGGTTTGATTCTGGAACTCTGTGTCCTGGGAATATGACAAAGGTTTGTTGCTGGAAGCCTGTTCCCTGGGTACATGACTGAGGTTTGATTCTGGACACCTGTGTCCTGGGAACATGAGTGATGTTTGATGGTTGAAACCTGTGGCCTGCGAACATGACTCAGGTTTGATTCTGGAACCATGTGTCCTGGGAATATGACTGAGGTTTGATTCTGGAAACCTTTGGCCTGAGAAAATGACTGAGGTTTCATTGTGGAAACATGTGGCCTGGGATCATGACTGAGGTTTGATGGTGGAACACTCTGGCCTGGCAAAATGACTGAGGCTTGATTCTGGAACCCTGTGGCCCGGGAACGTGACTGAGGTTTGATGGCAGAAACCTGTGGCCTGGCAACATGACTGACGTTTGATTCTGGATCCCGGTGGCCTGGGAACATGACTGAGGCGTGATTCTGGAAAACTGTGGCCTGGGAACATGACATCTGTTTAGATTGTGGAATACTGTGCCCCGGGAACCTGACTGAGCCTTGGTTCTGAAATCCTGTGGACTGGGAACATGACTGAGGTTTTATTCTGGAACCCTGTAGCCTGGGAACATAACTGAGGATTGATTCTGGAACCCTGTGGCCTGGGAACATGATACCGGTGGATTCTGGAACCCTGGGGACTGGGCATGTGACATCTGTTTAGATTGTGGAATACTGTGCCCCGGGAACCTGACTGAGCCTTGGTTCTGGAACCCTGTGGATTGGGAACATGACTGAGGTTTTATTCTAGAACCCTGTAGCCTGGAAACATAACTGAGGATTGATTCTCGAACCCTGTGGCCTGGGAACATGACATCGGTGGATTCTAGAACCCTGTGGCCTGGGAACATGTCTGAGGTTTGATGGTGGAAACCTGTGGCTTGGCAACATGACTAAGGTTTGATTCTGGAAGACTGTGGCCAGGAAGCATGATATCTGGTTGATTCTGGAAACTTGTGTCCTGGGAACATGACTGAGGTTTGTTTCTGGAAGCCTGTGCCCTGGGAACATGACTGAGGTTTGATTCTGGACACCTGTGTCCTGGGAACATGACTGAGGTTTGATGGTTGAAACCTGTGGCCCGCGAACATGACTCAGGTTTGATTCTGGAACCATGTGTCCTGGGAACATGACTGAGGTTTGATTTTGGAAACCTTTGGCCTGGGAAAATGACTGAGGTTTCATTGTGGAAACATGTGGCCTGGGATCATGACTGAGGTTTGATGGTGGAACACTCTGGCCTGGCAAAATGACTGAGGCTTGATTCTGGAACCCTGTGGCCCGGGAACATGAGAACGGTTTGATTCTGGAACCCTGTGGCCTTTAACATGACATCGGTGGATTCTGGAACCCTGTGGCCTGGGAACATGAGAACGGTTTGATTCTGGAACCCTGTGGCCTGGGAACATGAGTGAGGATTGATGGTGGAACCCTGTGGCCTGGCAACATGACTGAGGTTTGATACTGGAAGACTGTGGCCAGGAAACATGATATCGGGTTGATTCTGGAAACTTCTGTCCTGGGAACAAGACTGAGGTTTAATTCTGGAACCCTGTGTCCTGGGAATATGACAAAGGTTTGTTGCTGGAAGCCTGTTCCCTGGGTACATGACTGAGGTTTGATTCTGGACACCTGTGTCCTGGGAACATGAGTGATGTTTGATGGTTGAAACCTGTGGCCTGCGAACATGACTCAGGTTTGATTCTGGAACCATGTGTCCTGGGATTATGACTGAGGTTTGATTCTGGAAACCTTTGGCCTGAGAAAATGACTGAGGTTTCATTGTGGAAACATGTGGCCTGGGATCATGACTGAGGTTTGATGGTGGAACACTCTGGCCTGGCAAAATGACTGAGGCTTGATTCTGGAACCCTGTGGCCCGGGAACGTGACTGAGGTTTGATGGCAGAAACCTGTGGCCTGGCAACATGACTGACGTTTGATTCTGGATCCCGGTGGCCTGGGAACATGACTGAGGCGTGATTCTGGAAAACTGTGGCCTGGGAACATGACATCTGTTTAGATTGTGGAATACTGTGCCCCGGGAACCTGACTGAGCCTTGGTTCTGAAATCCTGTGGACTGGGAACATGACTGAGGTTTTATTCTGGAACCCTGTAGCCTGGGAACATAACTGAGGATTGATTCTGGAACCCTGTGGCCTGGGAACATGATACCGGTGGATTCTGGAACCCTGGGGACTGGGCATGTGACATCTGTTTAGATTGTGGAATACTGTGCCCCGGGAACCTGACTGAGCCTTGGTTCTGGAACCCTGTGGATTGGGAACATGACTGAGGTTTTATTCTAGAACCCTGTAGCCTGGAAACATAACTGAGGATTGATTCTCGAACCCTGTGGCCTGGCAACATGACATCGGTGGATTCTAGAACCCTGTGGCCTGGGAACATGTCTGAGGTTTGATGGTGGAAACCTGTGGCTTGGCAACATGACTAAGGTTTGATTCTGGAAGACTGTGGCCAGGAAGCATGATATCTGGTTGATTCTGGAAACTTGTGTCCTGGGAACATGACTGAGGTTTGTTTCTGGAAGCCTGTGCCCTGGGAACATGACTGAGGTTTGATTCTGGACACCTGTGTCCTGGGAACATGACTGAGGTTTGATGGTTGAAACCTGTGGCCCGCGAACATGACTCAGGTTTGATTCTGGAACCATGTGTCCTGGGAACATGACTGAGGTTTGATT
The DNA here is from genome assembly GCF_965194825.1 of Balaenoptera physalus. Classification (NCBI taxonomy): domain Eukaryota; kingdom Metazoa; phylum Chordata; class Mammalia; order Artiodactyla; family Balaenopteridae; genus Balaenoptera; species Balaenoptera physalus. The sequence goes on along the minus strand of NW_028126246.1, from coordinate 410,702 downwards.
TTGGAAACCTTTGGCCTGGGAAAATGACTGAGGTTTCATTGTGGAAACATGTGGCCTGGGATCATGACTGAGGTTTGATGGTGGAACACTCTGGCCTGGCAAAATGACTGAGGCTTGATTCTGGAGCCCTGTGGCCCGGGAACATGAGAACGGTTTGATTCTGGAACCCTGTGGCCTTTAACATGACATCGGTGGATTCTGGAACCCTGTGGCCTGGGAACATGAGAACGGTTTGATTCTGGAACCCTGTGGCCTGGGAACATGAGTGAGGATTGATGGTGGAACCCTGTGGCCTGGCAACATGACTGAGGTTTGATACTGGAAGACTGTGGCCAGGAAACATGATATCGGGTTGATTCTGGAAACTTCTGTCCTGGGAACAAGACTGAGGTTTGATTCTGGAACTCTGTGTCCTGGGAATATGACAAAGGTTTGTTGCTGGAAGCCTGTTCCCTGGGTACATGACTGAGGTTTGATTCTGGACACCTGTGTCCTGGGAACATGAGTGATGTTTGATGGTTGAAACCTGTGGCCTGCGAACATGACTCAGGTTTGATTCTGGAACCATGTGTCCTGGGAATATGACTGAGGTTTGATTCTGGAAACCTTTGGCCTGAGAAAATGACTGAGGTTTCATTGTGGAAACATGTGGCCTGGGATCATGACTGAGGTTTGATGGTGGAACACTCTGGCCTGGCAAAATGACTGAGGCTTGATTCTGGAACCCTGTGGCCCGGGAACGTGACTGAGGTTTGATGGCAGAAACCTGTGGCCTGGCAACATGACTGACGTTTGATTCTGGATCCCTGTGGCCTGGGAACATGACTGAGGCGTGATTCTGGAAAACTGTGGCCTGGGAACATGACATCTGTTTAGATTGTGGAATACTGTGCCCCGGGAACCTGACTGAGCCTTGGTTCTGAAACCCTGTGGACTGGGAACATGACTGAGGTTTTATTCTGGAACCCTGTAGCCTGGGAACATAACTGAGGATTGATTCTGGAACCCTGTGGCCTGGGAACATGATACCGGTGGATTCTGGAACCCTGGGGACTGGGCATGTGACATCTGTTTAGATTGTGGAATACTGTGCCCCGGGAACCTGACTGAGCCTTGGTTCTGGAACCCTGTGGATTGGGAACATGACTGAGGTTTTATTCTAGAACCCTGTAGCCTGGAAACATAACTGAGGATTGATTCTCGAACCCTGTGGCCTGGCAACATGACATCGGTGGATTCTAGAACCCTGTGGCCTGGGAACATGTCTGAGGTTTGATGGTGGAAACCTGTGGCTTGGCAACATGACTAAGGTTTGATTCTGGAAGACTGTGGCCAGGAAGCATGATATCTGGTTGATTCTGGAAACTTGTGTCCTGGGAACATGACTGAGGTTTGTTTCTGGAAGCCTGTGCCCTGGGAACATGACTGAGGTTTGATTCTGGACACCTGTGTCCTGGGAACATGACTGAGGTTTGATGGTTGAAACCTGTGGCCCGCGAACATGACTCAGGTTTGATTCTGGAACCATGTGTCCTGGGAACATGACTGAGGTTTGATTTTGGAAACCTTTGGCCTGGGAAAATGACTGAGGTTTCATTGTGGAAACATGTGGCCTGGGATCATGACTGAGGTTTGATGGTGGAACACTCTGGCCTGGCAAAATGACTGAGGCTTGATTCTGGAACCCTGTGGCCCGGGAACATGAGAACGGTTTGATTCTGGAACCCTGTGGCCTTTAACATGACATCGGTGGATTCTGGAACCCTGTGGCCTGGGAACATGAGAACGGTTTGATTCTGGAACCCTGTGGCCTGGGAACATGAGTGAGGATTGATGGTGGAACCCTGTGGCCTGGCAACATGACTGAGGTTTGATACTGGAAGACTGTGGCCAGGAAACATGATATCGGGTTGATTCTGGAAACTTCTGTCCTGGGAACAAGACTGAGGTTTAATTCTGGAACCCTGTGTCCTGGGAATATGACAAAGGTTTGTTGCTGGAAGCCTGTTCCCTGGGTACATGACTGAGGTTTGATTCTGGACACCTGTGTCCTGGGAACATGAGTGATGTTTGATGGTTGAAACCTGTGGCCTGCGAACATGACTCAGGTTTGATTCTGGAACCATGTGTCCTGGGATTATGACTGAGGTTTGATTCTGGAAACCTTTGGCCTGAGAAAATGACTGAGGTTTCATTGTGGAAACATGTGGCCTGGGATCATGACTGAGGTTTGATGGTGGAACACTCTGGCCTGGCAAAATGACTGAGGCTTGATTCTGGAACCCTGTGGCCCGGGAACGTGACTGAGGTTTGATGGCAGAAACCTGTGGCCTGGCAACATGACTGACGTTTGATTCTGGATCCCGGTGGCCTGGGAACATGACTGAGGCGTGATTCTGGAAAACTGTGGCCTGGGAACATGACATCTGTTTAGATTGTGGAATACTGTGCCCCGGGAACCTGACTGAGCCTTGGTTCTGAAATCCTGTGGACTGGGAACATGACTGAGGTTTTATTCTGGAACCCTGTAGCCTGGGAACATAACTGAGGATTGATTCTGGAACCCTGTGGCCTGGGAACATGATACCGGTGGATTCTGGAACCCTGGGGACTGGGCATGTGACATCTGTTTAGATTGTGGAATACTGTGCCCCGGGAACCTGACTGAGCCTTGGTTCTGGAACCCTGTGGATTGGGAACATGACTGAGGTTTTATTCTAGAACCCTGTAGCCTGGAAACATAACTGAGGATTGATTCTCGAACCCTGTGGCCTGGCAACATGACATCGGTGGATTCTAGAACCCTGTGGCCTGGGAACATGTCTGAGGTTTGATGGTGGAAACCTGTGGCTTGGCAACATGACTAAGGTTTGATTCTGGAAGACTGTGGCCAGGAAGCATGATATCTGGTTGATTCTGGAAACTTGTGTCCTGGGAACATGACTGAGGTTTGTTTCTGGAAGCCTGTGCCCTGGGAACATGACTGAGGTTTGATTCTGGACACCTGTGTCCTGGGAACATGACTGAGGTTTGATGGTTGAAACCTGTGGCCCGCGAACATGACTCAGGTTTGATTCTGGAACCATGTGTCCTGGGAACATGACTGAGGTTTGATTTTGGAAACCTTTGGCCTGGGAAAATGACTGAGGTTTCATTGTGGAAACATGTGGCCTGGGATCATGACTGAGGTTTGATGGTGGAACACTCTGGCCTGGCAAAATGACTGAGGCTTGATTCTGGAACCCTGTGGCCCGGGAACATGAGAACGGTTTGATTCTGGAACCCTGTGGCCTTTAACATGACATCGGTGGATTCTGGAACCCTGTGGCCTGGGAACATGAGAACGGTTTGATTCTGGAACCCTGTGGCCTGGGAACATGAGTGAGGATTGATGGTGGAACCCTGTGGCCTGGCAACATGACTGAGGTTTGATACTGGAAGACTGTGGCCAGGAAACATGATATCGGGTTGATTCTGGAAACTTCTGTCCTGGGAACAAGACTGAGGTTTGATTCTGGAACTCTGTGTCCTGGGAATATGACAAAGGTTTGTTGCTGGAAGCCTGTTCCCTGGGTACATGACTGAGGTTTGATTCTGGACACCTGTGTCCTGGGAACATGAGTGATGTTTGATGGTTGAAACCTGTGGCCTGCGAACATGACTCAGGTTTGATTCTGGAACCATGTGTCCTGGGAATATGACTGAGGTTTGATTCTGGAAACCTTTGGCCTGAGAAAATGACTGAGGTTTCATTGTGGAAACATGTGGCCTGGGATCATGACTGAGGTTTGATGGTGGAACACTCTGGCCTGGCAAAATGACTGAGGCTTGATTCTGGAACCCTGTGGCCCGGGAACGTGACTGAGGTTTGATGGCAGAAACCTGTGGCCTGGCAACATGACTGACGTTTGATTCTGGATCCCTGTGGCCTGGGAACATGACTGAGGCGTGATTCTGGAAAACTGTGGCCTGGGAACATGACATCTGTTTAGATTGTGGAATACTGTGCCCCGGGAACCTGACTGAGCCTTGGTTCTGAAACCCTGTGGACTGGGAACATGACTGAGGTTTTATTCTGGAACCCTGTAGCCTGGGAACATAACTGAGGATTGATTCTGGAACCCTGTGGCCTGGGAACATGATACCGGTGGATTCTGGAACCCTGGGGACTGGGCATGTGACATCTGTTTAGATTGTGGAATACTGTGCCCCGGGAACCTGACTGAGCCTTGGTTCTGGAACCCTGTGGATTGGGAACATGACTGAGGTTTTATTCTAGAACCCTGTAGCCTGGAAACATAACTGAGGATTGATTCTCGAACCCTGTGGCCTGGCAACATGACATCGGTGGATTCTAGAACCCTGTGGCCTGGGAACATGTCTGAGGTTTGATGGTGGAAACCTGTGGCTTGGCAACATGACTAAGGTTTGATTCTGGAAGACTGTGGCCAGGAAGCATGATATCTGGTTGATTCTGGAAACTTGTGTCCTGGGAACATGACTGAGGTTTGTTTCTGGAAGCCTGTGCCCTGGGAACATGACTGAGGTTTGATTCTGGACACCTGTGTCCTGGGAACATGACTGAGGTTTGATGGTTGAAACCTGTGGCCCGCGAACATGACTCAGGTTTGATTCTGGAACCATGTGTCCTGGGAACATGACTGAGGTTTGATTTTGGAAACCTTTGGCCTGGGAAAATGACTGAGGTTTCATTGTGGAAACATGTGGCCTGGGATCATGACTGAGGTTTGATGGTGGAACACTCTGGCCTGGCAAAATGACTGAGGCTTGATTCTGGAACCCTGTGGCCCGGGAACATGAGAACGGTTTGATTCTGGAACCCTGTGGCCTTTAACATGACATCGGTGGATTCTGGAACCCTGTGGCCTGGGAACATGAGAACGGTTTGATTCTGGAACCCTGTGGCCTGGGAACATGGGTGAGGATTGATGGTGGAACCCTGTGGCCTGGCAACATGACTGAGGTTTGATACTGGAAGACTGTGGCCAGGAAACATGATATCGGGTTGATTCTGGAAACTTCTGTCCTGGGAACAAGACTGAGGTTTGATTCTGGAACCCTGTGTCCTGGGAATATGACAAAGGTTTGTTGCTGGAAGCCTGTTCCCTGGGTACATGACTGAGGTTTGATTCTGGACACCTGTGTCCTGGGAACATGAGTGATGTTTGATGGTTGAAACCTGTGGCCTGCGAACATGACTCAGGTTTGATTCTGGAACCATGTGTCCTGGGATTATGACTGAGGTTTGATTCTGGAAACCTTTGGCCTGAGAAAATGACTGAGGTTTCATTGTGGAAACATGTGGCCTGGGATCATGACTGAGGTTTGATGGTGGAACACTCTGGCCTGGCAAAATGACTGAGGCTTGATTCTGGAACCCTGTGGCCCGGGAACGTGACTGAGGTTTGATGGCAGAAACCTGTGGCCTGGCAACATGACTGACGTTTGATTCTGGATCCCGGTGGCCTGGGAACATGACTGAGGCGTGATTCTGGAAAACTGTGGCCTGGGAACATGACATCTGTTTAGATTGTGGAATACTGTGCCCCGGGAACCTGACTGAGCCTTGGTTCTGAAACCCTGTGGACTGGGAACATGACTGAGGTTTTATTCTGGAACCCTGTAGCCTGGGAACATAACTGAGGATTGATTCTGGAACCCTGTGGCCTGGGAACATGATACCGGTGGATTCTGGAACCCTGGGGACTGGGCATGTGACATCTGTTTAGATTGTGGAATACTGTGCCCCGGGAACCTGACTGAGCCTTGGTTCTGGAACCCTGTGGATTGGGAACATGACTGAGGTTTTATTCTAGAACCCTGTAGCCTGGAAACATAACTGAGGATTGATTCTCGAACCCTGTGGCCTGGCAACATGACATCGGTGGATTCTAGAACCCTGTGGCCTGGGAACATGTCTGAGGTTTGATGGTGGAAACCTGTGGCTTGGCAACATGACTAAGGTTTGATTCTGGAAGACTGTGGCCAGGAAGCATGATATCTGGTTGATTCTGGAAACTTGTGTCCTGGGAACATGACTGAGGTTTGTTTCTGGAAGCCTGTGCCCTGGGAACATGACTGAGGTTTGATTCTGGACACCTGTGTCCTGGGAACATGACTGAGGTTTGATGGTTGAAACCTGTGGCCCGCGAACATGACTCAGGTTTGATTCTGGAACCATGTGTCCTGGGAACATGACTGAGGTTTGATTTTGGAAACCTTTGGCCTGGGAAAATGACTGAGGTTTCATTGTGGAAACATGTGGCCTGGGATCATGACTGAGGTTTGATGGTGGAACACTCTGGCCTGGCAAAATGACTGAGGCTTGATTCTGGAACCCTGTGGCCCAGGAACATGAGAACGGTTTGAGTCTGGAACCCTGTGGCCTTTAACATGACATCGGTGGATTCTGGAACCCTGTGGCCTGGGAACATGAGAACGGTTTGATTCTGGAACCCTGTGGCCTGGGAACATGGGTGAGGATTGACGGTGGAACACTGTGGCCTGGCAACATGACTGAGGTTTGATACTGGAAGACTGTCGACAGGAAACATGATATCGGGTTGATTCTGGAAACTTCTGTCCTGGGAACAAGACTGAGGTTTGATTCTGGAACCCTGTGTCCTGGGAATATGACAAAGGTTTGTTGCTGGAAGCCTGTTCCCTGGGTACATGACTGAGGTTTGATTCTGGACACCTGTGTCCTGGGAACATGAGTGATGTTTGATGGTTGAAACCTGTGGCCTGCGAACATGACTCAGGTTTGATTCTGGAACCATGTGTCCTGGGATTATGACTGAGGTTTGATTCTGGAAACCTTTGGCCTGAGAAAATGACTGAGGTTTCATTGTGGAAACATGTGGCCTGGGATCATGACTGAGGTTTGATGGTGGAACACTCTGGCCTGGCAAAATGACTGAGGCTTGTTTCTGGAACCCTGTGGCCCGGGAACGTGACTGAGGTTTGATGGCAGAAACCTGTGGCCTGGCAACATGACTGACGTTTGATTCTGGATCCCGGTGGCCTGGGAACATGACTGAGGAGTGATTCTGGAAAACTGTGGCCTGGGAACATGACATCTGTTTAGATTGTGGAATACTGTGCCCCGGGAACCTGACTGAGCCTTGGTTCTGAAATCCTGTGGACTGGGAACATGACTGAGGTTTTATTCTGGAACCCTGTAGCCTGGGAACATAACTGAGGATTGATTCTGGAACCCTGTGGCCTGGGAACATGATACCGGTGGATTCTGGAACCCTGGGGACTGGGCATGTGACATCTGTTTAGATTGTGGAATACTGTGCCCCGGGAACCTGACTGAGCCTTGGTTCTGGAACCCTGTGGATTGGGAACATGACTGAGGTTTTATTCTAGAACCCTGTGTCCTGGAAACATAACTGAGGATTGATTCTCGAACCCTGTGGCCTGGCAACATGACATCGGTGGATTCTAGAACCCTGTGGCCTGGGAACATGTCTGAGGTTTGATGGTGGAAACCTGTGGCTTGGCAACATGACTAAGGTTTGATTCTGGAAGACTGTGGCCAGGAAGCATGATATCTGGTTGATTCTGGAAACTTGTGTCCTGGGAACATGACTGAGGTTTGTTTCTGGAAGCCTGTGCCCTGGGAACATGACTGAGGTTTGATTCTGGACACCTGTGTCCTGGGAACATGACTGAGGTTTGATGGTTGAAACCTGTGGCCCGCGAACATGACTCAGGTTTGATTCTGGAACCATGTGTCCTGGGAACATGACTGAGGTTTGATTTTGGAAACCTTTGGCCTGGGAAAATGACTGAGGTTTCATTGTGGAAACATGTGGCCTGGGATCATGACTGAGGTTTGATGGTGGAACACTCTGGCCTGGCAAAATGACTGAGGCTTGATTCTGGAACCCTGTGGCCCGGGAACATGAGAACGGTTTGATTCTGGAACCCTGTGGCCTTTAACATGACATCGGTGGATTCTGGAACCCTGTGGCCTGGGAACATGAGAACGGTTTGATTCTGGAACCCTGTGGCCTGGGAACATGGGTGAGGATTGATGGTGGAACCCTGTGGCCTGGCAACATGACTGAGGTTTGATACTGGAAGACTGTGGCCAGGAAACATGATATCGGGTTGATTCTGGAAACTTCTGTCCTGGGAACAAGACTGAGGTTTGATTCTGGAACCCTGTGTCCTGGGAATATGACAAAGGTTTGTTGCTGGAAGCCTGTTCCCTGGGTACATGACTGAGGTTTGATTCTGGACACCTGTGTCCTGGGAACATGAGTGATGTTTGATTGTTGAAACCTGTGGCCTGCGAACATGACTCAGGTTTGCTTCTGGAACCATGTGTCCTGGGAATATGACTGAGGTTTGATTCTGGAAACCTTTGGCCTGAGAAAATGACTGAGGTTTCATTGAGGAAACATGTGGCCTGGGATCATGACTGAGGTTTGATGGTGGAACACTCTGGCCTGGCAAAATGACTGAGGCTTGATTCTGGAACCCTGTGGCCCGGGAACGTGACTGAGGTTTGATGGCAGAAACCTGTGGCCTGGCAACATGACTGACGTTTGATTCTGGATCCCGGTGGCCTGGGAACATGACTGAGGCGTGATTCTGGAAAACTGTGGCCTGGGAACATGACATCTGTTTAGATTGTGGAATACTGTGCCCCGGGAACCTGACTGAGCCTTGGTTCTGAAACCCTGTGGACTGGGAACATGACTGAGGTTTTATTCTGGAACCCTGTAGCCTGGGAACATAACTGAGGATTGATTCTGGAACCCTGTGGCCTGGGAACATGATACCGGTGGATTCTGGAACCCTGGGGACTGGGCATGTGACATCTGTTTAGATTGTGGAATACTGTGCCCCGGGAACCTGACTGAGCCTTGGTTCTGGAACCCTGTGGATTGGGAACATGACTGAGGTTTTATTCTAGAACCCTGTGTCCTGGAAACATAACTGAGGATTGATTCTCGAACCCTGTGGCCTGGCAACATGACATCGGTGGATTCTAGAACCCTGTGGCCTGGGAACATGTCTGAGGTTTGATGGTGGAAACCTGTGGCTTGGCAACATGACTAAGGTTTGATTCTGGAAGATTGTGGCCAGGAAGCATGATATCTGGTTGATTCTGGAAACTTGTGTCCTGGGAACATGACTGAGGTTTGTTTCTGGAAGCCTGTGCCCTGGGAACATGACTGAGGTTTGATTCTGGACACCTGTGTCCTGGGAACATGACTGAGGTTTGATGGTTGAAACCTGTGGCCCGCGAACATGACTCAGGTTTGATTCTGGAACCATGGGTCCTGGGAACATGACTGAGGTTTGATTTTGGAAACCTTTGGCCTGGGAAAATGACTGAGGTTTCATTGTGGAAACATGTGGCCTGGGATCATGACTGAGGTTTGATGGTGGAACACTCTGGCCTGGCAAAATGACTGAGGCTTGATTCTGGAACCCTGTGGCCCAGGAACATGAGAACGGTTTGATTCTGGAACCCTGTGGCCTTTAACATGACATCGGTGGATTCTGGAACCCTGTGGCCTGGGAACATGAGAACGGTTTGATTCTGGAACCCTGTGGCCTGGGAACATGGGTGAGGATTGACGGTGGAACCCTGTGGCCTGGCAACATGACTGAGGTTTGATACTGGAAGACTGTCGACAGGAAACATGATATCGGGTTGATTCTGGAATCTTCTGTCCTGGGAACAAGACTGAGGTTTGATTCTGGAACCCTGTGTCCTGGGAATATGACAAAGGTTTGTTGCTGGAAGCCTGTTCCCTGGGTACATGACTGAGGTTTGATTCTGGACACCTGTGTCCTGGGAACATGAATGATGTTTGATGGTTGAAACCTGTGGCCTGCGAACATGACTCAGGTTTGATTCTGGAACCATGTGTCCTGGGAATATGACTGAGGTTTGATTCTGGAAACCTTTGGCCTGAGAAAATGACTGAGGTTTCATTGTGGAAACATGTGGCCTGGGATCATGACTGAGGTTTGATGGTGGAACACTCTGGCCTGGCAAAATGACTGAGGCTTGATTCTGGAACCCTGTGGCCCGGGAACGTGACTGAGGTTTGATGGCAGAAACCTGTGGCCTGGCAACATGACTGACGTTTGATTCTGGATCCCGGTGGCCTGGGAACATGACTGAGGCGTGATTCTGGAAAACTGTGGCCTGGGAACATGACATCTGTTTAGATTGTGGAATACTGTGCCCCGGGAACCTGACTGAGCCTTGGTTCTGAAACCCTGTGGACTGGGAACATGACTGAGGTTTTATTCTGGAACCCTGTAGCCTGGGAACATAACTGAGGATTGATTCTGGAACCCTGTGGCCTGGGAACATGATACCGGTGGATTCTGGAACCCTGGGGACTGGGCATGTGACATCTGTTTAGATTGTGGAATACTGTGCCCCGGGAACCTGACTGAGCCTTGGTTCTGGAACCCTGTGGATTGGGAACATGACTGAGGTTTTATTCTAGAACCCTGTAGCCTGGAAACATAACTGAGGATTGATTCTCGAACCCTGTGGCCTGGCAACATGACATCGGTGGATTCTAGAACCCTGTGGCCTGGGAACATGTCTGAGGTTTGATGGTGGAAACCTGTGGCTTGGCAACATGACTAAGGTTTGATTCTGGAAGACTGTGGCCAGGAAGCATGATATCTGGTTGATTCTGGAAACTTGTGTCCTGGGAACATGACTGAGGTTTGTTTCTGGAAGCCTGTGCCCTGGGAACATGACTGAGGTTTGATTCTGGACACCTGTGTCCTGGGAACATGACTGAGGTTTGATGGTTGAAACCTGTGGCCCGCGAACATGACTCAGGTTTGATTCTGGAACCATGTGTCCTGGGAACATGACTGAGGTTTGATTTTGGAAACCTTTGGCCTGGGAAAATGACTGAGGTTTCATTGTGGAAACATGTGGCCTGGGATCATGACTGAGGTTTGATGGTGGAACACTCTGGCCTGGCAAAATGACTGAGGCTTGATTCTGGAACCCTGTGGCCCGGGAACATGAGAACGGTTTGATTCTGGAACCCTGTGGCCTTTAACATGACATCGGTGGATTCTGGAACCCTGTGGCCTGGGAACATGAGAACGGTTTGATTCTGGAACCCTGTGGCCTGGGAACATGAGTGAGGATTGACGGTGGAACCCTGTGGCCTGGCAACATGACTGAGGTTTGATACTGGAAGACTGTGGCCAGGAAACATGATATCGGGTTGATTCTGGAAACTTCTGTCCTGGGAACAAGACTGAGGTTTGATTCTGGAACCCTGTGTCCTGGGAATATGACAAAGGTTTGTTGCTGGAAGCCTGTTCCCTGGGTACATGACTGAGGTTTGATTCTGGACACCTGTGTCCTGGGAACATGAGTGATGTTTGATTGTTGAAACCTGTGGCCTGCGAACATGACTCAGGTTTGATTCTGGAACCATGTGTCCTGGGAATATGACTGAGGTTTGATTCTGGAAACCTTTGGCCTGAGAAAATGACTGAGGTTTCATTGTGGAAACATGTGGCCTGGGATCATGACTGAGGTTTGATGGTGGAACACTCTGACCTGGCAAAATGACTGAGGCTTGATTCTGGAACCCTGTGGCCCGGGAACGTGACTGAGGTTTGATGGCAGAAACCTGTGGCCTGGCAACATGACTGACGTTTGATTCTGGATCCCGGTGGCCTGGGAACATGACTGAGGCGTGATTCTGGAAAACTGTGGCCTGGGAACATGACATCTGTTTAGATTGTGGAATACTGTGCCCCGGGAACCTGACTGAGCCTTGGTTCTGAAACCCTGTGGACTGGGAACATGACTGAGGTTTTATTCTGGAACCCTGTAGCCTGGGAACATAACTGAGGATTGATTCTGGAACCCTGTGGCCTGGGAACATGATACCGGTGGATTCTGGAACCCTGGGGACTGGGCATGTGACATCTGTTTAGATTGTGGAATACTGTGCCCCGGGAACCTGACTGAGCCTTGGTTCTGGAACCCTGTGGATTGGGAACATGACTGAGGTTTTATTCTAGAACCCTGTAGCCTGGAAACATAACTGAGGATTGATTCTCGAACCCTGTGGCCTGGCAACATGACATCGGTGGATTCTAGAACCCTGTGGCCTGGGAACATGTCTGAGGTTTGATGGTGGAAACCTGTGGCTTGGCAACATGACTAAGGTTTGATTCTGGAAGACTGTGGCCAGGAAGCATGATATCTGGTTGATTCTGGAAACTTGTGTCCTGGGAACATGACTGAGGTTTGTTTCTGGAAGCCTGTGCCCTGGGAACATGACTGAGGTTTGATTCTGGACACCTGTGTCCTGGGAACATGACTGAGGTTTGATGGTTGAAACCTGTGGCCCGCGAACATGACTCAGGTTTGATTCTGGAACCATGTGTCCTGGGAACATGACTGAGGTTTGATTTTGGAAACCTTTGGCCTGGGAAAATGACTGAGGTTTCATTGTGGAAACATGTGGCCTGGGATCATGACTGAGGTTTGATGGTGGAACACTCTGGCCTGGCAAAATGACTGAGGCTTGATTCTGGAACCCTGTGGCCCGGGAACATGAGAACGGTTTGATTCTGGAACCCTGTGGCCTTTAACATGACATCGGTGGATTCTGGAACCCTGTGGCCTGGGAACATGAGAACGGTTTGATTCTGGAACCCTGTGGCCTGGGAACATGGGTGAGGATTGACGGTGGAACCCTGTGGCCTGGCAACATGACTGAGGTTTGATACTGGAAGACTGTGGCCAGGAAACATGATATCGGGTTGATTCTGGAAACTTCTGTCCTGGGAACAAGACTGAGGTTTGATTCTGGAACCCTGTGTCCTGGGAATATGACAAAGGTTTGTTGCTGGAAGCCTGTTCCCTGGGTACATGACTGAGGTTTGATTCTGGACACCTGTGTCCTGGGAACATGAGTGATGTTTGATGGTTGAAACCTGTGGCCTGCGAACATGACTCAGGTTTGCTTCTGGAACCATGTGTCCTGGGAATATGACTGAGGTTTGATTCTGGAAACCTTTGGCCTGAGAAAATGACTGAGGTTTCATTGTGGAAACATGTGGCCTGGGATCATGACTGAGGTTTGATGGTGGAACACTCTGGCCTGGCAAAATGACTGAGGCTTGATTCTGGAACCCTGTGGCCCGGGAACGTGACTGAGGTTTGATGGCAGAAACCTGTGGCCTGGCAACATGACTGACGTTTGATTCTGGATCCCGGTGGCCTGGGAACATGACTGAGGCGTGATTCTGGAAAACTGTGGCCTGGGAACATGACATCTGTTTAGATTGTGGAATACTGTGCCCCGGGAAGCTGACTGAGCCTTGGTTCTGAAACCCTGTGGACTGGGAACATGACTGAGGTTTTATTCTGGAACCCTGTAGCCTGGGAACATAACTGAGGATTGATTCTGGAACCCTGTGGCCTGGGAACATGATACCGGTGGATTCTGGAACCCTGGGGACTGGGCATGTGACATCTGTTTAGATTGTGGAATACTGTGCCCCGGGAACCTGACTGAGCCTTGATTCTGGAACCCTGTGGATTGGGAACATGACTGAGGTTTTATTCTAGAACCCTGTAGCCTGGAAACATAACTGAGGATTGATTCTCGAACCCTGTGGCCTGGCAACATGACATCGGTGGATTCTAGAACCCTGTGGCCTGGGAACATGTCTGAGGTTTGATGGTGGAAACCTGTGGCTTGGCAACATGACTAAGGTTTGATTCTGGAAGACTGTGGCCAGGAAGCATGATATCAGGTTGATTCTGGAAACTTGTGTCCTGGGAACATGACTGAGGTTTGTTTCTGGAAGCCTGTGCCCTGGGAACATGACTGAGGTTTGATTCTGGACACCTGTGTCCTGGGAACATGACTGAGGTTTGATGGTTGAAACCTGTGGCCCGCGAACATGACTCAGGTTTGATTCTGGAACCATGTGTCCTGGGAACATGACTGAGGTTTGATTTTGGAAACCTTTGGCCTGGGAAAATGACTGAGGTTTCATTGTGGAAACATGTGGCCTGGGATCATGACTGAGGTTTGATGGTCAACACTCTGGCCTGGCAAAATGACTGAGGCTTGATTCTGGAACCCTGTGGCCCGGGAACATGAGAACGGTTTGATTCTGGAACCCTGTGGCCTTTAACATGACATCGGTGGATTCTGGAACCCTGTGGCCTGGGAACATGAGAACGGTTTGATTCTGGAACCCTGTGGCCTGGGAACATGAGTGAGGATTGATGGTGGAACCCTGTGGCCTGGCAACATGACTGAGGTTTGATACTGGAAGACTGTGGCCAGGAAACATGATATCGGGTTGATTCTGGAAACTTCTGTCCTGGGAACAAGACTGAGGTTTGATTCTGGAACCCTGTGTCCTGGGAATATGACAAAGGTTTGTTGCTGGAAGCCTGTTCCCTGGGTACATGACTGAGGTTTGATTCTGGACACCTGTGTCCTGGGAACATGAGTGATGTTTGATTGTTGAAACCTGTGGCCTGCGAACATGACTCAGGTTTGATTCTGGAACCATGTGTCCTGGGAATATGACTGAGGTTTGATTCTGGAAACCTTTGGCCTGAGAAAATGACTGAGGTTTCATTGTGGAAACATGTGGCCTGGGATCATGACTGAGGTTTGATGGTGGAACACTCTGGCCTGGCAAAATGACTGAGGCTTGATTCTGGAACCCTGTGGCCCGGGAACGTGACTGAGGTTTGATGGCAGAAACCTGTGGCCTGGCAACATGACTGACGTTTGATTCTGGATCCCGGGGGCCTGGGAACATGACTGAGGCGTGATTCTGGAAAACTGTGGCCTGGGAACATGACATCTGTTTAGATTGTGGAATACTGTGCCCCGGGAACCTGACTGAGCCTTGGTTCTGAAACCCTGTGGACTGGGAACATGACTGAGGTTTTATTCTGGAACCCTGTAGCCTGGGAACATAACTGAGGATTGATTCTGGAACCCTGTGGCCTGGGAACATGATACCGGTGGATTCTGGAACCCTGGGGACTGGGCATGTGACATCTGTTTAGATTGTGGAATACTGTGCCCCGGGAACCTGACTGAGCCTTGGTTCTGGAACCCTGTGGATTGGGAACATGACTGAGGTTTTATTCTAGAACCCTGTAGCCTGGAAACATAACTGAGGATTGATTCTCGAACCCTGTGGCCTGGCAACATGACATCGGTGGATTCTAGAACCCTGTGGCCTGGGAACATGTCTGAGGTTTGATGGTGGAAACCTGTGGCTTGGCAACATGACTAAGGTTTGATTCTGGAAGACTGTGGCCAGGAAGCATGATATCTGGTTGATTCTGGAAACTTGTGTCCTGGGAACATGACTGAGGTTTGTTTCTGGAAGCCTGTGCCCTGGGAACATGACTGAGGTTTGATTCTGGACACCTGTGTCCTGGGAACATGACTGAGGTTTGATGGTTGAAACCTGTGGCCCGCGAACATGACTCAGGTTTGATTCTGGAACCATGTGTCCTGGGAACATGACTGAGGTTTGATTTTGGAAACCTTTGGCCTGGGAAAATGACTGAGGTTTCATTGTGGAAACATGTGGCCTGGGATCATGACTGAGGTTTGATGGTGGAACACTCTGGCCTGGCAAAATGACTGAGGCTTGATTCTGGAACCCTGTGGCCCAGGAACATGAGAACGGTTTGAGTCTGGAACCCTGGGGCCTTTAACATGACATCGGTGGATTCTGGAACCCTGTGGCCTGGGAACATGAGAACGGTTTGATTCTGGAACCCTGTGGCCTGGGAACATGGGTGAGGATTGACGGTGGAACACTGTGGCCTGGCAACATGACTGAGGTTTGATACTGGAAGACTGTGGCCAGGAAACATGATATCGGGTTGATTCTGGAAACTTCTGTCCTGGGAACAAGACTGAGGTTTGATTCTGGAACCCTGTGTCCTGGGAATATGACAAAGGTTTGTTGCTGGAAGCCTGTTCCCTGGGTACATGACTGAGGTTTGATTCTGGACACCTGTGTCCTGGGAACATGAGTGATGTTTGATGGTTGAAACCTGTGGCCTGCGAACATGACTCAGGTTTGGTTCTGGAACCATGTGTCCTGGGATTATGACTGAGGTTTGATTCTGGAAACCTTTGGCCTGAGAAAATGACTGAGGTTTCATTGTGGAAACATGTGGCCTGGGATCATGACTGAGGTTTGATGGTGGAACACTCTGGCCTGGCAAAATGACTGAGGCTTGATTCTGGAACCCTGTGGCCCGGGAACGTGACTGAGGTTTGATGGCAGAAACCTGTGGCCTGGCAACATGACTGACGTTTGATTCTGGATCCCGGTGGCCTGGGAACATGACTGAGGAGTGATTCTGGAAAACTGTGGCCTGGGAACATGACATCTGTTTAGATTGTGGAATACTGTGCCCCGGGAACCTGACTGAGCCTTGGTTCTGAAACCCTGTGGACTGGGAACATGACTGAGGTTTTATTCTGGAACCCTGTAGCCTGGGAACATAACTGAGGATTGATTCTGGAACCCTGTGGCCTGGGAACATGATACCGGTGGATTCTGGAACCCTGGGGACTGGGCATGTGACATCTGTTTAGATTGTGGAATACTGTGCCCCGGGAACCTGACTGAGCCTTGGTTCTTGCACCCTGTGGATTGGGAACATGACTGAGGATTTATTCTAGAACCCTGTAGCCTGGAAACATAACTGAGGATTGATTCTCGAACCCTGTGGCCTGGCAACATGACATCGGTGGATTCTAGAACCCTGTGGCCTGGGAACATGTCTGAGGTTTGATGGTGGAAACCTGTGGCTTGGCAACATGACTAAGGTTTGATTCTGGAAGACTGTGGCCAGGAAGCATGATATCTGGTTGATTCTGGAAACTTGTGTCCTGGGAACATGACTGAGGTTTGTTTCTGGAAGCCTGTGCCCTGGGAACATGACTGAGGTTTGATTCTGGACACCTGTGTCCTGGGAACATGACTGAGGTTTGATGGTTGAAACCTGTGGCCCGCGAACATGACTCAGGTTTGATTCTGGAACCATGTGTCCTGGGAACATGACTGAGGTTTGATTTTGGAAACCTTTGGCCTGGGAAAATGACTGAGGTTTCATTGTGGAAACATGTGGCCTGGGATCATGACTGAGGTTTGATGGTGGAACACTCTGGCCTGGCAAAATGACTGAGGCTTGATTCTGGAACCCTGTGGCCCGGGAACATGAGAACGGTTTGATTCTGGAACCCTGTGGCCTTTAACATGACATCGGTGGATTCTGGAACCCTGTGGCCTGGGAACATGAGAACGGTTTGATTCTGGAACCCTGTGGCCTGGGAACATGGGTGAGGATTGATGGTGTAACCCTGTGGCCTGGCAACATGACTGAGGTTTGATACTGGAAGACTGTGGCCAGGAAACATGATATCGGGTTGATTCTGGAAACTTCTGTCCTGGGAACAAGACTGAGGTTTGATTCTGGAACCCTGTGTCCTGGAAATATGACAAAGGTTTGTTGCTGGAAGCCTGTTCCCTGGGTACATGACTGAGGTTTGATTCTGGACACCTGTGTCCTGGGAACATGAGTGATGTTTGATTGTTGAAACCTGTGGCCTGCGAACATGACTCAGGTTTGCTTCTGGAACCATGTGTCCTGGGAATATGACTGAGGTTTGATTCTGGAAACCTTTGGCCTGAGAAAATGACTGAGGTTTCATTGTGGAAACATGTGGCCTGGGATCATGACTGAGGTTTGATGGTGGAACACTCTGGCCTGGCAAAATGACTGAGGCTTGATTCTGGAACCCTGTGGCCCGGGAACGTGACTGAGGTTTGATGGCAGAAACCTGTGGCCTGGCAACATGACTGACGTTTGATTCTGGATCCCGGTGGCCTGGGAACATGACTGAGGCGTGATTCTGGAAAACTGTGGCCTGGGAACATGACATCTGTTTAGATTGTGGAATACTGTGCCCCGGGAAGCTGACTGAGCCTTGGTTCTGAAACCCTGTGGACTGGGAACATGACTGAGGTTTTATTCTGGAACCCTGTAGCCTGGGAACATAACTGAGGATTGATTCTGGAACCCTGTGGCCTGGGAACATGATACCGGTGGATTCTGGAACCCTGGGGACTGGGCATGTGACATCTGTTTAGATTGTGGAATACTGTGCCCCGGGAACCTGACTGAGCCTTGGTTCTGGAACCCTGTGGATTGGGAACATGACTGAGGTTTTATTCTAGAACCCTGTAGCCTGGAAACATAACTGAGGATTGATTCTCGAACCCTGTGGCCTGGCAACATGACATCGGTGGATTCTAGAACCCTGTGGCCTGGGAACATGTCTGAGGTTTGATGGTGGAAACCTGTGGCTTGGCAACATGACTAAGGTTTGATTCTGGAAGACTGTGGCCAGGAAGCATGATATCTGGTTGATTCTGGAAACTTGTGTCCTGGGAACATGACTGAGGTTTGTTTCTGGAAGCCTGTGCCCTGGGAACATGACTGAGGTTTGATTCTGGACACCTGTGTCCTGGGAACATGACTGAGATTTGATGGTTGAAACCTGTGGCCCGCGAACATGACTCAGGTTTGATTCTGGAACCATGTGTCCTGGGAACATGACTGAGGTTTGATTTTGGAAACCTTTGGCCTGGGAAAATGACTGAGGTTTCATTGTGGAAACATGTGGCCTGGGATCATGACTGAGGTTTGATGGTGGAACACTCTGGCCTGGCAAAATGACTGAGGCTTGATTCTGGAACCCTGTGGCCCAGGAACATGAGAACGGTTTGATTCTGGAACCCTGTGGCCTTTAACATGACATCGGTGGATTCTGGAACCCTGTGGCCTGGGAACATGAGAACGGTTTGATTCTGGAACCCTGTGGCCTGGGAACATGAGTGAGGATTGATGGTGGAACCCTGTGGCCTGGCAACATGACTGAGGTTTGATACTGGAAGACTGTGGCCAGGAAACATGATATCGGGTTGATTCTGGAAACTTCTGTCCTGGGAACAAGACTGAGGTTTGATTCTGGAACCCTGTGTCCTGGGAATATGACAAAGGTTTGTTGATGGAATCCTGTTCCCTGGGTACATGACTGAGGTTTGATTCTGGACACCTGTGTCCTGGGAACATGAGTGATGTTTGATTGTTGAAACCTGTGGCCTGCGAACATGACTCAGGTTTGATTCTGGAACCATGTGTCCTGGGAATATGACTGAGGTTTGATTCTGGAAACCTTTGGCCTGAGAAAATGACTGAGGTTTCATTGTGGAAACATGTGGCCTGGGATCATGACTGAGGTTTGATGGTGGAACACTCTGGCCTGGCAAAATGACTGAGGCTTGATTCTGGAACCCTGTGGCCCGGGAACGTGACTGAGGTTTGATGGCAGAAACCTGTGGCCTGGCAACATGACTGACGTTTGATTCTGGATCCCGGGGGCCTGGGAACATGACTGAGGCGTGATTCTGGAAAACTGTGGCCTGGGAACATGACATCTGTTTAGATTGTGGAATACTGTGCCCCGGGAACCTGACTGAGCCTTGGTTCTGAAACCCTGTGGACTGGGAACATGACTGAGGTTTTATTCTGGAACCCTGTAGCCTGGGAACATAACTGAGGATTGATTCTGGAACCCTGTGGCCTGGGAACATGATACCGGTGGATTCTGGAACCCTGGGGACTGGGCATGTGACATCTGTTTAGATTGTGGAATACTGTGCCCCGGGAACCTGACTGAGCCTTGGTTCTGGAACCCTGTGGATTGGGAACATGACTGAGGTTTTATTCTAGAACCCTGTAGCCTGGAAACATAACTGAGGATTGATTCTCGAACCCTGTGGCCTGGCAACATGACATCGGTGGATTCTAGAACCCTGTGGCCTGGGAACATGTCTGAGGTTTGATGGTGGAAACCTGTGGCTTGGCAACATGACTAAGGTTTGATTCTGGAAGACTGTGGCCAGGAAGCATGATATCAGGTTGATTCTGGAAACTTGTGTCCTGGGAACATGACTGAGGTTTGTTTCTGGAAGCCTGTGCCCTGGGAACATGACTGAGGTTTGATTCTGGACACCTGTGTCCTGGGAACATGACTGAGGTTTGATGGTTGAAACCTGTGGCCCGCGAACATGACTCAGGTTTGATTCTGGAACCATGTGTCCTGGGAAGATGACTGAGGTTTGATTTTGGAAACCTTTGGCCTGGGAAAATGACTGAGGTTTCATTGTGGAAACATGTGGCCTGGGATCATGACTGAGGTTTGATGGTGGAACACTCTGGCCTGGCAAAATGACTGAGGCTTGATTCTGGAACCCTGTGGCCCAGGAACATGAGAACGGTTTGATTCTGGAACCCTGTGGCCTTTAACATGACATCGGTGGATTCTGGAACCCTGTGGCCTGGGAACATGAGAACGGTTTGATTCTGGAACCCTGTGGCCTGGGAACATGGGTGAGGATTGACGGTGGAACCCTGTGGCCTGGCAACATGACTGAGGTTTGATACTGGAAGACTGTCGACAGGAAACATGATATCGGGTTGATTCTGGAAACTTCTGTCCTGGGAACAAGACTGAGGTTTGATTCTGGAACCCTGTGTCCTGGGAATATGACAAAGGTTTGTTGCTGGAAGCCTGTTCCCTGGGTACATGACTGAGGTTTGATTCTGGACACCTGTGTCCTGGGAACATGAGTGATGTTTGATGGTTGAAACCTGTGGCCTGCGAACATGACTCAGGTTTGATTCTGGAACCATGTGTCCTGGGAATATGACTGAGGTTTGATTCTGGAAACCTTTGGCCTGAGAAAATGACTGAGGTTTCATTGTGGAAACATGTGGCCTGGGATCATGACTGAGGTTTGATGGTGGAACACTCTGGCCTGGCAAAATGACTGAGGCTTGATTCTGGAACCCTGTGGCCCGGGAACTTGACTGAGGTTTGATGGCAGAAACCTGTGGCCTGGCAACATGACTGACGTTTGATTCTGGATCCCGGTGGCCTGGGAACATGACTGAGGCGTGATTCTGGAAAACTGTGGCCTGGGAACATGACATCTGTTTAGATTGTGGAATACTGTGCCCCGGGAACCTGACTGAGCCTTGGTTCTGAAACCCTGTGGACTGGGAACATGACTGAGGTTTTATTCTGGAACCCTGTAGCCTGGGAACATAACTGAGGATTGATTCTGGAACCCTGTGGCCTGGGAACATGATACCGGTGGATTCTGGAACCCTGGGGACTGGGCATGTGACATCTGTTTAGATTGTGGAATACTGTGCCCCGGGAACCTGACTGAGCCTTGGTTCTGGAACCCTGTGGATTGGGAACATGACTGAGGTTTTATTCTAGAACCCTGTAGCCTGGAAACATAACTGAGGATTGATTCTCGAACCCTGTGGCCTGGCAACATGACATCGGTGGATTCTAGAACCCTGTGGCCTGGGAACATGTCTGAGGTTTGATGGTGGAAACCTGTGGCTTGGCAACATGACTAAGGTTTGATTCTGGAAGACTGTGGCCAGGAAGCATGATATCAGGTTGATTCTGGAAACTTGTGTCCTGGGAACATGACTGAGGTTTGTTTCTGGAAGCCTGTGCCCTGGGAACATGACTGAGGTTTGATTCTGGACACCTGTGTCCTGGGAACATGACTGAGGTTTGATGGTTGAAACCTGTGGCCCGCGAACATGACTCAGGTTTGATTCTGGAACCATGTGTCCTGGGAACATGACTGAGGTTTGATTTTGGAAACCTTTGGCCTGGGAAAATGACTGAGGTTTCATTGTGGAAACATGTGGCCTGGGATCATGACTGAGGTTTGATGGTCAACACTCTGGCCTGGCAAAATGACTGAGGCTTGATTCTGGAACCCTGTGGCCCGGGAACATGAGAACGGTTTGATTCTGGAACCCTGTGGCCTTTAACATGACATCGGTGGATTCTGGAACCCTGTGGCCTGGGAACATGAGAACGGTTTGATTCTGGAACCCTGTGGCCTGGGAACATGAGTGAGGATTGATGGTGGAACCCTGTGGCCTGGCAACATGACTGAGGTTTGATACTGGAAGACTGTGGCCAGGAAACATGATATCGGGTTGATTCTGGAAACTTCTGTCCTGGGAACAAGACTGAGGTTTGATTCTGGAACCCTGTGTCCTGGGAATATGACAAAGGTTTGTTGCTGGAAGCCTGTTCCCTGGGTACATGACTGAGGTTTGATTCTGGACACCTGTGTCCTGGGAACATGAGTGATGTTTGATTGTTGAAACCTGTGGCCTGCGAACATGACTCAGGTTTGATTCTGGAACCATGTGTCCTGGGAATATGACTGAGGTTTGATTCTGGAAACCTTTGGCCTGAGAAAATGACTGAGGTTTCATTGTGGAAACATGTGGCCTGGGATCATGACTGAGGTTTGATGGTGGAACACTCTGGCCTGGCAAAATGACTGAGGCTTGATTCTGGAACCCTGTGGCCCGGGAACGTGACTGAGGTTTGATGGCAGAAACCTGTGGCCTGGCAACATGACTGACGTTTGATTCTGGATCCCGGGGGCCTGGGAACATGACTGAGGCGTGATTCTGGAAAACTGTGGCCTGGGAATATGAAATCTGTTTAGATTGTGGAATACTGTGCCCCGGGAACCTGACTGAGCCTTGGTTCTGAAACCCTGTGGACTGGGAACATGACTGAGGTTTTATTCTGGAACCCTGTAGCCTGGGAACATAACTGAGGATTGATTCTGGAACCCTGTGGCCTGGGAACATGATACCGGTGGATTCTGGAACCCTGGGGACTGGGCATGTGACATCTGTTTAGATTGTGGAATACTGTGCCCCGGGAACCTGACTGAGCCTTGGTTCTGGAACCCTGTGGATTGGGAACATGACTGAGGTTTTATTCTAGAACCCTGTAGCCTGGAAACATAACTGAGGATTGATTCTCGAACCCTGTGGCCTGGCAACATGACATCGGTGGATTCTAGAACCCTGTGGCCTGGGAACATGTCTGAGGTTTGATGGTGGAAACCTGTGGCTTGGCAACATGACTAAGGTTTGATTCTGGAAGACTGTGGCCAGGAAGCATGATATCTGGTTGATTCTGGAAACTTGTGTCCTGGGAACATGACTGAGGTTTGTTTCTGGAAGCCTGTGCCCTGGGAACATGACTGAGGTTTGATTCTGGACACCTGTGTCCTGGGAACATGACTGAGGTTTGATGGTTGAAACCTGTGGCCCGCGAACATGACTCAGGTTTGATTCTGGAACCATGTGTCCTGGGAACATGACTGAGGTTTGATTTTGGAAACCTTTGGCCTGGGAAAATGACTGAGGTTTCATTGTGGAAACATGTGGCCTGGGATCATGACTGAGGTTTGATGGTGGAACACTCTGGCCTGGCAAAATGACTGAGGCTTGATTCTGGAACCCTGTGGCCCAGGAACATGAGAACGGTTTGAGTCTGGAACCCTGTGGCCTTTAACATGACATCGGTGGATTCTGGAACCCTGTGGCCTGGGAACATGAGAACGGTTTGATTCTGGAACCCTGTGGCCTGGGAACATGGGTGAGGATTGACGGTGGAACACTGTGGCCTGGCAACATGACTGAGGTTTGATACTGGAAGACTGTCGACAGGAAACATGATATCGGGTTGATTCTGGAAACTTCTGTCCTGGGAACAAGACTGAGGTTTGATTCTGGAACCCTGTGTCCTGGGAATATGACAAAGGTTTGTTGCTGGAAGCCTGTTCCCTGGGTACATGACTGAGGTTTGATTCTGGACACCTGTGTCCTGGGAACATGAGTGATGTTTGATGGTTGAAACCTGTGGCCTGCGAACATGACTCAGGTTTGATTCTGGAACCATGTGTCCTGGGATTATCACTGAGGTTTGATTCTGGAAACCTTTGGCCTGAGAAAATGACTGAGGTTTCATTGTGGAAACATGTGGCCTGGGATCATGACTGAGGTTTGATGGTGGAACACTCTGGCCTGGCAAAATGACTGAGGCTTGATTCTGGAACCCTGTGGCCCGGGAACGTGACTGAGGTTTGATGGCAGAAACCTGTGGCCTGGCAACATGACTGACGTTTGATTCTGGATCCCGGTGGCCTGGGAACATGACTGAGGAGTGATTCTGGAAAACTGTGGCCTGGGAACATGACATCTGTTTAGATTGTGGAATACTGTGCCCCGGGAACCTGACTGAGCCTTGGTGTTGAAATCCTGTGGACTGGGAACATGACTGAGGTTTTATTCTGGAACCCTGTAGCCTGGGAACATAACTGAGGATTGATTCTGGAACCCTGTGGCCTGGGAACATGATACCGGTGGATTCTGGAACCCTGGGGACTGGGCATGTGACATCTGTTTAGATTGTGGAATACTGTGCCCCGGGAACCTGACTGAGCCTTGGTTCTTGCACCCTGTGGATTGGGAACATGACTGAGGATTTATTCTAGAACCCTGTAGCCTGGAAACATAACTGAGGATTGATTCTCGAACCCTGTGGCCTGGGAACATGACATCGGTGGATTCTAGAACCCTGTGGCCTGGGAACATGTCTGAGGTTTGATGGTGGAAACCTGTGGCTTGGCAACATGACTAAGGTTTGATTCTGGAAGACTGTGGCCAGGAAGCATGATATCTGGTTGATTCTGGAAACTTGTGTCCTGGGAACATGACTGAGGTTTGTTTCTGGAAGCCTGTGCCCTGGGAACATGACTGAGGTTTGATTCTGGACACCTGTGTCCTGGGAACATGACTGAGGTTTGATGGTTGAAACCTGTGGCCCGCGAACATGACTCAGGTTTGATTCTGGAACCATGTGTCCTGGGAACATGACTGAGGTTTGATTTTGGAAACCTTTGGCCTGGGAAAATGACTGAGGTTTCATTGTGGAAACATGTGGCCTGGGATCATGACTGAGGTTTGATGGTGGAACACTCTGGCCTGGCAAAATGACTGAGGCTTGATTCTGGAACCCTGTGGCCCGGGAACATGAGAACGGTTTGATTCTGGAACCCTGTGGCCTTTAACATGACATCGGTGGATTCTGGAACCCTGTGGCCTGGGAACATGAGAACGGTTTGATTCTGGAACCCTGTGGCCTGGGAACATGGGTGAGGATTGATGGTGTAACCCTGTGGCCTGGCAACATGACTGAGGTTTGATACTGGAAGACTGTGGCCAGGAAACATGATATCGGGTTGATTCTGGAAACTTCTGTCCTGGGAACAAGACTGAGGTTTGATTCTGGAACCCTGTGTCCTGGAAATATGACAAAGGTTTGTTGCTGGAAGCCTGTTCCCTGGGTACATGACTGAGGTTTGATTCTGGACACCTGTGTCCTGGGAACATGAGTGATGTTTGATTGTTGAAACCTGTGGCCTGCGAACATGACTCAGGTTTGCTTCTGGAACCATGTGTCCTTGGGAATATGACTGAGGTTTGATTCTGGAAACCTTTGGCCTGAGAAAATGACTGAGGTTTCATTGTGGAAACATGTGGCCTGGGATCATGACTGAGGTTTGATGGTGGAACACTCTGGCCTGGCAAAATGACTGAGGCTTGATTCTGGAACCCTGTGGCCCGGGAACGTGACTGAGGTTTGATGGCAGAAACCTGTGGCCTGGCAACATGACTGACGTTTGATTCTGGATCCCGGTGGCCTGGGAACATGACTGAGGCGTGATTCTGGAAAACTGTGGCCTGGGAACATGACATCTGTTTAGATTGTGGAATACTGTGCCCCGGGAAGCTGACTGAGCCTTGGTTCTGAAACCCTGTGGACTGGGAACATGACTGAGGTTTTATTCTGGAACCCTGTAGCCTGGGAACATAACTGAGGATTGATTCTGGAACCCTGTGGCCTGGGAACATGATACCGGTGGATTCTGGAACCCTGGGGACTGGGCATGTGACATCTGTTTAGATTGTGGAATACTGTGCCCCGGGAACCTGACTGAGCCTTGGTTCTGGAACCCTGTGGATTGGGAACATGACTGAGGTTTTATTCTAGAACCCTGTAGCCTGGAAACATAACTGAGGATTGATTCTCGAACCCTGTGGCCTGGCAACATGACATCGGTGGATTCTAGAACCCTGTGGCCTGGGAACATGTCTGAGGTTTGATGGTGGAAACCTGTGGCTTGGCAACATGACTAAGGTTTGATTCTGGAAGACTGTGGCCAGGAAGCATGATATCAGGTTGATTCTGGAAACTTGTGTCCTGGGAACATGACTGAGGTTTGTTTCTGGAAGCCTGTGCCCTGGGAACATGACTGAGGTTTGATTCTGGACACCTGTGTCCTGGGAACATGACTGAGGTTTGATGGTTGAAACCTGTGGCCCGCGAACATGACTCAGGTTTGATTCTGGAACCATGTGTCCTGGGAACATGACTGAGGTTTGATTTTGGAAACCTTTGGCCTGGGAAAATGACTGAGGTTTCATTGTGGAAACATGTGGCCTGGGATCATGACTGAGGTTTGATGGTCAACACTCTGGCCTGGCAAAATGACTGAGGCTTGATTCTGGAACCCTGTGGCCCGGGAACATGAGAACGGTTTGATTCTGGAACCCTGTGGCCTTTAACATGACATCGGTGGATTCTGGAACCCTGTGGCCTGGGAACATGAGAACGGTTTGATTCTGGAACCCTGTGGCCTGGGAACATGAGTGAGGATTGATGGTGGAACCCTGTGGCCTGGCAACATGACTGAGGTTTGATACTGGAAGACTGTGGCCAGGAAACATGATATCGGGTTGATTCTGGAAACTTCTGTCCTGGGAACAAGACTGAGGTTTGATTCTGGAACCCTGTGTCCTGGGAATATGACAAAGGTTTGTTGCTGGAAGCCTGTTCCCTGGGTACATGACTGAGGTTTGATTCTGGACACCTGTGTCCTGGGAACATGAGTGATGTTTGATTGTTGAAACCTGTGGCCTGCGAACATGACTCAGGTTTGATTCTGGAACCATGTGTCCTGGGAATATGACTGAGGTTTGATTCTGGAAACCTTTGGCCTGAGAAAATGACTGAGGTTTCATTGTGGAAACATGTGGCCTGGGATCATGACTGAGGTTTGATGGTGGAACACTCTGGCCTGGCAAAATGACTGAGGCTTGATTCTGGAACCCTGTGGCCCGGGAACGTGACTGAGGTTTGATGGCAGAAACCTGTGGCCTGGCAACATGACTGACGTTTGATTCTGGATCCCGGGGGCCTGGGAACATGACTGAGGCGTGATTCTGGAAAACTGTGGCCTGGGAACATGACATCTGTTTAGATTGTGGAATACTGTGCCCCGGGAACCTGACTGAGCCTTGGTTCTGAAACCCTGTGGACTGGGAACATGACTGAGGTTTTATTCTGGAACCCTGTAGCCTGGGAACATAACTGAGGATTGATTCTGGAACCCTGTGGCCTGGGAACATGATACCGGTGGATTCTGGAACCCTGGGGACTGGGCATGTGACATCTGTTTAGATTGTGGAATACTGTGCCCCGGGAACCTGACTGAGACTTGGTTCTGGAACCCTGTGGATTGGGAACATGACTGAGGATTTATTCTAGAACCCTGTAGCCTGGAAACATAACTGAGGATTGATTCTCGAACCCTGTGGCCTGGCAACATGACATCGGTGGATTCTAGAACCCTGTGGCCTGGGAACATGTCTGAGGTTTGATGGTGGAAACCTGTGGCTTGGCAACATGACTAAGGTTTGATTCTGGAAGACTGTGGCCAGGAAGCATGATATCTGGTTGATTCTGGAAACTTGTGTCCTGGGAACATGACTGAGGTTTGTTTCTGGAAGCCTGTGCCCTGGGAACATGACTGAGGTTTGATTCTGGACACCTGTGTCCTGGGAACATGACTGAGGTTTGATGGTTGAAACCTGTGGCCCGCGAACATGACTCAGGTTTGATTCTGGAACCATGTGTCCTGGGAACATGACTGAGGTTTGATTTTGGAAACCTTTGGCCTGGGAAAATGACTGAGGTTTCATTGTGGAAACATGTGGCCTGGGATCATGACTGAGGTTTGATGGTGGAACACTCTGGCCTGGCAAAATGACTGAGGCTTGATTCTGGAACCCTGTGGCCCGGGAACATGAGAACGGTTTGATTCTGGAACCCTGTGGCCTTTAACATGACATCGGTGGATTCTGGAACCCTGTGGCCTGGGAACATGAGAACGGTTTGATTCTGGAACCCTGTGGCCTGGGAACATGGGTGAGGATTGATGGTGTAACCCTGTGGCCTGGCAACATGACTGAGGTTTGATACTGGAAGACTGTGGCCAGGAAACATGATATCGGGTTGATTCTGGAAACTTCTGTCCTGGGAACAAGACTGAGGTTTGATTCTGGAACCCTGTGTCCTGGAAATATGACAAAGGTTTGTTGCTGGAAGCCTGTTCCCTGGGTACATGACTGAGGTTTGATTCTGGACACCTGTGTCCTGGGAACATGAGTGATGTTTGATTGTTGAAACCTGTGGCCTGCGAACATGACTCAGGTTTGATTCTGGAACCATGTGTCCTGGGAATATGACTGAGGTTTGATTCTGGAAACCTTTGGCCTGAGAAAATGACTGAGGTTTCATTGTGGAAACATGTGGCCTGGGATCATGACTGAGGTTTGATGGTGGAACACTCTGGCCTGGCAAAATGACTGAGGCTTGATTCTGGAACCCTGTGGCCCGGGAACGTGACTGAGGTTTGATGGCAGAAACCTGTGGCCTGGCAACATGACTGACGTTTGATTCTGGATCCCGGGGGCCTGGGAACATGACTGAGGCGTGATTCTGGAAAACTGTGGCCTGGGAACATGACATCTGTTTAGATTGTGGAATACTGTGCCCCGGGAACCTGACTGAGCCTTGGTTCTGAAACCCTGTGGACTGGGAACATGACTGAGGTTTTATTCTGGAACCCTGTAGCCTGGGAACATAACTGAGGATTGATTCTGGAACCCTGTGGCCTGGGAACATGATACCGGTGGATTCTGGAACCCTGGGGACTGGGCATGTGACATCTGTTTAGATTGTGGAATACTGTGCCCCGGGAACCTGACTGAGCCTTGGTTCTGGAACCCTGTGGATTGGGAACATGACTGAGGTTTTATTCTAGAACCCTGTAGCCTGGAAACATAACTGAGGATTGATTCTCGAACCCTGTGGCCTGGCAACATGACATCGGTGGATTCTAGAACCCTGTGGCCTGGGAACATGTCTGAGGTTTGATGGTGGAAACCTGTGGCTTGGCAACATGACTAAGGTTTGATTCTGGAAGACTGTGGCCAGGAAGCATGATATCAGGTTGATTCTGGAAACTTGTGTCCTGGGAACATGACTGAGGTTTGTTTCTGGAAGCCTGTGCCCTGGGAACATGACTGAGGTTTGATTCTGGACACCTGTGTCCTGGGAACATGACTGAGGTTTGATGGTTGAAACCTGTGGCCCGCGAACATGACTCAGGTTTGATTCTGGAACCATGTGTCCTGGGAACATGACTGAGGTTTGATTTTGGAAACCTTTGGCCTGGGAAAATGACTGAGGTTTCATTGTGGAAACATGTGGCCTGGGATCATGACTGAGGTTTGATGGTCAACACTCTGGCCTGGCAAAATGACTGAGGCTTGATTCTGGAACCCTGTGGCCCGGGAACATGAGAACGGTTTGATTCTGGAACCCTGTGGCCTTTAACATGACATCGGTGGATTCTGGAACCCTGTGGCCTGGGAACATGAGAACGGTTTGATTCTGGAACCCTGTGGCCTGGGAACATGAGTGAGGATTGATGGTGGAACCCTGTGGCCTGGCAACATGACTGAGGTTTGATACTGGAAGACTGTGGCCAGGAAACATGATATCGGGTTGATTCTGGAAACTTCTGTCCTGGGAACAAGACTGAGGTTTGATTCTGGAACCCTGTGTCCTGGGAATATGACAAAGGTTTGTTGCTGGAAGCCTGTTCCCTGGGTACATGACTGAGGTTTGATTCTGGACACCTGTGTCCTGGGAACATGAGTGATGTTTGATTGTTGAAACCTGTGGCCTGCGAACATGACTCAGGTTTGATTCTGGAATCATGTGTCCTGGGAATATGACTGAGGTTTGATTCTGGAAACCTTTGGCCTGAGAAAATGACTGAGGTTTCATTGTGGAAACATGTGGCCTGGGATCATGACTGAGGTTTGATGGTGGAACACTCTGGCCTGGCAAAATGACTGAGGCTTGATTCTGGAACCCTGTGGCCCGGGAACGTGACTGAGGTTTGATGGCAGAAACCTGTGGCCTGGCAACATGACTGACGTTTGATTCTGGATCCCGGGGGCCTGGGAACATGACTGAGGCGTGATTCTGGAAAACTGTGGCCTGGGAACATGACATCTGTTTAGATTGTGGAATACTGTGCCCCGGGAACCTGACTGAGCCTTGGTTCTGAAACCCTGTGGACTGGGAACATGACTGAGGTTTTATTCTGGAACCCTGTAGCCTGGGAACATAACTGAGGATTGATTCTGGAACCCTGTGGCCTGGGAACATGATACCGGTGGATTCTGGAACCCTGGGGACTGGGCATGTGACATCTGTTTAGATTGTGGAATACTGTGCCCCGGGAACCTGACTGAGCCTTGGTTCTGGAACCCTGTGGATTGGGAACATGACTGAGGATTTATTCTAGAACCCTGTAGCCTGGAAACATAACTGAGGATTGATTCTCGAACCCTGTGGCCTGGCAACATGACATCGGTGGATTCTAGAACCCTGTGGCCTGGGAACATGTCTGAGGTTTGATGGTGGAAACCTGTGGCTTGGCAACATGACTAAGGTTTGATTCTGGAAGACTGTGGCCAGGAAGCATGATATCTGGTTGATTCTGGAAACTTGTGTCCTGGGAACATGACTGAGGTTTGTTTCTGGAAGCCTGTGCCCTGGGAACATGACTGAGGTTTGATTCTGGACACCTGTGTCCTGGGAACATGACTGAGGTTTGATGGTTGAAACCTGTGGCCCGCGAACATGACTCAGGTTTGATTCTGGAACCATGTGTCCTGGGAACATGACTGAGGTTTGATTTTGGAAACCTTTGGCCTGGGAAAATGACTGAGGTTTCATTGTGGAAACATGTGGCCTGGGATCATGACTGAGGTTTGATGGTGGAACACTCTGGCCTGGCAAAATGACTGAGGCTTGATTCTGGAACCCTGTGGCCCGGGAACATGAGAACGGTTTGATTCTGGAACCCTGTGGCCTTTAACATGACATCGGTGGATTCTGGAACCCTGTGGCCTGGGAACATGAGAACGGTTTGATTCTGGAACCCTGTGGCCTGGGAACATGGGTGAGGATTGATGGTGTAACCCTGTGGCCTGGCAACATGACTGAGGTTTGATACTGGAAGACTGTGGCCAGGAAACATGATATCGGGTTGATTCTGGAAACTTCTGTCCTGGGAACAAGACTGAGGTTTGATTCTGGAACCCTGTGTCCTGGAAATATGACAAAGGTTTGTTGCTGGAAGCCTGTTCCCTGGGTACATGACTGAGGTTTGATTCTGGACACCTGTGTCCTGGGAACATGAGTGATGTTTGATTGTTGAAACCTGTGGCCTGCGAACATGACTCAGGTTTGCTTCTGGAACCATGTGTCCTGGGAATATGACTGAGGTTTGATTCTGGAAACCTTTGGCCTGAGAAAATGACTGAGGTTTCATTGTGGAAACATGTGGCCTGGGATCATGACTGAGGTTTGATGGTGGAACACTCTGGCCTGGCAATATGACTGAGGCTTGATTCTGGAACCCTGTGGCCCGGGAACGTGACTGAGGTTTGATGGCAGAAACCTGTGGCCTGGCAACATGACTGACGTTTGATTCTGGATCCCGGTGGCCTGGGAACATGACTGAGGCGTGATTCTGGAAAACTGTGGCCTGGGAACATGACATCTGTTTAGATTGTGGAATACTGTGCCCCGGGAAGCTGACTGAGCCTTGGTTCTGAAACCCTGTGGACTGGGAACATGACTGAGGTTTTATTCTGGAACCCTGTAGCCTGGGAACATAACTGAGGATTGATTCTGGAACCCTGTGGCCTGGGAACATGATACCGGTGGATTCTGGAACCCTGGGGACTGGGCATGTGACATCTGTTTAGATTGTGGAATACTGTGCCCCGGGAACCTGACTGAGCCTTGGTTCTGGAACCCTGTGGATTGGGAACATGACTGAGGTTTTATTCTAGAACCCTGTAGCCTGGAAACATAACTGAGGATTGATTCTCGAACCCTGTGGCCTGGCAACATGACATCGGTGGATTCTAGAACCCTGTGGCCTGGGAACATGTCTGAGGTTTGATGGTGGAAACCTGTGGCTTGGCAACATGACTAAGGTTTGATTCTGGAAGACTGTGGCCAGGAAGCATGATATCTGGTTGATTCTGGAAACTTGTGTCCTGGGAACATGACTGAGGTTTGTTTCTGGAAGCCTGTGCCCTGGGAACATGACTGAGGTTTGATTCTGGACACCTGTGTCCTGGGAACATGACTGAGATTTGATGGTTGAAACCTGTGGCCCGCGAACATG
Organism: Balaenoptera physalus; assembly: GCF_965194825.1. Lineage (NCBI taxonomy): Eukaryota > Metazoa > Chordata > Mammalia > Artiodactyla > Balaenopteridae > Balaenoptera > Balaenoptera physalus. The sequence goes on along the minus strand of NW_028126246.1, from coordinate 378,041 downwards.
ACTCACGTTTGATTCTGGAACCATGTGTCCTGGGAACATGACTGAGGTTTGATTTTGGAAACCTTTGGCCTGGGAAAATGACTGAGGTTTCATTGTGGAAACATGTGGCCTGGGATCATGACTGAGGTTTGATGGTGGAACACTCTGGCCTGGCAAAATGACTGAGGCTTGATTCTGGAACCCTGTGGCCCAGGAACATGAGAACGGTTTGATTCTGGAACCCTGTGGCCTTTAACATGACATCGGTGGATTCTGGAACCCTGTGGCCTGGGAACATGAGAACGGTTTGATTCTGGAACCCTGTGGCCTGGGAACATGAGTGAGGATTGATGGTGGAACCCTGTGGCCTGGCAACATGACTGAGGTTTGATACTGGAAGACTGTGGCCAGGAAACATGATATCGGGTTGATTCTGGAAACTTCTGTCCTGGGAACAAGACTGAGGTTTGATTCTGGAACCCTGTGTCCTGGGAATATGACAAAGGTTTGTTGCTGGAAGCCTGTTCCCTGGGTACATGACTGAGGTTTGATTCTGGACACCTGTGTCCTGGGAACATGAGTGATGTTTGATGGTTGAAACCTGTGGCCTGCGAACATGACTCAGGTTTGATTCTGGAACCATGTGTCCTGGGAATATGACTGAGGTTTGATTCTGGAAACCTTTGGCCTGAGAAAATGACTGAGGTTTCATTGTGGAAACATGTGGCCTGGGATCATGACTGAGGTTTGATGGTGGAACACTCTGGCCTGGCAAAATGACTGAGGCTTGATTCTGGAACCCTGTGGCCCGGGAACGTGACTGAGGTTTGATGGCAGAAACCTGTGGCCTGGCAACATGACTGACGTTTGATTCTGGATCCCGGGGGCCTGGGAACATGACTGAGGCGTGATTCTGGAAAACTGTGGCCTGGGAACATGACATCTGTTTAGATTGTGGAATACTGTGCCCCGGGAACCTGACTGAGCCTTGGTTCTGAAACCCTGTGGACTGGGAACATGACTGAGGTTTTATTCTGGAACCCTGTAGCCTGGGAACATAACTGAGGATTGATTCTGGAACCCTGTGGCCTGGGAACATGATACCGGTGGATTCTGGAACCCTGGGGACTGGGCATGTGACATCTGTTTAGATTGTGGAATACTGTGCCCCGGGAACCTGACTGAGCCTTGGTTCTGGAACCCTGTGGATTGGGAACATGACTGAGGTTTTATTCTAGAACCCTGTAGCCTGGAAACATAACTGAGGATTGATTCTCGAACCCTGTGGCCTGGCAACATGACATCGGTGGATTCTAGAACCCTGTGGCCTGGGAACATGTCTGAGGTTTGATGGTGGAAACCTGTGGCTTGGCAACATGACTAAGGTTTGATTCTGGAAGACTGTGGCCAGGAAGCATGATATCTGGTTGATTCTGGAAACTTGTGTCCTGGGAACATGACTGAGGTTTGTTTCTGGAAGCCTGTGCCCTGGGAACATGACTGAGGTTTGATTCTGGACACCTGTGTCCTGGGAACATGACTGAGGTTTGATGGTTGAAACCTGTGGCCCGCGAACATGACTCAGGTTTGATTCTGGAACCATGTGTCCTGGGAAGATGACTGAGGTTTGATTTTGGAAACCTTTGGCCTGGGAAAATGACTGAGGTTTCATTGTGGAAACATGTGGCCTGGGATCATGACTGAGGTTTGATGGTGGAACACTCTGGCCTGGCAAAATGACTGAGGCTTGATTCTGGAACCCTGTGGCCCAGGAACATGAGAACGGTTTGATTCTGGAACCCTGTGGCCTTTAACATGACATCGGTGGATTCTGGAACCCTGTGGCCTGGGAACATGAGAACGGTTTGATTCTGGAACCCTGTGGCCTGGGAACATGGGTGAGGATTGACGGTGGAACCCTGTGGCCTGGCAACATGACTGAGGTTTGATACTGGAAGACTGTCGACAGGAAACATGATATCGGGTTGATTCTGGAAACTTCTGTCCTGGGAACAAGACTGAGGTTTGATTCTGGAACCCTGTGTCCTGGGAATATGACAAAGGTTTGTTGCTGGAAGCCTGTTCCCTGGGTACATGACTGAGGTTTGATTCTGGACACCTGTGTCCTGGGAACATGAGTGATGTTTGATGGTTGAAACCTGTGGCCTGCGAACATGACTCAGGTTTGATTCTGGAACCATGTGTCCTGGGAATATGACTGAGGTTTGATTCTGGAAACCTTTGGCCTGAGAAAATGACTGAGGTTTCATTGTGGAAACATGTGGCCTGGGATCATGACTGAGGTTTGATGGTGGAACACTCTGGCCTGGCAAAATGACTGAGGCTTGATTCTGGAACCCTGTGGCCCGGGAACTTGACTGAGGTTTGATGGCAGAAACCTGTGGCCTGGCAACATGACTGACGTTTGATTCTGGATCCCGGTGGCCTGGGAACATGACTGAGGCGTGATTCTGGAAAACTGTGGCCTGGGAACATGACATCTGTTTAGATTGTGGAATACTGTGCCCCGGGAACCTGACTGAGCCTTGGTTCTGAAACCCTGTGGACTGGGAACATGACTGAGGTTTTATTCTGGAACCCTGTAGCCTGGGAACATAACTGAGGATTGATTCTGGAACCCTGTGGCCTGGGAACATGATACCGGTGGATTCTGGAACCCTGGGGACTGGGCATGTGACATCTGTTTAGATTGTGGAATACTGTGCCCCGGGAACCTGACTGAGCCTTGGTTCTGGAACCCTGTGGATTGGGAACATGACTGAGGTTTTATTCTAGAACCCTGTAGCCTGGAAACATAACTGAGGATTGATTCTCGAACCCTGTGGCCTGGCAACATGACATCGGTGGATTCTAGAACCCTGTGGCCTGGGAACATGTCTGAGGTTTGATGGTGGAAACCTGTGGCTTGGCAACATGACTAAGGTTTGATTCTGGAAGACTGTGGCCAGGAAGCATGATATCAGGTTGATTCTAGAAACTTGTGTCCTGGGAACATGACTGAGGTTTGTTTCTGGAAGCCTGTGCCCTGGGAACATGACTGAGGTTTGATTCTGGACACCTGTGTCCTGGGAACATGACTGAGGTTTGATGGTTGAAACCTGTGGCCCGCGAACATGACTCAGGTTTGATTCTGGAACCATGTGTCCTGGGAACATGACTGAGGTTTGATTTTGGAAACCTTTGGCCTGGGAAAATGACTGAGGTTTCATTGTGGAAACATGTGGCCTGGGATCATGACTGAGGTTTGATGGTCAACACTCTGGCCTGGCAAAATGACTGAGGCTTGATTCTGGAACCCTGTGGCCCGGGAACATGAGAACGGTTTGATTCTGGAACCCTGTGGCCTTTAACATGACATCGGTGGATTCTGGAACCCTGTGGCCTGGGAACATGAGAACGGTTTGATTCTGGAACCCTGTGGCCTGGGAACATGAGTGAGGATTGATGGTGGAACCCTGTGGCCTGGCAACATGACTGAGGTTTGATACTGGAAGACTGTGGCCAGGAAACATGATATCGGGTTGATTCTGGAAACTTCTGTCCTGGGAACAAGACTGAGGTTTGATTCTGGAACCCTGTGTCCTGGGAATATGACAAAGGTTTGTTGCTGGAAGCCTGTTCCCTGGGTACATGACTGAGGTTTGATTCTGGACACCTGTGTCCTGGGAACATGAGTGATGTTTGATTGTTGAAACCTGTGGCCTGCGAACATGACTCAGGTTTGATTCTGGAACCATGTGTCCTGGGAATATGACTGAGGTTTGATTCTGGAAACCTTTGGCCTGAGAAAATGACTGAGGTTTCATTGTGGAAACATGTGGCCTGGGATCATGACTGAGGTTTGATGGTGGAACACTCTGGCCTGGCAAAATGACTGAGGCTTGATTCTGGAACCCTGTGGCCCGGGAACGTGACTGAGGTTTGATGGCAGAAACCTGTGGCCTGGCAACATGACTGACGTTTGATTCTGGATCCCGGGGGCCTGGGAACATGACTGAGGCGTGATTCTGGAAAACTGTGGCCTGGGAACATGACATCTGTTTAGATTGTGGAATACTGTGCCCCGGGAAGCTGACTGAGCCTTGGTTCTGAAACCCTGTGGACTGGGAACATGACTGAGGTTTTATTCTGGAACCCTGTAGCCTGGGAACATAACTGAGGATTGATTCTGGAACCCTGTGGCCTGGGAACATGATACCGGTGGATTCTGGAACCCTGGGGACTGGGCATGTGACATCTGTTTAGATTGTGGAATACTGTGCCCCGGGAACCTGACTGAGCCTTGGTTCTGGAACCCTGTGGATTGGGAACATGACTGAGGATTTATTCTAGAACCCTGTAGCCTGGAAACATAACTGAGGACTGATTCTCGAACCCTGTGGCCTGGCAACATGACATCGGTGGATTCTAGAACCCTGTGGCCTGGGAACATGTCTGAGGTTTGATGGTGGAAACCTGTGGCTTGGCAACATGACTAAGGTTTGATTCTGGAAGACTGTGGCCAGGAAGCATGATATCTGGTTGATTCTGGAAACTTGTGTCCTGGGAACATGACTGAGGTTTGTTTCTGGAAGCCTGTGCCCTGGGAACATGACTGAGGTTTGATTCTGGACACCTGTGTCCTGGGAACATGACTGAGGTTTGATGGTTGAAACCTGTGGCCCGCGAACATGACTCAGGTTTGATTCTGGAACCATGTGTCCTGGGAACATGACTGAGGTTTGATTTTGGAAACCTTTGGCCTGGGAAAATGACTGAGGTTTCATTGTGGAAACATGTGGCCTGGGATCATGACTGAGGTTTGATGGTGGAACACTCTGGCCTGGCAAAATGACTGAGGCTTGATTCTGGAACCCTGTGGCCCGGGAACATGAGAACGGTTTGATTCTGGAACCCTGTGGCCTTTAACATGACATCGGTGGATTCTGGAACCCTGTGGCCTGGGAACATGAGAACGGTTTGATTCTGGAACCCTGTGGCCTGGGAACATGGGTGAGGATTGATGGTGTAACCCTGTGGCCTGGCAACATGACTGAGGTTTGATACTGGAAGACTGTGGCCAGGAAACATGATATCGGGTTGATTCTGGAAACTTCTGTCCTGGGAACAAGACTGAGGTTTGATTCTGGAACCCTGTGTCCTGGAAATATGACAAAGGTTTGTTGCTGGAAGCCTGTTCCCTGGGTACATGACTGAGGTTTGATTCTGGACACCTGTGTCCTGGGAACATGAGTGATGTTTGATTGTTGAAACCTGTGGCCTGCGAACATGACTCAGGTTTGCTTCTGGAACCATGTGTCCTGGGAATATGACTGAGGTTTGATTCTGGAAACCTTTGGCCTGAGAAAATGACTGAGGTTTCATTGTGGAAACATGTGGCCTGGGATCATGACTGAGGTTTGATGGTGGAACACTCTGGCCTGGCAAAATGACTGAGGCTTGATTCTGGAACCCTGTGGCCCGGGAACGTGACTGAGGTTTGATGGCAGAAACCTGTGGCCTGGCAACATGACTGACGTTTGATTCTGGATCCCGGTGGCCTGGGAACATGACTGAGGCGTGATTCTGGAAAACTGTGGCCTGGGAACATGACATCTGTTTAGATTGTGGAATACTGTGCCCCGGGAAGCTGACTGAGCCTTGGTTCTGAAACCCTGTGGACTGGGAACATGACTGAGGTTTTATTCTGGAACCCTGTAGCCTGGGAACATAACTGAGGATTGATTCTGGAACCCTGTGGCCTGGGAACATGATACCGGTGGATTCTGGAACCCTGGGGACTGGGCATGTGACATCTGTTTAGATTGTGGAATACTGTGCCCCGGGAACCTGACTGAGCATTGGTTCTGGAACCCTGTGGATTGGGAACATGACTGAGGTTTTATTCTAGAACCCTGTAGCCTGGAAACATAACTGAGGATTGATTCTCGAACCCTGTGGCCTGGCAACATGACATCGGTGGATTCTAGAACCCTGTGGCCTGGGAACATGTCTGAGGTTTGATGGTGGAAACCTGTGGCTTGGCAACATGACTAAGGTTTGATTCTGGAAGACTGTGGCCAGGAAGCATGATATCTGGTTGATTCTGGAAACTTGTGTCCTGGGAACATGACTGAGGTTTGTTTCTGGAAGCCTGTGCCCTGGGAACATGACTGAGGTTTGATTCTGGACACCTGTGTCCTGGGAACATGACTGAGATTTGATGGTTGAAACCTGTGGCCCGCGAACATGACTCACGTTTGATTCTGGAACCATGTGTCCTGGGAACATGACTGAGGTTTGATTTTGGAAACCTTTGGCCTGGGAAAATGACTGAGGTTTCATTGTGGAAACATGTGGCCTGGGATCATGACTGAGGTTTGATGGTGGAACACTCTGGCCTGGCAAAATGACTGAGGCTTGATTCTGGAACCCTGTGGCCCAGGAACATGAGAACGGTTTGATTCTGGAACCCTGTGGCCTTTAACATGACATCGGTGGATTCTGGAACCCTGTGGCCTGGGAACATGAGAACGGTTTGATTCTGGAACCCTGTGGCCTGGGAACATGAGTGAGGATTGATGGTGGAACCCTGTGGCCTGGCAACATGACTGAGGTTTGATACTGGAAGACTGTGGCCAGGAAACATGATATCGGGTTGATTCTGGAAACTTCTGTCCTGGGAACAAGACTGAGGTTTGATTCTGGAACCCTGTGTCCTGGGAATATGACAAAGGTTTGTTGCTGGAAGCCTGTTCCCTGGGTACATGACTGAGGTTTAATTCTGGACACCTGTGTCCTGGGAACATGAGTGATGTTTGATTGTTGAAACCTGTGGCCTGCGAACATGACTCAGGTTTGATTCTGGAACCATGTGTCCTGGGAATATGACTGAGGTTTGATTCTGGAAACCTTTGGCCTGAGAAAATGACTGAGGTTTCATTGTGGAAACATGTGGCCTGGGATCATGACTGAGGTTTGATGGTGGAACACTCTGGCCTGGCAAAATGACTGAGGCTTGATTCTGGAACCCTGTGGCCCGGGAACGTGACTGAGGTTTGATGGCAGAAACCTGTGGCCTGGCAACATGACTGACGTTTGATTCTGGATCCCGGGGGCCTGGGAACATGACTGAGGCGTGATTCTGGAAAACTGTGGCCTGGGAACATGACATCTGTTTAGATTGTGGAATACTGTGCCCCGGGAACCTGACTGAGCCTTGGTTCTGAAACCCTGTGGACTGGGAACATGACTGAGGTTTTATTCTGGAACCCTGTAGCCTGGGAACATAACTGAGGATTGATTCTGGAACCCTGTGGCCTGGGAACATGATACCGGTGGATTCTGGAACCCTGGGGACTGGGCATGTGACATCTGTTTAGATTGTGGAATACTGTGCCCCGGGAACCTGACTGAGCCTTGGTTCTGGAACCCTGTGGATTGGGAACATGACTGAGGTTTTATTCTAGAACCCTGTAGCCTGGAAACATAACTGAGGATTGATTCTCGAACCCTGTGGCCTGGCAACATGACATCGGTGGATTCTAGAACCCTGTGGCCTGGGAACATGTCTGAGGTTTGATGGTGGAAACCTGTGGCTTGGCAACATGACTAAGGTTTGATTCTGGAAGACTGTGGCCAGGAAGCATGATATCTGGTTGATTCTGGAAACTTGTGTCCTGGGAACATGACTGAGGTTTGTTTCTGGAAGCCTGTGCCCTGGGAACATGACTGAGGTTTGATTCTGGACACCTGTGTCCTGGGAACATGACTGAGGTTTGATGGTTGAAACCTGTGGCCCGCGAACATGACTCAGGTTTGATTCTGGAACCATGTGTCCTGGGAACATGACTGAGGTTTGATTTTGGAAACCTTTGGCCTGGGAAAATGACTGAGGTTTCATTGTGGAAACATGTGGCCTGGGATCATGACTGAGGTTTGATGGTGGAACACTCTGGCCTGGCAAAATGACTGAGGCTTGATTCTGGAACCCTGTGGCCCAGGAACATGAGAACGGTTTGATTCTGGAACCCTGTGGCCTTTAACATGACATCGGTGGATTCTGGAACCCTGTGGCCTGGGAACATGAGAACGGTTTGATTCTGGAACCCTGTGGCCTGGGAACATGGGTGAGGATTGACGGTGGAACCCTGTGGCCTGGCAACATGACTGAGGTTTGATACTGGAAGACTGTCGACAGGAAACATGATATCGGGTTGATTCTGGAAACTTCTGTCCTGGGAACAAGACTGAGGTTTGATTCTGGAACCCTGTGTCCTGGGAATATGACAAAGGTTTGTTGCTGGAAGCCTGTTCCCTGGGTACATGACTGAGGTTTGATTCTGGACACCTGTGTCCTGGGAACATGAGTGATGTTTGATGGTTGAAACCTGTGGCCTGCGAACATGACTCAGGTTTGATTCTGGAACCATGTGTCCTGGGAATATGACTGAGGTTTGATTCTGGAAACCTTTGGCCTGAGAAAATGACTGAGGTTTCATTGTGGAAACATGTGGCCTGGGATCATGACTGAGGTTTGATGGTGGAACACTCTGGCCTGGCAAAATGACTGAGGCTTGATTCTGGAACCCTGTGGCCCGGGAACTTGACTGAGGTTTGATGGCAGAAACCTGTGGCCTGGCAACATGACTGACGTTTGATTCTGGATCCCGGTGGCCTGGGAACATGACTGAGGCGTGATTCTGGAAAACTGTGGCCTGGGAACATGACATCTGTTTAGATTGTGGAATACTGTGCCCCGGGAACCTGACTGAGCCTTGGTTCTGAAACCCTGTGGACTGGGAACATGACTGAGGTTTTATTCTGGAACCCTGTAGCCTGGGAACATAACTGAGGATTGATTCTGGAACCCTGTGGCCTGGGAACATGATACCGGTGGATTCTGGAACCCTGGGGACTGGGCATGTGACATCTGTTTAGATTGTGGAATACTGTGCCCCGGGAACCTGACTGAGCCTTGGTTCTGGAACCCTGTGGATTGGGAACATGACTGAGGTTTTATTCTAGAACCCTGTAGCCTGGAAACATAACTGAGGATTGATTCTCGAACCCTGTGGCCTGGCAACATGACATCGGTGGATTCTAGAACCCTGTGGCCTGGGAACATGTCTGAGGTTTGATGGTGGAAACCTGTGGCTTGGCAACATGACTAAGGTTTGATTCTGGAAGACTGTGGCCAGGAAGCATGATATCAGGTTGATTCTGGAAACTTGTGTCCTGGGAACATGACTGAGGTTTGTTTCTGGAAGCCTGTGCCCTGGGAACATGACTGAGGTTTGATTCTGGACACCTGTGTCCTGGGAACATGACTGAGGTTTGATGGTTGAAACCTGTGGCCCGCGAACATGACTCAGGTTTGATTCTGGAACCATGTGTCCTGGGAACATGACTGAGGTTTGATTTTGGAAACCTTTGGCCTGGGAAAATGACTGAGGTTTCATTGTGGAAACATGTGGCCTGGGATCATGACTGAGGTTTGATGGTCAACACTCTGGCCTGGCAAAATGACTGAGGCTTGATTCTGGAACCCTGTGGCCCGGGAACATGAGAACGGTTTGATTCTGGAACCCTGTGGCCTTTAACATGACATCGGTGGATTCTGGAACCCTGTGGCCTGGGAACATGAGAACGGTTTGATTCTGGAACCCTGTGGCCTGGGAACATGAGTGAGGATTGATGGTGGAACCCTGTGGCCTGGCAACATGACTGAGGTTTGATACTGGAAGACTGTGGCCAGGAAACATGATATCGGGTTGATTCTGGAAACTTCTGTCCTGGGAACAAGACTGAGGTTTGATTCTGGAACCCTGTGTCCTGGGAATATGACAAAGGTTTGTTGCTGGAAGCCTGTTCCCTGGGTACATGACTGAGGTTTGATTCTGGACACCTGTGTCCTGGGAACATGAGTGATGTTTGATTGTTGAAACCTGTGGCCTGCGAACATGACTCAGGTTTGATTCTGGAACCATGTGTCCTGGGAATATGACTGAGGTTTGATTCTGGAAACCTTTGGCCTGAGAAAATGACTGAGGTTTCATTGTGGAAACATGTGGCCTGGGATCATGACTGAGGTTTGATGGTGGAACACTCTGGCCTGGCAAAATGACTGAGGCTTGATTCTGGAACCCTGTGGCCCGGGAACGTGACTGAGGTTTGATGGCAGAAACCTGTGGCCTGGCAACATGACTGACGTTTGATTCTGGATCCCGGGGGCCTGGGAACATGACTGAGGCGTGATTCTGGAAAACTGTGGCCTGGGAACATGACATCTGTTTAGATTGTGGAATACTGTGCCCCGGGAACCTGACTGAGCCTTGGTTCTGAAACCCTGTGGACTGGGAACATGACTGAGGTTTTATTCTGGAACCCTGTAGCCTGGGAACATAACTGAGGATTGATTCTGGAACCCTGTGGCCTGGGAACATGATACCGGTGGATTCTGGAACCCTGGGGACTGGGCATGTGACATCTGTTTAGATTGTGGAATACTGTGCCCCGGGAACCTGACTGAGCCTTGGTTCTGGAACCCTGTGGATTGGGAACATGACTGAGGTTTTATTCTAGAACCCTGTAGCCTGGAAACATAACTGAGGATTGATTCTCGAACCCTGTGGCCTGGCAACATGACATCGGTGGATTCTAGAACCCTGTGGCCTGGGAACATGTCTGAGGTTTGATGGTGGAAACCTGTGGCTTGGCAACATGACTAAGGTTTGATTCTGGAAGACTGTGGCCAGGAAGCATGATATCTGGTTGATTCTGGAAACTTGTGTCCTGGGAACATGACTGAGGTTTGTTTCTGGAAGCCTGTGCCCTGGGAACATGACTGAGGTTTGATTCTGGACACCTGTGTCCTGGGAACATGACTGAGGTTTGATGGTTGAAACCTGTGGCCCACGAACATGACTCAGGTTTGATTCTGGAACCATGTGTCCTGGGAACATGACTGAGGTTTGATTTTGGAAACCTTTAGCCTGGGAAAATGACTGAGGTTTCATTGTGGAAACATGTGGCCTGGGATCATGACTGAGGTTTGATGGTGGAACACTCTGGCCTGGCAAAATGACTGAGGCTTGATTCTGGAACCCTGTGGCCCAGGAACATGAGAACGGTTTGAGTCTGGAACCCTGTGGCCTTTAACATGACATCGGTGGATTCTGGAACCCTGTGGCCTGGGAACATGAGAACGGTTTGATTCTGGAACCCTGTGGCCTGGGAACATGGGTGAGGATTGACGGTGGAACACTGTGGCCTGGCAACATGACTGAGGTTTGATACTGGAAGACTGTCGACAGGAAACATGATATCGGGTTGATTCTGGAAACTTCTGTCCTGGGAACAAGACTGAGGTTTGATTCTGGAACCCTGTGTCCTGGGAATATGACAAAGGTTTGTTGCTGGAAGCCTGTTCCCTGGGTACATGACTGAGGTTTGATTCTGGACACCTGTGTCCTGGGAACATGAGTGATGTTTGATGGTTGAAACCTGTGGCCTGCGAACATGACTCAGGTTTGATTCTGGAACCATGTGTCCTGGGATTATGACTGAGGTTTGATTCTGGAAACCTTTGGCCTGAGAAAATGACTGAGGTTTCATTGTGGAAACATGTGGCCTGGGATCATGACTGAGGTTTGATGGTGGAACACTCTGGCCTGGCAAAATGACTGAGGCTTGATTCTGGAACCCTGTGGCCCGGGAACGTGACTGAGGTTTGATGGCAGAAACCTGTGGCCTGGCAACATGACTGACGTTTGATTCTGGATCCCGGTGGCCTGGGAACATGACTGAGGAGTGATTCTGGAAAACTGTGGCCTGGGAACATGACATCTGTTTAGATTGTGGAATACTGTGCCCCGGGAACCTGACTGAGCCTTGGTTCTGAAATCCTGTGGACTGGGAACATGACTGAGGTTTTATTCTGGAACCCTGTAGCCTGGGAACATAACTGAGGATTGATTCTGGAACCCTGTGGCCTGGGAACATGATACCGGTGGATTCTGGAACCCTGGGGACTGGGCATGTGACATCTGTTTAGATTGTGGAATACTGTGCCCCGGGAACCTGACTGAGCCTTGGTTCTTGCACCCTGTGGATTGGGAACATGACTGAGGATTTATTCTAGAACCCTGTAGCCTGGAAACATAACTGAGGATTGATTCTCGAACCCTGTGGCCTGGGAACATGACATCGGTGGATTCTAGAACCCTGTGGCCTGGGAACATGTCTGAGGTTTGATGGTGGAAACCTGTGGCTTGGCAACATGACTAAGGTTTGATTCTGGAAGACTGTGGCCAGGAAGCATGATATCTGGTTGATTCTGGAAACTTGTGTCCTGGGAACATGACTGAGGTTTGTTTCTGGAAGCCTGTGCCCTGGGAACATGACTGAGGTTTGATTCTGGACACCTGTGTCCTGGGAACATGACTGAGGTTTGATGGTTGAAACCTGTGGCCCGCGAACATGACTCAGGTTTGATTCTGGAACCATGTGTCCTGGGAACATGACTGAGGTTTGATTTTGGAAACCTTTGGCCTGGGAAAATGACTGAGGTTTCATTGTGGAAACATGTGGCCTGGGATCATGACTGAGGTTTGATGGTGGAACACTCTGGCCTGGCAAAATGACTGAGGCTTGATTCTGGAACCCTGTGGCCCGGGAACATGAGAACGGTTTGATTCTGGAACCCTGTGGCCTTTAACATGACATCGGTGGATTCTGGAACCCTGTGGCCTGGGAACATGAGAACGGTTTGATTCTGGAACCCTGTGGCCTGGGAACATGGGTGAGGATTGATGGTGTAACCCTGTGGCCTGGCAACATGACTGAGGTTTGATACTGGAAGACTGTGGCCAGGAAACATGATATCGGGTTGATTCTGGAAACTTCTGTCCTGGGAACAAGACTGAGGTTTGATTCTGGAACCCTGTGTCCTGGAAATATGACAAAGGTTTGTTGCTGGAAGCCTGTTCCCTGGGTACATGACTGAGGTTTGATTCTGGACACCTGTGTCCTGGGAACATGAGTGATGTTTGATTGTTGAAACCTGTGGCCTGCGAACATGACTCAGGTTTGCTTCTGGAACCATGTGTCCTGGGAATATGACTGAGGTTTGATTCTGGAAACCTTTGGCCTGAGAAAATGACTGAGGTTTCATTGTGGAAACATGTGGCCTGGGATCATGACTGAGGTTTGATGGTGGAACACTCTGGCCTGGCAAAATGACTGAGGCTTGATTCTGGAACCCTGTGGCCCGGGAACGTGACTGAGGTTTGATGGCAGAAACCTGTGGCCTTGCAACATGACTGACGTTTGATTCTGGATCCCGGTGGCCTGGGAACATGACTGAGGCGTGATTCTGGAAAACTGTGGCCTGGGAACATGACATCTGTTTAGATTGTGGAATACTGTGCCCCGGGAAGCTGACTGAGCCTTGGTTCTGAAACCCTGTGGACTGGGAACATGACTGAGGTTTTATTCTGGAACCCTGTAGCCTGGGAACATAACTGAGGATTGATTCTGGAACCCTGTGGCCTGGGAACATGATACCGGTGGATTCTGGAACCCTGGGGACTGGGCATGTGACATCTGTTTAGATTGTGGAATACTGTGCCCCGGGAACCTGACTGAGCCTTGGTTCTGGAACCCTGTGGATTGGGAACATGACTGAGGTTTTATTCTAGAACCCTGTAGCCTGGAAACATAACTGAGGATTGATTCTCGAACCCTGTGGCCTGGCAACATGACATCGGTGGATTCTAGAACCCTGTGGCCTGGGAACATGTCTGAGGTTTGATGGTGGAAACCTGTGGCTTGGCAACATGACTAAGGTTTGATTCTGGAAGACTGTGGCCAGGAAGCATGATATCAGGTTGATTCTGGAAACTTGTGTCCTGGGAACATGACTGAGGTTTGTTTCTGGAAGCCTGTGCCCTGGGAACATGACTGAGGTTTGATTCTGGACACCTGTGTCCTGGGAACATGACTGAGGTTTGATGGTTGAAACCTGTGGCCCGCGCACATGACTCAGGTTTGATTCTGGAACCATGTGTCCTGGGAACATGACTGAGGTTTGATTTTGGAAACCTTTGGCCTGGGAAAATGACTGAGGTTTCATTGTGGAAACATGTGGCCTGGGATCATGACTGAGGTTTGATGGTCAACACTCTGGCCTGGCAAAATGACTGAGGCTTGATTCTGGAACCCTGTGGCCCGGGAACATGAGAACGGTTTGATTCTGGAACCCTGTGGCCTTTAACATGACATCGGTGGATTCTGGAACCCTGTGGCCTGGGAACATGAGAACGGTTTGATTCTGGAACCCTGTGGCCTGGGAACATGAGTGAGGATTGATGGTGGAACCCTGTGGCCTGGCAACATGACTGAGGTTTGATACTGGAAGACTGTGGCCAGGAAACATGATATCGGGTTGATTCTGGAAACTTCTGTCCTGGGAACAAGACTGAGGTTTGATTCTGGAACCCTGTGTCCTGGGAATATGACAAAGGTTTGTTGCTGGAAGCCTGTTCCCTGGGTACATGACTGAGGTTTGATTCTGGACACCTGTGTCCTGGGAACATGAGTGATGTTTGATTGTTGAAACCTGTGGCCTGCGAACATGACTCAGGTTTGATTCTGGAACCATGTGTCCTGGGAATATGACTGAGGTTTGATTCTGGAAACCTTTGGCCTGAGAAAATGACTGAGGTTTCATTGTGGAAACATGTGGCCTGGGATCATGACTGAGGTTTGATGGTGGAACACTCTGGCCTGGCAAAATGACTGAGGCTTGATTCTGGAACCCTGTGGCCCGGGAACGTGACTGAGGTTTGATGGCAGAAACCTGTGGCCTGGCAACATGACTGACGTTTGATTCTGGATCCCGGGGGCCTGGGAACATGACTGAGGCGTGATTCTGGAAAACTGTGGCCTGGGAACATGACATCTGTTTAGATTGTGGAATACTGTGCCCCGGGAACCTGACTGAGCCTTGGTTCTGAAACCCTGTGGACTGGGAACATGACTGAGGTTTTATTCTGGAACCCTGTAGCCTGGGAACATAACTGAGGATTGATTCTGGAACCCTGTGGCCTGGGAACATGATACCGGTGGATTCTGGAACCCTGGGGACTGGGCATGTGACATCTGTTTAGATTGTGGAATACTGTGCCCCGGGAACCTGACTGAGCCTTGGTTCTGGAACCCTGTGGATTGGGAACATGACTGAGGTTTTATTCTAGAACCCTGTAGCCTGGAAACATAACTGAGGATTGATTCTCGAACCCTGTGGCCTGGCAACATGACATCGGTGGATTCTAGAACCCTGTGGCCTGGGAACATGTCTGAGGTTTGATGGTGGAAACCTGTGGCTTGGCAACATGACTAAGGTTTGATTCTGGAAGACTGTGGCCAGGAAGCATGATATCTGGTTGATTCTGGAAACTTGTGTCCTGGGAACATGACTGAGGTTTGTTTCTGGAAGCCTGTGCCCTGGGAACATGACTGAGGTTTGATTCTGGACACCTGTGTCCTGGGAACATGACTGAGGTTTGATGGTTGAAACCTGTGGCCCGCGAACATGACTCAGGTTTGATTCTGGAACCATGTGTCCTGGGAACATGACTGAGGTTTGACTTTGGAAACCTTTGGCCTGGGAAAATGACTGAGGTTTCATTGTGGAAACATGTGGCCTGGGATCATGACTGAGGTTTGATGGTGGAACACTCTGGCCTGGCAAAAAGACTGAGGCTTGATTCTGGAACCCTGTGGCCCAGGAACATGAGAACGGTTTGAGTCTGGAACCCTGTGGCCTTTAACATGACATCGGTGGATTCTGGAACCCTGTGGCCTGGGAACATGAGAACGGTTTGATTCTGGAACCCTGTGGCCTGGGAACATGGGTGAGGATTGACGGTGGAACCCTGTGGCCTGGCAACATGACTGAGGTTTGATACTGGAAGACTGTCGACAGGAAACATGATATCGGGTTGATTCTGGAAACTTCTGTCCTGGGAACAAGACTGAGGTTTGATTCTGGAACCCTGTGTCCTGGGAATATGACAAAGGTTTGTTGTTGGAAGCCTGTTCCCTGGGTACATGACTGAGGTTTGATTCTGGACACCTGTGTCCTGGGAACATGAGTGATGTTTGATGGTTGAAACCTGTGGCCTGCGAACATGACTCAGGTTTGATTCTGGAACCATGTGTCCTGGGATTATGACTGAGGTTTGATTCTGGAAACCTTTGGCCTGAGAAAATGACTGAGGTTTCATTGTGGAAACATGTGGCCTGGGATCATGACTGAGGTTTGATGGTGGAACACTCTGGCCTGGCAAAATGACTGAGGCTTGATTCTGGAACCCTGTGGCCCGGGAACGTGACTGAGGTTTGATGGCAGAAACCTGTGGCCTGGCAACATGACTGACGTTTGATTCTGGATCCCGGTGGCCTGGGAACATGACTGAGGCGTGATTCTGGAAAACTGTGGCCTGGGAACATGACATCTGTTTAGATTGTGGAATACTGTGCCCCGGGAACCTGACTGAGCCTTGGTTCTGAAATCCTGTGGACTGGGAACATGACTGAGGTTTTATTCTGGAACCCTGTAGCCTGGGAACATAACTGAGGATTGATTCTGGAACCCTGTGGCCTGGGAACATGATACCGGTGGATTCTGGAACCCTGGGGACTGGGCATGTGACATCTGTTTAGATTGTGGAATACTGTGCCCCGGGAACCTGACTGAGCCTTGGTTCTTGCACCCTGTGGATTGGGAACATGACTGAGGATTTATTCTAGAACCCTGTAGCCTGGAAACATAACTGAGGATTGATTCTCGAACCCTGTGGCCTGGGAACATGACATCGGTGGATTCTAGAACCCTGTGGCCTGGGAACATGTCTGAGGTTTGATGGTGGAAACCTGTGGCTTGGCAACATGACTAAGGTTTGATTCTGGAAGACTGTGGCCAGGAAGCATGATATCTGGTTGATTCTGGAAACTTGTGTCCTGGGAACATGACTGAGGTTTGTTTCTCGAAGCCTGTGCCCTGGGAACATGACTGAGGTTTGATTCTGGACACCTGTGTCCTGGGAACATGACTGAGGTTTGATGGTTGAAACCTGTGGCCCGCGAACATGACTCAGGTTTGATTCTGGAACCATGTGTCCTGGGAATATGACTGAGGTTTGATTTTGGAAACCTTTGGCCTGGGAAAATGACTGAGGTTTCATTGTGGAAACATGTGGCCTGGGATCATGACTGAGGTTTGATGGTGGAACACTCTGGCCTGGCAAAATGACTGAGGCTTGATTCTGGAACCCTGTGGCCCGGGAACATGAGAACGGTTTGATTCTGGAACCCTGTGGCCTTTAACATGACATCGGTGGATTCTGGAACCCTGTGGCCTGGGAACATGAGAACGGTTTGATTCTGGAACCCTGTGGCCTTTAACATGACATCGGTGGATTCTGGAACCCTGTGGCCTGGGAACATGAGAACGGTTTGATTCTGGAACCCTGTGGCCTGGGAACATGAGTGAGGATTGATGGTGGAACCCTGTGGCCTGGCAACATGACTGAGGTTTGATACTGGAAGACTGTGGCCAGGAAACATGATATCGGGTTGATTCTGGAAACTTCTGTCCTGGGAACAAGACTGAGGTTTGATTCTGGAACCCTGTGTCCTGGGAATATGACAAAGGTTTGTTGCTGGAAGCCTGTTCCCTGGGTACATGACTGAGGTTTGATTCTGGACACCTGTGTCCTGGGAACATGAGTGATGTTTGATTGTTGAAACCTGTGGCCTGCGAACATGACTAGGTTTGATTCTGGAACCATGTGTCCTGGGAATATGACGAGGTTTGATTCTGGAAACCTTTGGCCTGAGAAAATGACTGAGGTTTCATTGTGGAAACATGTGGCCTGGGATCATGACTGAGGTTTGATGGTGGAACACTCTGGCCTGGCAAAATGACTGAGGCTTGATTCTGGAACCCTGTGGCCCGGGAACGTGACTGAGGTTTGATGGCAGAAACCTGTGGCCTGGCAACATGACTGACGTTTGATTCTGGATCCCGGTGGCCTGGGAACATGACTGAGGCGTGATTCTGGAAAACTGTGGCCTGGGAACATGACATCTGTTTAGATTGTGGAATACTGTGCCCCGGGAACCTGACTGAGCCTTGGTTCTGAAACCCTGTGGACTGGGAACATGACTGAGGTTTTATTCTGGAACCCTGTAGCCTGGGAACATAACTGAGGATTGATTCTGGAACCCTGTGGCCTGGGAACATGATACCGGTGGATTCTGGAACCCTGGGGACTGGGCATGTGACATCTGTTTAGATTGTGGAATACTGTGCCCCGGGAACCTGACTGAGCCTTGGTTCTGGAACCCTGTGGATTGGGAACATGACTGAGGTTTTATTCTAGAACCCTGTAGCCTGGAAACATAACTGAGGATTGATTCTCGAACCCTGTGGCCTGGCAACATGACATCGGTGGATTCTAGAACCCTGTGGCCTGGGAACATGTCTGAGGTTTGATGGTGGAAACCTGTGGCTTGGCAACATGACTAAGGTTTGATTCTGGAAGACTGTGGCCAGGAAGCATGATATCTGGTTGATTCTGGAAACTTGTGTCCTGGGAACATGACTGAGGTTTGTTTCTGGAAGCCTGTGCCCTGGGAACATGACTGAGGTTTGATTCTGGACATCTGTGTCCTGGGAACATGACTGAGGTTTGATGGTTGAAACCTGTGGCCCGCGAACATGACTCAGGTTTGATTCTGGAACCATGTGTCCTGGGAACATGACTGAGGTTTGATTTTGGAAACCTTTGGCCTGGGAAAATGACTGAGGTTTCATTGTGGAAACATGTGGCCTGGGATCATGACTGAGGTTTGATGGTCAACACTCTGGCCTGGCAAAATGACTGAGGCTTGATTCTGGAACCCTGTGGCCCGGGAGCATGAGAACGGTTTGATTCTGGAACCCTGTGGCCTTTAACATGACATCGGTGGATTCTGGAACCCTGTGGCCTGGGAACATGAGAACGGTTTGATTCTGGAACCCTGTGGCCTGGGAACATGAGTGAGGATTGATGGTGGAACCCTGTGGCCTGGCAACATGATTGAGGTTTGATACTGGAAGACTGTGGCCAGGAAACATGATATCGGGTTGATTCTGGAAACTTCTGTCCTGGGAACAAGACTGAGGTTTGATTCTGGAACCCTGTGTCCTGGGAATATGACAAAGGTTTGTTGCTGGAAGCCTGTTCCCTGGGTACATGACTGAGGTTTGATTCTGGACACCTGTGTCCTGGGAACATGAGTGATGTTTGATGGTTGAAACCTGTGGCCTGCGAACATGACTCAGGTTTGATTCTGGAACCATGTGCCCTGGGAATATGACTGAGGTTTGATTCTGGAAACCTTTGGCCTGAGAAAATGACTGAGGTTTCATTGTGGAAACATGTGGCCTGGGATCATGACTGAGGTTTGATGGTGGAACACTCTGGCCTGGCAAAATGACTGAGGCTTGATTCTGGAACCCTGTGGCCCGGGAACGTGACTGAGGTTTGATGTCAGAAACCTGTGGCCTGGCAACATGACTGACGTTTGATTCTGGATCCCGGTGGCCTGGGAACATGACTGAGGCGTGATTCTGGAAAACTGTGGCCTGGGAACATGAAATCTGTTTAGATTGTGGAATACTGTGCCCCGGGAACCTGACTGAGCCTTGGTTCTGAAACCCTGTGGACTGGGAACATGACTGAGGTTTTATTCTGGAACCCTGTAGCCTGGGAACATAACTGAGGATTGATTCTGGAACCCTGTGGCCTGGGAACATGATATCGGTGGATTCTGGAACCCTGGGGACTGGGCATGTGACATCTGTTTAGATTGTGGAATACTGTGCCCCGGGAACCTGACTGAGCCTTGGTTCTGGAACCCTGTGGATTGGGAACATGACTGAGGTTTTATTCTAGAACCCTGTAGCCTGGAAACATAACTGAGGATTGATTCTCGAACCCTGTGGCCTGGCAACATGACATCGGTGGATTCTAGAACCCTGTGGCCTGGGAACATGTCTGAGGTTTGATGGTGGAAACCTGTGGCTTGGCAACATGACTAAGGTTTGATTCTGGAAGACTGTGGCCAGGAAGCATGATATCTGGTTGATTCTGGAAACTTGTGTCCTGGGAACATGACTGAGGTTTTTTTCTGGAAGCCTGTGCCTTGGGAACATGACTGAGGTTTGATTCTGGACACCTGTGTCCTGGGAACATGACTGAGGTTTGATGGTTGAAACCTGTGGCCCGCGAACATGACTCAGGTTTGATTCTGGAACCATGTGTCCTGGGAACATGACTGAGGTTTGATTTTGGAAACCTTTGGTCTGGGAAAATGACTGAGGTTTCATTGTGGAAACATGTGGCCTGGGATCATGACTGAGGTTTGATGGTGGAACACTCTGGCCTGGCAAAATGACTGAGGCTTGATTCTGGAACCCTGTGGCCCAGGAACATGAGAACGGTTTGAGTCTGGAACCCTGTGGCCTTTAACATGACATCGGTGGATTCTGGAACCCTGTGGCCTGGGAACATGAGAACGGTTTGATTCTGGAACCCTGTGGCCTGGGAACATGGGTGAGGATTGTCGGTGGAACCCTGTGGCCTGGCAACATGACTGAGGTTTGATACTGGAAGACTGTCGACAGGAAACATGATATCGGGTTGATTCTGGAAACTTCTGTCCTGGGAACAAGACTGAGGTTTGATTCTGGAACCCTGTGTCCTGGGAATATGACAAAGGTTTGTTGCTGGAAGCCTGTTCCCTGGGTACATGACTGAGGTTTGATTCTGGACACCTGTGTCCTGGGAACATGAGTGATGTTTGATGGTTGAAACCTGTGGCCTGCGAACATGACTCAGGTTTGATTCTGGAACCATGTGTCCTGGGATTATGACTGAGGTTTGATTCTGGAAACCTTTGGCCTGAGAAAATGACTGAGGTTTCATTGTGGAAACATGTGGCCTGGGATCATGACTGAGGTTTGATGGTGGAACACTCTGGCCTGGCAAAATGACTGAGGCTTGATTCTGGAACCCTGTGGCCCGGGAACGTGACTGAGGTTTGATGGCAGAAACCTGTGGCCTGGCAACATGACTGACGTTTGATTCTGGATCCCGGTGGCCTGGGAACATGACTGAGGCGTGATTCTGGAAAACTGTGGCCTGGGAACATGACATCTGTTTAGATTGTGGAATACTGTGCCCCGGGAACCTGACTGAGCCTTGGTTCTGAAATCCTGTGGACTGGGAACATGACTGAGGTTTTATTCTGGAACCCTGTAGCCTGGGAACATAACTGAGGATTGATTCTGGAACCCTGTGGCCTGGGAACATGATACCGGTGGATTCTGGAACCCTGGGGACTGGGCATGTGACATCTGTTTAGATTGTGGAATACTGTGCCCCGGGAACCTGACTGAGCCTTGGTTCTTGCACCCTGTGGATTGGGAACATGACTGAGGATTTATTCTAGAACCCTGTAGCCTGGAAACATAACTGAGGATTGATTCTCGAACCCTGTGGCCTGGGAACATGACATCGGTGGATTCTAGAACCCTGTGGCCTGGGAACATGTCTGAGGTTTGATGGTGGAAACCTGTGGCTTGGCAACGTGACTAAGGTTTGATTCTGGAAGACTGTGGCCAGGAAGCATGATATCTGGTTGATTCTGGAAACTTGTGTCCTGGGAACATGACTGAGGTTTGTTTCTGGAAGCCTGTGCCCTGGGAACATGACTGAGGTTTGATTCTGGACACCTGTGTCCTGGGAACATGACTGAGGTTTGATGGTTGAAACCTGTGGCCCGCGAACATGACTCAGGTTTGATTCTGGAACCATGTGTCCTGGGAACATGACTGAGGTTTGATTTTGGAAACCTTTGGCCTGGGAAAATGACTGAGGTTTCATTGTGGAAACATGTGGCCTGGGATCATGACTGAGGTTTGATGGTGGAACACTCTGGCCTGGCAAAATGACTGAGGCTTGATTCTGGAACCCTGTGGCCCAGGAACATGAGAACGGTTTGAGTCTGGAACCCTGTGGCCTTTAACATGACATCGGTGGATTCTGCAACCCTGTGGCCTGGGAACATGAGAACGGTTTGATTCTGGAACCCTGTGGCCTGGGAACATGGGTGAGGATTGACGGTGGAACCCTGTGGCCTGGCAACATGACTGAGGTTTGATACTGGAAGACTGTCGACAGGAAACATGATATCGGGTTGATTCTGGAAACTTCTGTCCTGGGAACAAGACTGAGGTTTGATTCTGGAACCCTGTGTCCTGGGAATATGACAAAGGTTTGTTGCTGGAAGCCTGTTCCCTGGGTACATGACTGAGGTTTGATTCTGGACACCTGTGTCCTGGGAACATGAGTGATGTTTGATGGTTGAAACCTGTGGCCTGCGAACATGACTCAGGTTTGATTCTGGAACCATGTGTCCTGGGAATATGACTGAGGTTTGATTCTGGAAACCTTTGGCCTGAGAAAATGACTGAGGTTTCATTGTGGAAACATGTGGCCTGGGATCATGACTGAGGTTTGATGGTGGAACACTCTGGCCTGGCAAAATGACTGAGGCTTGATTCTGGAACCCTGTGGCCCGGGAACGTGACTGAGGTTTGATGGCAGAAACCTGTGGCCTGGCAACATGACTGACGTTTGATTCTGGATCCCGGTGGCCTGGGAACATGACTGAGGCGTGATTCTGGAAAACTGTGGCCTGGGAACATGACATCTGTTTAGATTGTGGAATACTGTGCCCCGGGAAGCTGACTGAGCCTTGGTTCTGAAACCCTGTGGACTGGGAACATGACTGAGGTTTTATTCTGGAACCCTGTAGCCTGGGAACATAACTGAGGATTGATTCTGGAACCCTGTCGCCTGGGAACATGATACCGGTGGATTCTGGAACCCTGGGGACTGGGCATGTGACATCTGTTTAGATTGTGGAATACTGTGCCCCGGGAACCTGACTGAGCCTTGGTTCTGGAACCCTGTGGATTGGGAACATGACTGAGGTTTTATTCTAGAACCCTGTAGCCTGGAAACATAACTGAGGATTGATTCTCGAACCCTGTGGCCTGGCAACATGACATCGGTGGATTCTAGAACCCTGTGGCCTGGGAACATGTCTGAGGTTTGATGGTGGAAACCTGTGGCTTGGCAACATGACTAAGGTTTGATTCTGGAAGACTGTGGCCAGGAAGCATGATATCTGGTTGATTCTGGAAACTTGTGTCCTGGGAACATGACTGAGGTTTGTTTCTGGAAGCCTGTGCCCTGGGAACATGACTGAGGTTTGATTCTGGACACCTGTGTCCTGGGAACATGACTGAGGTTTGATGGTTGAAACCTGTGGCCCGCGAACATGACTCAGGTTTGATTCTGGAACCATGTGTCCTGGGAACATGACTGAGGTTTGATTTTGGAAACCTTTGGCCTGGGAAAATGACTGAGGTTTCATTGTGGAAACATGTGGCCTGGGATCATGACTGAGGTTTGATGGTGGAACACTCTGGCCTGGCAAAATGACTGAGGCTTGATTCTGGAACCCTGTGGCCCGGGAACATGAGAACGGTTTGATTCTGGAACCCTGTGGCCTTTAACATGACATCGGTGGATTCTGGAACCCTGTGGCCTGGGAACATGAGAACGGTTTGATTCTGGAACCCTGTGGCCTTTAACATGACATCGGTGGATTCTGGAACCCTGTGGCCTGGGAACATGAGAACGGTTTGATTCTGGAACCCTGTGGCCTGGGAACATGAGTGAGGATTGATGGTGGAACCCTGTGGCCTGGCAACATGACTGAGGTTTGATACTGGAAGACTGTGGCCAGGAAACATGATATCGGGTTGATTCTGGAAACTTCTGTCCTGGGAACAAGACTGAGGTTTGATTCTGGAACCCTGTGTCCTGGGAATATGACAAAGGTTTGTTGCTGGAAGCCTGTTCCCTGGGTACATGACTGAGGTTTGATTCTGGACACCTGTGTCCTGGGAACATGAGTGATGTTTGATTGTTGAAACCTGTGGCCTGCG
Source organism: Balaenoptera physalus (assembly GCF_965194825.1). Lineage (NCBI taxonomy): Eukaryota > Metazoa > Chordata > Mammalia > Artiodactyla > Balaenopteridae > Balaenoptera > Balaenoptera physalus. Next base: position 353,929 of record NW_028126246.1, on the reverse strand, counting down.
AACATGACTAGGTTTGATTCTGGAACCATGTGTCCTGGGAATATGACGAGGTTTGATTCTGGAAACCTTTGGCCTGAGAAAATGACTGAGGTTTCATTGTGGAAACATGTGGCCTGGGATCATGACTGAGGTTTGATGGTGGAACACTCTGGCCTGGCAAAATGACTGAGGCTTGATTCTGGAACCCTGTGGCCCGGGAACGTGACTGAGGTTTGATGGCAGAAACCTGTGGCCTGGCAACATGACTGACGTTTGATTCTGGATCCCGGTGGCCTGGGAACATGACTGAGGCGTGATTCTGGAAAACTGTGGCCTGGGAACATGACATCTGTTTAGATTGTGGAATACTGTGCCCCGGGAACCTGACTGAGCCTTGGTTCTGAAACCCTGTGGACTGGGAACATGACTGAGGTTTTATTCTGGAACCCTGTAGCCTGGGAACATAACTGAGGATTGATTCTGGAACCCTGTGGCCTGGGAACATGATACCGGTGGATTCTGGAACCCTGGGGACTGGGCATGTGACATCTGTTTAGATTGTGGAATACTGTGCCCCGGGAACCTGACTGAGCCTTGGTTCTGGAACCCTGTGGATTGGGAACATGACTGAGGTTTTATTCTAGAACCCTGTAGCCTGGAAACATAACTGAGGATTGATTCTCGAACCCTGTGGCCTGGCAACATGACATCGGTGGATTCTAGAACCCTGTGGCCTGGGAACATGTCTGAGGTTTGATGGTGGAAACCTGTGGCTTGGCAACATGACTAAGGTTTGATTCTGGAAGACTGTGGCCAGGAAGCATGATATCTGGTTGATTCTGGAAACTTGTGTCCTGGGAACATGACTGAGGTTTGTTTCTGGAAGCCTGTGCCCTGGGAACATGACTGAGGTTTGATTCTGGACACCTGTGTCCTGGGAACATGACTGAGGTTTGATGGTTGAAACCTGTGGCCCGCGAACATGACTCAGGTTTGATTCTGGAACCATGTGTCCTGGGAACATGACTGAGGTTTGATTTTGGAAACCTTTGGCCTGGGAAAATGACTGAGGTTTCATTGTGGAAACATGTGGCCTGGGATCATGACTGAGGTTTGATGGTCAACACTCTGGCCTGGCAAAATGACTGAGGCTTGATTCTGGAACCCTGTGGCCCGGGAACATGAGAACGGTTTGATTCTGGAACCCTGTGGCCTTTAACATGACATCGGTGGATTCTGGAACCCTGTGGCCTGGGAACATGAGAACGGTTTGATTCTGGAACCCTGTGGCCTGGGAACATGAGTGAGGATTGATGGTGGAACCCTGTGGCCTGGCAACATGACTGAGGTTTGATACTGGAAGACTGTGGCCAGGAAACATGATATCGGGTTGATTCTGGAAACTTCTGTCCTGGGAACAAGACTGAGGTTTGATTCTGGAACCCTGTGTCCTGGGAATATGACAAAGGTTTGTTGCTGGAAGCCTGTTCCCTGGGTACATGACTGAGGTTTGATTCTGGACACCTGTGTCCTGGGAACATGAGTGATGTTTGATGGTTGAAACCTGTGGCCTGCGAACATGACTCAGGTTTGATTCTGGAACCATGTGTCCTGGGAATATGACTGAGGTTTGATTCTGGAAACCTTTGGCCTGAGAAAATGACTGAGGTTTCATTGTGGAAACATGTGGCCTGGGATCATGACTGAGGTTTGATGGTGGAACACTCTGGCCTGGCAAAATGACTGAGGCTTGATTCTGGAACCCTGTGGCCCGGGAACGTGACTGAGGTTTGATGTCAGAAACCTGTGGCCTGGCAACATGACTGACGTTTGATTCTGGATCCCGGTGGCCTGGGAACATGACTGAGGCGTGATTCTGGAAAACTGTGGCCTGGGAACATGAAATCTGTTTAGATTGTGGAATACTGTGCCCCGGGAAGCTGACTGAGCCTTGGTTCTGAAACCCTGTGGACTGGGAACATGACTGAGGTTTTATTCTGGAACCCTGTAGCCTGGGAACATAACTGAGGATTGATTCTGGAACCCTGTGGCCTGGGAACATGATACCGGTGGATTCTGGAACCCTGGGGACTGGGCATGTGACATCTGTTTAGATTGTGGAATACTGTGCCCCGGGAACCTGACTGAGCCTTGGTTCTGGAACCCTGTGGATTGGGAACATGACTGAGGTTTTATTCTAGAACCCTGTAGCCTGGAAACATAACTGAGGATTGATTCTCGAACCCTGTGGCCTGGCAACATGACATCGGTGGATTCTAGAACCCTGTGGCCTGGGAACATGTCTGAGGTTTGATGGTGGAAACCTGTGGCTTGGCAACATGACTAAGGTTTGATTCTGGAAGACTGTGGCCAGGAAGCATGATATCTGGTTGATTCTGGAAACTTGTGTCCTGGGAACATGACTGAGGTTTGTTTCTGGAAGCCTGTGCCCTGGGAACATGACTGAGGTTTGATTCTGGACACCTGTGTCCTGGGAACATGACTGAGGTTTGATGGTTGAAACCTGTGGCCCGCGAACATGACTCAGGTTTGATTCTGGAACCATGTGTCCTGGGAACATGACTGAGGTTTGATTTTGGAAACCTTTGGCCTGGGAAAATGACTGAGGTTTCATTGTGGAAACATGTGGCCTGGGATCATGACTGAGGTTTGATGGTGGAACACTCTGGCCTGGCAAAATGACTGAGGCTTGATTCTGGAACCCTGTGGCCCGGGAACATGAGAACGGTTTGATTCTGGAACCCTGTGGCCTTTAACATGACATCGGTGGATTCTGGAACCCTGTGGCCTGGGAACATGAGAACGGTTTGATTCTGGAACCCTGTGGCCTTTAACATGACATCGGTGGATTCTGGAACCCTGTGGCCTGGGAACATGAGAACGGTTTGATTCTGGAACCCTGTGGCCTGGGAACATGAGTGAGGATTGATGGTGGAACCCTGTGGCCTGGCAACATGACTGAGGTTTGATACTGGAAGACTGTGGCCAGGAAACATGATATCGGGTTGATTCTGGAAACTTCTGTCCTGGGAACAAGACTGAGGTTTGATTCTGGAACCCTGTGTCCTGGGAATATGACAAAGGTTTGTTGCTGGAAGCCTGTTCCCTGGGTACATGACTGAGGTTTGATTCTGGACACCTGTGTCCTGGGAACATGAGTGATGTTTGATTGTTGAAACCTGTGGCCTGCGAACATGACTAGGTTTGATTCTGGAACCATGTGTCCTGGGAATATGACGAGGTTTGATTCTGGAAACCTTTGGCCTGAGAAAATGACTGAGGTTTCATTGTGGAAACATGTGGCCTGGGATCATGACTGAGGTTTGATGGTGGAACACTCTGGCCTGGCAAAATGACTGAGGCTTGATTCTGGAACCCTGTGGCCCGGGAACGTGACTGAGGTTTGATGGCAGAAACCTGTGGCCTGGCAACATGACTGACGTTTGATTCTGGATCCCGGTGGCCTGGGAACATGACTGAGGCGTGATTCTGGAAAACTGTGGCCTGGGAACATGACATCTGTTTAGATTGTGGAATACTGTGCCCCGGGAACCTGACTGAGCCTTGGTTCTGAAACCCTGTGGACTGGGAACATGACTGAGGTTTTATTCTGGAACCCTGTAGCCTGGGAACATAACTGAGGATTGATTCTGGAACCCTGTGGCCTGGGAACATGATACCGGTGGATTCTGGAACCCTGGGGACTGGGCATGTGACATCTGTTTAGATTGTGGAATACTGTGCCCCGGGAACCTGACTGAGCCTTGGTTCTGGAACCCTGTGGATTGGGAACATGACTGAGGTTTTATTCTAGAACCCTGTAGCCTGGAAACATAACTGAGGATTGATTCTCGAACCCTGTGGCCTGGCAACATGACATCGGTGGATTCTAGAACCCTGTGGCCTGGGAACATGTCTGAGGTTTGATGGTGGAAACCTGTGGCTTGGCAACATGACTAAGGTTTGATTCTGGAAGACTGTGGCCAGGAAGCATGATATCTGGTTGATTCTGGAAACTTGTGTCCTGGGAACATGACTGAGGTTTGTTTCTGGAAGCCTGTGCCCTGGGAACATGACTGAGGTTTGATTCTGGACACCTGTGTCCTGGGAACATGACTGAGGTTTGATGGTTGAAACCTGTGGCCCGCGAACATGACTCAGGTTTGATTCTGGAACCATGTGTCCTGGGAACATGACTGAGGTTTGATTTTGGAAACCTTTGGCCTGGGAAAATGACTGAGGTTTCATTGTGGAAACATGTGGCCTGGGATCATGACTGAGGTTTGATGGTCAACACTCTGGCCTGGCAAAATGACTGAGGCTTGATTCTGGAACCCTGTGGCCCGGGAACATGAGAACGGTTTGATTCTGGAACCCTGTGGCCTTTAACATGACATCGGTGGATTCTGGAACCCTGTGGCCTGGGAACATGAGAACGGTTTGATTCTGGAACCCTGTGGCCTGGGAACATGAGTGAGGATTGATGGTGGAACCCTGTGGCCTGGCAACATGACTGAGGTTTGATACTGGAAGACTGTGGCCAGGAAACATGATATCGGGTTGATTCTGGAAACTTCTGTCCTGGGAACAAGACTGAGGTTTGATTCTGGAACCCTGTGTCCTGGGAATATGACAAAGGTTTGTTGCTGGAAGCCTGTTCCCTGGGTACATGACTGAGGTTTGATTCTGGACACCTGTGTCCTGGGAACATGAGTGATGTTTGATGGTTGAAACCTGTGGCCTGCGAACATGACTCAGGTTTGATTCTGGAACCATGTGTCCTGGGAATATGACTGAGGTTTGATTCTGGAAACCTTTGGCCTGAGAAAATGACTGAGGTTTCATTGTGGAAACATGTGGCCTGGGATCATGACTGAGGTTTGATGGTGGAACACTCTGGCCTGGCAAAATGACTGAGGCTTGATTCTGGAACCCTGTGGCCCGGGAACGTGACTGAGGTTTGATGTCAGAAACCTGTGGCCTGGCAACATGACTGACGTTTGATTCTGGATCCCGGTGGCCTGGGAACATGACTGAGGCGTGATTCTGGAAAACTGTGGCCTGGGAACATGAAATCTGTTTAGATTGTGGAATACTGTGCCCCGGGAACCTGACTGAGCCTTGGTTCTGAAACCCTGTGGACTGGGAACATGACTGAGGTTTTATTCTGGAACCCTGTAGCCTGGGAACATAACTGAGGATTGATTCTGGAACCCTGTGGCCTGGGAACATGATACCGGTGGATTCTGGAACCCTGGGGACTGGGCATGTGACATCTGTTTAGATTGTGGAATACTGTGCCCCGGGAACCTGACTGAGCCTTGGTTCTGGAACCCTGTGGATTGGGAACATGACTGAGGTTTTATTCTAGAACCCTGTAGCCTGGAAACATAACTGAGGATTGATTCTCGAACCCTGTGGCCTGGCAACATGACATCGGTGGATTCTAGAACCCTGTGGCCTGGGAACTTGTCTGAGGTTTGATGGTGGAAACCTGTGGCTTGGCAACATGACTAAGGTTTGATTCTGGAAGACTGTGGCCAGGAAGCATGATATCTGGTTGATTCTGGAAACTTGTGTCCTGGGAACATGACTGAGGTTTGTTTCTGGAAGCCTGTGCCTTGGGAACATGACTGAGGTTTGATTCTGGACACCTGTGTCCTGGGAACATGACTGAGGTTTGATGGTTGAAACCTGTGGCCCGCGAACATGACTCAGGTTTGATTCTGGAACCATGTGTCCTGGGAACATGACTGAGGTTTGATTTTGGAAACCTTTGGCCTGGGAAAATGACTGAGGTTTCATTGTGGAAACATGTGGCCTGGGATCATGACTGAGGTTTGATGGTGGAACACTCTGGCCTGGCAAAATGACTGAGGCTTGATTCTGGAACCCTGTGGCCCAGGAACATGAGAACGGTTTGAGTCTGGAACCCTGTGGCCTTTAACATGACATCGGTGGATTCTGGAACCCTGTGGCCTGGGAACATGAGAACGGTTTGATTCTGGAACCCTGTGGCCTGGGAACATGGGTGAGGATTGACGGTGGAACCCTGTGGCCTGGCAACATGACTGAGGTTTGATACTGGAAGACTGTCGACAGGAAACATGATATCGGGTTGATTCTGGAAACTTCTGTCCTGGGAACAAGACTGAGGTTTGATTCTGGAACCCTGTGTCCTGGGAATATGACAAAGGTTTGTTGCTGGAAGCCTGTTCCCTGGGTACATGACTGAGGTTTGATTCTGGACACCTGTGTCCTGGGAACATGAGTGATGTTTGATGGTTGAAACCTGTGGCCTGCGAACATGACTCAGGTTTGATTCTGGAACCATGTGTCCTGGGATTATGACTGAGGTTTGATTCTGGAAACCTTTGGCCTGAGAAAATGACTGAGGTTTCATTGTGGAAACATGTGGCCTGGGATCATGACTGAGGTTTGATGGTGGAACACTCTGGCCTGGCAAAATGACTGAGGCTTGATTCTGGAACCCTGTGGCCCGGGAACGTGACTGAGGTTTGATGGCAGAAACCTGTGGCCTGGCAACATGACTGACGTTTGATTCTGGATCCCGGGGGCCTGGGAACATGACTGAGGCGTGATTCTGGAAAACTGTGGCCTGGGAACATGACATCTGTTTAGATTGTGGAATACTGTGCCCCGGGAACCTGACTGAGCCTTGGTTCTGAAATCCTGTGGACTGGGAACATGACTGAGGTTTTATTCTGGAACCCTGTAGCCTGGGAACATAACTGAGGATTGATTCTGGAACCCTGTGGCCTGGGAACATGATACCGGTGGATTCTGGAACCCTGGGGACTGGGCATGTGACATCTGTTTAGATTGTGGAATACTGTGCCCCGGGAACCTGACTGAGCCTTGGTTCTTGCACCCTGTGGATTGGGAACATGACTGAGGATTTATTCTAGAACCCTGTAGCCTGGAAACATAACTGAGGATTGATTCTCGAACCCTGTGGCCTGGCAACATGACATCGGTGGATTCTAGAACCCTGTGGCCTGGGAACATGTCTGAGGTTTGATGGTGGAAACCTGTGGCTTGGCAACATGACTAAGGTTTGATTCTGGAAGACTGTGGCCAGGAAGCATGATATCTGGTTGATTCTGGAAACTTGTGTCCTGGGAACATGACTGAGGTTTGTTTCTGGAAGCCTGTGCCCTGGGAACATGACTGAGGTTTGATTCTGGACACCTGTGTCCTGGGAACATGACTGAGGTTTGATGGTTGAAACCTGTGGCCCGCGAACATGACTCAGGTTTGATTCTGGAACCATGTGTCCTGGGAACATGACTGAGGTTTGATTTTGGAAACCTTTGGCCTGGGAAAATGACTGAGGTTTCATTGTGGAAACATGTGGCCTGGGATCATGACTGAGGTTTGATGGTCAACACTCTGGCCTGGCAAAATGACTGAGGCTTGATTCTGGAACCCTGTGGCCCGGGAACATGAGAACGGTTTGATTCTGGAACCCTGTGGCCTTTAACATGACATCGGTGGATTCTGGAACCCTGTGGCCTGGGAACATGAGAACGGTTTGATTCTGGAACCCTGTGGCCTGGGAACATGGGTGAGGATTGATGGTGGAACCCTGTGGCCTGGCAACATGACTGAGGTTTGATACTGGAAGACTGTGGCCAGGAAACATGATATCGGGTTGATTCTGGAAACTTCTGTCCTGGGAACAAGACTGAGGTTTGATTCTGGAACCCTGTGTCCTGGGAATATGACAAAGGTTTGTTGCTGGAAGCCTGTTCCCTGGGTACATGACTGAGGTTTGATTCTGGACACCTGTGTCCTGGGAACATGAGTGATGTTTGATGGTTGAAACCTGTGGCCTGCGAACATGACTCAGGTTTGATTCTGGAACCATGTGTCCTGGGAATATGACTGAGGTTTGATTCTGGAAACCTTTGGCCTGAGAAAATGACTGAGGTTTCATTGTGGAAACATGTGGCCTGGGATCATGACTGAGGTTTGATGGTGGAACACTCTGGCCTGGCAAAATGACTGAGGCTTGATTCTGGAACCCTGTGGCCCGGGAACGTGACTGAGGTTTGATGTCAGAAACCTGTGGCCTGGCAACATGACTGACGTTTGATTCTGGATCCCGGTGGCCTGGGAACATGACTGAGGCGTGATTCTGGAAAACTGTGGCCTGGGAACATGAAATCTGTTTAGATTGTGGAATACTGTGCCCCGGGAACCTGACTGAGCCTTGGTTCTGAAACCCTGTGGACTGGGAACATGACTGAGGTTTTATTCTGGAACCCTGTAGCCTGGGAACATAACTGAGGATTGATTCTGGAACCCTGTGGCCTGGGAACATGATACCGGTGGATTCTGGAACCCTGGGGACTGGGCATGTGACATCTGTTTAGATTGTGGAATACTGTGCCCCGGGAACCTGACTGAGCCTTGGTTCTGGAACCCTGTGGATTGGGAACATGACTGAGGTTTTATTCTAGAACCCTGTAGCCTGGAAACATAACTGAGGATTGATTCTCGAACCCTGTGGCCTGGCAACATGACATCGGTGGATTCTAGAACCCTGTGGCCTGGGAACTTGTCTGAGGTTTGATGGTGGAAACCTGTGGCTTGGCAACATGACTAAGGTTTGATTCTGGAAGACTGTGGCCAGGAAGCATGATATCTGGTTGATTCTGGAAACTTGTGTCCTGGGAACATGACTGAGGTTTGTTTCTGGAAGCCTGTGCCTTGGGAACATGACTGAGGTTTGATTCTGGACACCTGTGTCCTGGGAACATGACTGAGGTTTGATGGTTGAAACCTGTGGCCCGCGAACATGACTCAGGTTTGATTCTGGAACCATGTGTCCTGGGAACATGACTGAGGTTTGATTTTGGAAACCTTTGGCCTGGGAAAATGACTGAGGTTTCATTGTGGAAACATGTGGCCTGGGATCATGACTGAGGTTTGATGGTGGAACACTCTGGCCTGGCAAAATGACTGAGGCTTGATTCTGGAACCCTGTGGCCCAGGAACATGAGAACGGTTTGAGTCTGGAACCCTGTGGCCTTTAACATGACATCGGTGGATTCTGGAACCCTGTGGCCTGGGAACATGAGAACGGTTTGATTCTGGAACCCTGTGGCCTGGGAACATGGGTGAGGATTGACGGTGGAACCCTGTGGCCTGGCAACATGACTGAGGTTTGATACTGGAAGACTGTCGACAGGAAACATGATATCGGGTTGATTCTGGAAACTTCTGTCCTGGGAACAAGACTGAGGTTTGATTCTGGAACCCTGTGTCCTGGGAATATGACAAAGGTTTGTTGCTGGAAGCCTGTTCCCTGGGTACATGACTGAGGTTTGATTCTGGACACCTGTGTCCTGGGAACATGAGTGATGTTTGATGGTTGAAACCTGTGGCCTGCGAACATGACTCAGGTTTGATTCTGGAACCATGTGTCCTGGGATTATGACTGAGGTTTGATTCTGGAAACCTTTGGCCTGAGAAAATGACTGAGGTTTCATTGTGGAAACATGTGGCCTGGGATCATGACTGAGGTTTGATGGTGGAACACTCTGGCCTGGCAAAATGACTGAGGCTTGATTCTGGAACCCTGTGGCCCGGGAACGTGACTGAGGTTTGATGGCAGAAACCTGTGGCCTGGCAACATGACTGACGTTTGATTCTGGATCCCGGGGGCCTGGGAACATGACTGAGGCGTGATTCTGGAAAACTGTGGCCTGGGAACATGACATCTGTTTAGATTGTGGAATACTGTGCCCCGGGAACCTGACTGAGCCTTGGTTCTGAAATCCTGTGGACTGGGAACATGACTGAGGTTTTATTCTGGAACCCTGTAGCCTGGGAACATAACTGAGGATTGATTCTGGAACCCTGTGGCCTGGGAACATGATACCGGTGGATTCTGGAACCCTGGGGACTGGGCATGTGACATCTGTTTAGATTGTGGAATACTGTGCCCCGGGAACCTGACTGAGCCTTGGTTCTTGCACCCTGTGGATTGGGAACATGACTGAGGATTTATTCTAGAACCCTGTAGCCTGGAAACATAACTGAGGATTGATTCTCGAACCCTGTGGCCTGGGAACATGACATCGGTGGATTCTAGAACCCTGTGGCCTGGGAACATGTCTGAGGTTTGATGGTGGAAACCTGTGGCTTGGCAACATGACTAAGGTTTGATTCTGGAAGACTGTGGCCAGGAAGCATGATATCTGGTTGATTCTGGAAACTTGTGTCCTGGGAACATGACTGAGGTTTGTTTCTGGAAGCCTGTGCCCTGGGAACATGACTGAGGTTTGATTCTGGACACCTGTGTCCTGGGAACATGACTGAGGTTTGATGGTTGAAACCTGTGGCCCGCGAACATGACTCAGGTTTGATTCTGGAACCATGTGTCCTGGGAACATGACTGAGGTTTGATTTTGGAAACCTTTGGCCTGGGAAAATGACTGAGGTTTCATTGTGGAAACATGTGGCCTGGGATCATGACTGAGGTTTGATGGTGGAACACTCTGGCCTGGCAAAATGACTGAGGCTTGATTCTGGAACCCTGTGGCCCAGGAACATGAGAACGGTTTGAGTCTGGAACCCTGTGGCCTTTAACATGACATCGGTGGATTCTGGAACCCTGTGGCCTGGGAACATGAGAACGGTTTGATTCTGGAACCCTGTGGCCTGGGAACATGGGTGAGGATTGACGGTGGAACCCTGTGGCCTGGCAACATGACTGAGGTTTGATACTGGAAGACTGTCGACAGGAAACATGATATCGGGTTGATTCTGGAAACTTCTGTCCTGGGAACAAGACTGAGGTTTGATTCTGGAACCCTGTGTCCTGGGAATATGACAAAGGTTTGTTGCTGGAAGCCTGTTCCCTGGGTACATGACTGAGGTTTGATTCTGGACACCTGTGTCCTGGGAACATGAGTGATGTTTGATGGTTGAAACCTGTGGCCTGCGAACATGACTCAGGTTTGATTCTGGAACCATGTGTCCTGGGAATATGACTGAGGTTTGATTCTGGAAACCTTTGGCCTGAGAAAATGACTGAGGTTTCATTGTGGAAACATGTGGCCTGGGATCATGACTGAGGTTTGATGGTGGAACACTCTGGCCTGGCAAAATGACTGAGGCTTGATTCTGGAACCCTGTGGCCCGGGAACGTGACTGAGGTTTGATGGCAGAAACCTGTGGCCTGGCAACATGACTGACGTTTGATTCTGGATCCCGGTGGCCTGGGAACATGACTGAGGCGTGATTCTGGAAAACTGTGGCCTGGGAACATGACATCTGTTTAGATTGTGGAATACTGTGCCCCGGGAACCTGACTGAGCCTTGGTTCTGAAACCCTGTGGACTGGGAACATGACTGAGGTTTTATTCTGGAACCCTGTAGCCTGGGAACATAACTGAGGATTGATTCTGGAACCCTGTGGCCTGGGAACATGATACCGGTGGATTCTGGAACCCTGGGGACTGGGCATGTGACATCTGTTTAGATTGTGGAATACTGTGCCCCGGGAACCTGACTGAGCCTTGGTTCTGGAACCCTGTGGATTGGGAACATGACTGAGGTTTTATTCTAGAACCCTGTAGCCTGGAAACATAACTGAGGATTGATTCTCGAACCCTGTGGCCTGGCAACATGACATCGGTGGATTCTAGAACCCTGTGGCCTGGGAACATGTCTGAGGTTTGATGGTGGAAACCTGTGGCTTGGCAACATGACTAAGGTTTGATTCTGGAAGACTGTGGCCAGGAAGCATGATATCTGGTTGATTCTGGAAACTTGTGTCCTGGGAACATGACTGAGGTTTGTTTCTGGAAGCCTGTGCCCTGGGAACATGACTGAGGTTTGATTCTGGACACCTGTGTCCTGGGAACATGACTGAGGTTTGATGGTTGAAACCTGTGGCCCGCGAACATGACTCAGGTTTGATTCTGGAACCATGTGTCCTGGGAACATGACTGAGGTTTGATTTTGGAAACCTTTGGCCTGGGAAAATGACTGAGGTTTCATTGTGGAAACATGTGGCCTGGGATCATGACTGAGGTTTGATGGTGGAACACTCTGGCCTGGCAAAATGACTGAGGCTTGATTCTGGAACCCTGTGGCCCAGGAACATGAGAACGGTTTGAGTCTGGAACCCTGTGGCCTTTAACATGACATCGGTGGATTCCGGAACCCTGTGGCCTGGGAACATGAGAACGGTTTGATTCTGGAACCCTGTGGCCTGGGAACATGGGTGAGGATTGACGGTGGAACCCTGTGGCCTGGCAACATGACTGAGGTTTGATACTGGAAGACTGTCGACAGGAAACATGATATCGGGTTGATTCTGGAAACTTCTGTCCTGGGAACAAGACTGAGGTTTGATTCTGGAACCCTGTGTCCTGGGAATATGACAAAGGTTTGTTGCTGGAAGCCTGTTCCCTGGGTACATGACTGAGGTTTGATTCTGGACACCTGTGTCCTGGGAACATGAGTGATGTTTGATGGTTGAAACCTGTGGCCTGCGAACATGACTCAGGTTTGATTCTGGAACCATGTGTCCTGGGAACATGACTGAGGTTTGATTCTGGAAACCTTTGGCCTGAGAAAATGACTGAGGTTTCATTGTGGAAACATGTGGCCTGGGATCATGACTGAGGTTTGATGGTGGAACACTCTGGCCTGGCAAAATGACTGAGGCTTGATTCTGGAACCCTGTGGCCCGGGAACGTGACTGAGGTTTGATGGCAGAAACCTGTGGCCTGGCAACATGACTGACGTTTGATTCTGGATCCCGGTGGCCTGGGAACATGACTGAGGCGTGATTCTGGAAAACTGTGGCCTGGGAACATGACATCTGTTTAGATTGTGGAATACTGTGCCCCGGGAACCTGACTGAGCCTTGGTTCTGAAACCCTGTGGACTGGGAACATGACTGAGGTTTTATTCTGGAACCCTGTAGCCTGGGAACATAACTGAGGATTGATTCTGGAACCCTGTGGCCTGGGAACATGATACCGGTGGATTCTGGAACCCTGGGGACTGGGCATGTGACATCTGTTTAGATTGTGGAATACTGTGCCCCGGGAACCTGACTGAGCCTTGGTTCTGGAACCCTGTGGATTGGGAACATGACTGAGGTTTTATTCTAGAACCCTGTAGCCTGGAAACATAACTGAGGATTGATTCTCGAACCCTGTGGCCTGGCAACATGACATCGGTGGATTCTAGAACCCTGTGGCCTGGGAACATGTCTGAGGTTTGATGGTGGAAACCTGTGGCTTGGCAACATGACTAAGGTTTGATTCTGGAAGACTGTGGCCAGGAAGCATGATATCTGGTTGATTCTGGAAACTTGTGTCCTGGGAACATGACTGAGGTTTGTTTCTGGAAGCCTGTGCCCTGGGAACATGACTGAGGTTTGATTCTGGACACCTGTGTCCTGGGAACATGACTGAGGTTTGATGGTTGAAACCTGTGGCCCGCGAACATGACTCAGGTTTGATTCTGGAACCATGTGTCCTGGGAACATGACTGAGGTTTGATTTTGGAAACCTTTGGCCTGGGAAAATGACTGAGGTTTCATTGTGGAAACATGTGGCCTGGGATCATGACTGAGGTTTGATGGTCAACACTCTGGCCTGGCAAAATGACTGAGGCTTGATTCTGGAACCCTGTGGCCCGGGAACATGAGAACGGTTTGATTCTGGAACCCTGTGGCCTTTAACATGACATCGGTGGATTCTGGAACCCTGTGGCCTGGGAACATGAGAACGGTTTGATTCTGGAACCCTGTGGCCTGGGAACATGAGTGAGGATTGATGGTGGAACCCTGTGGCCTGGCAACATGACTGAGGTTTGATACTGGAAGACTGTCGACAGGAAACATGATATCGGGTTGATTCTGGAAACTTCTGTCCTGGGAACAAGACTGAGGTTTGATTCTGGAACCCTGTGTCCTGGGAATATGACAAAGGTTTGTTGCTGGAAGCCTGTTCCCTGGGTACATGACTGAGGTTTGATTCTGGACACCTGTGTCCTGGGAACATGAGTGATGTTTGATGGTTGAAACCTGTGGCCTGCGAACATGACTCAGGTTTGATTCTGGAACCATGTGTCCTGGGAATATGACTGAGGTTTGATTCTGGAAACCTTTGGCCTGAGAAAATGACTGAGGTTTCATTGTGGAAACATGTGGCCTGGGATCATGACTGAGGTTTGATGGTGGAACACTCTGGCCTGGCAAAATGACTGAGGCTTGATTCTGGAACCCTGTGGCCCGGGAACGTGACTGAGGTTTGATGTCAGAAACCTGTGGCCTGGCAACATGACTGACGTTTGATTCTGGATCCCGGTGGCCTGGGAACATGACTGAGGCGTGATTCTGGAAAACTGTGGCCTGGGAACATGAAATCTGTTTAGATTGTGGAATACTGTGCCCCGGGAACCTGACTGAGCCTTGGTTCTGAAACCCTGTGGACTGGGAACATGACTGAGGTTTTATTCTGGAACCCTGTAGCCTGGGAACATAACTGAGGATTGATTCTGGAACCCTGTGGCCTGGGAACATGATACCGGTGGATTCTGGAACCCTGGGGACTGGGCATGTGACATCTGTTTAGATTGTGGAATACTGTGCCCCGGGAACCTGACTGAGCCTTGGTTCTGGAACCCTGTGGATTGGGAACATGACTGAGGTTTTATTCTAGAACCCTGTAGCCTGGAAACATAACTGAGGATTGATTCTCGAACCCTGTGGCCTGGCAACATGACATCGGTGGATTCTAGAACCCTGTGGCCTGGGAACATGTCTGAGGTTTGATGGTGGAAACCTGTGGCTTGGCAACATGACTAAGGTTTGATTCTGGAAGACTGTGGCCAGGAAGCATGATATCTGGTTGATTCTGGAAACTTGTGTCCTGGGAACATGACTGAGGTTTGTTTCTGGAAGCCTGTGCCCTGGGAACATGACTGAGGTTTGATTCTGGACACCTGTGTCCTGGGAACATGACTGAGGTTTGATGGTTGAAACCTGTGGCCCGCGAACATGACTCAGGTTTGATTCTGGAACCATGTGTCCTGGGAACATGACTGAGGTTTGATTTTGGAAACCTTTGGCCTGGGAAAATGACTGAGGTTTCATTGTGGAAACATGTGGCCTGGGATCATGACTGAGGTTTGATGGTGGAACACTCTGGCCTGGCAAAATGACTGAGGCTTGATTCTGGAACCCTGTGGCCCAGGAACATGAGAACGGTTTGAGTCTGGAACCCTGTGGCCTTTAACATGACATCGGTGGATTCCGGAACCCTGTGGCCTGGGAACATGAGAACGGTTTGATTCTGGAACCCTGTGGCCTGGGAACATGGGTGAGGATTGACGGTGGAACCCTGTGGCCTGGCAACATGACTGAGGTTTGATACTGGAAGACTGTCGACAGGAAACATGATATCGGGTTGATTCTGGAAACTTCTGTCCTGGGAACAAGACTGAGGTTTGATTCTGGAACCCTGTGTCCTGGGAATATGACAAAGGTTTGTTGCTGGAAGCCTGTTCCCTGGGTACATGACTGAGGTTTGATTCTGGACACCTGTGTCCTGGGAACATGAGTGATGTTTGATGGTTGAAACCTGTGGCCTGCGAACATGACTCAGGTTTGATTCTGGAACCATGTGTCCTGGGAACATGACTGAGGTTTGATTCTGGAAACCTTTGGCCTGAGAAAATGACTGAGGTTTCATTGTGGAAACATGTGGCCTGGGATCATGACTGAGGTTTGATGGTGGAACACTCTGGCCTGGCAAAATGACTGAGGCTTGATTCTGGAACCCTGTGGCCCGGGAACGTGACTGAGGTTTGATGGCAGAAACCTGTGGCCTGGCAACATGACTGACGTTTGATTCTGGATCCCGGTGGCCTGGGAACATGACTGAGGCGTGATTCTGGAAAACTGTGGCCTGGGAACATGACATCTGTTTAGATTGTGGAATACTGTGCCCCGGGAACCTGACTGAGCCTTGGTTCTGAAACCCTGTGGACTGGGAACATGACTGAGGTTTTATTCTGGAACCCTGTAGCCTGGGAACATAACTGAGGATTGATTCTGGAACCCTGTGGCCTGGGAACATGATACCGGTGGATTCTGGAACCCTGGGGACTGGGCATGTGACATCTGTTTAGATTGTGGAATACTGTGCCCCGGGAACCTGACTGAGCCTTGGTTCTGGAACCCTGTGGATTGGGAACATGACTGAGGTTTTATTCTAGAACCCTGTAGCCTGGAAACATAACTGAGGATTGATTCTCGAACCCTGTGGCCTGGCAACATGACATCGGTGGATTCTAGAACCCTGTGGCCTGGGAACATGTCTGAGGTTTGATGGTGGAAACCTGTGGCTTGGCAACATGACTAAGGTTTGATTCTGGAAGACTGTGGCCAGGAAGCATGATATCTGGTTGATTCTGGAAACTTGTGTCCTGGGAACATGACTGAGGTTTGTTTCTGGAAGCCTGTGCCCTGGGAACATGACTGAGGTTTGATTCTGGACACCTGTGTCCTGGGAACATGACTGAGGTTTGATGGTTGAAACCTGTGGCCCGCGAACATGACTCAGGTTTGATTCTGGAACCATGTGTCCTGGGAACATGACTGAGGTTTGATTTTGGAAACCTTTGGCCTGGGAAAATGACTGAGGTTTCATTGTGGAAACATGTGGCCTGGGATCATGACTGAGGTTTGATGGTCAACACTCTGGCCTGGCAAAATGACTGAGGCTTGATTCTGGAACCCTGTGGCCCGGGAACATGAGAACGGTTTGATTCTGGAACCCTGTGGCCTTTAACATGACATCGGTGGATTCTGGAACCCTGTGGCCTGGGAACATGAGAACGGTTTGATTCTGGAACCCTGTGGCCTGGGAACATGAGTGAGGATTGATGGTGGAACCCTGTGGCCTGGCAACATGACTGAGGTTTGATACTGGAAGACTGTGGCCAGGAAACATGATATCGGGTTGATTCTGGAAACTTCTGTCCTGGGAACAAGACTGAGGTTTGATTCTGGAACCCTGTGTCCTGGGAATATGACAAAGGTTTGTTGCTGGAAGCCTGTTCCCTGGGTACATGACTGAGGTTTGATTCTGGACACCTGTGTCCTGGGAACATGAGTGATGTTTGATGGTTGAAACCTGTGGCCTGCGAACATGACTCAGGTTTGATTCTGGAACCATGTGTCCTGGGAATATGACTGAGGTTTGATTCTGGAAACCTTTGGCCTGAGAAAATGACTGAGGTTTCATTGTGGAAACATGTGGCCTGGGATCATGACTGAGGTTTGATGGTGGAACACTCTGGCCTGGCAAAATGACTGAGGCTTGATTCTGGAACCCTGTGGCCCGGGAACGTGACTGAGGTTTGATGTCAGAAACCTGTGGCCTGGCAACATGACTGACGTTTGATTCTGGATCCCGGTGGCCTGGGAACATGACTGAGGCGTGATTCTGGAAAACTGTGGCCTGGGAACATGAAATCTGTTTAGATTGTGGAATACTGTGCCCCGGGAACCTGACTGAGCCTTGGTTCTGAAACCCTGTGGACTGGGAACATGACTGAGGTTTTATTCTGGAACCCTGTAGCCTGGGAACATAACTGAGGATTGATTCTGGAACCCTGTGGCCTGGGAACATGATACCGGTGGATTCTGGAACCCTGGGGACTGGGCATGTGACATCTGTTTAGATTGTGGAATACTGTGCCCCGGGAACCTGACTGAGCCTTGGTTCTGGAACCCTGTGGATTGGGAACATGACTGAGGTTTTATTCTAGAACCCTGTAGCCTGGAAACATAACTGAGGATTGATTCTCGAACCCTGTGGCCTGGCAACATGACATCGGTGGATTCTAGAACCCTGTGGCCTGGGAACATGTCTGAGGTTTGATGGTGGAAACCTGTGGCTTGGCAACATGACTAAGGTTTGATTCTGGAAGACTGTGGCCAGGAAGCATGATATCTGGTTGATTCTGGAAACTTGTGTCCTGGGAACATGACTGAGGTTTGTTTCTGGAAGCCTGTGCCCTGGGAACATGACTGAGGTTTGATTCTGGACACCTGTGTCCTGGGAACATGACTGAGGTTTGATGGTTGAAACCTGTGGCCCGCGAACATGACTCAGGTTTGATTCTGGAACCATGTGTCCTGGGAACATGACTGAGGTTTGATTTTGGAAACCTTTGGCCTGGGAAAATGACTGAGGTTTCATTGTGGAAACATGTGGCCTGGGATCATGACTGAGGTTTGATGGTGGAACACTCTGGCCTGGCAAAATGACTGAGGCTTGATTCTGGAACCCTGTGGCCCAGGAACATGAGAACGGTTTGAGTCTGGAACCCTGTGGCCTTTAACATGACATCGGTGGATTCTGGAACCCTGTGGCCTGGGAACATGAGAACGGTTTGATTCTGGAACCCTGTGGCCTTTAACATGACATCGGTGGATTCTGGAACCCTGTGGCCTGGGAACATGAGAACGGTTTGATTCTGGAACCCTGTGGCCTGGGAACATGAGTGAGGATTGATGGTGGAACCCTGTGGCCTGGCAACATGACTGAGGTTTGATACTGGAAGACTGTGGCCAGGAAACATGATATCGGGTTGATTCTGGAAACTTCTGTCCTGGGAACAAGACTGAGGTTTGATTCTGGAACCCTGTGTCCTGGGAATATGACAAATGTTTGTTGCTGGAAGCCTGTTCCCTGGGTACATGACTGAGGTTTGATTCTGGACACCTGTGTCCTGGGAACATGAGTGATGTTTGATGGTTGAAACCTGTGGCCTGCGAACATGACTCAGGTTTGATTCTGGAACCATGTGTCCTGGGAATATGACTGAGGTTTGATTCTGGAAACCTTTGGCCTGAGAAAATGACTGAGGTTTCATTGTGGAAACATGTGGCCTGGGATCATGACTGAGGTTTGATGGTGGAACACTCTGGCCTGGCAAAATGACTGAGGCTTGATTCTGGAACACTGTGGCCCGGGAACGTGACTGAGGTTTGATGTCAGAAACCTGTGGCCTGGCAACATGACTGACGTTTGATTCTGGATCCCGGTGGCCTGGGAACATGACTGAGGCGTGATTCTGGAAAACTGTGGCCTGGGAACATGAAATCTGTTTAGATTGTGGAATACTGTGCCCCGGGAACCTGACTGAGCCTTGGTTCTGAAACCCTGTGGACTGGGAACATGACTGAGGTTTTATTCTGGAACCCTGTAGCCTGGGAACATAACTGAGGATTGATTCTGGAACCCTGTGGCCTGGGAACATGATACCGGTGGATTCTGGAACCCTGGGGACTGGGCATGTGACATCTGTTTAGATTGTGGAATACTGTGCCCCGGGAACCTGACTGAGCCTTGGTTCTTGCACCCTGTGGATTGGGAACATGACTGAGGATTTATTCTAGAACCCTGTAGCCTGGAAACATAACTGAGGATTGATTCTCGAACCCTGTGGCCTGGGAACATGACATCGGTGGATTCTAGAACCCTGTGGCCTGGGAACATGTCTGAGGTTTGATGGTGGAAACCTGTGGCTTGGCAACATGACTAAGGTTTGATTCTGGAAGACTGTGGCCAGGAAGCATGATATCTGGTTGATTCTGGAAACTTGTGTCCTGGGAACATGACTGAGGTTTGTTTCTGGAAGCCTGTGCCCTGGGAACATGACTGAGGTTTGATTCTGGACACCTGTGTCCTGGGAACATGACTGAGGTTTGATGGTTGAAACCTGTGGCCCGCGAACATGACTCAGGTTTGATTCTGGAACCATGTGTCCTGGGAACATGACTGAGGTTTGATTTTGGAAACCTTTGGCCTGGGAAAATGACTGAGGTTTCATTGTGGAAACATGTGGCCTGGGATCATGACTGAGGTTTGATGGTGGAACACTCTGGCCTGGCAAAATGACTGAGGCTTGATTCTGGAACCCTGTGGCCCAGGAACATGAGAACGGTTTGAGTCTGGAACCCTGTGGCCTTTAACATGACATCGGTGGATTCTGGAACCCTGTGGCCTGGGAACATGAGAACGGTTTGATTCTGGAACCCTGTGGCCTGGGAACATGGGTGAGGATTGACGGTGGAACCCTGTGGCCTGGCAACATGACTGAGGTTTGATACTGGAAGACTGTCGACAGGAAACATGATATCGGGTTGATTCTGGAAACTTCTGTCCTGGGAAAAAGACTGAGGTTTGATTCTGGAACCCTGTGTCCTGGGAATATGACAAAGGTTTGTTGCTGGAAGCCTGTTCCCTGGGTACATGACTGAGGTTTGATTCTGGACACCTGTGTCCTGGGAACATGAGTGATGTTTGATGGTTGAAACCTGTGGCCTGCGAACATGACTCAGGTTTGATTCTGGAACCATGTGTCCTGGGAATATGACTGAGGTTTGATTCTGGAAACCTTTGGCCTGAGAAAATGACTGAGGTTTCATTGTGGAAACATGTGGCCTGGGATCATGACTGAGGTTTGATGGTGGAACACTCTGGCCTGGCAAAATGACTGAGGCTTGATTCTGGAACCCTGTGGCCCGGGAACGTGACTGAGGTTTGATGGCAGAAACCTGTGGCCTGGCAACATGACTGACGTTTGATTCTGGATCCCGGTGGCCTGGGAACATGACTGAGGCGTGATTCTGGAAAACTGTGGCCTGGGAACATGACATCTGTTTAGATTGTGGAATACTGTGCCCCGGGAACCTGACTGAGCCTTGGTTCTGAAACCCTGTGGACTGGGAACATGACTGAGGTTTTATTCTGGAACCCTGTAGCCTGGGAACATAACTGAGGATTGATTCTGGAACCCTGTGGCCTGGGAACATGATACCGGTGGATTCTGGAACCCTGGGGACTGGGCATGTGACATCTGTTTAGATTGTGGAATACTGTGCCCCGGGAACCTGACTGAGCCTTGGTTCTGGAACCCTGTGGATTGGGAACATGACTGAGGTTTTATTCTAGAACCCTGTAGCCTGGAAACATAACTGAGGATTGATTCTCGAACCCTGTGGCCTGGCAACATGACATCGGTGGATTCTAGAACCCTGTGGCCTGGGAACATGTCTGAGGTTTGATGGTGGAAACCTGTGGCTTGGCAACATGACTAAGGTTTGATTCTGGAAGACTGTGGCCAGGAAGCATGATATCTGGTTGATTCTGGAAACTTGTGTCCTGGGAACATGACTGAGGTTTGTTTCTGGAAGCCTGTGCCCTGGGAACATGACTGAGGTTTGATTCTGGACACCTGTGTCCTGGGAACATGACTGAGGTTTGATGGTTGAAACCTGTGGCCCGCGAACATGACTCAGGTTTGATTCTGGAACCATGTGTCCTGGGAACATGACTGAGGTTTGATTTTGGAAACCTTTGGCCTGGGAAAATGACTGAGGTTTCATTGTGGAAACATGTGGCCTGGGATCATGACTGAGGTTTGATGGTGGAACACTCTGGCCTGGCAAAATGACTGAGGCTTGATTCTGGAACCCTGTGGCCCAGGAACATGAGAACGGTTTGAGTCTGGAACCCTGTGGCCTTTAACATGACATCGGTGGATTCCGGAACCCTGTGGCCTGGGAACATGAGAACGGTTTGATTCTGGAACCCTGTGGCCTGGGAACATGGGTGAGGATTGACGGTGGAACCCTGTGGCCTGGCAACATGACTGAGGTTTGATACTGGAAGACTGTCGACAGGAAACATGATATCGGGTTGATTCTGGAAACTTCTGTCCTGGGAACAAGACTGAGGTTTGATTCTGGAAACCTGTGTCCTGGGAATATGACAAAGGTTTGTTGCTGGAAGCCTGTTCCCTGGGTACATGACTGAGGTTTGATTCTGGACACCTGTGTCCTGGGAACATGAGTGATGTTTGATGGTTGAAACCTGTGGCCTGCGAACATGACTCAGGTTTGATTCTGGAACCATGTGTCCTGGGAACATGACTGAGGTTTGATTCTGGAAACCTTTGGCCTGAGAAAATGACTGAGGTTTCATTGTGGAAACATGTGGCCTGGGATCATGACTGAGGTTTGATGGTGGAACACTCTGGCCTGGCAAAATGACTGAGGCTTGATTCTGGAACCCTGTGGCCCGGGAACGTGACTGAGGTTTGATGGCAGAAACCTGTGGCCTGGCAACATGACTGACGTTTGATTCTGGATCCCGGTGGCCTGGGAACATGACTGAGGCGTGATTCTGGAAAACTGTGGCCTGGGAACATGACATCTGTTTAGATTGTGGAATACTGTGCCCCGGGAACCTGACTGAGCCTTGGTTCTGAAACCCTGTGGACTGGGAACATGACTGAGGTTTTATTCTGGAACCCTGTAGCCTGGGAACATAACTGAGGATTGATTCTGGAACCCTGTGGCCTGGGAACATGATACCGGTGGATTCTGGAACCCTGGGGACTGGGCATGTGACATCTGTTTAGATTGTGGAATACTGTGCCCCGGGAACCTGACTGAGCCTTGGTTCTGGAACCCTGTGGATTGGGAACATGACTGAGGTTTTATTCTAGAACCCTGTAGCCTGGAAACATAACTGAGGATTGATTCTCGAACCCTGTGGCCTGGCAACATGACATCGGTGGATTCTAGAACCCTGTGGCCTGGGAACATGTCTGAGGTTTGATGGTGGAAACCTGTGGCTTGGCAACATGACTAAGGTTTGATTCTGGAAGACTGTGGCCAGGAAGCATGATATCTGGTTGATTCTGGAAACTTGTGTCCTGGGAACATGACTGAGGTTTGTTTCTGGAAGCCTGTGCCCTGGGAACATGACTGAGGTTTGATTCTGGACACCTGTGTCCTGGGAACATGACTGAGGTTTGATGGTTGAAACCTGTGGCCCGCGAACATGACTCAGGTTTGATTCTGGAACCATGTGTCCTGGGAACATGACTGAGGTTTGATTTTGGAAACCTTTGGCCTGGGAAAATGACTGAGGTTTCATTGTGGAAACATGTGGCCTGGGATCATGACTGAGGTTTGATGGTCAACACTCTGGCCTGGCAAAATGACTGAGGCTTGATTCTGGAACCCTGTGGCCCGGGAACATGAGAACGGTTTGATTCTGGAACCCTGTGGCCTTTAACATGACATCGGTGGATTCTGGAACCCTGTGGCCTGGGAACATGAGAACGGTTTGATTCTGGAACCCTGTGGCCTGGGAACATGAGTGAGGATTGATGGTGGAACCCTGTGGCCTGGCAACATGACTGAGGTTTGATACTGGAAGACTGTGGCCAGGAAACATGATATCGGGTTGATTCTGGAAACTTCTGTCCTGGGAACAAGACTGAGGTTTGATTCTGGAACCCTGTGTCCTGGGAATATGACAAAGGTTTGTTGCTGGAAGCCTGTTCCCTGGGTACATGACTGAGGTTTGATTCTGGACACCTGTGTCCTGGGAACATGAGTGATGTTTGATTGTTGAAACCTGTGGCCTGCGAACATGACTCAGGTTTGATTCTGGAACCATGTGTCCTGGGAATATGACTGAGGTTTGATTCTGGAAACCTTTGGCCTGAGAAAATGACTGAGGTTTCATTGTGGAAACATGTGGCCTGGGATCATGACTGAGGTTTGATGGTGGAACACTCTGGCCTGGCAAAATGACTGAGGCTTGATTCTGGAACCCTGTGGCCCGGGAACGTGACTGAGGTTTGATGTCAGAAACCTGTGGCCTGGCAACATGACTGACGTTTGATTCTGGATCCCGGTGGCCTGGGAACATGACTGAGGCGTGATTCTGGAAAACTGTGGCCTGGGAACATGAAATCTGTTTAGATTGTGGAATACTGTGCCCCGGGAACCTGACTGAGCCTTGGTTCTGAAACCCTGTGGACTGGGAACATGACTGAGGTTTTATTCTGGAACCCTGTAGCCTGGGAACATAACTGAGGATTGATTCTGGAACCCTGTGGCCTGGGAACATGATACCGGTGGATTCTGGAACCCTGGGGACTGGGCATGTGACATCTGTTTAGATTGTGGAATACTGTGCCCCGGGAACCTGACTGAGCCTTGGTTCTGGAACCCTGTGGATTGGGAACATGACTGAGGTTTTATTCTAGAACCCTGTAGCCTGGAAACATAACTGAGGATTGATTCTCGAACCCTGTGGCCTGGCAACATGACATCGGTGGATTCTAGAACCCTGTGGCCTGGGAACATGTCTGAGGTTTGATGGTGGAAACCTGTGGCTTGGCAACATGACTAAGGTTTGATTCTGGAAGACTGTGGCCAGGAAGCATGATATCTGGTTGATTCTGGAAACTTGTGTCCTGGGAACATGACTGAGGTTTGTTTCTGGAAGCCTGTGCCCTGGGAACATGACTGAGGTTTGATTCTGGACACCTGTGTCCTGGGAACATGACTGAGGTTTGATGGTTGAAACCTGTGGCCCGCGAACATGACTCAGGTTTGATTCTGGAACCATGTGTCCTGGGAACATGACTGAGGTTTGATTTTGGAAACCTTTGGCCTGGGAAAATGACTGAGGTTTCATTGTGGAAACATGTGGCCTGGGATCATGACTGAGGTTTGATGGTGGAACACTCTGGCCTGGCAAAATGACTGAGGCTTGATTCTGGAACCCTGTGGCCCAGGAACATGAGAACGGTTTGAGTCTGGAACCCTGTGGCCTTTAACATGACATCGGTGGATTCTGGAACCCTGTGGCCTGGGAACATGAGAACGGTTTGATTCTGGAACCCTGTGGCCTTTAACATGACATCGGTGGATTCTGGAACCCTGTGGCCTGGGAACATGAGAACGGTTTGATTCTGGAACCCTGTGGCCTGGGAACATGAGTGAGGATTGATGGTGGAACCCTG
This sequence comes from Balaenoptera physalus, assembly GCF_965194825.1. Lineage (NCBI taxonomy): Eukaryota > Metazoa > Chordata > Mammalia > Artiodactyla > Balaenopteridae > Balaenoptera > Balaenoptera physalus. The sequence goes on along the minus strand of NW_028126246.1, from coordinate 329,026 downwards.
TGGCCTGGCAACATGACTGAGGTTTGATACTGGAAGACTGTGGCCAGGAAACATGATATCGGGTTGATTCTGGAAACTTCTGTCCTGGGAACAAGACTGAGGTTTGATTCTGGAACCCTGTGTCCTGGGAATATGACAAATGTTTGTTGCTGGAAGCCTGTTCCCTGGGTACATGACTGAGGTTTGATTCTGGACACCTGTGTCCTGGGAACATGAGTGATGTTTGATTGTTGAAACCTGTGGCCTGCGAACATTACTCAGGTTTGATTCTGGAACCATGTGTCCTGGGAATATGACTGAGGTTTGATTCTGGAAACCTTTGGCCTGAGAAAATGACTGAGGTTTCATTGTGGAAACATGTGGCCTGGGATCATGACTGAGGTTTGATGGTGGAACACTCTGGCCTAGCAAAATGACTGAGGCTTGATTCTGGAACACTGTGGCCCGGGAACGTGACTGAGGTTTGATGTCAGAAACCTGTGGCCTGGCAACATGACTGACGTTTGATTCTGGATCCCGGTGGCCTGGGAACATGACTGAGGCGTGATTCTGGAAAACTGTGGCCTGGGAACATGACATCTGTTTAGATTGTGGAATACTGTGCCCCGGGAACCTGACTGAGCCTTGGTTCTGAAATCCTGTGGACTGGGAACATGACTGAGGTTTTATTCTGGAACCCTGTAGCCTGGGAACATAACTGAGGATTGATTCTGGAACCCTGTGGCCTGGGAACATGATACCGGTGGATTCTGGAACCCTGGGGACTGGGCATGTGACATCTGTTTAGATTGTGGAATACTGTGCCCCGGGAACCTGACTGAGCCTTGGTTCTGGAACCCTGTGGATTGGGAACATGACTGAGGTTTTATTCTAGAACCCTGTAGCCTGGAAACATAACTGAGGATTGATTCTCGAACCCTGTGGCCTGGCAACATGACATCGGTGGATTCTAGAACCCTGTGGCCTGGGAACATGTCTGAGGTTTGATGGTGGAAACCTGTGGCTTGGCAACATGACTAAGGTTTGATTCTGGAAGACTGTGGCCAGGAAGCATGATATCTGGTTGATTCTGGAAACTTGTGTCCTGGGAACATGACTGAGGTTTGTTTCTGGAAGCCTGTGCCCTGGGAACATGACTGAGGTTTGATTCTGGACACCTGTGTCCTGGGAACATGACTGAGGTTTGATGGTTGAAACCTGTGGCCCGCGAACATGACTCAGGTTTGATTCTGGAACCATGTGTCCTGGGAACATGACTGAGGTTTGATTTTGGAAACCTTTGGCCTGGGAAAATGACTGAGGTTTCATTGTGGAAACATGTGGCCTGGGATCATGACTGAGGTTTGATGGTGGAACACTCTGGCCTGGCAAAATGACTGAGGCTTGATTCTGGAACCCTGTGGCCCAGGAACATGAGAACGGTTTGAGTCTGGAACCCTGTGGCCTTTAACATGACATCGGTGGATTCCGGAACCCTGTGGCCTGGGAACATGAGAACGGTTTGATTCTGGAACCCTGTGGCCTGGGAACATGGGTGAGGATTGACGGTGGAACCCTGTGGCCTGGCAACATGACTGAGGTTTGATACTGGAAGACTGTGGCCAGGAAACATGATATCGGGTTGATTCTGGAAACTTCTGTCCTGGGAACAAGACTGAGGTTTGATTCTGGAACCCTGTGTCCTGGGAATATGACAAAGGTTTGTTGCTGGAAGCCTGTTCCCTGGGTACATGACTGAGGTTTGATTCTGGACACCTGTGTCCTGGGAACATGAGTGATGTTTGATGGTTGAAACCTGTGGCCTGCGAACATGACTCAGGTTTGATTCTGGAACCATGTGTCCTGGGAACATGACTGAGGTTTGATTCTGGAAACCTTTGGCCTGAGAAAATGACTGAGGTTTCATTGTGGAAACATGTGGCCTGGGATCATGACTGAGGTTTGATGGTGGAACACTCTGGCCTGGCAAAATGACTGAGGCTTGATTCTGGAACCCTGTGGCCCGGGAACGTGACTGAGGTTTGATGGCAGAAACCTGTGGCCTGGCAACATGACTGACGTTTGATTCTGGATCCCGGTGGCCTGGGAACATGACTGAGGCGTGATTCTGGAAAACTGTGGCCTGGGAACATGACATCTGTTTAGATTGTGGAATACTGTGCCCCGGGAACCTGACTGAGCCTTGGTTCTGAAACCCTGTGGACTGGGAACATGACTGAGGTTTTATTCTGGAACCCTGTAGCCTGGGAACATAACTGAGGATTGATTCTGGAACCCTGTGGCCTGGGAACATGATACCGGTGGATTCTGGAACCCTGGGGACTGGGCATGTGACATCTGTTTAGATTGTGGAATACTGTGCCCCGGGAACCTGACTGAGCCTTGGTTCTGGAACCCTGTGGATTGGGAACATGACTGAGGTTTTATTCTAGAACCCTGTAGCCTGGAAACATAACTGAGGATTGATTCTCGAACCCTGTGGCCTGGCAACATGACATCGGTGGATTCTAGAACCCTGTGGCCTGGGAACATGTCTGAGGTTTGATGGTGGAAACCTGTGGCTTGGCAACATGACTAAGGTTTGATTCTGGAAGACTGTGGCCAGGAAGCATGATATCTGGTTGATTCTGGAAACTTGTGTCCTGGGAACATGACTGAGGTTTGTTTCTGGAAGCCTGTGCCCTGGGAACATGACTGAGGTTTGATTCTGGACACCTGTGTCCTGGGAACATGACTGAGGTTTGATGGTTGAAACCTGTGGCCCGCGAACATGACTCAGGTTTGATTCTGGAACCATGTGTCCTGGGAACATGACTGAGGTTTGATTTTGGAAACCTTTGGCCTGGGAAAATGACTGAGGTTTCATTGTGGAAACATGTGGCCTGGGATCATGACTGAGGTTTGATGGTCAACACTCTGGCCTGGCAAAATGACTGAGGCTTGATTCTGGAACCCTGTGGCCCGGGAACATGAGAACGGTTTGATTCTGGAACCCTGTGGCCTTTAACATGACATCGGTGGATTCTGGAACCCTGTGGCCTGGGAACATGAGAACGGTTTGATTCTGGAACCCTGTGGCCTGGGAACATGAGTGAGGATTGATGGTGGAACCCTGTGGCCTGGCAACATGACTGAGGTTTGATACTGGAAGACTGTGGCCAGGAAACATGATATCGGGTTGATTCTGGAAACTTCTGTCCTGGGAACAAGACTGAGGTTTGATTCTGGAACCCTGTGTCCTGGGAATATGACAAAGGTTTGTTGCTGGAAGCCTGTTCCCTGGGTACATGACTGAGGTTTGATTCTGGACACCTGTGTCCTGGGAACATGAGTGATGTTTGATGGTTGAAACCTGTGGCCTGCGAACATGACTCAGGTTTGATTCTGGAACCATGTGTCCTGGGAATATGACTGAGGTTTGATTCTGGAAACCTTTGGCCTGAGAAAATGACTGAGGTTTCATTGTGGAAACATGTGGCCTGGGATCATGACTGAGGTTTGATGGTGGAACACTCTGGCCTGGCAAAATGACTGAGGCTTGATTCTGGAACACTGTGGCCCGGGAACGTGACTGAGGTTTGATGTCAGAAACCTGTGGCCTGGCAACATGACTGACGTTTGATTCTGGATCCCGGTGGCCTGGGAACATGACTGAGGCGTGATTCTGGAAAACTGTGGCCTGGGAACATGAAATCTGTTTAGATTGTGGAATACTGTGCCCCGGGAACCTGACTGAGCCTTGGTTCTGAAACCCTGTGGACTGGGAACATGACTGAGGTTTTATTCTGGAACCCTGTAGCCTGGGAACATAACTGAGGATTGATTCTGGAACCCTGTGGCCTGGGAACATGATACCGGTGGATTCTGGAACCCTGGGGACTGGGCATGTGACATCTGTTTAGATTGTGGAATACTGTGCCCCGGGAACCTGACTGAGCCTTGGTTCTTGCACCCTGTGGATTGGGAACATGACTGAGGATTTATTCTAGAACCCTGTAGCCTGGAAACATAACTGAGGATTGATTCTCGAACCCTGTGGCCTGGGAACATGACATCGGTGGATTCTAGAACCCTGTGGCCTGGGAACATGTCTGAGGTTTGATGGTGGAAACCTGTGGCTTGGCAACATGACTAAGGTTTGATTCTGGAAGACTGTGGCCAGGAAGCATGATATCTGGTTGATTCTGGAAACTTGTGTCCTGGGAACATGACTGAGGTTTGTTTCTGGAAGCCTGTGCCCTGGGAACATGACTGAGGTTTGATTCTGGACACCTGTGTCCTGGGAACATGACTGAGGTTTGATGGTTGAAACCTGTGGCCCGCGAACATGACTCAGGTTTGATTCTGGAACCATGTGTCCTGGGAACATGACTGAGGTTTGATTTTGGAAACCTTTGGCCTGGGAAAATGACTGAGGTTTCATTGTGGAAACATGTGGCCTGGGATCATGACTGAGGTTTGATGGTGGAACACTCTGGCCTGGCAAAATGACTGAGGCTTGATTCTGGAACCCTGTGGCCCAGGAACATGAGAACGGTTTGAGTCTGGAACCCTGTGGCCTTTAACATGACATCGGTGGATTCTGGAACCCTGTGGCCTGGGAACATGAGAACGGTTTGATTCTGGAACCCTGTGGCCTGGGAACATGGGTGAGGATTGACGGTGGAACCCTGTGGCCTGGCAACATGACTGAGGTTTGATACTGGAAGACTGTCGACAGGAAACATGATATCGGGTTGATTCTGGAAACTTCTGTCCTGGGAAAAAGACTGAGGTTTGATTCTGGAACCCTGTGTCCTGGGAATATGACAAAGGTTTGTTGCTGGAAGCCTGTTCCCTGGGTACATGACTGAGGTTTGATTCTGGACACCTGTGTCCTGGGAACATGAGTGATGTTTGATGGTTGAAACCTGTGGCCTGCGAACATGACTCAGGTTTGATTCTGGAACCATGTGTCCTGGGAATATGACTGAGGTTTGATTCTGGAAACCTTTGGCCTGAGAAAATGACTGAGGTTTCATTGTGGAAACATGTGGCCTGGGATCATGACTGAGGTTTGATGGTGGAACACTCTGGCCTGGCAAAATGACTGAGGCTTGATTCTGGAACCCTGTGGCCCGGGAACGTGACTGAGGTTTGATGGCAGAAACCTGTGGCCTGGCAACATGACTGACGTTTGATTCTGGATCCCGGTGGCCTGGGAACATGACTGAGGCGTGATTCTGGAAAACTGTGGCCTGGGAACATGACATCTGTTTAGATTGTGGAATACTGTGCCCCGGGAACCTGACTGAGCCTTGGTTCTGAAACCCTGTGGACTGGGAACATGACTGAGGTTTTATTCTGGAACCCTGTAGCCTGGGAACATAACTGAGGATTGATTCTGGAACCCTGTGGCCTGGGAACATGATACCGGTGGATTCTGGAACCCTGGGGACTGGGCATGTGACATCTGTTTAGATTGTGGAATACTGTGCCCCGGGAACCTGACTGAGCCTTGGTTCTGGAACCCTGTGGATTGGGAACATGACTGAGGTTTTATTCTAGAACCCTGTAGCCTGGAAACATAACTGAGGATTGATTCTCGAACCCTGTGGCCTGGCAACATGACATCGGTGGATTCTAGAACCCTGTGGCCTGGGAACATGTCTGAGGTTTGATGGTGGAAACCTGTGGCTTGGCAACATGACTAAGGTTTGATTCTGGAAGACTGTGGCCAGGAAGCATGATATCTGGTTGATTCTGGAAACTTGTGTCCTGGGAACATGACTGAGGTTTGTTTCTGGAAGCCTGTGCCCTGGGAACATGACTGAGGTTTGATTCTGGACACCTGTGTCCTGGGAACATGACTGAGGTTTGATGGTTGAAACCTGTGGCCCGCGAACATGACTCAGGTTTGATTCTGGAACCATGTGTCCTGGGAACATGACTGAGGTTTGATTTTGGAAACCTTTGGCCTGGGAAAATGACTGAGGTTTCATTGTGGAAACATGTGGCCTGGGATCATGACTGAGGTTTGATGGTGGAACACTCTGGCCTGGCAAAATGACTGAGGCTTGATTCTGGAACCCTGTGGCCCAGGAACATGAGAACGGTTTGAGTCTGGAACCCTGTGGCCTTTAACATGACATCGGTGGATTCCGGAACCCTGTGGCCTGGGAACATGAGAACGGTTTGATTCTGGAACCCTGTGGCCTGGGAACATGGGTGAGGATTGACGGTGGAACCCTGTGGCCTGGCAACATGACTGAGGTTTGATACTGGAAGACTGTCGACAGGAAACATGATATCGGGTTGATTCTGGAAACTTCTGTCCTGGGAACAAGACTGAGGTTTGATTCTGGAACCCTGTGTCCTGGGAATATGACAAAGGTTTGTTGCTGGAAGCCTGTTCCCTGGGTACATGACTGAGGTTTGATTCTGGACACCTGTGTCCTGGGAACATGAGTGATGTTTGATGGTTGAAACCTGTGGCCTGCGAACATGACTCAGGTTTGATTCTGGAACCATGTGTCCTGGGAACATGACTGAGGTTTGATTCTGGAAACCTTTGGCCTGAGAAAATGACTGAGGTTTCATTGTGGAAACATGTGGCCTGGGATCATGACTGAGGTTTGATGGTGGAACACTCTGGCCTGGCAAAATGACTGAGGCTTGATTCTGGAACCCTGTGGCCCGGGAACGTGACTGAGGTTTGATGGCAGAAACCTGTGGCCTGGCAACATGACTGACGTTTGATTCTGGATCCCGGTGGCCTGGGAACATGACTGAGGCGTGATTCTGGAAAACTGTGGCCTGGGAACATGACATCTGTTTAGATTGTGGAATACTGTGCCCCGGGAACCTGACTGAGCCTTGGTTCTGAAACCCTGTGGACTGGGAACATGACTGAGGTTTTATTCTGGAACCCTGTAGCCTGGGAACATAACTGAGGATTGATTCTGGAACCCTGTGGCCTGGGAACATGATACCGGTGGATTCTGGAACCCTGGGGACTGGGCATGTGACATCTGTTTAGATTGTGGAATACTGTGCCCCGGGAACCTGACTGAGCCTTGGTTCTGGAACCCTGTGGATTGGGAACATGACTGAGGTTTTATTCTAGAACCCTGTAGCCTGGAAACATAACTGAGGATTGATTCTCGAACCCTGTGGCCTGGCAACATGACATCGGTGGATTCTAGAACCCTGTGGCCTGGGAACATGTCTGAGGTTTGATGGTGGAAACCTGTGGCTTGGCAACATGACTAAGGTTTGATTCTGGAAGACTGTGGCCAGGAAGCATGATATCTGGTTGATTCTGGAAACTTGTGTCCTGGGAACATGACTGAGGTTTGTTTCTGGAAGCCTGTGCCCTGGGAACATGACTGAGGTTTGATTCTGGACACCTGTGTCCTGGGAACATGACTGAGGTTTGATGGTTGAAACCTGTGGCCCGCGAACATGACTCAGGTTTGATTCTGGAACCATGTGTCCTGGGAACATGACTGAGGTTTGATTTTGGAAACCTTTGGCCTGGGAAAATGACTGAGGTTTCATTGTGGAAACATGTGGCCTGGGATCATGACTGAGGTTTGATGGTCAACACTCTGGCCTGGCAAAATGACTGAGGCTTGATTCTGGAACCCTGTGGCCCGGGAACATGAGAACGGTTTGATTCTGGAACCCTGTGGCCTTTAACATGACATCGGTGGATTCTGGAACCCTGTGGCCTGGGAACATGAGAACGGTTTGATTCTGGAACCCTGTGGCCTGGGAACATGAGTGAGGATTGATGGTGGAACCCTGTGGCCTGGCAACATGACTGAGGTTTGATACTGGAAGACTGTGGCCAGGAAACATGATATCGGGTTGATTCTGGAAACTTCTGTCCTGGGAACAAGACTGAGGTTTGATTCTGGAACCCTGTGTCCTGGGAATATGACAAAGGTTTGTTGCTGGAAGCCTGTTCCCTGGGTACATGACTGAGGTTTGATTCTGGACACCTGTGTCCTGGGAACATGAGTGATGTTTGATTGTTGAAACCTGTGGCCTGCGAACATGACTCAGGTTTGATTCTGGAACCATGTGTCCTGGGAATATGACTGAGGTTTGATTCTGGAAACCTTTGGCCTGAGAAAATGACTGAGGTTTCATTGTGGAAACATGTGGCCTGGGATCATGACTGAGGTTTGATGGTGGAACACTCTGGCCTGGCAAAATGACTGAGGCTTGATTCTGGAACCCTGTGGCCCGGGAACGTGACTGAGGTTTGATGTCAGAAACCTGTGGCCTGGCAACATGACTGACGTTTGATTCTGGATCCCGGTGGCCTGGGAACATGACTGAGGCGTGATTCTGGAAAACTGTGGCCTGGGAACATGAAATCTGTTTAGATTGTGGAATACTGTGCCCCGGGAACCTGACTGAGCCTTGGTTCTGAAACCCTGTGGACTGGGAACATGACTGAGGTTTTATTCTGGAACCCTGTAGCCTGGGAACATAACTGAGGATTGATTCTGGAACCCTGTGGCCTGGGAACATGATACCGGTGGATTCTGGAACCCTGGGGACTGGGCATGTGACATCTGTTTAGATTGTGGAATACTGTGCCCCGGGAACCTGACTGAGCCTTGGTTCTGGAACCCTGTGGATTGGGAACATGACTGAGGTTTTATTCTAGAACCCTGTAGCCTGGAAACATAACTGAGGATTGATTCTCGAACCCTGTGGCCTGGCAACATGACATCGGTGGATTCTAGAACCCTGTGGCCTGGGAACATGTCTGAGGTTTGATGGTGGAAACCTGTGGCTTGGCAACATGACTAAGGTTTGATTCTGGAAGACTGTGGCCAGGAAGCATGATATCTGGTTGATTCTGGAAACTTGTGTCCTGGGAACATGACTGAGGTTTGTTTCTGGAAGCCTGTGCCCTGGGAACATGACTGAGGTTTGATTCTGGACACCTGTGTCCTGGGAACATGACTGAGGTTTGATGGTTGAAACCTGTGGCCCGCGAACATGACTCAGGTTTGATTCTGGAACCATGTGTCCTGGGAACATGACTGAGGTTTGATTTTGGAAACCTTTGGCCTGGGAAAATGACTGAGGTTTCATTGTGGAAACATGTGGCCTGGGATCATGACTGAGGTTTGATGGTGGAACACTCTGGCCTGGCAAAATGACTGAGGCTTGATTCTGGAACCCTGTGGCCCAGGAACATGAGAACGGTTTGAGTCTGGAACCCTGTGGCCTTTAACATGACATCGGTGGATTCTGGAACCCTGTGGCCTGGGAACATTAGAACGGTTTGATTCTGGAACCCTGTGGCCTTTAACATGACATCGGTGGATTCTGGAACCCTGTGGCCTGGGAACATGAGAACGGTTTGATTCTGGAACCCTGTGGCCTGGGAACATGAGTGAGGATTGATGGTGGAACCCTGTGGCCTGGCAACATGACTGAGGTTTGATACTGGAAGACTGTGGCCAGGAAACATGATATCGGGTTGATTCTGGAAACTTCTGTCCTGGGAACAAGACTGAGGTTTGATTCTGGAACCCTGTGTCCTGGGAATATGACAAATGTTTGTTGCTGGAAGCCTGTTCCCTGGGTACATGACTGAGGTTTGATTCTGGACACCTGTGTCCTGGGAACATGAGTGATGTTTGATTGTTGAAACCTGTGGCCTGCGAACATGACTCAGGTTTGATTCTGGAACCATGTGTCCTGGGAATATGACTGAGGTTTGATTCTGGAAACCTTTGGCCTGAGAAAATGACTGAGGTTTCATTGTGGAAACATGTGGCCTGGGATCATGACTGAGGTTTGATGGTGGAACACTCTGGCCTGGCAAAATGACTGAGGCTTGATTCTGGAACACTGTGGCCCGGGAACGTGACTGAGGTTTGATGTCAGAAACCTGTGGCCTGGCAACATGACTGACGTTTGATTCTGGATCCCGGTGGCCTGGGAACATGACTGAGGCGTGATTCTGGAAAACTGTGGCCTGGGAACATGAAATCTGTTTAGATTGTGGAATACTGTGCCCCGGGAACCTGACTGAGCCTTGGTTCTGAAACCCTGTGGACTGGGAACATGACTGAGGTTTTATTCTGGAACCCTGTAGCCTGGGAACATAACTGAGGATTGATTCTGGAACCCTGTGGCCTGGGAACATGATACCGGTGGATTCTGGAACCCTGGGGACTGGGCATGTGACATCTGTTTAGATTGTGGAATACTGTGCCCCGGGAACCTGACTGAGCCTTGGTTCTGGAACCCTGTGGATTGGGAACATGACTGAGGTTTTATTCTAGAACCCTGTAGCCTGGAAACATAACTGAGGATTGATTCTCGAACCCTGTGGCCTGGCAACATGACATCGGTGGATTCTAGAACCCTGTGGCCTGGGAACATGTCTGAGGTTTGATGGTGGAAATCTGTGGCTTGGCAACATGACTAAGGTTTGATTCTGGAAAACTGTGGCCAGGAAGCATGATATCTGGTTGATTCTGGAAACTTGTGTCCTGGGAACATGACTGAGGTTTGTTTCTGGAAGCCTGTGCCCTGGGAACATGACTGAGGTTTGATTCTGGACACCTGTGTCCTGGGAACATGACTGAGGTTTGATGGTTGAAACCTGTGGCCCGCGAACATGACTCAGGTTTGATTCTGGAACCATGTGTCCTGGGAACATGACTGAGGTTTGATTTTGGAAACCTTTGGCCTGGGAAAATGACTGAGGTTTCATTGTGGAAACATGTGGACTGGGATCATGACTGAGGTTTGATGGTGGAACACTCTGGCCTGCCAAAATGACTGAGGCTTGATTCTGGAACCCTGTGGCCCAGGAACATGAGAATGGTTTGATTCTGGAAGCCTGTGGCCTGGGAACATGGGTGAGGATTGACGGTGGAACCCTGTGGCCTGGCAACATGACTGAGGTTTGATACTGGAAGACTGTCGACAGGAAACATGATATCGGGTTGATTCTGGAAACTTCTCTCCTGGGAACAAGACTGAGGTTTGATTCTGGAACCCTGTGTCCTGGGAATATGACAAAGGTTTGTTGCTGGAAGCCTGTTCCCTGGGTACATGACTGAGGTTTGATTCTGGACACCTGTGTCCTGGGAACATGAGTGATGTTTGATGGTTGAAACCTGTGGCCTGCGAACATGACTCAGGTTTGATTCTGGAACCATGTGTCCTGGGAATATGACTGAGGTTTGATTCTGGAAACCTTTGGCCTGAGAAAATGACTGAGGTTTCATTGTGGAAACCTGTGGCCTGGGATCATGACTGAGGTTTGATGGTGGAACACTCTGGCCTGGCAAAATGACTGAGGCTTGATTCTGGAACCCTGTGGCCCGGGAACGTGACTGAGGTTTGATGGCAGAAACCTGTGGCCTGGCAACATGACTGACGTTTAATTCTGGATCCCGGTGGCCTGGGAACATGACTGAGGCGTGATTCTGGAAAACTGTGGCCTGGGAACATGACATCTGTTTAGATTGTGGAATACTGTGCCCCGGGAACCTGACTGAGCCTTGGTTCTGAAACCCTGTGGACTGGGAACATGACTGAGGTTTTATTCTGGAACCCTGTAGCCTGGGAACATAACTGAGGATTGATTCTGGAACCCTGTGGCCTGGGAACATGATACCGGTGGATTCTGGAACCCTGGGGACTGGGCATGTGACATCTGTTTAGATTGTGGAATACTGTGCCCCGGGAACCTGACTGAGCCTTGGTTCTGGAACCCTGTGGATTGGGAACATGACTGAGGTTTTATTCTAGAACCCTGTAGCCTGGAAACATAACTGAGGATTGATTCTCGAACCCTGTGGCCTGGCAACATGACATCGGTGGATTCTAGAACCCTGTGGCCTGGGAACATGTCTGAGGTTTGATGGTGGAAACCTGTGGCTTGGCAACATGACTAAGGTTTGATTCTGGAAGACTGTGGCCAGGAAGCATGATATCTGGTTGATTCTGGAAACTTGTGTCCTGGGAACATGACTGAGGTTTGTTTCTGGAAGCCTGTGCCCTGGGAACATGACTGAGGTTTGATTCTGGACACCTGTGTCCTGGGAACATGACTGAGGTTTGATGGTTGAAACCTGTGGCCCGCGAACATGACTCAGGTTTGATTCTGGAACCATGTGTCCTGGGAACATGACTGAGGTTTGATTTTGGAAACCTTTGGCCTGGGAAAATGACTGAGGTTTCATTGTGGAAACATGTGGCCTGGGATCATGACTGAGGTTTGATGGTCAACACTCTGGCCTGGCAAAATGACTGAGGCTTGATTCTGGAACCCTGTGGCCCGGGAACATGAGAACGGTTTGATTCTGGAACCCTGTGGCCTTTAACATGACATCGGTGGATTCTGGAACCCTGTGGCCTGGGAACATGAGAACGGTTTGATTCTGGAACCCTGTGGCCTGGGAACATGAGTGAGGATTGATGGTGGAACCCTGTGGCCTGGCAACATGACTGAGGTTTGATACTGGAAGACTGTGGCCAGGAAACATGATATCGGGTTGATTCTGGAAACTTCTGTCCTGGGAACAAGACTGAGGTTTGATTCTGGAACCCTGTGTCCTGGGAATATGACAAAGGTTTGTTGCTGGAAGCCTGTTCCCTGGGTACATGACTGAGGTTTGATTCTGGACACCTGTGTCCTGGGAACATGAGTGATGTTTGATTGTTGAAACCTGTGGCCTGCGAACATGACTCAGGTTTGATTCTGGAACCATGTGTCCTGGGAATATGACTGAGGTTTGATTCTGGAAACCTTTGGCCTGAGAAAATGACTGAGGTTTCATTGTGGAAACATGTGCCCGGGGATCATGACTGAGGTTTGATGGTGGAACACTCTGGCCTGGCAAAATGACTGAGGCTTGATTCTGGAACCCTGTGGCCCGGGAACGTGACTGAGGTTTAATGGCAGAAACCTGTGGCCTGGCAACATGACTGACGTTTGATTCTGGATCCCGGTGGCCTGGGAACATGACTGAGGCGTGATTCTGGAAAACTGTGGCCTGGGAACATGAAATCGGTTTAGATTGTGGAATACTGTGCCCCGGGAACCTGACTGAGCCTTGGTTCTGAAACCCTGTGGACTGGGAACATGACTGAGGTTTTATTCTGGAACCCTGTAGCCTGGGAACATAACTGAGGATTGATTCTGGAACCCTGTGGCCTGGGAACATGATACCGGTGGATTCTGGAACCCTGGGGACTGGGCATGTGACATCTTTTTAGATTGTGGAATACTGTGCCCCGGGAACCTGACTGAGCCTTGGTTCTGGAACCCTGTGGATTGGGAACATGACTGAGGTTTTATTCTAGAACCCTGTAGCCTGGAAACATAACTGAGGATTGATTCTCGAACCCTGTGGCCTGGCAACATGACATCGGTGGATTCTAGAACCCTGTGGCCTGGGAACATGTCTGAGGTTTGATGGTGGAAACCTGTGGCTTGGCAACATGACTAAGGTTTGATTCTGGAAAACTGTGGCCAGGAAGCATGATATCTGGTTGATTCTGGAAACTTGTGTCCTGGGAACATGACTGAGGTTTGTTTCTGGAAGCCTGTGCCCTGGGAACATGACTGAGGTTTGATTCTGGACACCTGTGTCCTGGGAACATGACTGAGGTTTGATGGTTGAAACCTGTGGCCCGCGAACATGACTCAGGTTTGATTCTGGAACCATGTGTCCTGGGAACATAACTGAGGTTTGATTTTGGAAACCTTTGGCCTGGGAAAATGACTGAGGTTTCATTGTGGAAACATGTGGCCTGGGATCATGACTGAGGTTTGATGGTGGAACACTCTGGCCTGGCAAAATGACTGAGGCTTGATTCTGGAACCCTGTGGCCCGGGAACATGAGAACGGTTTGATTCTGGAACCCTGTGGCCTTTAACATGACATCGGTGGATTCTGGAACCCTGTGGCCTGGGAACATGAGAACGGTTTGATTCTGGAACCCTGTGGCCTTTAACATGACATCGGTGGATTCTGGAACCCTGTGGCCTGGGAACATGAGAACGGTTTGATTCTGGAACCCTGTGGCCTGGGAACATGAGTGAGGATTGATGGTGGAACCCTGTGGCCTGGCAACATGACTGAGGTTTGATACTGGAAGACTGTGGCCAGGAAACATGATATCGGGTTGATTCTGGAAACTTCTGTCCTGGGAACAAGACTGAGGTTTGATTCTGGAACCCTGTGTCCTGGGAATATGACAAAGGTTTGTTGCTGGAAGCCTGTTCCCTGGGTACATGACTGAGGTTTGATTCTGGACACCTGTGTCCTGGGAACATGAGTGATGTTTGATTGTTGAAACCTGTGGCCTGCGAACATGACTAGGTTTGATTCTGGAACCATGTGTCCTGGGAATATGACGAGGTTTGATTCTGGAAACCTTTGGCCTGAGAAAATGACTGAGGTTTCATTGTGGAAACCTGTGGCCTGGGATCATGACTGAGGTTTGATGGTGGAACACTCTGGCCTGGCAAAATGACTGAGGCTTGATTCTGGAACCCTGTGGCCCGGGAACGTGACTGAGGTTTGATGGCAGAAACCTGTGGCCTGGCAACATGACTGACGTTTGATTCTGGATCCCGGTGGCCTGGGAACATGACTGAGGCGTGATTCTGGAAAACTGTGGCCTGGGAACATGACATCTGTTTAGATTGTGGAATACTGTGCCCCGGGAACCTGACTGAGCCTTGGTTCTGAAACCCTGTGGACTGGGAACATGACTGAGGTTTTATTCTGGAACCCTGTAGCCTGGGAACATAACTGAGGATTGATTCTGGAACCCTGTGGCCTGGGAACATGATACCGGTGGATTCTGGAACCCTGGGGACTGGGCATGTGACATCTGTTTAGATTGTGGAATACTGTGCCCCGGGAACCTGACTGAGCCTTGGTTCTGGAACCCTGTGGATTGGGAACATGACTGAGGTTTTATTCTAGAACCCTGTAGCCTGGAAACATAACTGAGGATTGATTCTCGAACCCTGTGGCCTGGCAACATGACATCGGTGGATTCTAGAACCCTGTGGCCTGGGAACATGTCTGAGGTTTGATGGTGGAAACCTGTGGCTTGGCAACATGACTAAGGTTTGATTCTGGAAGACTGTGGCCAGGAAGCATGATATCTGGTTGATTCTGGAAACTTGTGTCCTGGGAACATGACTGAGGTTTGTTTCTGGAAGCCTGTGCCCTGGGAACATGACTGAGGTTTGATTCTGGACACCTGTGTCCTGGGAACATGACTGAGGTTTGATGGTTGAAACCTGTGGCCCGCGAACATGACTCAGGTTTGATTCTGGAACCATGTGTCCTGGGAACATGACTGAGGTTTGATTTTGGAAACCTTTGGCCTGGGAAAATGACTGAGGTTTCATTGTGGAAACATGTGGCCTGGGATCATGACTGAGGTTTGATGGTCAACACTCTGGCCTGGCAAAATGACTGAGGCTTGATTCTGGAACCCTGTGGCCCGGGAACATGAGAACGGTTTGATTCTGGAACCCTGTGGCCTTTAACATGACATCGGTGGATTCTGGAACCCTGTGGCCTGGGAACATGAGAACGGTTTGATTCTGGAACCCTGTGGCCTGGGAACATGAGTGAGGATTGATGGTGGAACCCTGTGGCCTGGCAACATGACTGAGGTTTGATACTGGAAGACTGTGGCCAGGAAACATGATATCGGGTTGATTCTGGAAACTTCTGTCCTGGGAACAAGACTGAGGTTTGATTCTGGAACCCTGTGTCCTGGGAATATGACAAAGGTTTGTTGCTGGAAGCCTGTTCCCTGGGTACATGACTGAGGTTTGATTCTGGACACCTGTGTCCTGGGAACATGAGTGATGTTTGATTGTTGAAACCTGTGGCCTGCGAACATGACTCAGGTTTGATTCTGGAACCATGTGTCCTGGGAATATGACTGAGGTTTGATTCTGGAAACCTTTGGCCTGAGAAAATGACTGAGGTTTCATTGTGGAAACATGTGCCCGGGGATCATGACTGAGGTTTGATGGTGGAACACTCTGGCCTGGCAAAATGACTGAGGCTTGATTCTGGAACCCTGTGGCCCGGGAACGTGACTGAGGTTTAATGGCAGAAACCTGTGGCCTGGCAACATGACTGACGTTTGATTCTGGATCCCGGTGGCCTGGGAACATGACTGAGGCGTGATTCTGGAAAACTGTGGCCTGGGAACATGAAATCGGTTTAGATTGTGGAATACTGTGCCCCGGGAACCTGACTGAGCCTTGGTTCTGAAACCCTGTGGACTGGGAACATGACTGAGGTTTTATTCTGGAACCCTGTAGCCTGGGAACATAACTGAGGATTGATTCTGGAACCCTGTGGCCTGGGAACATGATACCGGTGGATTCTGGAACCCTGGGGACTGGGCATGTGACATCTTTTTAGATTGTGGAATACTGTGCCCCGGGAACCTGACTGAGCCTTGGTTCTGGAACCCTGTGGATTGGGAACATGACTGAGGTTTTATTCTAGAACCCTGTAGCCTGGAAACATAACTGAGGATTGATTCTCGAACCCTGTGGCCTGGCAACATGACATCGGTGGATTCTAGAACCCTGTGGCCTGGGAACATGTCTGAGGTTTGATGGTGGAAACCTGTGGCTTGGCAACATGACTAAGGTTTGATTCTGGAAAACTGTGGCCAGGAAGCATGATATCTGGTTGATTCTGGAAACTTGTGTCCTGGGAACATGACTGAGGTTTGTTTCTGGAAGCCTGTGCCCTGGGAACATGACTGAGGTTTGATTCTGGACACCTGTGTCCTGGGAACATGACTGAGGTTTGATGGTTGAAACCTGTGGCCCGCGAACATGACTCAGGTTTGATTCTGGAACCATGTGTCCTGGGAACATAACTGAGGTTTGATTTTGGAAACCTTTGGCCTGGGAAAATGACTGAGGTTTCATTGTGGAAACATGTGGCCTGGGATCATGACTGAGGTTTGATGGTGGAACACTCTGGCCTGGCAAAATGATTGAGGCTTGATTCTGGAACCCTGTGGCCCGGGAACATGAGAACGGTTTGATTCTGGAACCCTGTGGCCTTTAACATGACATCGGTGGATTCTGGAACCCTGTGGCCTGGGAACATGAGAACGGTTTGATTCTGGAACCCTGTGGCCTTTAACATGACATCGGTGGATTCTGGAACCCTGTGGCCTGGGAACATGAGAACGGTTTGATTCTGGAACCCTGTGGCCTGGGAACATGTGTGAGGATTGATGGTGGAACCCTGTGGCCTGGCAACATGACTGAGGTTTGATACTGGAAGACTGTGGCCAGGAAACATGATATCGGGTTGATTCTGGAAACTTCTGTCCTGGGAACAAGACTGAGGTTTGATTCTGGAACCCTGTGTCCTGGGAATATGACAAAGGTTTGTTGCTGGAAGCCTGTTCCCTGGGTACATGACTGAGGTTTGATTCTGGACACCTGTGTCCTGGGAACATGAGTGATGTTTGATTGTTGAAACCTGTGGCCTGCGAACATGACTAGGTTTGATTCTGGAACCATGTGTCCTGGGAATATGACGAGGTTTGATTCTGGAAACCTTTGGCCTGAGAAAATGACTGAGGTTTCATTGTGGAAACCTGTGGCCTGGGATCATGACTGAGGTTTGATGGTGGAACACTCTGGCCTGGCAAAATGACTGAGGCTTGATTCTGGAACCCTGTGGCCCGGGAACGTGACTGAGGTTTGATGGCAGAAACCTGTGGCCTGGCAACATGACTGACGTTTGATTCTGGATCCCGGTGGCCTGGGAACATGACTGAGGCGTGATTCTGGAAAACTGTGGCCTGGGAACATGACATCTGTTTAGATTGTGGAATACTGTGCCCCGGGAACCTGACTGAGCCTTGGTTCTGAAACCCTGTGGACTGGGAACATGACTGAGGTTTTATTCTGGAACCCTGTAGCCTGGGAACATAACTGAGGATTGATTCTGGAACCCTGTGGCCTGGGAACATGATACCGGTGGATTCTGGAACCCTGGGGACTGGGCATGTGACATCTGTTTAGATTGTGGAATACTGTGCCCCGGGAACCTGACTGAGCCTTGGTTCTGGAACCCTGTGGATTGGGAACATGACTGAGGTTTTATTCTAGAACCCTGTAGCCTGGAAACATAACTGAGGATTGATTCTCGAACCCTGTGGCCTGGCAACATGACATCGGTGGATTCTAGAACCCTGTGGCCTGGGAACATGTCTGAGGTTTGATGGTGGAAACCTGTGGCTTGGCAACATGACTAAGGTTTGATTCTGGAAGACTGTGGCCAGGAAGCATGATATCTGGTTGATTCTGGAAACTTGTGTCCTGGGAACATGACTGAGGTTTGTTTCTGGAAGCCTGTGCCCTGGGAACATGACTGAGGTTTGATTCTGGACACCTGTGTCCTGGGAACATGACTGAGGTTTGATGGTTGAAACCTGTGGCCCGCGAACATGACTCAGGTTTGATTCTGGAACCATGTGTCCTGGGAACATGACTGAGGTTTGATTTTGGAAACCTTTGGCCTGGGAAAATGACTGAGGTTTCATTGTGGAAACATGTGGCCTGGGATCATGACTGAGGTTTGATGGTCAACACTCTGGCCTGGCAAAATGACTGAGGCTTGATTCTGGAACCCTGTGGCCCGGGAACATGAGAACGGTTTGATTCTGGAACCCTGTGGCCTTTAACATGACATCGGTGGATTCTGGAACCCTGTGGCCTGGGAACATGAGAACGGTTTGATTCTGGAACCCTGTGGCCTGGGAACATGAGTGAGGATTGATGGTGGAACCCTGTGGCCTGGCAACATGACTGAGGTTTGATACTGGAAGACTGTGGCCAGGAAACATGATATCGGGTTGATTCTGGAAACTTCTGTCCTGGGAACAAGACTGAGGTTTGATTCTGGAACCCTGTGTCCTGGGAATATGACAAAGGTTTGTTGCTGGAAGCCTGTTCCCTGGGTACATGACTGAGGTTTGATTCTGGACACCTGTGTCCTGGGAACATGAGTGATGTTTGATTGTTGAAACCTGTGGCCTGCGAACATGACTCAGGTTTGATTCTGGAACCATGTGTCCTGGGAATATGACTGAGGTTTGATTCTGGAAACCTTTGGCCTGAGAAAATGACTGAGGTTTCATTGTGGAAACATGTGCCCGGGGATCATGACTGAGGTTTGATGGTGGAACACTCTGGCCTGGCAAAATGACTGAGGCTTGATTCTGGAACCCTGTGGCCCGGGAACGTGACTGAGGTTTAATGGCAGAAACCTGTGGCCTGGCAACATGACTGACGTTTGATTCTGGATCCCGGTGGCCTGGGAACATGACTGAGGCGTGATTCTGGAAAACTGTGGCCTGGGAACATGAAATCGGTTTAGATTGTGGAATACTGTGCCCCGGGAACCTGACTGAGCCTTGGTTCTGAAACCCTGTGGACTGGGAAAATGACTGAGGTTTTATTCTGGAACCCTGTAGCCTGGGAACATAACTGAGGATTGATTCTGGAACCCTGTGGCCTGGGAACATGATACCGGTGGATTCTGGAACCCTGGGGACTGGGCATGTGACATCTTTTTAGATTGTGGAATACTGTGCCCCGGGAACCTGACTGAGCCTTGGTTCTGGAACCCTGTGGATTGGGAACATGACTGAGGTTTTATTCTAGAACCCTGTAGCCTGGAAACATAACTGAGGATTGATTCTCGAACCCTGTGGCCTGGCAACATGACATCGGTGGATTCTAGAACCCTGTGGCCTGGGAACATGTCTGAGGTTTGATGGTGGAAACCTGTGGCTTGGCAACATGACTAAGGTTTGATTCTGGAAAACTGTGGCCAGGAAGCATGATATCTGGTTGATTCTGGAAACTTGTGTCCTGGGAACATGACTGAGGTTTGTTTCTGGAAGCCTGTGCCCTGGGAACATGACTGAGGTTTGATTCTGGACACCTGTGTCCTGGGAACATGACTGAGGTTTGATGGTTGAAACCTGTGGCCCGCGAACATGACTCAGGTTTGATTCTGGAACCATGTGTCCTGGGAACATAACTGAGGTTTGATTTTGGAAACCTTTGGCCTGGGAAAATGACTGAGGTTTCATTGTGGAAACATGTGGCCTGGGATCATGACTGAGGTTTGATGGTGGAACACTCTGGCCTGGCAAAATGACTGAGGCTTGATTCTGGAACCCTGTGGCCCGGGAACATGAGAACGGTTTGATTCTGGAACCCTGTGGCCTTTAACATGACATCGGTGGATTCTGGAACCCTGTGGCCTGGGAACATGAGAACGGTTTGATTCTGGAACCCTGTGGCCTTTAACATGACATCGGTGGATTCTGGAACCCTGTGGCCTGGGAACATGAGAACGGTTTGATTCTGGAACCCTGTGGCCTGGGAACATGAGTGAGGATTGATGGTGGAACCCTGTGGCCTGGCAACATGACTGAGGTTTGATACTGGAAGACTGTGGCCAGGAAACATGATATCGGGTTGATTCTGGAAACTTCTGTCCTGGGAACAAGACTGAGGTTTGATTCTGGAACCCTGTGTCCTGGGAATATGACAAAGGTTTGTTGCTGGAAGCCTGTTCCCTGGGTACATGACTGAGGTTTGATTCTGGACACCTGTGTCCTGGGAACATGAGTGATGTTTGATTGTTGAAACCTGTGGCCTGCGAACATGACTAGGTTTGATTCTGGAACCATGTGTCCTGGGAATATGACGAGGTTTGATTCTGGAAACCTTTGGCCTGAGAAAATGACTGAGGTTTCATTGTGGAAACCTGTGGCCTGGGATCATGACTGAGGTTTGATGGTGGAACACTCTGGCCTGGCAAAATGACTGAGGCTTGATTCTGGAACCCTGTGGCCCGGGAACGTGACTGAGGTTTGATGGCAGAAACCTGTGGCCTGGCAACATGACTGACGTTTGATTCTGGATCCCGGTGGCCTGGGAACATGACTGAGGCGTGATTCTGGAAAACTGTGGCCTGGGAACATGACATCTGTTTAGATTGTGGAATACTGTGCCCCGGGAACCTGACTGAGCCTTGGTTCTGAAACCCTGTGGACTGGGAACATGACTGAGGTTTTATTCTGGAACCCTGTAGCCTGGGAACATAACTGAGGATTGATTCTGGAACCCTGTGGCCTGGGAACATGATACCGGTGGATTCTGGAACCCTGGGGACTGGGCATGTGACATCTGTTTAGATTGTGGAATACTGTGCCCCGGGAACCTGACTGAGCCTTGGTTCTGGAACCCTGTGGATTGGGAACATGACTGAGGTTTTATTCTAGAATCCTGTAGCCTGGAAACATAACTGAGGATTGATTCTCGAACCCTGTGGCCTGGCAACATGACATCGGTGGATTCTAGAACCCTGTGGCCTGGGAACATGTCTGAGGTTTGATGGTGGAAACCTGTGGCTTGGCAACATGACTAAGGTTTGATTCTGGAAGACTGTGGCCAGGAAGCATGATATCTGGTTGATTCTGGAAACTTGTGTCCTGGGAACATGACTGAGGTTTGTTTCTGGAAGCCTGTGCCCTGGGAACATGACTGAGGTTTGATTCTGGACACCTGTGTCCTGGGAACATGACTGAGGTTTGATGGTTGAAACCTGTGGCCCGCGAACATGACTCAGGTTTGATTCTGGAACCATGTGTCCTGGGAACATGACTGAGGTTTGATTTTGGAAACCTTTGGCCTGGGAAAATGACTGAGGTTTCATTGTGGAAACATGTGGCCTGGGATCATGACTGAGGTTTGATGGTCAACACTCTGGCCTGGCAAAATGACTGAGGCTTGATTCTGGAACCCTGTGGCCCGGGAACATGAGAACGGTTTGATTCTGGAACCCTGTGGCCTTTAACATGACATCGGTGGATTCTGGAACCCTGTGGCCTGGGAACATGAGAACGGTTTGATTCTGGAACCCTGTGGCCTGGGAACATGAGTGAGGATTGATGGTGGAACCCTGTGGCCTGGCAACATGACTGAGGTTTGATACTGGAAGACTGTGGCCAGGAAACATGATATCGGGTTGATTCTGGAAACTTCTGTCCTGGGAACAAGACTGAGGTTTGATTCTGGAACCCTGTGTCCTGGGAATATGACAAAGGTTTGTTGCTGGAAGCCTGTTCCCTGGGTACATGACTGAGGTTTGATTCTGGACACCTGTGTCCTGGGAACATGAGTGATGTTTGATTGTTGAAACCTGTGGCCTGCGAACATGACTCAGGTTTGATTCTGGAACCATGTGTCCTGGGAATATGACTGAGGTTTGATTCTGGAAACCTTTGGCCTGAGAAAATGACTGAGGTTTCATTGTGGAAACATGTGCCCGGGGATCATGACTGAGGTTTGATGGTGGAACACTCTGGCCTGGCAAAATGACTGAGGCTTGATTCTGGAACCCTGTGGCCCGGGAACGTGACTGAGGTTTAATGGCAGAAACCTCTGGCCTGGCAACATGACTGACGTTTGATTCTGGATCCCGGTGGCCTGGGAACATGACTGAGGCGTGATTCTGGAAAACTGTGGCCTGGGAACATGAAATCTGTTTAGATTGTGGAATACTGTGCCCCGGGAACCTGACTGAGCCTTGGTTCTGAAACCCTGTGGACTGGGAACATGACTGAGGTTTTATTCTGGAACCCTGTAGCCTGGGAACATAACTGAGGATTGATTCTGGAACCCTGTGGCCTGGGAACATGATACCGGTGGATTCTGGAACCCTGGGGACTGGGCATGTGACATCTTTTTAGATTGTGGAATACTGTGCCCCGGGAACCTGACTGAGCCTTGGTTCTGGAACCCTGTGGATTGGGAACATGACTGAGGTTTTATTCTAGAACCCTGTAGCCTGGAAACATAACTGAGGATTGATTCTCGAACCCTGTGGCCTGGCAACATGACATCGGTGGATTCTAGAACCCTGTGGCCTGGGAACATGTCTGAGGTTTGATGGTGGAAACCTGTGGCTTGGCAACATGACTAAGGTTTGATTCTGGAAAACTGTGGCCAGGAAGCATGATATCTGGTTGATTCTGGAAACTTGTGTCCTGGGAACATGACTGAGGTTTGTTTCTGGAAGCCTGTGCCCTGGGAACATGACTGAGGTTTGATTCTGGACACCTGTGTCCTGGGAACATGACTGAGGTTTGATGGTTGAAACCTGTGGCCCGCGAACATGACTCAGGTTTGATTCTGGAACCATGTGTCCTGGGAACATGACTGAGGTTTGATTTTGGAAACCTTTGGCCTGGGAAAATGACTGAGGTTTCATTGTGGAAACATGTGGCCTGGGATCATGACTGAGGTTTGATGGTGGAACACTCTGGCCTGGCAAAATGACTGAGGCTTGATTCTGGAACCCTGTGGCCCGGGAACATGAGAACGGTTTGATTCTGGAACCCTGTGGCCTTTAACATGACATCGGTGGATTCTGGAACCCTGTGGCCTGGGAACATGAGAACGGTTTGATTCTGGAACCCTGTGGCCTTTAACATGACATCGGTGGATTCTGGAACCCTGTGGCCTGGGAACATGAGAACGGTTTGATTCTGGAACCCTGTGGCCTGGGAACATGAGTGAGGATTGATGGTGGAACCCTGTGGCCTGGCAACATGACTGAGGTTTGATACTGGAAGACTGTGGCCAGGAAACATGATATCGGGTTGATTCTGGAAACTTCTGTCCTGGGAACAAGACTGAGGTTTGATTCTGGAACCCTGTGTCCTGGGAATATGACAAAGGTTTGTTGCTGGAAGCCTGTTCCCTGGGTACATGACTGAGGTTTGATTCTGGACACCTGTGTCCTGGGAACATGAGTGATGTTTGATTGTTGAAACCTGTGGCCTGCGAACATGACTAGGTTTGATTCTGGAACCATGTGTCCTGGGAATATGACGAGGTTTGATTCTGGAAACCTTTGGCCTGAGAAAATGACTGAGGTTTCATTGTGGAAACCTGTGGCCTGGGATCATGACTGAGGTTTGATGGTGGAACACTCTGGCCTGGCAAAATGACTGAGGCTTGATTCTGGAACCCTGTGGCCCGGGAACGTGACTGAGGTTTGATGGCAGAAACCTGTGGCCTGGCAACATGACTGACGTTTGATTCTGGATCCCGGTGGCCTGGGAACATGACTGAGGCGTGATTCTGGAAAACTGTGGCCTGGGAACATGACATCTGTTTAGATTGTGGAATACTGTGCCCCGGGAACCTGACTGAGCCTTGGTTCTGAAACCCTGTGGACTGGGAACATGACTGAGGTTTTATTCTGGAACCCTGTAGCCTGGGAACATAACTGAGGATTGATTCTGGAACCCTGTGGCCTGGGAACATGATACCGGTGGATTCTGGAACCCTGGGGACTGGGCATGTGACATCTGTTTAGATTGTGGAATACTGTGCCCCGGGAACCTGACTGAGCCTTGGTTCTGGAACCCTGTGGATTGGGAACATGACTGAGGTTTTATTCTAGAATCCTGTAGCCTGGAAACATAACTGAGGATTGATTCTCGAACCCTGTGGCCTGGCAACATGACATCGGTGGATTCTAGAACCCTGTGGCCTGGGAACATGTCTGAGGTTTGATGGTGGAAACCTGTGGCTTGGCAACATGACTAAGGTTTGATTCTGGAAGACTGTGGCCAGGAAGCATGATATCTGGTTGATTCTGGAAACTTGTGTCCTGGGAACATGACTGAGGTTTGTTTCTGGAAGCCTGTGCCCTGGGAACATGACTGAGGTTTGATTCTGGACACCTGTGTCCTGGGAACATGACTGAGGTTTGATGGTTGAAACCTGTGGCCCGCGAACATGACTCAGGTTTGATTCTGGAACCATGTGTCCTGGGAACATGACTGAGGTTTGATTTTGGAAACCTTTGGCCTGGGAAAATGACTGAGGTTTCATTGTGGAAACATGTGGCCTGGGATCATGACTGAGGTTTGATGGTCAACACTCTGGCCTGGCAAAATGACTGAGGCTTGATTCTGGAACCCTGTGGCCCGGGAACATGAGAACGGTTTGATTCTGGAACCCTGTGGCCTTTAACATGACATCGGTGGATTCTGGAACCCTGTGGCCTGGGAACATGAGAACGGTTTGATTCTGGAACCCTGTGGCCTGGGAACATGAGTGAGGATTGATGGTGGAACCCTGTGGCCTGGCAACATGACTGAGGTTTGATACTGGAAGACTGTGGCCAGGAAACATGATATCGGGTTGATTCTGGAAACTTCTGTCCTGGGAACAAGACTGAGGTTTGATTCTGGAACCCTGTGTCCTGGGAATATGACAAAGGTTTGTTGCTGGAAGCCTGTTCCCTGGGTACATGACTGAGGTTTGATTCTGGACACCTGTGTCCTGGGAACATGAGTGATGTTTGATGGTTGAAACCTGTGGCCTGCGAACATGACTCAGGTTTGATTCTGGAACCATGTGTCCTGGGAATATGACTGAGGTTTGATTCTGGAAACCTTTGGCCTGAGAAAATGACTGAGGTTTCATTGTGGAAACATGTGGCCTGGGATCATGACTGAGGTTTGATGGTGGAACACTCTGGCCTGGCAAAATGACTGAGGCTTGATTCTGGAACCCTGTGGCCCGGGAACGTGACTGAGGTTTGATGGCAGAAACCTGTGGCCTGGCAACATGACTGACGTTTGATTCTGGATCCCGGTGGCCTGGGAACATGACTGAGGCGTGATTCTGGAAAACTGTGGCCTGGGAACATGAAATCTGTTTAGATTGTGGAATACTGTGCCCCGGGAACCTGACTGAGCCTTGGTTCTGAAACCCTGTGGACTGGGAACATGACTGAGGTTTTATTCTGGAACCCTGTAGCCTGGGAACATAACTGAGGATTGATTCTGGAACCCTGTGGCCTGGGAACATGATACCGGTGGATTCTGGAACCCTGGGGACTGGGCATGTGACATCTGTTTAGATTGTGGAATACTGTGCCCCGGGAACCTGACTGAGCCTTGGTTCTGGAACCCTGTGGATTGGGAACATGACTGAGGTTTTATTCTAGAACCCTGTAGCCTGGAAACATAACTGAGGATTGATTCTCGAACCCTGTGGCCTGGCAACATGACATCGGTGGATTCTAGAACCCTGTGGCCTGGGAACATGTCTGAGGTTTGATGGTGGAAACCTGTGGCTTGGCAACATGACTAAGGTTTGATTCTGGAAGACTGTGGCCAGGAAGCATGATATCTGGTTGATTCTGGAAACTTGTGTCCTGGGAACATGACTGAGGTTTTTTTCTGGAAGCCTGTGCCTTGGGAACATGACTGAGGTTTGATTCTGGACACCTGTGTCCTGGGAACATGACTGAGGTTTGATGGTTGAAACCTGTGGCCCGCGAACATGACTCAGGTTTGATTCTGGAACCATGTGTCCTGGGAACATGACTGAGGTTTGATTTTGGAAACCTTTGGTCTGGGAAAATGACTGAGGTTTCATTGTGGAAACATGTGGCCTGGGATCATGACTGAGGTTTGATGGTGGAACACTCTGGCCTGGCAAAATGACTGAGGCTTGATTCTGGAACCCTGTGGCCCAGGAACATGAGAACGGTTTGAGTCTGGAACCCTGTGGCCTTTAACATGACATCGGTGGATTCTGGAACCCTGTGGCCTGGGAACATGAGAACGGTTTGATTCTGGAACCCTGTGGCCTGGGAACATGGGTGAGGATTGTCGGTGGAACCCTGTGGCCTGGCAACATGACTGAGGTTTGATACTGGAAGACTGTCGACAGGAAACATGATATCGGGTTGATTCTGGAAACTTCTGTCCTGGGAACAAGACTGAGGTTTGATTCTGGAACCCTGTGTCCTGGGAATATGACAAAGGTTTGTTGCTGGAAGCCTGTTCCCTGGGTACATGACTGAGGTTTGATTCTGGACACCTGTGTCCTGGGAACATGAGTGATGTTTGATGGTTGAAACCTGTGGCCTGCGAACATGACTCAGGTTTGATTCTGGAACCATGTGTCCTGGGATTATGACTGAGGTTTGATTCTGGAAACCTTTGGCCTGAGAAAATGACTGAGGTTTCATTGTGGAAACATGTGGCCTGGGATCATGACTGAGGTTTGATGGTGGAACACTCGGGCCTGGCAAAATGACTGAGGCTTGATTCTGGAACCCTGTGGCCCGGGAACGTGACTGAGGTTTGATGGCAGAAACCTGTGGCCTGGCAACATGACTGACGTTTGATTCTGGATCCCGGTGGCCTGAGAACATGACTGAGGCGTGATTCTGGAAAACTGTGGCCTGGGAACATGACATCTGTTTAGATTGTGGAATACTGTGCCCCGGGAACCTGACTGAGCCTTGGTTCTGAAACCCTGTGGACTGGGAACATGACTGAGGTTTTATTCTGGAACCCTGTAGCCTGGGAACATAACTGAGGATTGATTCTGGAACCCTGTGGCCTGGGAACATGATACCGGTGGATTCTGGAACCCTGGGGACTGGGCATGTGACATCTGTTTAGATTGTGGAATACTGTGCCCCGGGAACCTGACTGAGCCTTGGTTCTGGAACCCTGTGGATTGGGAACATGACTGAGGTTTTATTCTAGAACCCTGTAGCCTGGAAACATAACTGAGGATTGATTCTCGAACCCTGTGGCCTGGCAACATGACATCGGTGGATTCTAGAACCCTGTGGCCTGGGAACATGTCTGAGGTTTGATGGTGGAAACCTGTGGCTTGGCAACATGACTAAGGTTTGATTCTGGAAGACTGTGGCCAGGAAGCATGATATCTGGTTGATTCTGGAAACTTGTGTCCTGGGAACATGACTGAGGTTTGTTTCTGGAAGCCTGTGCCCTGGGAACATGACTGAGGTTTGATTCTGGACACCTGTGTCCTGGGAACATGACTGAGGTTTGATGGTTGAAACCTGTGGCCCGCGAACATGACTCAGGTTTGATTCTGGAACCATGTGTCCTGGGAACATGACTGAGGTTTGATTTTGGAAACCTTTGGCCTGGGAAAATGACTGAGGTTTCATTGTGGAAACATGTGGCCTGGGATCATGACTGAGGTTTGATGGTGGAACACTCTGGCCTGGCAAAATGACTGAGGCTTGATTCTGGAACCCTGTGGCCCAGGAACATGAGAACGGTTTGAGTCTGGAACCCTGTGGCCTTTAACATGACATCGGTGGATTCTGGAACCCTGTGGCCTGGGAACATGAGAACGGTTTGATTCTGGAACCCTGTGGCCTGGGAACATGGGTGAGGATTGACGGTGGAACCCTGTGGCCTGGCAACATGACTGAGGTTTGATACTGGAAGACTGTCGACAGGAAACATGATATCGGGTTGATTCTGGAAACTTCTATCCTGGGAACAAGACTGAGGTTTGATTCTGGAACCCTGTGTCCTGGGAATATGACAAAGGTTTGTTGCTGGAAGCCTGTTCCCTGGGTACATGACTGAGGTTTGATTCTGGACACCTGTGTCCTGGGAACATGAGTGATGTTTGATGGTTGAAACCTGTGGCCTGCGAACATGACTCAGGTTTGATTCTGGAACCATGTGTCCTGGGAATATGACTGAGGTTTGATTCTGGAAACCTTTGGCCTGAGAAAATGACTGAGGTTTCATTGTGGAAACATGTGGCCTGGGATCATGACTGAGGTTTGATGGTGGAACACTCTGCCCTGGCAAAATGACTGAGGCTTGATTCTGGAACCCTGTGGCCCGGGAACGTGACTGAGGTTTGATGGCAGAAACCTGTGGCCTGGCAACATGACTGACGTTTGATTCTGGATCCCGGTGGCCTGGGAACATGACTGAGGCGTGATTCTGGAAAACTGTGGCCTGGGAACATGACATCTGTTTAGATTGTGGAATACTGTGCCCCGGGAACCTGACTGAGCCTTGGTTCTGAAACCCTGTGGACTGGGAACATGACTGAGGTTTTATTCTGGAACCCTGTAGCCTGGGAACATAACTGAGGATTGATTCTGGAACCCTGTGGCCTGGGAACATGATACCGGTGGATTCTGGAACCCTGGGGACTGGGCATGTGACATCTGTTTAGATTGTGGAATACTGTGCCCCGGGAACCTGACTGAGCCTTGGTTCTGGAACCCTGTGGATTGGGAACATGACTGAGGTTTTATTCTAGAACCCTGTAGCCTGGAAACATAACTGAGGATTGATTCTCGAACCCTGTGGCCTGGCAACATGACATCGGTGGATTCTAGAACCCTGTGGCCTGGGAACATGTCTGAGGTTTGATGGTGGAAACCTGTGGCTTGGCAACATGACTAAGGTTTGATTCTGGAAGACTGTGGCCAGGAAGCATGATATCTGGTTGATTCTGGAAACTTGTGTCCTGGGAACATGACTGAGGTTTGTTTCTGGAAGCCTGTGCCCTGGGAACATGACTGAGGTTTGATTCTGGACACCTGTGTCCTGGGAACATGACTGAGGTTTGATGGTTGAAACCTGTGGCCCGCGAACATGACTCAGGTTTGATTCTGGAACCATGTGTCCTGGGAACATGACTGAGGTTTGATTTTGGAAACCTTTGGCCTGGGAAAATGACTGAGGTTTCATTGTGGAAACATGTGGCCTGGGATCATGACTGAGGTTTGATGGTGGAACACTCTGGCCTGGCAAAATGACTGAGGCTTGATTCTGGAACCCTGTGGCCCAGGAACATGAGAACGGTTTGAGTCTGGAACCCTGTGGCCTTTAACATGACATCGGTGGATTCTGGAACCCTGTGGCCTGGGAACATGAGAACGGTTTGATTCTGGAACCCTGTGGCCTGGGAACATGGGTGAGGATTGACGGTGGAACCCTGTGGCCTGGCAACATGACTGAGGTTTGATACTGGAAGACTGTCGACAGGAAACATGATATCGGGTTGATTCTGGAAACTTCTGTCCTGGGAACAAGACTGAGGTTTGATTCTGGAACCCTGTGTCCTGGGAATATGACAAAGGTTTGTTGCTGGAAGCCTGTTCCCTGGGTACATGACTGAGGTTTGATTCTGGACACCTGTGTCCTGGGAACATGAGTGATGTTTGATGGTTGAAACCTGTGGCCTGCGAACATGACTCAGGTTTGATTCTGGAACCATGTGTCCTGGGAATATGACTGAGGTTTGATTCTGGAAACCTTTGGCCTGAGAAAATGACTGAGGTTTCATTGTGGAAACATGTGGCCTGGGATCATGACTGAGGTTTGATGGTGGAACACTCTGCCCTGGCAAAATGACTGAGGCTTGATTCTGGAACCCTGTGGCCCGGGAACGTGACTGAGGTTTGATGGCAGAAACCTGTGGCCTGGCAACATGACTGACGTTTGATTCTGGATCCCGGTGGCCTGGGAACATGACTGAGGCGTGATTCTGGAAAACTGTGGCCTGGGAACATGACATCTGTTTAGATTGTGGAATACTGTGCCCCGGGAACCTGACTGAGCCTTGGTTCTGAAACCCTGTGGACTGGGAACATGACTGAGGTTTTATTCTGGAACCCTGTAGCCTGGGAACATAACTGAGGATTGATTCTGGAACCCTGTGGCCTGGGAACATGATACCGGTGGATTCTGGAACCCTGGGGACTGGGCATGTGACATCTGTTTAGATTGTGGAATACTGTGCCCCGGGAACCTGACTGAGCCTTGGTTCTGGAACCCTGTGGATTGGGAACATGACTGAGGTTTTATTCTAGAACCCTGTAGCCTGGAAACATAACTGAGGATTGATTCTCGAACCCTGTGGCCTGGCAACATGACATCGGTGGATTCTAGAACCCTGTGGCCTGGGAACATGTCTGAGGTTTGATGGTGGAAACCTGTGGCTTGGCAACATGACTAAGGTTTGATTCTGGAAGACTGTGGCCAGGAAGCATGATATCTGGTTGATTCTGGAAACTTGTGTCCTGGGAACATGACTGAGGTTTGTTTCTGGAAGCCTGTGCCCTGGGAACATGACTGAGGTTTGATTCTGGACACCTGTGTCCTGGGAACATGACTGAGGTTTGATGGTTGAAACCTGTGGCCCGCGAACATGACTCAGGTTTGATTCTGGAACCATGTGTCCTGGGAACATGACTGAGGTTTGATTTTGGAAACCTTTGGCCTGGGAAAATGACTGAGGTTTCATTGTGGAAACATGTGGCCTGGGATCATGACTGAGGTTTGATGGTGGAACACTCTGGCCTGGCAAAATGACTGAGGCTTGATTCTGGAACCCTGTGGCCCAGGAACATGAGAACGGTTTGAGTCTGGAACCCTGTGGCCTTTAACATGACATCGGTGGATTCTGGAACCCTGTGGCCTGGGAACATGAGAACGGTTTGATTCTGGAACCCTGTGGCCTGGGAACATGGGTGAGGATTGACGGTGGAACCCTGTGGCCTGGCAACATGACTGAGGTTTGATACTGGAAGACTGTCGACAGGAAACATGATATCGGGTTGATTCTGGAAACTTCTGTCCTGGGAACAAGACTGAGGTTTGATTCTGGAACCCTGTGTCCTGGGAATATGACAAAGGTTTGTTGCTGGAAGCCTGTTCCCTGGGTACATGACTGAGGTTTGATTCTGGACACCTGTGTCCTGGGAACATGAGTGATGTTTGATGGTTGAAACCTGTGGCCTGCGAACATGACTCAGGTTTGATTCTGGAACCATGTGTCCTGGGAATATGACTGAGGTTTGATTCTGGAAACCTTTGGCCTGAGAAAATGACTGAGGTTTCATTGTGGAAACATGTGGCCTGGGATCATGACTGAGGTTTGATGGTGGAACACTCTGCCCTGGCAAAATGACTGAGGCTTGATTCTGGAACCCTGTGGCCCGGGAACGTGACTGAGGTTTGATGGCAGAAACCTGTGGCCTGGCAACATGACTGACGTTTGATTCTGGATCCCGGTGGCCTGGGAACATGACTGAGGCGTGATTCTGGAAAACTGTGGCCTGGGAACATGACATCTGTTTAGATTGTGGAATACTGTGCCCCGGGAACCTGACTGAGCCTTGGTTCTGAAACCCTGTGGACTGGGAACATGACTGAGGTTTTATTCTGGAACCCTGTAGCCTGGGAACATAACTGAGGATTGATTCTGGAACCCTGTGGCCTGGGAACATGATACCGGTGGATTCTGGAACCCTGGGGACTGGGCATGTGACATCTGTTTAGATTGTGGAATACTGTGCCCCGGGAACCTGACTGAGCCTTGGTTCTGGAACCCTGTGGATTGGGAACATGACTGAGGTTTTATTCTAGAACCCTGTAGCCTGGAAACATAACTGAGGATTGATTCTCGAACCCTGTGGCCTGGCAACATGACATCGGTGGATTCTAGAACCCTGTGGCCTGGGAACATGTCTGAGGTTTGATGGTGGAAACCTGTGGCTTGGCAACATGACTAAGGTTTGATTCTGGAAGACTGTGGCCAGGAAGCATGATATCTGGTTGATTCTGGAAACTTGTGTCCTGGGAACATGACTGAGGTTTGTTTCTGGAAGCCTGTGCCCTGGGAACATGACTGAGGTTTGATTCTGGACACCTGTGTCCTGGGAACATGACTGAGGTTTGATGGTTGAAACCTGTGGCCCGCGAACATGACTCAGGTTTGATTCTGGAACCATGTGTCCTGGGAACATGACTGAGGTTTGATTTTGGAAACCTTTGGCCTGGGAAAATGACTGAGGTTTCATTGTGGAAACATGTGGCCTGGGATCATGACTGAGGTTTGATGGTGGAACACTCTGGCCTGGCAAAATGACTGAGGCTTGATTCTGGAACCCTGTGGCCCAGGAACATGAGAACGGTTTGAGTCTGGAACCCTGTGGCCTTTAACATGACATCGGTGGATTCTGGAACCCTGTGGCCTGGGAACATGAGAACGGTTTGATTCTGGAACCCTGTGGCCTGGGAACATGGGTGAGGATTGACGGTGGAACCCTGTGGCCTGGCAACATGACTGAGGTTTGATACTGGAAGACTGTCGACAGGAAACATGATATCGGGTTGATTCTGGAAACTTCTGTCCTGGGAACAAGACTGAGGTTTGATTCTGGAACCCTGTGTCCTGGGAATATGACAAAGGTTTGTTGCTGGAAGCCTGTTCCCTGGGTACATGACTGAGGTTTGATTCTGGACACCTGTGTCCTGGGAACATGAGTGATGTTTGATGGTTGAAACCTGTGGCCTGCGAACATGACTCAGGTTTGATTCTGGAACCATGTGTCCTGGGAATATGACTGAGGTTTGATTCTGGAAACCTTTGGCCTGAGAAAATGACTGAGGTTTCATTGTGGAAACATGTGGCCTGGGATCATGACTGAGGTTTGATGGTGGAACACTCTGCCCTGGCAAAATGACTGAGGCTTGATTCTGGAACCCTGTGGCCCGGGAACGTGACTGAGGTTTGATGGCAGAAACCTGTGGCCTGGCAACATGACTGACGTTTGATTCTGGATCCCGGTGGCCTGGGAACATGACTGAGGCGTGATTCTGGAAAACTGTGGCCTGGGAACATGACATCTGTTTAGATTGTGGAATACTGTGCCCCGGGAACCTGACTGAGCCTTGGTTCTGAAACCCTGTGGACTGGGAACATGACTGAGGTTTTATTCTGGAACCCTGTAGCCTGGGAACATAACTGAGGATTGATTCTGGAACCCTGTGGCCTGGGAACATGATACCGGTGGATTCTGGAACCCTGGGGACTGGGCATGTGACATCTGTTTAGATTGTGGAATACTGTGCCCCGGGAACCTGACTGAGCCTTGGTTCTGGAACCCTGTGGATTGGGAACATGACTGAGGTTTTATTCTAGAACCCTGTAGCCTGGAAACATAACTGAGGATTGATTCTCGAACCCTGTGGCCTGGCAACATGACATCGGTGGATTCTAGAACCCTGTGGCCTGGGAACATGTCTGAGGTTTGATGGTGGAAACCTGTGGCTTGGCAACATGACTAAGGTTTGATTCTGGAAGACTGTGGCCAGGAAGCATGATATCTGGTTGATTCTGGAAACTTGTGTCCTGGGAACATGACTGAGGTTTGTTTCTGGAAGCCTGTGCCCTGGGAACATGACTGAGGTTTGATTCTGGACACCTGTGTCCTGGGAACATGACTGAGGTTTGATGGTTGAAACCTGTGGCCCGCGAACATGACTCAGGTTTGATTCTGGAACCATGTGTCCTGGGAACATGACTGAGGTTTGATTTTGGAAACCTTTGGCCTGGGAAAATGACTGAGGTTTCATTGTGGAAACATGTGGCCTGGGATCATGACTGAGGTTTGATGGTGGAACACTCTGGCCTGGCAAAATGACTGAGGCTTGATTCTGGAACCCTGTGGCCCAGGAACATGAGAACGGTTTGAGTCTGGAACCCTGTGGCCTTTAACATGACATCGGTGGATTCTGGAACCCTGTGGCCTGGGAACATGAGAACGGTTTGATTCTGGAACCCTGTGGCCTGGGAACATGGGTGAGGATTGACGGTGGAACCCTGTGGCCTGGCAACATGACTGAGGTTTGATACTGGAAGACTGTCGACAGGAAACATGATATCGGGTTGATTCTGGAAACTTCTGTCCTGGGAACAAGACTGAGGTTTGATTCTGGAACCCTGTGTCCTGGGAATATGACAAAGGTTTGTTGCTGGAAGCCTGTTCCCTGGGTACATGACTGAGGTTTGATTCTGGACACCTGTGTCCTGGGAACATGAGTGATGTTTGATGGTTGAAACCTGTGGCCTGCGAACATGACTCAGGTTTGATTCTGGAACCATGTGTCCTGGGAATATGACTGAGGTTTGATTCTGGAAACCTTTGGCCTGAGAAAATGACTGAGGTTTCATTGTGGAAACATGTGGCCTGGGATCATGACTGAGGTTTGATGGTGGAACACTCTGGCCTGGCAAAATGACTGAGGCTTGATTCTGGAACCCTGTGGCCCGGGAACGTGACTGAGGTTTGATGGCAGAAACCTGTGGCCTGGCAACATGACTGACGTTTGATTCTGGATCCCGGTGGCCTGGGAACATGACTGAGGCGTGATTCTGGAAAACTGTGGCCTGGGAACATGACATCTGTTTAGATTGTGGAATACTGTGCCCCGGGAACCTGACTGAGCCTTGGTTCTGAAACCCTGTGGACTGGGAACATGACTGAGGTTTTATTCTGGAACCCTGTAGCCTGGGAACATAACTGAGGATTGATTCTGGAACCCTGTGGCCTGGGAACATGATACCGGTGGATTCTGGAACCCTGGGGACTGGGCATGTGACATCTGTTTAGATTGTGGAATACTGTGCCCCGGGAACCTGACTGAGCCTTGGTTCTGGAACCCTGTGGATTGGGAACATGACTGAGGTTTTATTCTAGAACCCTGTAGCCTGGAAACATAACTGAGGATTGATTCTCGAACCCTGTGGCCTGGCAACATGACATCGGTGGATTCTAGAACCCTGTGGCCTGGGAACATGTCTGAGGTTTGATGGTGGAAACCTGTGGCTTGGCAACATGACTAAGGTTTGATTCTGGAAGACTGTGGCCAGGAAGCATGATATCTGGTTGATTCTGGAAACTTGTGTCCTGGGAACATGACTGAGGTTTGTTTCTGGAAGCCTGTGCCCTGGGAACATGACTGAGGTTTGATTCTGGACACCTGTGTCCTGGGAACATGACTGAGGTTTGATGGTTGAAACCTGTGGCCCGCGAACATGACTCAGGTTTGATTCTGGAACCATGTGTCCTGGGAACATGACTGAGGTTTGATTTTGGAAACCTTTGGCCTGGGAAAATGACTGAGGTTTCATTGTGGAAACATGTGGCCTGGGATCATGACTGAGGTTTGATGGTCAACACTCTGGCCTGGCAAAATGACTGAGGCTTGATTCTGGAACCCTGTGGCCCGGGAACATGAGAACGGTTTGATTCTGGAACCCTGTGGCCTTTAACATGACATCGGTGGATTCTGGAACCCTGTGGCCTGGGAACATGAGAACGGTTTGATTCTGGAACCCTGTGGCCTGGGAACATGAGTGAGGATTGATGGTGGAACCCTGTGGCCTGGCAACATGACTGAGGTTTGATACTGGAAGACTGTGGCCAGGAAACATGATATCGGGTTGATTCTGGAAACTTCTGTCCTGGGAACAAGACTGAGGTTTGATTCTGGAACCCTGTGTCCTGGGAATATGACAAAGGTTTGTTGCTGGAAGCCTGTTCCCTGGGTACATGACTGAGGTTTGATTCTGGACACCTGTGTCCTGGGAACATGAGTGATGTTTGATTGTTGAAACCTGTGGCCTGCGAACATGACTCAGGTTTGATTCTGGAACCATGTGTCCTGGGAATATGACTGAGGTTTGATTCTGGAAACCTTTGGCCTGAGAAAATGACTGAGGTTTCATTGTGGAAACATGTGGCCTGGGATCATGACTGAGGTTTGATGGTGGAACACTCTGGCCTGGCAAAATGACTGAGGCTTGATTCTGGAACACTGTGGCCCGGGAACGTGACTGAGGTTTGATGTCAGAAACCTGTGGCCTGGCAACATGACTGACGTTTGATTCTGGATCCCGGTGGCCTGGGAACATGACTGAGGCGTGATTCTGGAAAACTGTGGCCTGGGAACATGAAATCTGTTTAGATTGTGGAATACTGTGCCCCGGGAACCTGACTGAGCCTTGGTTCTGAAACCCTGTGGACTGGGAACATGACTGAGGTTTTATTCTGGAACCCTGTAGCCTGGGAACATAACTGAGGATTGATTCTGGAACCCTGTGGCCTGGGAACATGATACCGGTGGATTCTGGAACCCTGGGGACTGGGCATGTGACATCTGTTTAGATTGTGGAATACTGTGCCCCGGGAACCTGACTGAGCCTTGGTTCTGGAACCCTGTGGATTGGGAACATGACTGAGGTTTTATTCTAGAACCCTGTAGCCTGGAAACATAACTGAGGATTGATTCTCGAACCCTGTGGCCTGGCAACATGACATCGGTGGATTCTAGAACCCTGTGGCCTGGGAACATGTCTGAGGTTTGATGGTGGAAACCTGTGGCTTGGCAACATGACTAAGGTTTGATTCTGGAAAACTGTGGCCAGGAAGCATGATATCTGGTTGATTCTGGAAACTTGTGTCCTGGGAACATGACTGAGGTTTGTTTCTGGAAGCCTGTGCCCTGGGAACATGACTGAGGTTTGATTCTGGACACCTGTGTCCTGGGAACATGACTGAGGTTTGATGGTTGAAACCTGTGGCCCGCGAACATGACTCAGGTTTGATTCTGGAACCATGTGTCCTGGGAACATGACTGAGGTTTGATTTTGGAAACCTTTGGCCTGGGAAAATGACTGAGGTTTCATTGTGGAAACATGTGGCCTGGGATCATGACTGAGGTTTGATGGTGGAACACTCTGGCCTGCCAAAATGACTGAGGCTTGATTCTGGAACCCTGTGGCCCAGGAACATTAGAATGGTTTGATTCTGGAAGCCTGTGGCCTGGGAACATGGGTGAGGATTGACGGTGGAACCCTGTGGCCTGGCAACATGACTGAGGTTTGATACTGGAAGACTGTCGACAGGAAACATGATATCGGGTTGATTCTGGAAACTTCTCTCCTGGGAACAAGACTGAGGTTTGATTCTGGAACCCTGTGTCCTGGGAATATGACAAAGGTTTGTTGCTGGAAGCCTGTTCCCTGGGTACATGACTGAGGTTTGATTCTGGACACCTGTGTCCTGGGAACATGAGTGATGTTTGATGGTTGAAACCTGTGGCCT
Organism: Balaenoptera physalus; assembly: GCF_965194825.1. Lineage (NCBI taxonomy): Eukaryota > Metazoa > Chordata > Mammalia > Artiodactyla > Balaenopteridae > Balaenoptera > Balaenoptera physalus. The sequence continues at coordinate 291,170 of NW_028126246.1, read as the reverse complement.
GCGAACATGACTCAGGTTTGATTCTGGAACCATGTGTCCTGGGAATATGACTGAGGTTTGATTCTGGAAACCTTTGGCCTGAGAAAATGACTGAGGTTTCATTGTGGAAACATGTGGCCTGGGATCATGACTGAGGTTTGATGGTGGAACACTCTGGCCTGGCAAAATGACTGAGGCTTGATTCTGGAACCCTGTGGCCCGGGAACGTGACTGAGGTTTGATGGCAGAAACCTGTGGCCTGGCAACATGACTGACGTTTAATTCTGGATCCCGGTGGCCTGGGAACATGACTGAGGCGTGATTCTGGAAAACTGTGGCCTGGGAACATGACATCTGTTTAGATTGTGGAATACTGTGCCCCGGGAACCTGACTGAGCCTTGGTTCTGAAACCCTGTGGACTGGGAACATGACTGAGGTTTTATTCTGGAACCCTGTAGCCTGGGAACATAACTGAGGATTGATTCTGGAACCCTGTGGCCTGGGAACATGATACCGGTGGATTCTGGAACCCTGGGGACTGGGCATGTGACATCTGTTTAGATTGTGGAATACTGTGCCCCGGGAACCTGACTGAGCCTTGGTTCTGGAACCCTGTGGATTGGGAACATGACTGAGGTTTTATTCTAGAACCCTGTAGCCTGGAAACATAACTGAGGATTGATTCTCGAACCCTGTGGCCTGGCAACATGACATCGGTGGATTCTAGAACCCTGTGGCCTGGGAACATGTCTGAGGTTTGATGGTGGAAACCTGTGGCTTGGCAACATGACTAAGGTTTGATTCTGGAAGACTGTGGCCAGGAAGCATGATATCTGGTTGATTCTGGAAACTTGTGTCCTGGGAACATGACTGAGGTTTGTTTCTGGAAGCCTGTGCCCTGGGAACATGACTGAGGTTTGATTCTGGACACCTGTGTCCTGGGAACATGACTGAGGTTTGATGGTTGAAACCTGTGGCCCGCGAACATGACTCAGGTTTGATTCTGGAACCATGTGTCCTGGGAACATGACTGAGGTTTGATTTTGGAAACCTTTGGCCTGGGAAAATGACTGAGGTTTCATTGTGGAAACATGTGGCCTGGGATCATGACTGAGGTTTGATGGTCAACACTCTGGCCTGGCAAAATGACTGAGGCTTGATTCTGGAACCCTGTGGCCCGGGAACATGAGAACGGTTTGATTCTGGAACCCTGTGGCCTTTAACATGACATCGGTGGATTCTGGAACCCTGTGGCCTGGGAACATGAGAACGGTTTGATTCTGGAACCCTGTGGCTTGGGAACATGAGTGAGGATTGATGGTGGAACCCTGTGGCCTGGCAACATGACTGAGGTTTGATACTGGAAGACTGTGGCCAGGAAACATGATATCGGGTTGATTCTGGAAACTTCTGTCCTGGGAACAAGACTGAGGTTTGATTCTGGAACCCTGTGTCCTGGGAATATGACAAAGGTTTGTTGCTGGAAGCCTGTTCCCTGGGTACATGACTGAGGTTTGATTCTGGACACCTGTGTCCTGGGAACATGAGTGATGTTTGATTGTTGAAACCTGTGGCCTGCGAACATGACTCAGGTTTGATTCTGGAACCATGTGTCCTGGGAATATGACTGAGGTTTGATTCTGGAAACCTTTGGCCTGAGAAAATGACTGAGGTTTCATTGTGGAAACATGTGCCCGGGGATCATGACTGAGGTTTGATGGTGGAACACTCTGGCCTGGCAAAATGACTGAGGCTTGATTCTGGAACCCTGTGGCCCGGGAACGTGACTGAGGTTTAATGGCAGAAACCTGTGGCCTGGCAACATGACTGACGTTTGATTCTGGATCCCGGTGGCCTGGGAACATGACTGAGGCGTGATTCTGGAAAACTGTGGCCTGGGAACATGAAATCTGTTTAGATTGTGGAATACTGTGCCCCGGGAACCTGACTGAGCCTTGGTTCTGAAACCCTGTGGACTGGGAACATGACTGAGGTTTTATTCTGGAACCCTGTAGCCTGGGAACATAACTGAGGATTGATTCTGGAACCCTGTGGCCTGGGAACATGATACCGGTGGATTCTGGAACCCTGGGGACTGGGCATGTGACATCTGTTTAGATTGTGGAATACTGTGCCCCGGGAACCTGACTGAGCCTTGGTTCTGGAACCCTGTGGATTGGGAACATGACTGAGGTTTTATTCTAGAACCCTGTAGCCTGGAAACATAACTGAGGATTGATTCTCGAACCCTGTGGCCTGGCAACATGACATCGGTGGATTCTAGAACCCTGTGGCCTGGGAACATGTCTGAGGTTTGATGGTGGAAACCTGTGGCTTGGCAACATGACTAAGGTTTGATTCTGGAAAACTGTGGCCAGGAAGCATGATATCTGGTTGATTCTGGAAACTTGTGTCCTGGGAACATGACTGAGGTTTGTTTCTGGAAGCCTGTGCCCTGGGAACATGACTGAGGTTTGATTCTGGACACCTGTGTCCTGGGAACATGACTGAGGTTTGATGGTTGAAACCTGTGGCCCGCGAACATGACTCAGGTTTGATTCTGGAACCATGTGTCCTGGGAACATGACTGAGGTTTGATTTTGGAAACCTTTGGCCTGGGAAAATGACTGAGGTTTCATTGTGGAAACATGTGGCCTGGGATCATGACTGAGGTTTGATGGTGGAACACTCTGGCCTGGCAAAATGACTGAGGCTTGATTCTGGAACCCTGTGGCCCAGGAACATGAGAACGGTTTGATTCTGGAAGCCTGTGGCCTGGGAACATGGGTGAGGATTGACGGTGGAACCCTGTGGCCTGGCAACATGACTGAGGTTTGATACTGGAAGACTGTCGACAGGAAACATGATATCGGGTTGATTCTGGAAACTTCTGTCCTGGGAACAAGACTGAGGTTTGATTCTGGAACCCTGTGTCCTGGGAATATGACAAAGGTTTGTTGCTGGAAGCCTGTTCCCTGGGTACATGACTGAGGTTTGATTCTGGACACCTGTGTCCTGGGAACATGAGTGATGTTTGATGGTTGAAACCTGTGGCCTGCGAACATGACTCAGGTTTGATTCTGGAACCATGTGTCCTGGGAATATGACTGAGGTTTGATTCTGGAAACATTTGGCCTGAGAAAATGACTGAGGTTTCACTGTGGAAACATGTGGCCTGGGATCATGACTGAGGTTTGATGGTGGAACACTCTGCCCTGGCAAAATGACTGAGGCTTGATTCTGGAACCCTGTGGCCCGGGAACGTGACTGAGGTTTGATGGCAGAAACCTGTGGCCTGGCAACATGACTGACGTTTGATTCTGGATCCCGGTGGCCTGGGAACATGACTGAGGCGTGATTCTGGAAAACTGTGGCCTGGGAACATGACATCTGTTTAGATTGTGGAATACTGTGCCCCGGGAACCTGACTGAGCCTTGGTTCTGAAACCCTGTGGACTGGGAACATGACTGAGGTTTTATTCTGGAACCCTGTAGCCTGGGAACATAACTGAGGATTGATTCTGGAACCCTGTGGCCTGGGAACATGATACCGGTGGATTCTGGAACCCTGGGGACTGGGCATGTGACATCTGTTTAGATTGTGGAATACTGTGCCCCGGGAACCTGACTGAGCCTTGGTTCTGGAACCCTGTGGATTGGGAACATGACTGAGGTTTTATTCTAGAACCCTGTAGCCTGGAAACATAACTGAGGATTGATTCTCGAACCCTGTGGCCTGGCAACATGACATCGGTGGATTCTAGAACCCTGTGGCCTGGGAACATGTCTGAGGTTTGATGGTGGAAACCTGTGGCTTGGCAACATGACTAAGGTTTGATTCTGGAAGACTGTGGCCAGGAAGCATGATATCTGGTTGATTCTGGAAACTTGTGTCCTGGGAACATGACTGAGGTTTGTTTCTGGAAGCCTGTGCCCTGGGAACATGACTGAGGTTTGATTCTGGACACCTGTGTCCTGGGTACATGACTGAGGTTTGATGGTTGAAACCTGTGGCCCGCGAACATGACTCAGGTTTGATTCTGGAACCATGTGTCCTGGGAACATGACTGAGGTTTGATTTTGGAAACCTTTGGCCTGGGAAAATGACTGAGGTTTCATTGTGGAAACATGTGGCCTGGGATCATGACTGAGGTTTGATGGTGGAACACTCTGGCCTGGCAAAATGACTGAGGCTTGATTCTGGAACCCTGTGGCCCAGGAACATGAGAACGGTTTGAGTCTGGAACCCTGTGGCCTTTAACATGACATCGGTGGATTCTGGAACCCTGTGGCCTGGGAACATGAGAACGGTTTGATTCTGGAACCCTGTGGCCTGGGAACATGGGTGAGGATTGACGGTGGAACCCTGTGGCCTGGCAACATGACTGAGGTTTGATACTGGAAGACTGTCGACAGGAAACATGATATCGGGTTGATTCTGGAAACTTCTGTCCTGGGAACAAGACTGAGGTTTGATTCTGGAACCCTGTGTCCTGGGAATATGACAAAGGTTTGTTGCTGGAAGCCTGTTCCCTGGGTACATGACTGAGGTTTGATTCTGGACACCTGTGTCCTGGGAACATGAGTGATGTTTGATGGTTGAAACCTGTGGCCTGCGAACATGACTCAGGTTTGATTCTGGAACCATGTGTCCTGGGAATATGACTGAGGTTTGATTCTGGAAACCTTTGGCCTGAGAAAATGACTGAGGTTTCATTGTGGAAACATGTGGCCTGGGATCATGACTGAGGTTTGATGGTGGAACACTCTGGCCTGGCAAAATGACTGAGGCTTGATTCTGGAACCCTGTGGCCCGGGAACGTGACTGAGGTTTGATGGCAGAAACCTGTGGCCTGGCAACATGACTGACGTTTGATTCTGGATCCCGGTGGCCTGGGAACATGACTGAGGCGTGATTCTGGAAAACTGTGGCCTGGGAACATGACATCTGTTTAGATTGTGGAATACTGTGCCCCGGGAACCTGACTGAGCCTTGGTTCTGAAACCCTGTGGACTGGGAACATGACTGAGGTTTTATTCTGGAACCCTGTAGCCTGGGAACATAACTGAGGATTGATTCTGGAACCCTGTGGCCTGGGAACATGATACCGGTGGATTCTGGAACCCTGGGGACTGGGCATGTGACATCTGTTTAGATTGTGGAATACTGTGCCCCGGGAACCTGACTGAGCCTTGGTTCTGGAACCCTGTGGATTGGGAACATGACTGAGGTTTTATTCTAGAACCCTGTAGCCTGGAAACATAACTGAGGATTGATTCTCGAACCCTGTGGCCTGGCAACATGACATCGGTGGATTCTAGAACCCTGTGGCCTGGGAACATGTCTGAGGTTTGATGGTGGAAACCTGTGGCTTGGCAACATGACTAAGGTTTGATTCTGGAAGACTGTGGCCAGGAAGCATGATATCTGGTTGATTCTGGAAACTTGTGTCCTGGGAACATGACTGAGGTTTGTTTCTGGAAGCCTGTGCCCTGGGAACATGACTGAGGTTTGATTCTGGACACCTGTGTCCTGGGAACATGACTGAGGTTTGATGGTTGAAACCTGTGGCCCGCGAACATGACTCAGGTTTGATTCTGGAACCATGTGTCCTGGGAACATGACTGAGGTTTGATTTTGGAAACCTTTGGCCTGGGAAAATGACTGAGGTTTCATTGTGGAAACATGTGGCCTGGGATCATGACTGAGGTTTGATGGTCAACACTCTGGCCTGGCAAAATGACTGAGGCTTGATTCTGGAACCCTGTGGCCCGGGAACATGAGAACGGTTTGATTCTGGAACCCTGTGGCCTTTAACATGACATCGGTGGATTCTGGAACCCTGTGGCCTGGGAACATGAGAACGGTTTGATTCTGGAACCCTGTGGCCTGGGAACATGAGTGAGGATTGATGGTGGAACCCTGTGGCCTGGCAACATGACTGAGGTTTGATACTGGAAGACTGTGGCCAGGAAACATGATATCGGGTTGATTCTGGAAACTTCTGTCCTGGGAACAAGACTGAGGTTTGATTCTGGAACCCTGTGTCCTGGGAATATGACAAAGGTTTGTTGCTGGAAGCCTGTTCCCTGGGTACATGACTGAGGTTTGATTCTGGACACCTGTGTCCTGGGAACATGAGTGATGTTTGATTGTTGAAACCTGTGGCCTGCGAACATGACTCAGGTTTGATTCTGGAACCATGTGTCCTGGGAATATGACTGAGGTTTGATTCTGGAAACCTTTGGCCTGAGAAAATGACTGAGGTTTCATTGTGGAAACATGTGGCCTGGGATCATGACTGAGGTTTGATGGTGGAACACTCTGGCCTGGCAAAATGACTGAGGCTTGATTCTGGAACCCTGTGGCCCGGGAACGTGACTGAGGTTTGATGTCAGAAACCTGTGGCCTGGCAACATGACTGACGTTTGATTCTGGATCCCGGTGGCCTGGGAACATGACTGAGGCGTGATTCTGGAAAACTGTGGCCTGGGAACATGAAATCTGTTTAGATTGTGGAATACTGTGCCCCGGGAACCTGACTGAGCCTTGGTTCTGAAACCCTGTGGACTGGGAACATGACTGAGGTTTTATTCTGGAACCCTGTAGCCTGGGAACATAACTGAGGATTGATTCTGGAACCCTGTGGCCTGGGAACAAGATACCGGTGGATTCTGGAACCCTGGGGACTGGGCATGTGACATCTGTTTAGATTGTGGAATACTGTGCCCCGGGAACCTGACTGAGCCTTGGTTCTGGAACCCTGTGGATTGGGAACATGACTGAGGTTTTATTCTAGAACCCTGTAGCCTGGAAACATAACTGAGGATTGATTCTCGAACCCTGTGGCCTGGCAACATGACATCGGTGGATTCTAGAACCCTGTGGCCTGGGAACATGTCTGAGGTTTGATGGTGGAAACCTGTGGCTTGGCAACATGACTAAGGTTTGATTCTGGAAGACTGTGGCCAGGAAGCATGATATCTGGTTGATTCTGGAAACTTGTGTCCTGGGAACATGACTGAGGTTTGTTTCTGGAAGCCTGTGCCCTGGGAACATGACTGAGGTTTGATTCTGGACACCTGTGTCCTGGGAACATGACTGAGGTTTGATGGTTGAAACCTGTGGCCCGCGAACATGACTCAGGTTTGATTCTGGAACCATGTGTCCTGGGAACATGACTGAGGTTTGATTTTGGAAAACTTTGGCCTGGGAAAATGACTGAGGTTTCATTGTGGAAACATGTGGCCTGGGATCATGACTGAGGTTTGATGGTGGAACACTCTGGCCTGGCAAAATGACTGAGGCTTGATTCTGGAACCCTGTGGCCCAGGAACATGAGAACGGTTTGAGTCTGGAACCCTGTGGCCTTTAACATGACATCGGTGGATTCTGGAACCCTGTGGCCTGGGAACATGAGAACGGTTTGATTCTGGAACCCTGTGGCCTTTAACATGACATCGGTGGATTCTGGAACCCTGTGGCCTGGGAACATGAGAACGGTTTGATTCTGGAACCCTGTGGCCTGGGAACATGAGTGAGGATTGATGGTGGAACCCTGTGGCCTGGCAACATGACTGAGGTTTGATACTGGAAGACTGTGGCCAGGAAACATGATATCGGGTTGATTCTGGAAACTTCTGTCCTGGGAACAAGACTGAGGTTTGATTCTGGAACCCTGTGTCCTGGGAATATGACAAATGTTTGTTGCTGGAAGCCTGTTCCCTGGGTACATGACTGAGGTTTGATTCTGGACACCTGTGTCCTGGGAACATGAGTGATGTTTGATTGTTGAAACCTGTGGCCTGCGAACATGACTCACTTTTGATTCTGGAACCATGTGTCCTGGGAATATGACTGAGGTTTGATTCTGGAAACCTTTGGCCTGAGAAAATGACTGAGGTTTCATTGTGGAAACATGTGGCCTGGGATCATGACTGAGGTTTGATGGTGGAACACTCTGGCCTGGCAAAATGACTGAGGCTTGATTCTGGAACACTGTGGCCCGGGAACGTGACTGAGGTTTGATGTCAGAAACCTGTGGCCTGGCAACATGACTGACGTTTGATTCTGGATCCCGGTGGCCTGGGAACATGACTGAGGCGTGATTCTGGAAAACTGTGGCCTGGGAACATGAAATCTGTTTAGATTGTGGAATACTGTGCCCCGGGAACCTGACTGAGCCTTGGTTCTGAAACCCTGTGGACTGGGAACATGACTGAGGTTTTATTCTGGAACCCTGTAGCCTGGGAACATAACTGAGGATTGATTCTGGAACCCTGTGGCCTGGGAACATGATACCGGTGGATTCTGGAACCCTGGGGACTGGGCATGTGACATCTGTTTAGATTGTGGAATACTGTGCCCCGGGAACCTGACTGAGCCTTGGTTCTGGAACCCTGTGGATTGGGAACATGACTGAGGTTTTATTCTAGAACCCTGTAGCCTGGAAACATAACTGAGGATTGATTCTCGAACCCTGTGGCCTGGCAACATGACATCGGTGGATTCTAGAACCCTGTGGCCTGGGAACATGTCTGAGGTTTGATGGTGGAAACCTGTGGCTTGGCAACATGACTAAGGTTTGATTCTGGAAAACTGTGGCCAGGAAGCATGATATCTGGTTGATTCTGGAAACTTGTGTCCTGGGAACATGACTGAGGTTTGTTTCTGGAAGCCTGTGCCCTGGGAACATGACTGAGGTTTGATTCTGGACACCTGTGTCCTGGGAACATGACTGAGGTTTGATGGTTGAAACCTGTGGCCCGCGAACATGACTCAGGTTTGATTCTGGAACCATGTGTCCTGGGAACATGACTGAGGTTTGATTTTGGAAACCTTTGGCCTGGGAAAATGACTGAGGTTTCATTGTGGAAACATGTGGCCTGGGATCATGACTGAGGTTTGATGGTGGAACACTCTGGCCTGCCAAAATGACTGAGGCTTGATTCTGGAACCCTGTGGCCCAGGAACATGAGAATGGTTTGATTCTGGAAGCCTGTGGCCTGGGAACATGGGTGAGGATTGACGGTGGAACCCTGTGGCCTGGCAACATGACTGAGGTTTGATACTGGAAGACTGTCGACAGGAAACATGATATCGGGTTGATTCTGGAAACTTCTCTCCTGGGAACAAGACTGAGGTTTGATTCTGGAACCCTGTGTCCTGGGAATATGACAAAGGTTTGTTGCTGGAAGCCTGTTCCCTGGGTACATGACTGAGGTTTGATTCTGGACACCTGTGTCCTGGGAACATGAGTGATGTTTGATGGTTGAAACCTGTGGCCTGCGAACATGACTCAGGTTTGATTCTGGAACCATGTGTCCTGGGAATATGACTGAGGTTTGATTCTGGAAACCTTTGGCCTGAGAAAATGACTGAGGTTTCATTGTGGAAACATGTGGCCTGGGATCATGACTGAGGTTTGATGGTGGAACACTCTGGCCTGGCAAAATGACTGAGGCTTGATTCTGGAACCCTGTGGCCCGGGAACGTGACTGAGGTTTGATGGCAGAAACCTGTGGCCTGGCAACATGACTGACGTTTAATTCTGGATCCCGGTGGCCTGGGAACATGACTGAGGCGTGATTCTGGAAAACTGTGGCCTGGGAACATGACATCTGTTTAGATTGTGGAATACTGTGCCCCGGGAACCTGACTGAGCCTTGGTTCTGAAACCCTGTGGACTGGGAACATGACTGAGGTTTTATTCTGGAACCCTGTAGCCTGGGAACATAACTGAGGATTGATTCTGGAACCCTGTGGCCTGGGAACATGATACCGGTGGATTCTGGAACCCTGGGGACTGGGCATGTGACATCTGTTTAGATTGTGGAATACTGTGCCCCGGGAACCTGACTGAGCCTTGGTTCTGGAACCCTGTGGATTGGGAACATGACTGAGGTTTTATTCTAGAACCCTGTAGCCTGGAAACATAACTGAGGATTGATTCTCGAACCCTGTGGCCTGGCAACATGACATCGGTGGATTCTAGAACCCTGTGGCCTGGGAACATGTCTGAGGTTTGATGGTGGAAACCTGTGGCTTGGCAACATGACTAAGGTTTGATTCTGGAAGACTGTGGCCAGGAAGCATGATATCTGGTTGATTCTGGAAACTTGTGTCCTGGGAACATGACTGAGGTTTGTTTCTGGAAGCCTGTGCCCTGGGAACATGACTGAGGTTTGATTCTGGACACCTGTGTCCTGGGAACATGACTGAGGTTTTATGGTTGAAACCTGTGGCCCGCGAACATGACTCAGGTTTGATTCTGGAACCATGTGTCCTGGGAACATGACTGAGGTTTGATTTTGGAAACCTTTGGCCTGGGAAAATGACTGAGGTTTCATTGTGGAAACATGTGGCCTGGGATCATGACTGAGGTTTGATGGTCAACACTCTGGCCTGGCAAAATGACTGAGGCTTGATTCTGGAACCCTGTGGCCCGGGAACATGAGAACGGTTTGATTCTGGAACCCTGTGGCCTTTAACATGACATCGGTGGATTCTGGAACCCTGTGGCCTGGGAACATGAGAACGGTTTGATTCTGGAACCCTGTGGCTTGGGAACATGAGTGAGGATTGATGGTGGAACCCTGTGGCCTGGCAACATGACTGAGGTTTGATACTGGAAGACTGTGGCCAGGAAACATGATATCGGGTTGATTCTGGAAACTTCTGTCCTGGGAACAAGACTGAGGTTTGATTCTGGAACCCTGTGTCCTGGGAATATGACAAAGGTTTGTTGCTGGAAGCCTGTTCCCTGGGTACATGACTGAGGTTTGATTCTGGACACCTGTGTCCTGGGAACATGAGTGATGTTTGATTGTTGAAACCTGTGGCCTGCGAACATGACTCAGGTTTGATTCTGGAACCATGTGTCCTGGGAATATGACTGAGGTTTGATTCTGGAAACCTTTGGCCTGAGAAAATGACTGAGGTTTCATTGTGGAAACATGTGCCCGGGGATCATGACTGAGGTTTGATGGTGGAACACTCTGGCCTGGCAAAATGACTGAGGCTTGATTCTGGAACCCTGTGGCCCGGGAACGAGACTGAGGTTTAATGGCAGAAACCTGTGGCCTGGCAACATGACTGACGTTTGATTCTGGATCCCGGTGGCCTGGGAACATGACTGAGGCGTGATTCTGGAAAACTGTGGCCTGGGAACATGAAATCTGTTTAGATTGTGGAATACTGTGCCCCGGGAACCTGACTGAGCCTTGGTTCTGAAACCCTGTGGACTGGGAACATGACTGAGGTTTTATTCTGGAACCCTGTAGCCTGGGAACATAACTGAGGATTGATTCTGGAACCCTGTGGCCTGGGAACATGATACCGGTGGATTCTGGAACCCTGGGGACTGGGCATGTGACATCTGTTTAGATTGTGGAATACTGTGCCCCGGGAACCTGACTGAGCCTTGGTTCTGGAACCCTGTGGATTGGGAACATGACTGAGGTTTTATTCTAGAACCCTGTAGCCTGGAAACATAACTGAGGATTGATTCTCGAACCCTGTGGCCTGGCAACATGACATCGGTGGATTCTAGAACCCTGTGGCCTGGGAACATGTCTGAGGTTTGATGGTGGAAACCTGTGGCTTGGCAACATGACTAAGGTTTGATTCTGGAAAACTGTGGCCAGGAAGCATGATATCTGGTTGATTCTGGAAACTTGTGTCCTGGGAACATGACTGAGGTTTGTTTCTGGAAGCCTGTGCCCTGGGAACATGACTGAGGTTTGATTCTGGACACCTGTGTCCTGGGAACATGACTGAGGTTTGATGGTTGAAACCTGTGGCCCGCGAACATGACTCAGGTTTGATTCTGGAACCATGTGTCCTGGGAACATGACTGAGGTTTGATTTTGGAAACCTTTGGCCTGGGAAAATGACTGAGGTTTCATTGTGGAAACATGTGGCCTGGGATCATGACTGAGGTTTGATGGTGGAACACTCTGGCCTGGCAAAATGACTGAGGCTTGATTCTGGAACCCTGTGGCCCAGGAACATGAGAACGGTTTGATTCTGGAAGCCTGTGGCCTGGGAACATGGGTGAGGATTGACGGTGGAACCCTGTGGCCTGGCAACATGACTGAGGTTTGATACTGGAAGACTGTCGACAGGAAACATGATATCGGGTTGATTCTGGAAACTTCTGTCCTGGGAACAAGACTGAGGTTTGATTCTGGAACCCTGTGTCCTGGGAATATGACAAAGGTTTGTTGCTGGAAGCCTGTTCCCTGGGTACATGACTGAGGTTTGATTCTGGACACCTGTGTCCTGGGAACATGAGTGATGTTTGATGGTTGAAACCTGTGGCCTGCGAACATGACTCAGGTTTGATTCTGGAACCATGTGTCCTGGGAATATGACTGAGGTTTGATTCTGGAAACATTTGGCCTGAGAAAATGACTGAGGTTTCACTGTGGAAACATGTGGCCTGGGATCATGACTGAGGTTTGATGGTGGAACACTCTGGCCTGGCAAAATGACTGAGGCTTGATTCTGGAACCCTGTGGCCCGGGAACGTGACTGAGGTTTGATGGCAGAAACCTGTGGCCTGGCAACATGACTGACGTTTAATTCTGGATCCCGGTGGCCTGGGAACATGACTGAGGCGTGATTCTGGAAAACTGTGGCCTGGGAACATGACATCTGTTTAGATTGTGGAATACTGTGCCCCGGGAACCTGACTGAGCCTTGGTTCTGAAACCCTGTGGACTGGGAATATGACTGAGGTTTTATTCTGGAACCCTGTAGCCTGGGAACATAACTGAGGATTGATTCTGGAACCCTGTGGCCTGGGAACATGATACCGGTGGATTCTGGAACCCTGGGGACTGGGCATGTGACATCTGTTTAGATTGTGGAATACTGTGCCCCGGGAACCTGACTGAGCCTTGGTTCTGGAACCCTGTGGATTGGGAACATGACTGAGGTTTTATTCTAGAACCCTGTAGCCTGGGAACATAACTGAGGATTGATTCTCGAACCCTGTGGCCTGGGAACATGACATCGGTGGATTCTAGAACCCTGTGGCCTGGGAACATGTCTGAGGTTTGATGGTGGAAACCTGTGGCTTGGCAACATGACTAAGGTTTGATTCTGGAAGACTGTGGCCAGGAAGCATGATATCTGGTTGATTCTGGAAACTTGTGTCCTGGGAACATGACTGAGGTTTGTTTCTGGAAGCCTGTGCCCTGGGAACATGACTGAGGTTTGATTCTGGACACCTGTGTCCTGGGAACATGACTGAGGTTTGATGGTTGAAACCTGTGGCCCGCGAACATGACTCAGGTTTGATTCTGGAACCATGTGTCCTGGGAACATGACTGAGGTTTGATTTTGGAAACCTTTGGCCTGGGAAAATGACTGAGGTTTCATTGTGGAAACATGTGGCCTGGGATCATGACTGAGGTTTGATGGTGGAACACTCTGGCCTGGCAAAATGACTGAGGCTTGATTCTGGAACCCTGTGGCCCGGGAACATGAGAACGGTTTGATTCTGGAACCCTGTGGCCTTTAACATGACATCGGTGGATTCTGGAACCCTGTGGCCTGGGAACATGAGAACGGTTTGATTCTGGAACCCTGTGGCCTGGGAACATGAGTGAGGATTGATGGTGGAACCCTGTGGCCTGGCCACATGACTGAGGTTTGATACTGGAAGACTGTGGCCAGGAAACATGATATCGGGTTGATTCTGGAAACTTCTGTCCTGGGAACAAGACTGAGGTTTGATTCTGGAACCCTGTGTCCTGGGAATATGACAAAGGTTTGTTGCTGGAAGCCTGTTCCCTGGGTACATGACTGAGGTTTGATTCTGGACACCTGTGTCCTGGGAACATGAGTGATGTTTGATGGTTGAAACCTGTGGCCTGCGAACATGACTCAGGTTTGATTCTGGAACCATGTGTCCTGGGAATATGACTGAGGTTTGATTCTGGAAACCTTTGGCCTGAGAAAATGACTGAGGTTTCATTGTGGAAACATGTGGCCTGGGATCATGACTGAGGTTTGATGGTGGAACACTCTGGCCTGGCAAAATGACTGAGGCTTGATTCTGGAACCCTGTGGCCCGGGAACGTGACTGAGGTTTGATGGCAGAAACCTGTGGCCTGGCAACATGACTGACGTTTGATTCTGGATCCCGGTGGCCTGGGAACATGACTGAGGCGTGATTCTGGAAAACTGTGGCCTGGGAACAGGACATCTGTTTTATTGTGGAATACTGTGCCCCGGGAAACTGACTGAGCCTTGGTTCTGAAACCCTGTGGACTGGGAACATGAATGAGGTTTTATTCTGGAACCCTGTAGCCTGGGAACATAAGTGCGGATTGATTCTGGAACCCTGTGGCCTGGGAACATGATACCGGTGGATTCTGGAACACTGGGGACTGGGCATGTGACATCTGTTTAGATTGTGGAATACTGTGCCCCGGGAACCTGACTGAGCCTTGGTTCTGGAACCCTGTGGACTGGGAACATGACATCGGTTTGGATTCTGGTACCCTGTTGCCTGGGAACATGAAATCGGTTTGATTCGGCAAACCTGTGGCCTGGGAATATGACTGAGGTTTGATGGTGGTACCCTATGCCCTGGCAAAATGACTGAGGTTTGATTCTGGAATCCATTGGCCTGGGAACATGACTGATGTTAGATGGTGGAATCTTGTGGCCTGGGAACATGACATCGGTTAGGATTCTGGTACCCTGTTGCCTGGGAACATGAAATCGTTTTGATTCTGGAAACCTGTGGACTGGGGATATGACTGAGGTTTGATGGTGGTACCCTATGGCCTGGCCACATGACTGAGGTTTGATTCTGGAATCCATTGGCCTGGGAACATGACTGATGTTAGAGTGTGGAATCCTGTGGCATGGGAACATGACATCGGTTTGAATTCTGGTACCCTGTTGGCTGGGAACATGAAATCGGTCTGATTCTGGAAACCTGTGGCCTGGGAATATGACTGAGGTTTGAAGGTGGAAACCTGTGGCCTGGCAACCTGACTGAGGTTTGATTCTGGATCCCTGTGGCCTTGGAACATGACTGAGGCGTGATTCTGGAAAACTGTAGCCTGGCAACATGTCTGAGGTTTGATTCTGGCAAACTGTGGCCAGGGAACATGATATCGGGTTGACTCTGGAAACTTCTGTCCTGGGAACAAGACTGAGGTTTGATTCTGGAACCCTGTGGTCTGGGAATATGAGAAAGGTTTGTTTCTGGAAGCCCGTTCCCTGGGAATATGACTGAGGTTTGATTCTGGACACCTGTGTCCTGGGAACATGACTGAGGTTTGATTGTTGAAGCCTGTGGCCTGCGAACATGACTCAGGTTTGATTCTGGAACCATGTTTCCTGGGAATATGACTGAGGTTTGATTCTGGAAACCTTTGAACTGGGAAAATGACTGAGGTTTCATTGTGGAAACATGTGGCCTGGGATCATGACTGAGGTTTGATGGTGGAACACTCTGGCCTTGCAAAATGACTGAGGCTTGATTCTGGAACCCTGTGGCCCGGGAACTTGACTGAGGTTTGATGGCAGAAACCTGTGGACTGGCAACATGACTGAGGTTTGATTGTGGAACCCTGTGCACAGGGAACATGACTGAGGCCTGATACTGGAACCCCGTGGCGTGGGAACATGTCATTGGTTTGATTCTGGAGCCGTGTTTACTGGGAACATGACTGAGTTTTGATACTGGAAGACTGTCGACAGGAAACATGATATCGGGTTGATTCTGGAAACTTGTGTCCTGGGAACAAGACTGAGGTTTGTTTCTGGCAACCTGTGGCCTGGGAACATGACTGAGGTTTGTTTCTGGAAGCCTGTTCCCTTGGAACATGACTGAGGTTTGATTCTGGACACCTGTGTCCTGCAAACCTGACTGAGGTTTGATTGTTGAAACCTGTGGCCTGCGAACATGACTGAGGTTTGATTCTGGAACCCTGTGTCCTGGGAACATGACATCGGTGGATTCTGGAACCCTGTGGCCTGGCAACATGATTGAGGTTTCATAGTGGAACCCTGAGGCTTGGGAACATGAGTGAGGCTTGATGGTAGAACCCTGTGGCCTGGCAACATGCATGAGGTTTGATGGTGGAACCCTGTGGCTTGGCAAGATGACTTAGGTTTGATTGTGTAACACTCTGGCCTGGGAACATGACTGAGGCTTGATGGTGAAACCGTGGTCTGCAATCAGGACTGAGGTTTGATTGTGGAACCCTCTGGCCTGGGAATATAACTGAGGTTTAATTGTGGAACCCTGTGTCCTGGGAACATGACTGGGATTTTATTTCTGAAACCTGTGTCCAGGCAATATGACTGAGGTTTTATTCTGGAACCCTGTGTCCTGGGAACACGACTGAGGTTTGATTCTGGAATCATGTGGCCTGGGAATATGACTGAGGTTTGATTCTGGAAACCATTGGCCTGGGATCATGACTGATGTTAGATGGTGGAATCTTGTGGCCTGGGAACATGACATTGGTTTGGAATCTGGTACCCTGTTGCCTTTGAACATGAAATCGGTTTGATTCGGCAAACCTGTGGCCTGGGAATATGACTGAGGTTTGATGGTGGTACCCTATGGCCTGGCAAAATGACTGAGGTTAGATTCTGGAATCCATTGGCCTGGGAACATGACTGATGTTAGATGGTGGAATCTTGTGGCCTGGGAACATGACATCGGTTAGGATTCTGGTACCCTGTTGCCTGGGAACATGAAATCGTTTTGATTCTGGAAACCTGTGGACTGGGGATATGACTGAGGTTTGATGGTGGTACCCTATGGCCTGGCAACATGAGTGAGGTTTGATTCTGGAATCCATTGGCCTGGGAACATGACTGATGTTAGAGTGTGGAATCCTGTGGCCTGGGAACATGACATCGGTTTGGATTCTGGTACCCTGTTGGCTGGGAACATGAAATCGGTCTGATTCTGGAAACCTGTGGCCTGGGAATATGACAGAGGTTTGAAGGTGGAAACCTGTGGCCTGGCAACATGACTGAGGTTTGATTCTGGATGCCTGTGGCCTGGGAACATGACTGAGGCGTGATTCTGGAAAACTGTGGCCTGGGAACATGACATCTGTTTAGATTGTGGAATACTGTGCCCCGGGAACCTGACTGAGCCTTGGTTCTGAAACCCTGTGGACTGGGAACATGACTGAGGTTTTATTCTGGAACCCTGTAGCCTGGGAACATAACTGAGGATTGAT
Organism: Balaenoptera physalus; assembly: GCF_965194825.1. Classification (NCBI taxonomy): domain Eukaryota; kingdom Metazoa; phylum Chordata; class Mammalia; order Artiodactyla; family Balaenopteridae; genus Balaenoptera; species Balaenoptera physalus. Next base: position 273,961 of record NW_028126246.1, on the reverse strand, counting down.
TCTGGAACCCTGTGGCCTGGGAACATGATACCGGTGGATTCTGGAACCCTGGGGACTGGGCATGTGACATCTGTTTAGATTGTGGAATACTGTGCCCCGGGAACCTGACTGAGCCTTGGTTCTGGAACCCTGTGGACTGGGAACATGACTGAGGTTTTATTCTAGAACCCTGTAGCCTGGGAACATAACTGAGGATTGATTCTCGAACCCTGTGGCCTGGGCACATGACATCGGTGGATTCTAGAACCCTGTGGCCTGGGAACATGTCTGAGGTTTGATGGTGGAAACCTGTGGCTTGGCAACATGACTAAGGTTTGATTCTGGAAGAGTGTGGCCAGGAAGCATGATATCTGGTTGATTCTGGAAACTTGTGTCCTGGGAACATGACTGAGGTTTGTTTCTGTAAGCCTGTGCCCTGGGAACATGACTGAGGTTTGATTCTGGACACCTGTGTCCTGGGAACATGACTGAGGTTTGAAGGTTGAAACCTGTGGCCCGCGAACATGACTCAGGTTTGATTCTGGAACCATGTGTCCTAGGAACATGACTGAGGTTTGATTTTGGAAACCTTTGGCCTCGGAAAATGACTGAGGTTTCATTGTGGAAACATGTGGCCTGGGATCATGACTGAGGTTTGATGGTGGAACACTCTGACCTGGCAAAATGACTGAGGGTTGATTCTGGAACCCTGTGGCCCGGGAACATGAGAACGGTTTGATTCTGGAACCCTGTGGCCTGGGATCATGAGTGAGGATTGATGGTCAACCCTGTGGCCTGGCAACATGACTGAGGTTTGATACTGGAAGACTGTCGCCAGGAAACATGATATCGGGTTGATTCTGGAAACTTGTGTCCTGGGAACAAGACTGAGGTTTGTTTCTGGCAACCTGTGGCCTGGGAACATGACTGAGGTTTGTTTCTGGAAGCCTGTTCCCTTGGAATATGACTGAGGTTTGATTCTGGACACCTGTGTCCTGCAAACCTGACTGAGGTTTGATTGTTGAAACCTGTGGCCTGCGAACATGACTGAGGTTTGATTCTGGAACCCTGTGTCCTGGGAACATGACATCGGTGGATTCGGGAACCCTGTGGCCTGGGAACATGAGAACGGTTTGATTCTGTAGCCCTGTGGATTGGGAACATGTCTGAAGTTTGATAGTGGAAACCTGTGGCCTGGGAATATGACTGAGGTTTGATTCTGGATCCCTGTAGCCTGGGAACAAAGCTGAGGCGTGATTCTGGAAAACTGTGGCCTGGGAACGTGACATCTGTTTAGATTGTGGAATACTGTGCCCCGGGAACCTGACTGAGCCTTGGTTCTGTAACGCTGTGGCCTGGGAACATGACATCGGTGGATTCTGGAACCCTGTGGCCTGGGAACATGTCTGAGGTTTGATGGTGGAAACCTGTGGCCTGGAAACATGACTGAGGTTTGATTCTGGAATAATGTGTCCAGGAAATATGATATCGGGTTAATTCTGGAAACCTGTGTCCTGGGAACAAGACTGAGGTTTGATTTTGGAACTCTGTGGCCTGGGAACATGACTGAGGTTTGTTTCTGGAAGCCTGTTCCCTGGGTACATGACTGAGGTTTGATTCTGGACACCTGTGTACTGGGAACGTGACTGAGGTTTGATTGTTGAAACCTGTGGCCTGCGAACATGACTGAGGTTTGATTCTGGAAACCTGTGTCCTGGGAATATGACTGAGGTTTGATTCTGGAAACCTTTCGCCAGGGAAAATGACTGAGGTTTAATTGTGGAAACCTGTGTCCTGGGAACATGACTGGGATTTTATTTCTGAAACCTGTGTCCAGGGAACATGACTGAGGTTTTATTCTGAAACCCTGTGTCCTGGGAACACGACTGAGGTTTGATTCTGGAACCATGTGGCCTGGGAAAACGACTGATGTTAGAGTGTGTAATCCTGGGGCCTGGGAACATGATATCGGTTTGGATTCTGGTACCCTGTTGCCTGGGAACATGAAATCGGTTTGATTCTGGAAACCTGTGGCCTAGGAATATGACTGAGGTTTGATGGTGGTACCCTATGGCCTGGCAAAATGACTGAGGTTTGATTTTGGAATCCATTGGCCTGGGAATATGACTGATGTTAGAGTGTGGAATCCTGTGGCCTGGGAACATGACATCGGTTTGTATTCTGGTACCCTGTTGCCTGGGAACATGAAATTGGTTTGATTCTGAAAACCTATGGCTTGGGAATATGACTGAGGTTTGATGGTGGTACCCTATGGCCTGGCAACATGACTGAGGTTTGATTCTGGATCCCTGTGGCCTGGGAACATGACTGAGGCGTGATTCTGGAAAACTGTGGCCTGGGAATATGACATCTGTTTCGATTGTGGAATACTGTGCCCCGGGAACCTGACTGAGCCTTCGTTCGGAATCCCTGTGGACTGTGAACATGACTGATGTTTTATTCTGGAACCCTGTAGCCTGGAACATAACTGAGGATTGATTCTGGAACCCTGTAGCCTGGGAACATGAGAACGGTTTGATTCTGAAACACTGTGGCGTGAGACATGTCTGAGGTTTGATCGTGGAAACCTGTAGCCTGGCAACATGACTGAGGTTTGATTCTGGAAGACTGTGGCCAGGAAACATGATATTGGGTTGATTCTGGAACCTTGTTTCCTGGGAACAAGACTGAGGCTTGATTTTGGAAACCTGTGGCCTGGGAACATGACTGAGGTTTGTTTCTGGAAGCCTGTTCCCTGGGAACATGACTGAGGTTTGATTCTGGACACCTGTGTCCTGGGAACATGACTGAGGTTTGATTATTGAAACCTGTGGCCTGCGAACATGACTCAGGTTTGATTCTGGAACCCTGTGTCCTGGGAATATGACTGAGGTTTGATTCTGGAAACGTTTGGCCTGCGGAAATGACTGAGGTTTCATTCTGGAAACATGTGGCCTGGGATCATGACTGAGGTTTGATGGTGGAACACTCTGGCCTGGCAAAATGACTGAGGCTTGATTCTGTAACCCTGTGGCCCGGGAACTTGACTGAGGTTTGATGGCAGAAACCTGTGGACTGGCAACATGACTGAGGTTTGATTGTGGAACCCTGTGCACGGGGACCATGACTGAGGCCTGACACTGGAACCCCGTGGCGTAGGAACATGTCATTGGTTTGATTCTGGAGCCCTGTTTACTGGGAACATGACTGAGGTTTGATGGTGGAAACCTGTGGCCTGGCAACATGATTGAAGTTTGATAGTGGAACCCTGAGGCTTGGGAACATGAGTGAGGCTTGATGGTGGAAGCCTGTGGCCTGGCAACATGCATGAGGTTTGATGGTGGAACCCTGTTGCTTGGCAAGATGACTTAGGTTTGATTGTGGAACACTCTGCCCTGGGAACATGACTGAGGCTTGATGGTGAAACCGTGGTCTGGCAACAGGACTGAGGTTTGATTGTGGAACCCTCTGGCCTGGGAATATAACTGAAGTTTAATTGTGGAACCCTGTGTCCTGGGAACATGACTGGGATTTGATTTCTGAAACCTGTGTCCAGGGAACATGACTGAGGTTTTATTCTGGAACCCTGTGTCCTGGGAACACGACTGAGGTTTGATTCTGGAACCAGGTGGCCTGGGAATATGACTGAGGTTTGATTCTGGAAACCATTGGCCTGGGATCATGACTGATGTTAGAGTGTGGAATCCTGTGGCCTGGGAACATGACATTGGTTTGGAATCTGGTACCCTGTTGCCTGGGAACATGAAATCGGTTTGATTCGGCAAACCTGTGGCCTGGGAATATGACTGAGGTTTGATGGTGGTACCCTATGGCCTGGCAAAATGACTGAGGTTTGATTCTGGAATCCATTGGCCTGGGAACATGACTGATGTTAGAGTGTGGAATCCTGTGGCCTGGGAACATGACATCGGTTTGAATTCTGGTACCCTGTTGGCTGGGAACATGAAATCGGTCTGATTCTGGAAACCTGTGGCCTGGGAATATGACTGAGGTTTGAAGGTGGAAACCTGTGGCCTGGCAACATGACTGAGGTTTGATTCTGGATCCCTGTTGACTGGGAACATGACTGAGGCGTGATTCTGGAAAACTGTGGCCTGGAAACATGACATCTGTTTAGATTGTGGAATACTGTGCCCCGGGAACCTGACTGAGCCTTGGTTCTGAAACCCTGTGGACTGGGAACATGAGTGAGGTTTTATTCTGGAACCCTGTAGCCTGGGAACATAACTGAGGATTGATTCTGGAACCCTGTGGCCTGGGAACATGATACCGGTGGATTCTGGAACCCTGGGGACTGGGCATGTGACATCTGTTTAGATTGTGGAATACTGTGCCCCGGGAACCTGACTGAGCCTTGGTTCTGGAACCCTGTGGACTGGGAACATGACTGAGCTTTGATTCTGGAAAACTTTGGTCTGGGAAAATGACTGAGGTTTCATTGTGGAAATATGTGGCTGAGACTATGACTGAGGTTTGATGGTGGAACACTCTGGCCTGGCCAAATGACTGAGGCTTGATTCTGGAGCCCTGTGGCCCGGGAACATGAGAACGGTTTGATTCTGGAACCCTGTGGCCTGGGAAAATGACATCGGTGGATTCTGGAACCCTGTGGCCTGGGACATGAGAACGGTTTGATTCTGGAACCCTGTGGCCTGGGAACATGCGTGAGGATTGATGGTGGAAACCTGTGCCCTGGCAACATGACTGAGGTTTGATACTGGAAGACTGTGGCCAGGAAACATGATATCGGTTTGATTCTGGAAACTTGTGTCCTGGGAACAAGACTGAGGTTTGATTCTGGAAACCTGTGGCCTGGTAACATGACTGAGGTTTGTTTCTGGAAGCCTGTTCCCTGGGAACATGACTGAGGTTTGATTCTGGACACCTGTGTCCTGGGAACGTGACTGAGGTTTGATTGTTGAAACCTGTGGCCTGCGAACATGACTGAGGTTTGATCATGGAACCCTGTGTCCGGGGAATATGACTGAGGATTGATTCTGGAAAACTTTGTCCTGGGAAAATGACTGAGGTTTCATTGTGGAAACATGTGGCCTGGGATCATGACTGAGGTTTCATGGTGGAACACTCTGGTCTGGCAAAATGACTGAGGCTTGATTATGGAACCCTGGGTCTCGGGAACTTGACTGAGGTTTGATGGCAGAAACCTGTGGACTGGCAACATGACTGAGGTTTGATTGTGGAACCCTGTGCACGGGGAACATGACTGAGGCCTGATACTGGAACCCCGTGGCGTGGGAACATGACATTGGTTTGATTCTGGAGCCCTGTTTTCTGGGAACATGACTGAGGTTTGATGGTTGTACCCTGTGGCCTGGCAACATGATTGAGGTTTGATAGTGGAACCCTCAGGCTTGAAAACCTGAGTGAGGCTTGATGGTGGAACCCTGTGGCCTGGCAACATGCATGAGGTTTGATGGTGGAACTCTCTGGCCTGGGAATATGACTGAGGTTTAATTGTGGATCCCTGTGGCCTGGGAACATGACTGGGATTTTATTTCTGAAACCTGTGTCCAGGGAACATGACTGAGGTTTTATTCTGGAACCCTGTGTCCTGGGAACACGACTGAGGTTTCATTCTGGAACCATGTGGCCTGGGAATATGACTGAGGTTTGATTACCGAAACTATTGGCATGGGAACATGACTGATGTTAGAGTGTGGAATCCTGCGGCCTGTGAACATGATATCAGTTTGGATTCTGGTACCCTGTTGCCTGGGAATATGAAATCGGTTTGATTCTGGAAAGCTGTGTCCTGGGAATATGACTGAGGTTTGATTCTAGATCCCTGTAGCCTGGGAACAAAAGTGAGGCATGATTCTGGAAAACTGTGGCCTAGGAACATGACATCTGTTTAGATTGTGGAATACTGTGCCCCGGGAACCTGACTGAGCCTTGGGTCTGGAACCCTGTGTCCTGGGAACATGACATCGGTGGATTCTGGAACCCTGTGGCCTGGAAATATGACTGAGGTTTGATGGTGGTACCCTATGGCCTGGCAACATGACGGAGGTTTGATTCTGGAACCCTGTGGCCTGGGAACATGTCTGAGGTTTGATGGTGGAAACCTGTTGCCTGGCAACATGACTGAGGTTTGATTCTGGAAGAGTGTGGCCTGGGAACATGACATCTGTTTAGATTGTGGAATACTGTGCCCCGGGAACCTGACTGAGCCTTGGTTCTGAATCCCTGTGGACTGGGAATATGACTGATGTTTTATTCTGTAACCCTATAGCCTGGGAACATAACTGAGGATTGATTCTGGAACCCTGTGGCCTGGGAACATAATATCGGTGGATTCTGGAACCCTGGGGACTGGGAACGTGACATCTGTTTAGATTGTGGAATACTGTGCCCCGGGAACCTGACTGAGCCTTGGTTCTGGAACCCTGTGGACTGGGAACATGACTGAGGTTTTATTCTGGAACCCTGTAGCCTGGGAACATGAGAACGGTTTGATTCTGAAACACTGTGGCGTGAGACATGTCTGAGGTTTGATCGTGGAAACCTGTAGCCTGGCAACATGACTGAGGTTTGATTCTGGAAGACTGTGGCCAGGAAACATGATATTGGGTTGATTCTGGAACCTTGTTTCCTGGGAACAAGACTGAGGCTTGATTTTGGAAACCTGTGGCCTGGGAACATGACTGAGGTTTGTTTCTCGAAGCCTGTTCCCTGGGAACATGACTGAGGTTTGATTCTGGACACCTGTGTCCTGGGAACATGACTGAGGTTTGATTATTGAAACCTGTGGCCTGCGAACATGACTCAGGTTTGATTCTGGAACCCTGTGTCCTGGGAATATGACTGAGGTTTGATTCTGGAAACGTTTGGCCTGCGGAAATGACTGAGGTTTCATTCTGGAAACATGTGGCCTGGGATCATGACTGAGGTTTGATGGTGGAACACTCTGGCCTGGCAAAATGACTGAGGCTTGATTCTGTAACCCTGTGGCCCGGGAACTTGACTGAGGTTTGATGGCAGAAACCTGTGGACTGGCAACATGACTGAGGTTTGATTGTGGAACCCTGTGCACGGGGACCATGACTGAGGCCTGACACTGGAACCCCGTGGCGTAGGAACATGTCATTGGTTTGATTCTGGAGCCCTGTTTACTGGGAACATGACTGAGGTTTGATGGTGGAAACCTGTGGCCTGGCAACATGATTGAAGTTTGATAGTGGAACCCTGAGGCTTGGGAACATGAGTGAGGCTTGATGGTGGAAGCCTGTGGCCTGGCAGCATGCATGAGGTTTGATGGTGGAACCCTGTGGCTTGGCAAGATGACTTAGGTTTGATTGTGGAACACTCTGCCCTGGGAACATGACTGAGGCTTGATGGTGAAACCGTGGTCTGGCAACAGGACTGAGGTTTGATTGTGGAACCCTCTGGCCTGGGAATATAACTGAAGTTTAATTGTGGAACCCTGTGTCCTGGGAACATGACTGGGATTTGATTTCTGAAACCTGTGTCCAGGGAACATGACTGAGGTTTTATTCTGGAACCCTGTGTCCTGGGAACACGACTGAGGTTTGATTCTGGAACCAGGTGGCCTGGGAATATGACTGAGGTTTGATTCTGGAAACCATTGGCCTGGGATCATGACTGATGTTAGAGTGTGGAATCCTGTGGCCTGGGAACATGACATTGGTTTGGAATCTGGTACCCTGTTGCCTGGGAACATGAAATCGGTTTGATTCGGCAAACCTGTGGCCTGGGAATATGACTGAGGTTTGATGGTGGTACCCTATGGCCTGGCAAAATGACTGAGGTTTGATTCTGGAATCCATTGGCCTGGGAACATGACTGATGTTAGAGTGTGGAATCCTGTGGCCTGGGAACATGACATCGGTTTGAATTCTGGTACCCTGTTGGCTGGGAACATGAAATCGGTCTGATTCTGGAAACCTGTGGCCTGGGAATATGACTGAGGTTTGAAGGTGGAAACCTGTGGCCTGGCAACATGACTGAGGTTTGATTCTGGATCCCTGTTGACTGGGAACATGACTGAGGCGTGATTCTGGAAAACTGTGGCCTGGAAACATGACATCTGTTTAGATTGTGGAATACTGTGCCCCGGGAACCTGACTGAGCCTTGGTTCTGAAACCCTGTGGACTGGGAACATGAGTGAGGTTTTATTCTGGAACCCTGTAGCCTGGGAACATAACTGAGGATTGATTCTGGAACCCTGTGGCCTGGGAACATGATACCGGTGGATTCTGGAACCCTGGGGACTGGGCATGTGACATCTGTTTAGATTGTGGAATACTGTGCCCCGGGAACCTGACTGAGCCTTGGTTCTGGAACCCTGTGGACTGGGAACATGACTGAGCTTTTATTCTAGAACCCTGTAGCCTGGAAACATAACTGAGGATTGATTCTCGAACCCTGTGGCCTTGCAACATGACATCGGTGGATTCTAGAACCCTGTGGCCTGGGAACATGTCTGAGGTTTGATGGTGGAAACCTGTGGCTTGGCAACATGACTAAGGTTTGATTCTGGAAGACTGTGTCCTGGGAACATGACTGAGGTTTGATGGTTGAAACCTGTGGCCCGCGAACATGACTCAGGTTTGATTCTGGAACCATGTGTCCTGGGAACATGACTGAGGTTTGATTTTGGAAACCTTTGGCCTGGGAAAATGACTCAGGTTTCATTGTGAAAACATGTGGCCTGGGATCATGACTGAGGTTTGATGGTCAACACTCTGGCCTGGCAAAATGACTGAGGCTTGATTCTGGAACCCTGTGGCCCGGGAACATGAGAACGGTTTGATTCTGGAACCCTGTGGCCTTTAACATGACATCGGTGGATTCTGGAACCCTGTGGCCTGGGAACATGAGAACGGTTTGATTCTGGAACCCTGTGGCCTGGGAACATGCGTGAGGATTGATGGTGGAAACCTGTGCCCTGGCAACATGACTGAGGTTTGATACTGGAAGACTGTGGCCAGGAAACATGATATCGGTTTGATTCTGGAAACTTGTGTCCTGGGAACAAGACTGAGGTTTGATTCTGGAAACCTGTGGCCTGGTAACATGACTGAGGTTTGTTTCTGGAAGCCTGTTCCCTGGGAACATGACTGAGGTTTGATTCTGGACACCTGTGTCCTGGGAACGTGACTGAGGTTTGATTGTTGAAACCTGTGGCCTGCGAACATGACTGAGGTTTGATCATGGAACCCTGTGTCCGGGGAATATGACTGAGGATTGATTCTGGAAAACTTTGTCCTGGGAAAATGACTGAGGTTTCATTGTGGAAACATGTGGCCTGGGATCATGACTGAGGTTTCATGGTGGAACACTCTGGTCTGGCAAAATGACTGAGGCTTGATTATGGAACCCTGGGTCTCGGGAACTTGACTGAGGTTTGATGGCAGAAACCTGTGGACTGGCAACATGACTGAGGTTTGATTGTGGAACCCTGTGCACGGGGAACATGACTGAGGCCTGATACTGGAACCCCGTGGCGTGGGAACATGACATTGGTTTGATTCTGGAGCCCTGTTTTCTGGGAACATGACTGAGGTTTGATGGTTGTACCCTGTGGCCTGGCAACATGATTGAGGTTTGATAGTGGAACCCTCAGGCTTGAAAACCTGAGTGAGGCTTGATGGTGGAACCCTGTGGCCTGGCAACATGCATGAGGTTTGATGGTGGAACTCTCTGGCCTGGGAATATGACTGAGGTTTAATTGTGGATCCCTGTGGCCTGGGAACATGACTGGGATTTTATTTCTGAAACCTGTGTCCAGGGAACATGACTGAGGTTTTATTCTGGAACCCTGTGTCCTGGGAACACGACTGAGGTTTCATTCTGGAACCATGTGGCCTGGGAATATGACTGAGGTTTGATTACCGAAACTATTGGCATGGGAACATGACTGATGTTAGAGTGTGGAATCCTGCGGCCTGTGAACATGATATCAGTTTGGATTCTGGTACCCTGTTGCCTGGGAATATGAAATCGGTTTGATTCTGGAAAGCTGTGTCCTGGTAATATGACTGAGGTTTGATTCTAGATCCCTGTAGCCTGGGAACAAAAGTGAGGCATGATTCTGGAAAACTGTGGCCTAGGAACATGACATCTGTTTAGATTGTGGAATACTGTGCCCCGGGAACCTGACTGAGCCTTGGGTCTGGAACCCTGTGTCCTGGGAACATGACATCGGTGGATTCTGGAACCCTGTGGCCTGGAAATATGACTGAGGTTTGATGGTGGTACCCTATGGCCTGGCAACATGACGGAGGTTTGATTCTGGAACCCTGTGGCCTGGGAACATGTCTGAGGTTTGATGGTGGAAACCTGTTGCCTGGCAACATGACTGAGGTTTGATTCTGGAAGAGTGTGGCCTGGGAACATGACATCTGTTTAGATTGTGGAATACTGTGCCCCGGGAACCTGACTGAGCCTTGGTTCTGAATCCCTGTGGACTGGGAATATGACTGATGTTTTATTCTGTAACCCTATAGCCTGGGAACATAACTGAGGATTGATTCTGGAACCCTGTGGCCTGGGAACATAATATCGGTGGATTCTGGAACCCTGGGGACTGGGAACGTGACATCTGTTTAGATTGTGGAATACTGTGCCCCGGGAACCTGACTGAGCCTTGGTTCTGGAACCCTGTGGACTGGGAACATGACTGAGGTTTTATTCTGGAACCCTGTAGCCTGGGAACATGAGAACGGTTTGATTCTGAAACACTGTGGCGTGAGACATGTCTGAGGTTTGATCGTGGAAACCTGTAGCCTGGCAACATGACTGAGGTTTGATTCTGGAAGACTGTGGCCAGGAAACATGATATTGGGTTGATTCTGGAACCTTGTTTCCTGGGAACAAGACTGAGGCTTGATTTTGGAAACCTGTGGCCTGGGAACATGACTGAGGTTTGTTTCTCGAAGCCTGTTCCCTGGGAACATGACTGAGGTTTGATTCTGGACACCTGTGTCCTGGGAACATGACTGAGGTTTGATTATTGAAACCTGTGGCCTGCGAACATGACTCAGGTTTGATTCTGGAACCCTGTGTCCTGGGAATATGACTGAGGTTTGATTCTGGAAACGTTTGGCCTGCGGAAATGACTGAGGTTTCATTCTGGAAACATGTGGCCTGGGATCATGACTGAGGTTTGATGGTGGAACACTCTGGCCTGGCAAAATGACTGAGGCTTGATTCTGTAACCCTGTGGCCCGGGAACTTGACTGAGGTTTGATGGCAGAAACCTGTGGACTGGCAACATGACTGAGGTTTGATTGTGGAACCCTGTGCACGGGGACCATGACTGAGGCCTGACACTGGAACCCCGTGGCGTAGGAACATGTCATTGGTTTGATTCTGGAGCCCTGTTTACTGGGAACATGACTGAGGTTTGATGGTGGAAACCTGTGGCCTGGCAACATGATTGAAGTTTGATAGTGGAACCCTGAGGCTTGGGAACATGAGTGAGGCTTGATGGTGGAAGCCTGTGGCCTGGCAGCATGCATGAGGTTTGATGGTGGAACCCTGTGGCTTGGCAAGATGACTTAGGTTTGATTGTGGAACACTCTGCCCTGGGAACATGACTGAGGCTTGATGGTGAAACCGTGGTCTGGCAACAGGACTGAGGTTTGATTGTGGAACCCTCTGGCCTGGGAATATAACTGAAGTTTAATTGTGGAACCCTGTGTCCTGGGAACATGACTGGGATTTGATTTCTGAAACCTGTGTCCAGGGAACATGACTGAGGTTTTATTCTGGAACCCTGTGTCCTGGGAACACGACTGAGGTTTGATTCTGGAACCAGGTGGCCTGGGAATATGACTGAGGTTTGATTCTGGAAACCATTGGCCTGGGATCATGACTGATGTTAGAGTGTGGAATCCTGTGGCCTGGGAACATGACATTGGTTTGGAATCTGGTACCCTGTTGCCTGGGAACATGAAATCGGTTTGATTCGGCAAACCTGTGGCCTGGGAATATGACTGAGGTTTGATGGTGGTACCCTATGGCCTGGCAAAATGACTGAGGTTTGATTCTGGAATCCATTGGCCTGGGAACATGACTGATGTTAGAGTGTGGAATCCTGTGGCCTGGGAACATGACATCGGTTTGAATTCTGGTACCCTGTTGGCTGGGAACATGAAATCGGTCTGATTCTGGAAACCTGTGGCCTGGGAATATGACTGAGGTTTGAAGGTGGAAACCTGTGGCCTGGCAACATGACTGAGGTTTGATTCTGGATCCCTGTTGACTGGGAACATGACTGAGGCGTGATTCTGGAAAACTGTGGCCTGGAAACATGACATCTGTTTAGATTGTGGAATACTGTGCCCCGGGAACCTGACTGAGCCTTGGTTCTGAAACCCTGTGGACTGGGAACATGAGTGAGGTTTTATTCTGGAACCCTGTAGCCTGGGAACATAACTGAGGATTGATTCTGGAACCCTGTGGCCTGGGAACATGATACCGGTGGATTCTGGAACCCTGGGGACTGGGCATGTGACATCTGTTTAGATTGTGGAATACTGTGCCCCGGGAACCTGACTGAGCCTTGGTTCTGGAACCCTGTGGACTGGGAACATGACTGAGCTTTTATTCTAGAACCCTGTAGCCTGGAAACATAACTGAGGATTGATTCTCGAACCCTGTGGCCTTGCAACATGACATCGGTGGATTCTAGAACCCTGTGGCCTGGGAACATGTCTGAGGTTTGATGGTGGAAACCTGTGGCTTGGCAACATGACTAAGGTTTGATTCTGGAAGACTGTGTCCTGGGAACATGACTGAGGTTTGATGGTTGAAACCTGTGGCCCGCGAACATGACTCAGGTTTGATTCTGGAACCATGTGTCCTGGGAACATGACTGAGGTTTGATTTTGGAAACCTTTGGCCTGGGAAAATGACTCAGGTTTCATTGTGAAAACATGTGGCCTGGGATCATGACTGAGGTTTGATGGTCAACACTCTGGCCTGGCAAAATGACTGAGGCTTGATTCTGGAACCCTGTGGCCCGGGAACATGAGAACGGTTTGATTCTGGAACCCTGTGGCCTTTAACATGACATCGGTGGATTCTGGAACCCTGTGGCCTGGGAACATGAGAACGGTTTGATTCTGGAACCCTGTGGCCTGGGAACATGAGTGAGGATTGATGGTGGAACCCTGTGGCCTGGCAACATGACTGAGGTTTGATACTGGAAGACTGTGGCCAGGAAACATGATATCGGGTTGATTCTGGAAACTTCTGTCCTGGGAACAAGACTGAGGTTTGATTCTGGAACCCTGTGTCCTGGAAATATGACAAAGGTTTGTTGCTGGAAGCCTATTCCCTGGGTACATGACTGAGGTTTGATTCTGGATACCTGTGTCCTGGGAACATGAGTGATGTTTGATTGTTGACACCTGTGGCCTGCGAACATGACTCAGGTTTGTTTCTGGAAGCATGTGTCCTGGGAATATGACTGAGTTTTGATTCTGGAAACCTTTGGCCTGAGAAAATGACTGAGGTTTCATTGTGGAAACATGTGGCCTGGGATCATGACTGAGGTTTGATGGTGGAACACTCTGGCCTGGCAAAATGACTGAGGCTTGATTCTGGAACCCTGTGGCCCGGGAACATGAGAACGGTTTGATTCTGGAACCCTGTGGCCTTTAACATGACATCGGTGGATTCTGGAACCCTGTGGCCTGGGAACATGAGAACGGTTTGATTCTGGAACCCTGTGGCCTGGGAACATGAGTGAGGATTGATGGTGGAACCCTGTGGCCTGGCCACATGACTGAGGTTTGATACTGGAAGACTGTGGCCAGGAAACATGATATCGGGTTGATTCTGGAAACTTCTGTCCTGGGAACAAGACTGAGGTTTGATTCTGGAACCCTGTGTCCTGGGAATATGACAAAGGTTTGTTGCTGGAAGCCTGTTCCCTGGGTACATGACTGAGGTTTGATTCTGGACACCTGTGTCCTGGGAACATGAGTGATGTTTGATGGTTGAAACCTGTGGCCTGCGAACATGACTCAGGTTTGATTCTGGAACCATGTGTCCTGGGAATATGACTGAGGTTTGATTCTGGAAACCTTTGGCCTGAGAAAATGACTGAGGTTTCATTGTGGAAACATGTGGCCTGGGATCATGACTGAGGTTTGATGGTGGAACACTCTGGCCTGGCAAAATGACTGAGGCTTGATTCTGGAACCCTGTGGCCCGGGAACGTGACTGAGGTTTGATGGCAGAAACCTGTGGCCTGGCAACATGACTGACGTTTGATTCTGGATCCCGGTGGCCTGGGAACATGACTGAGGCGTGATTCTGGAAAACTGTGGCCTGGGAACAGGACATCTGTTTTATTGTGGAATACTGTGCCCCGGGAAACTGACTGAGCCTTGGTTCTGAAACCCTGTGGACTGGGAACATGAATGAGGTTTTATTCTGGAACCCTGTAGCCTGGGAACATAAGTGCGGATTGATTCTGGAACCCTGTGGCCTGGGAACATGATACCGGTGGATTCTGGAACACTGGGGACTGGGCATGTGACATCTGTTTAGATTGTGGAATACTGTGCCCCGGGAACCTGACTGAGCCTTGGTTCTGGAACCCTGTGGACTGGGAACATGACATCGGTTTGGATTCTGGTACCCTGTTGCCTGGGAACATGAAATCGGTTTGATTCGGCAAACCTGTGGCCTGGGAATATGACTGAGGTTTGATGGTGGTACCCTATGCCCTGGCAAAATGACTGAGGTTTGATTCTGGAATCCATTGGCCTGGGAACATGACTGATGTTAGATGGTGGAATCTTGTGGCCTGGGAACATGACATCGGTTAGGATTCTGGTACCCTGTTGCCTGGGAACATGAAATCGTTTTGATTCTGGAAACCTGTGGACTGGGGATATGACTGAGGTTTGATGGTGGTACCCTATGGCCTGGCCACATGACTGAGGTTTGATTCTGGAATCCATTGGCCTGGGAACATGACTGATGTTAGAGTGTGGAATCCTGTGGCATGGGAACATGACATCGGTTTGAATTCTGGTACCCTGTTGGCTGGGAACATGAAATCGGTCTGATTCTGGAAACCTGTGGCCTGGGAATATGACTGAGGTTTGAAGGTGGAAACCTGTGGCCTGGCAACCTGACTGAGGTTTGATTCTGGATCCCTGTGGCCTTGGAACATGACTGAGGCGTGATTCTGGAAAACTGTAGCCTGGCAACATGTCTGAGGTTTGATTCTGGCAAACTGTGGCCAGGGAACATGATATCGGGTTGACTCTGGAAACTTCTGTCCTGGGAACAAGACTGAGGTTTGATTCTGGAACCCTGTGGTCTGGGAATATGAGAAAGGTTTGTTTCTGGAAGCCCGTTCCCTGGGAATATGACTGAGGTTTGATTCTGGACACCTGTGTCCTGGGAACATGACTGAGGTTTGATTGTTGAAGCCTGTGGCCTGCGAACATGACTCAGGTTTGATTCTGGAACCATGTTTCCTGGGAATATGACTGAGGTTTGATTCTGGAAACCTTTGAACTGGGAAAATGACTGAGGTTTCATTGTGGAAACATGTGGCCTGGGATCATGACTGAGGTTTGATGGTGGAACACTCTGGCCTTGCAAAATGACTGAGGCTTGATTCTGGAACCCTGTGGCCCGGGAACTTGACTGAGGTTTGATGGCAGAAACCTGTGGACTGGCAACATGACTGAGGTTTGATTGTGGAACCCTGTGCACAGGGAACATGACTGAGGCCTGATACTGGAACCCCGTGGCGTGGGAACATGTCATTGGTTTGATTCTGGAGCCGTGTTTACTGGGAACATGACTGAGTTTTGATACTGGAAGACTGTCGACAGGAAACATGATATCGGGTTGATTCTGGAAACTTGTGTCCTGGGAACAAGACTGAGGTTTGTTTCTGGCAACCTGTGGCCTGGGAACATGACTGAGGTTTGTTTCTGGAAGCCTGTTCCCTTGGAACATGACTGAGGTTTGATTCTGGACACCTGTGTCCTGCAAACCTGACTGAGGTTTGATTGTTGAAACCTGTGGCCTGCGAACATGACTGAGGTTTGATTCTGGAACCCTGTGTCCTGGGAACATGACATCGGTGGATTCTGGAACCCTGTGGCCTGGCAACATGATTGAGGTTTCATAGTGGAACCCTGAGGCTTGGGAACATGAGTGAGGCTTGATGGTAGAACCCTGTGGCCTGGCAACATGCATGAGGTTTGATGGTGGAACCCTGTGGCTTGGCAAGATGACTTAGGTTTGATTGTGGAACACTCTGGCCTGGGAACATGACTGAGGCTTGATGGTGAAACCGTGGTCTGCAATCAGGACTGAGGTTTGATTGTGGAACCCTCTGGCCTGGGAATATAACTGAGGTTTAATTGTGGAACCCTGTGTCCTGGGAACATGACTGGGATTTTATTTCTGAAACCTGTGTCCAGGCAATATGACTGAGGTTTTATTCTGGAACCCTGTGTCCTGGGAACACGACTGAGGTTTGATTCTGGAATCATGTGGCCTGGGAATATGACTGAGGTTTGATTCTGGAAACCATTGGCCTGGGATCATGACTGATGTTAGATGGTGGAATCTTGTGGCCTGGGAACATGACATTGGTTTGGAATCTGGTACCCTGTTGCCTTTGAACATGAAATCGGTTTGATTCGGCAAACCTGTGGCCTGGGAATATGACTGAGGTTTGATGGTGGTACCCTATGGCCTGGCAAAATGACTGAGGTTAGATTCTGGAATCCATTGGCCTGGGAACATGACTGATGTTAGATGGTGGAATCTTGTGGCCTGGGAACATGACATCGGTTAGGATTCTGGTACCCTGTTGCCTGGGAACATGAAATCGTTTTGATTCTGGAAACCTGTGGACTGGGGATATGACTGAGGTTTGATGGTGGTACCCTATGGCCTGGCAACATGAGTGAGGTTTGATTCTGGAATCCATTGGCCTGGGAACATGACTGATGTTAGAGTGTGGAATCCTGTGGCCTGGGAACATGACATCGGTTTGGATTCTGGTACCCTGTTGGCTGGGAACATGAAATCGGTCTGATTCTGGAAACCTGTGGCCTGGGAATATGACAGAGGTTTGAAGGTGGAAACCTGTGGCCTGGCAACATGACTGAGGTTTGATTCTGGATGCCTGTGGCCTGGGAACATGACTGAGGCGTGATTCTGGAAAACTGTGGCCTGGGAACATGACATCTGTTTAGATTGTGGAATACTGTGCCCCGGGAACCTGACTGAGCCTTGGTTCTGAAACCCTGTGGACTGGGAACATGACTGAGGTTTTATTCTGGAACCCTGTAGCCTGGGAACATAACTGAGGATTGATTCTGGAACCCTGTGGCCTGGGAACATGATACCGGTGGATTCTGGAACCCTGGGGACTGGGCATGTGACATCTGTTTAGATTGTGGAATACTGTGCCCCGGGAACCTGACTGAGCCTTGGTTCTGGAACCCTGTGGACTGGGAACATGACTGAGGTTTTATTCTAGAACCCTGTAGCCTGGGAACATAACTGAGGATTGATTCTCGAACCCTGTGGCCTGGGCACATGACATCGGTGGATTCTAGAACCCTGTGGCCTGGGAACATGTCTGAGGTTTGATGGTGGAAACCTGTGGCTTGGCAACATGACTAAGGTTTGATTCTGGAAGAGTGTGGCCAGGAAGCATGATATCTGGTTGATTCTGGAAACTTGTGTCCTGGGAACATGACTGAGGTTTGTTTCTGTAAGCCTGTGCCCTGGGAACATGACTGAGGTTTGATTCTGGACACCTGTGTCCTGGGAACATGACTGAGGTTTGAAGGTTGAAACCTGTGGCCCGCGAACATGACTCAGGTTTGATTCTGGAACCATGTGTCCTAGGAACATGACTGAGGTTTGATTTTGGAAACCTTTGGCCTCGGAAAATGACTGAGGTTTCATTGTGGAAACATGTGGCCTGGGATCATGACTGAGGTTTGATGGTGGAACACTCTGACCTGGCAAAATGACTGAGGGTTGATTCTGGAACCCTGTGGCCCGGGAACATGAGAACGGTTTGATTCTGGAACCCTGTGGCCTGGGATCATGAGTGAGGATTGATGGTCAACCCTGTGGCCTGGCAACATGACTGAGGTTTGATACTGGAAGACTGTCGCCAGGAAACATGATATCGGGTTGACTCTGGAAACTTCTGTCCTGGGAACAAGACTGAGGTTTGATTCTGGAACCCTGTGGTCTGGGAATATGAGAAAGGTTTGTTTCTGGAAGCCCGTTCCCTGGGAATATGACTGAGGTTTGATTCTGGACACCTGTGTCCTGGGAACATGACTGAGGTTTGATTGTTGAAGCCTGTGGCCTGCGAACATGACTCAGGTTTGATTCTGGAACCATGTTTCCTGGGAATATGACTGAGGTTTGATTCTGGAAACCTTTGAACTGGGAAAATGACTGAGGTTTCATTGTGGAAACATGTGGCCTGGGATCATGACTGAGGTTTGATGGTGGAACACTCTGGCCTTGCAAAATGACTGAGGCTTGATTCTGGAACCCTGTGGCCCGGGAACTTGACTGAGGTTTGATGGCAGAAACCTGTGGACTGGCAACATGACTGAGGTTTGATTGTGGAACCCTGTGCACAGGGAACATGACTGAGGCCTGATACTGGAACCCCGTGGCGTGGGAACATGTCATTGGTTTGATTCTGGAGCCGTGTTTACTGGGAACATGACTGAGTTTTGATACTGGAAGACTGTCGACAGGAAACATGATATCGGGTTGATTCTGGAAACTTGTGTCCTGGGAACAAGACTGAGGTTTGTTTCTGGCAACCTGTGGCCTGGGAACATGACTGAGGTTTGTTTCTGGAAGCCTGTTCCCTTGGAACATGACTGAGGTTTGATTCTGGACACCTGTGTCCTGCAAACCTGACTGAGGTTTGATTGTTGAAACCTGTGGCCTGCGAACATGACTGAGGTTTGATTCTGGAACCCTGTGTCCTGGGAACATGACATCGGTGGATTCTGGAACCCTGTGGCCTGGCAACATGATTGAGGTTTCATAGTGGAACCCTGAGGCTTGGGAACATGAGTGAGGCTTGATGGTAGAACCCTGTGGCCTGGCAACATGCATGAGGTTTGATGGTGGAACCCTGTGGCTTGGCAAGATGACTTAGGTTTGATTGTGGAACACTCTGGCCTGGGAACATGACTGAGGCTTGATGGTGAAACCGTGGTCTGCAATCAGGACTGAGGTTTGATTGTGGAACCCTCTGGCCTGGGAATATAACTGAGGTTTAATTGTGGAACCCTGTGTCCTGGGAACATGACTGGGATTTTATTTCTGAAACCTGTGTCCAGGCAATATGACTGAGGTTTTATTCTGGAACCCTGTGTCCTGGGAACACGACTGAGGTTTGATTCTGGAATCATGTGGCCTGGGAATATGACTGAGGTTTGATTCTGGAAACCATTGGCCTGGGATCATGACTGATGTTAGATGGTGGAATCTTGTGGCCTGGGAACATGACATTGGTTTGGAATCTGGTACCCTGTTGCCTTTGAACATGAAATCGGTTTGATTCGGCAAACCTGTGGCCTGGGAATATGACTGAGGTTTGATGGTGGTACCCTATGGCCTGGCAAAATGACTGAGGTTAGATTCTGGAATCCATTGGCCTGGGAACATGACTGATGTTAGATGGTGGAATCTTGTGGCCTGGGAACATGACATCGGTTAGGATTCTGGTACCCTGTTGCCTGGGAACATGAAATCGTTTTGATTCTGGAAACCTGTGGACTGGGGATATGACTGAGGTTTGATGGTGGTACCCTATGGCCTGGCAACATGAGTGAGGTTTGATTCTGGAATCCATTGGCCTGGGAACATGACTGATGTTAGAGTGTGGAATCCTGTGGCCTGGGAACATGACATCGGTTTGGATTCTGGTACCCTGTTGGCTGGGAACATGAAATCGGTCTGATTCTGGAAACCTGTGGCCTGGGAATATGACAGAGGTTTGAAGGTGGAAACCTGTGGCCTGGCAACATGACTGAGGTTTGATTCTGGATGCCTGTGGCCTGGGAACATGACTGAGGCGTGATTCTGGAAAACTGTGGCCTGGGAACATGACATCTGTTTAGATTGTGGAATACTGTGCCCCGGGAACCTGACTGAGCCTTGGTTCTGAAACCCTGTGGACTGGGAACATGACTGAGGTTTTATTCTGGAACCCTGTAGCCTGGGAACATAACTGAGGATTGATTCTGGAACCCTGTGGCCTGGGAACATGATACCGGTGGATTCTGGAACCCTGGGGACTGGGCATGTGACATCTGTTTAGATTGTGGAATACTGTGCCCCGGGAACCTGACTGAGCCTTGGTTCTGGAACCCTGTGGACTGGGAACATGACTGAGGTTTTATTCTAGAACCCTGTAGCCTGGGAACATAACTGAGGATTGATTCTCGAACCCTGTGGCCTGGGCACATGACATCGGTGGATTCTAGAACCCTGTGGCCTGGGAACATGTCTGAGGTTTGATGGTGGAAACCTGTGGCTTGGCAACATGACTAAGGTTTGATTCTGGAAGAGTGTGGCCAGGAAGCATGATATCTGGTTGATTCTGGAAACTTGTGTCCTGGGAACATGACTGAGGTTTGTTTCTGTAAGCCTGTGCCCTGGGAACATGACTGAGGTTTGATTCTGGACACCTGTGTCCTGGGAACATGACTGAGGTTTGAAGGTTGAAACCTGTGGCCCGCGAACATGACTCAGGTTTGATTCTGGAACCATGTGTCCTAGGAACATGACTGAGGTTTGATTTTGGAAACCTTTGGCCTCGGAAAATGACTGAGGTTTCATTGTGGAAACATGTGGCCTGGGATCATGACTGAGGTTTGATGGTGGAACACTCTGACCTGGCAAAATGACTGAGGGTTGATTCTGGAACCCTGTGGCCCGGGAACATGAGAACGGTTTGATTCTGGAACCCTGTGGCCTGGGATCATGAGTGAGGATTGATGGTCAACCCTGTGGCCTGGCAACATGACTGAGGTTTGATACTGGAAGACTGTCGCCAGGAAACATGATATCGGGTTGATTCTGGAAACTTGTGTCCTGGGAACAAGACTGAGGTTTGTTTCTGGCAACCTGTGGCCTGGGAACATGACTGAGGTTTGTTTCTGGAAGCCTGTTCCCTTGGAATATGACTGAGGTTTGATTCTGGACACCTGTGTCCTGCAAACCTGACTGAGGTTTGATTGTTGAAACCTGTGGCCTGCGAACATGACTGAGGTTTGATTCTGGAACCCTGTGTCCTGGGAACATGACATCGGTGGATTCGGGAACCCTGTGGCCTGGGAACATGAGAACGGTTTGATTCTGTAGCCCTGTGGATTGGGAACATGTCTGAAGTTTGATAGTGGAAACCTGTGGCCTGGGAATATGACTGAGGTTTGATTCTGGATCCCTGTAGCCTGGGAACAAAGCTGAGGCGTGATTCTGGAAAACTGTGGCCTGGGAACGTGACATCTGTTTAGATTGTGGAATACTGTGCCCCGGGAACCTGACTGAGCCTTGGTTCTGTAACGCTGTGGCCTGGGAACATGACATCGGTGGATTCTGGAACCCTGTGGCCTGGGAACATGTCTGAGGTTTGATGGTGGAAACCTGTGGCCTGGAAACATGACTGAGGTTTGATTCTGGAATAATGTGTCCAGGAAATATGATATCGGGTTAATTCTGGAAACCTGTGTCCTGGGAACAAGACTGAGGTTTGATTTTGGAACTCTGTGGCCTGGGAACATGACTGAGGTTTGTTTCTGGAAGCCTGTTCCCTGGGTACATGACTGAGGTTTGATTCTGGACACCTGTGTACTGGGAACGTGACTGAGGTTTGATTGTTGAAACCTGTGGCCTGCGAACATGACTGAGGTTTGATTCTGGAAACCTGTGTCCTGGGAATATGACTGAGGTTTGATTCTGGAAACCTTTCGCCAGGGAAAATGACTGAGGTTTAATTGTGGAAACCTGTGTCCTGGGAACATGACTGGGATTTTATTTCTGAAACCTGTGTCCAGGGAACATGACTGAGGTTTTATTCTGAAACCCTGTGTCCTGGGAACACGACTGAGGTTTGATTCTGGAACCATGTGGCCTGGGAAAACGACTGATGTTAGAGTGTGTAATCCTGGGGCCTGGGAACATGATATCGGTTTGGATTCTGGTACCCTGTTGCCTGGGAACATGAAATCGGTTTGATTCTGGAAACCTGTGGCCTAGGAATATGACTGAGGTTTGATGGTGGTACCCTATGGCCTGGCAAAATGACTGAGGTTTGATTTTGGAATCCATTGGCCTGGGAATATGACTGATGTTAGAGTGTGGAATCCTGTGGCCTGGGAACATGACATCGGTTTGTATTCTGGTACCCTGTTGCCTGGGAACATGAAATTGGTTTGATTCTGAAAACCTATGGCTTGGGAATATGACTGAGGTTTGATGGTGGTACCCTATGGCCTGGCAACATGACTGAGGTTTGATTCTGGATCCCTGTGGCCTGGGAACATGACTGAGGCGTGATTCTGGAAAACTGTGGCCTGGGAATATGACATCTGTTTCGATTGTGGAATACTGTGCCCCGGGAACCTGACTGAGCCTTCGTTCGGAATCCCTGTGGACTGTGAACATGACTGATGTTTTATTCTGGAACCCTGTAGCCTGGAACATAACTGAGGATTGATTCTGGAACCCTGTAGCCTGGGAACATGAGAACGGTTTGATTCTGAAACACTGTGGCGTGAGACATGTCTGAGGTTTGATCGTGGAAACCTGTAGCCTGGCAACATGACTGAGGTTTGATTCTGGAAGACTGTGGCCAGGAAACATGATATTGGGTTGATTCTGGAACCTTGTTTCCTGGGAACAAGACTGAGGCTTGATTTTGGAAACCTGTGGCCTGGGAACATGACTGAGGTTTGTTTCTGGAAGCCTGTTCCCTGGGAACATGACTGAGGTTTGATTCTGGACACCTGTGTCCTGGGAACATGACTGAGGTTTGATTATTGAAACCTGTGGCCTGCGAACATGACTCAGGTTTGATTCTGGAACCCTGTGTCCTGGGAATATGACTGAGGTTTGATTCTGGAAACGTTTGGCCTGCGGAAATGACTGAGGTTTCATTCTGGAAACATGTGGCCTGGGATCATGACTGAGGTTTGATGGTGGAACACTCTGGCCTGGCAAAATGACTGAGGCTTGATTCTGTAACCCTGTGGCCCGGGAACTTGACTGAGGTTTGATGGCAGAAACCTGTGGACTGGCAACATGACTGAGGTTTGATTGTGGAACCCTGTGCACGGGGACCATGACTGAGGCCTGACACTGGAACCCCGTGGCGTAGGAACATGTCATTGGTTTGATTCTGGAGCCCTGTTTACTGGGAACATGACTGAGGTTTGATGGTGGAAACCTGTGGCCTGGCAACATGATTGAAGTTTGATAGTGGAACCCTGAGGCTTGGGAACATGAGTGAGGCTTGATGGTGGAAGCCTGTGGCCTGGCAACATGCATGAGGTTTGATGGTGGAACCCTGTTGCTTGGCAAGATGACTTAGGTTTGATTGTGGAACACTCTGCCCTGGGAACATGACTGAGGCTTGATGGTGAAACCGTGGTCTGGCAACAGGACTGAGGTTTGATTGTGGAACCCTCTGGCCTGGGAATATAACTGAAGTTTAATTGTGGAACCCTGTGTCCTGGGAACATGACTGGGATTTGATTTCTGAAACCTGTGTCCAGGGAACATGACTGAGGTTTTATTCTGGAACCCTGTGTCCTGGGAACACGACTGAGGTTTGATTCTGGAACCAGGTGGCCTGGGAATATGACTGAGGTTTGATTCTGGAAACCATTGGCCTGGGATCATGACTGATGTTAGAGTGTGGAATCCTGTGGCCTGGGAACATGACATTGGTTTGGAATCTGGTACCCTGTTGCCTGGGAACATGAAATCGGTTTGATTCGGCAAACCTGTGGCCTGGGAATATGACTGAGGTTTGATGGTGGTACCCTATGGCCTGGCAAAATGACTGAGGTTTGATTCTGGAATCCATTGGCCTGGGAACATGACTGATGTTAGAGTGTGGAATCCTGTGGCCTGGGAACATGACATCGGTTTGAATTCTGGTACCCTGTTGGCTGGGAACATGAAATCGGTCTGATTCTGGAAACCTGTGGCCTGGGAATATGACTGAGGTTTGAAGGTGGAAACCTGTGGCCTGGCAACATGACTGAGGTTTGATTCTGGATCCCTGTTGACTGGGAACATGACTGAGGCGTGATTCTGGAAAACTGTGGCCTGGAAACATGACATCTGTTTAGATTGTGGAATACTGTGCCCCGGGAACCTGACTGAGCCTTGGTTCTGAAACCCTGTGGACTGGGAACATGAGTGAGGTTTTATTCTGGAACCCTGTAGCCTGGGAACATAACTGAGGATTGATTCTGGAACCCTGTGGCCTGGGAACATGATACCGGTGGATTCTGGAACCCTGGGGACTGGGCATGTGACATCTGTTTAGATTGTGGAATACTGTGCCCCGGGAACCTGACTGAGCCTTGGTTCTGGAACCCTGTGGACTGGGAACATGACTGAGCTTTGATTCTGGAAAACTTTGGTCTGGGAAAATGACTGAGGTTTCATTGTGGAAATATGTGGCTGAGACTATGACTGAGGTTTGATGGTGGAACACTCTGGCCTGGCCAAATGACTGAGGCTTGATTCTGGAGCCCTGTGGCCCGGGAACATGAGAACGGTTTGATTCTGGAACCCTGTGGCCTGGGAAAATGACATCGGTGGATTCTGGAACCCTGTGGCCTGGGACATGAGAACGGTTTGATTCTGGAACCCTGTGGCCTGGGAACATGCGTGAGGATTGATGGTGGAAACCTGTGCCCTGGCAACATGACTGAGGTTTGATACTGGAAGACTGTGGCCAGGAAACATGATATCGGTTTGATTCTGGAAACTTGTGTCCTGGGAACAAGACTGAGGTTTGATTCTGGAAACCTGTGGCCTGGTAACATGACTGAGGTTTGTTTCTGGAAGCCTGTTCCCTGGGAACATGACTGAGGTTTGATTCTGGACACCTGTGTCCTGGGAACGTGACTGAGGTTTGATTGTTGAAACCTGTGGCCTGCGAACATGACTGAGGTTTGATCATGGAACCCTGTGTCCGGGGAATATGACTGAGGATTGATTCTGGAAAACTTTGTCCTGGGAAAATGACTGAGGTTTCATTGTGGAAACATGTGGCCTGGGATCATGACTGAGGTTTCATGGTGGAACACTCTGGTCTGGCAAAATGACTGAGGCTTGATTATGGAACCCTGGGTCTCGGGAACTTGACTGAGGTTTGATGGCAGAAACCTGTGGACTGGCAACATGACTGAGGTTTGATTGTGGAACCCTGTGCACGGGGAACATGACTGAGGCCTGATACTGGAACCCCGTGGCGTGGGAACATGACATTGGTTTGATTCTGGAGCCCTGTTTTCTGGGAACATGACTGAGGTTTGATGGTTGTACCCTGTGGCCTGGCAACATGATTGAGGTTTGATAGTGGAACCCTCAGGCTTGAAAACCTGAGTGAGGCTTGATGGTGGAACCCTGTGGCCTGGCAACATGCATGAGGTTTGATGGTGGACCTCTCTGGCCTGGGAATATGACTGAGGTTTAATTGTGGATCCCTGTGGCCTGGGAACATGACTGGGATTTTATTTCTGAAACCTGTGTCCAGGGAACATGACTGAGGTTTTATTCTGGAACCCTGTGTCCTGGGAACACGACTGAGGTTTCATTCTGGAACCATGTGGCCTGGGAATATGACTGAGGTTTGATTACCGAAACTATTGGCATGGGAACATGACTGATGTTAGAGTGTGGAATCCTGCGGCCTGTGAACATGATATCAGTTTGGATTCTGGTACCCTGTTGCCTGGGAATATGAAATCGGTTTGATTCTGGAAAGCTGTGTCCTGGGAATATGACTGAGGTTTGATTCTAGATCCCTGTAGCCTGGGAACAAAAGTGAGGCATGATTCTGGAAAACTGTGGCCTAGGAACATGACATCTGTTTAGATTGTGGAATACTGTGCCCCGGGAACCTGACTGAGCCTTGGGTCTGGAACCCTGTGTCCTGGGAACATGACATCGGTGGATTCTGGAACCCTGTGGCCTGGAAATATGACTGAGGTTTGATGGTGGTACCCTATGGCCTGGCAACATGACGGAGGTTTGATTCTGGAACCCTGTGGCCTGGGAACATGTCTGAGGTTTGATGGTGGAAACCTGTTGCCTGGCAACATGACTGAGGTTTGATTCTGGAAGAGTGTGGCCTGGGAACATGACATCTGTTTAGATTGTGGAATACTGTGCCCCGGGAACCTGACTGAGCCTTGGTTCTGAATCCCTGTGGACTGGGAATATGACTGATGTTTTATTCTGTAACCCTATAGCCTGGGAACATAACTGAGGATTGATTCTGGAACCCTGTGGCCTGGGAACATAATATCGGTGGATTCTGGAACCCTGGGGACTGGGAACGTGACATCTGTTTAGATTGTGGAATACTGTGCCCCGGGAACCTGACTGAGCCTTGGTTCTGGAACCCTGTGGACTGGGAACATGACTGAGGTTTTATTCTGGAACCCTGTAGCCTGGGAACATGAGAACGGTTTGATTCTGAAACACTGTGGCGTGAGACATGTCTGAGGTTTGATCGTGGAAACCTGTAGCCTGGCAACATGACTGAGGTTTGATTCTGGAAGACTGTGGCCAGGAAACATGATATTGGGTTGATTCTGGAACCTTGTTTCCTGGGAACAAGACTGAGGCTTGATTTTGGAAACCTGTGGCCTGGGAACATGACTGAGGTTTGTTTCTCGAAGCCTGTTCCCTGGGAACATGACTGAGGTTTGATTCTGGACACCTGTGTCCTGGGAACATGACTGAGGTTTGATTATTGAAACCTGTGGCCTGGGAACATGATACCGGTGGATTCTAGAACCCTGTGGCCTGGGAACATGTCTGAGGTTTGATGGTGGAAACCTGTGGCCCGCGAACATGACTCAGGTTTGATTCTGGAACCATGTGTCCTGGGAACATGACTGAGGTTTGATTTTGGAAACCTTTGGCCTGGGAAAATGACTCAGGTTTCATTGTGAAAACATGTGGCCTGGGATCATGACTGAGGTTTGATGGTCAACACTCTGGCCTGGCAAAATGACTGAGGCTTGATTCTGGAACCCTGTGGCCCGGGAACATGAGAACCGTTTGATTCTGGAACCCTGTGGCCTTTAACATGACATCGGTGGATTCTGGAACCCTGTGGCCTGGGAACATGAGAACGGTTTGATTCTGGAACCCTGTGGCCTGGGAACATGAGTGAGGATTGATGGTGGAACCCTGTGGCCTGGCAACATGACTGAGGTTTGATACTGGAAGACTGTGGCCAGGAAACATGATATCGGGTTGATTCTGGAAACTTCTGTCCTGGGAACAAGACTGAGGTTTGATTCTGGAACCCTGTGTCCTGGAAATATGACAAAGGTTTGTTGCTGGAAGCCTATTCCCTGGGTACATGACTGAGGTTTGATTCTGGATACCTGTGTCCTGGGAACATGAGTGATGTTTGATTGTTGACACCTGTGGCCTGCGAACATGACTCAGGTTTGTTTCTGGAAGCATGTGTCCTGGGAATATGACTGAGTTTTGATTCTGGAAACCTTTGGCCTGAGAAAATGACTGAGGTTTCATTGTGGAAACATGTGGCCTGGGATCATGACTGAGGTTTGATGGTGGAACACTCTGGCCTGGCAAAATGACTGAGGCTTGATTCTGGAACCCTGTGGCCCGGGAACATGAGAACGGTTTGATTCTGGAACCCTGTGGCCTTTAACATGACATCGGTGGATTCTGGAACCCTGTGGCCTGGGAACATGAGAACGGTTTGATTCTGGAACCCTGTGGCCTGGGAACATGAGTGAGGATTGATGGTGGAACCCTGTGGCCTGGCCACATGACTGAGGTTTGATACTGGAAGACTGTGGCCAGGAAACATGATATCGGGTTGATTCTGGAAACTTCTGTCCTGGGAACAAGACTGAGGTTTGATTCTGGAACCCTGTGTCCTGGGAATATGACAAAGGTTTGTTGCTGGAAGCCTGTTCCCTGGGTACATGACTGAGGTTTGATTCTGGACACCTGTGTCCTGGGAACATGAGTGATGTTTGATGGTTGAAACCTGTGGCCTGCGAACATGACTCAGGTTTGATTCTGGAACCATGTGTCCTGGGAATATGACTGAGGTTTGATTCTGGAAACCTTTGGCCTGAGAAAATGACTGAGGTTTCATTGTGGAAACATGTGGCCTGGGATCATGACTGAGGTTTGATGGTGGAACACTCTGGCCTGGCAAAATGACTGAGGCTTGATTCTGGAACCCTGTGGCCCGGGAACGTGACTGAGGTTTGATGGCAGAAACCTGTGGCCTGGCAACATGACTGACGTTTGATTCTGGATCCCGGTGGCCTGGGAACATGACTGAGGCGTGATTCTGGAAAACTGTGGCCTGGGAACAGGACATCTGTTTTATTGTGGAATACTGTGCCCCGGGAAACTGACTGAGCCTTGGTTCTGAAACCCTGTGGACTGGGAACATGAATGAGGTTTTATTCTGGAACCCTGTAGCCTGGGAACATAAGTGCGGATTGATTCTGGAACCCTGTGGCCTGGGAACATGATACCGGTGGATTCTGGAACACTGGGGACTGGGCATGTGACATCTGTTTAGATTGTGGAATACTGTGCCCCGGGAACCTGACTGAGCCTTGGTTCTGGAACCCTGTGGACTGGGAACATGACATCGGTTTGGATTCTGGTACCCTGTTGCCTGGGAACATGAAATCGGTTTGATTCGGCAAACCTGTGGCCTGGGAATATGACTGAGGTTTGATGGTGGTACCCTATGCCCTGGCAAAATGACTGAGGTTTGATTCTGGAATCCATTGGCCTGGGAACATGACTGATGTTAGATGGTGGAATCTTGTGGCCTGGGAACATGACATCGGTTAGGATTCTGGTACCCTGTTGCCTGGGAACATGAAATCGTTTTGATTCTGGAAACCTGTGGACTGGGGATATGACTGAGGTTTGATGGTGGTACCCTATGGCCTGGCCACATGACTGAGGTTTGATTCTGGAATCCATTGGCCTGGGAACATGACTGATGTTAGAGTGTGGAATCCTGTGGCATGGGAACATGACATCGGTTTGAATTCTGGTACCCTGTTGGCTGGGAACATGAAATCGGTCTGATTCTGGAAACCTGTGGCCTGGGAATATGACTGAGGTTTGAAGGTGGAAACCTGTGGCCTGGCAACCTGACTGAGGTTTGATTCTGGATCCCTGTGGCCTTGGAACATGACTGAGGCGTGATTCTGGAAAACTGTAGCCTGGCAACATGTCTGAGGTTTGATTCTGGCAAACTGTGGCCAGGGAACATGATATCGGGTTGACTCTGGAAACTTCTGTCCTGGGAACAAGACTGAGGTTTGATTCTGGAACCCTGTGGTCTGGGAATATGAGAAAGGTTTGTTTCTGGAAGCCCGTTCCCTGGGAATATGACTGAGGTTTGATTCTGGACACCTGTGTCCTGGGAACATGACTGAGGTTTGATTGTTGAAGCCTGTGGCCTGCGAACATGACTCAGGTTTGATTCTGGAACCATGTTTCCTGGGAATATGACTGAGGTTTGATTCTGGAAACCTTTGAACTGGGAAAATGACTGAGGTTTCATTGTGGAAACATGTGGCCTGGGATCATGACTGAGGTTTGATGGTGGAACACTCTGGCCTTGCAAAATGACTGAGGCTTGATTCTGGAACCCTGTGGCCCGGGAACTTGACTGAGGTTTGATGGCAGAAACCTGTGGACTGGCAACATGACTGAGGTTTGATTGTGGAACCCTGTGCACAGGGAACATGACTGAGGCCTGATACTGGAACCCCGTGGCGTGGGAACATGTCATTGGTTTGATTCTGGAGCCGTGTTTACTGGGAACATGACTGAGTTTTGATACTGGAAGACTGTCGACAGGAAACATGATATCGGGTTGATTCTGGAAACTTGTGTCCTGGGAACAAGACTGAGGTTTGTTTCTGGCAACCTGTGGCCTGGGAACATGACTGAGGTTTGTTTCTGGAAGCCTGTTCCCTTGGAACATGACTGAGGTTTGATTCTGGACACCTGTGTCCTGCAAACCTGACTGAGGTTTGATTGTTGAAACCTGTGGCCTGCGAACATGACTGAGGTTTGATTCTGGAACCCTGTGTCCTGGGAACATGACATCGGTGGATTCTGGAACCCTGTGGCCTGGCAACATGATTGAGGTTTCATAGTGGAACCCTGAGGCTTGGGAACATGAGTGAGGCTTGATGGTAGAACCCTGTGGCCTGGCAACATGCATGAGGTTTGATGGTGGAACCCTGTGGCTTGGCAAGATGACTTAGGTTTGATTGTGGAACACTCTGGCCTGGGAACATGACTGAGGCTTGATGGTGAAACCGTGGTCTGCAATCAGGACTGAGGTTTGATTGTGGAACCCTCTGGCCTGGGAATATAACTGAGGTTTAATTGTGGAACCCTGTGTCCTGGGAACATGACTGGGATTTTATTTCTGAAACCTGTGTCCAGGCAATATGACTGAGGTTTTATTCTGGAACCCTGTGTCCTGGGAACACGACTGAGGTTTGATTCTGGAATCATGTGGCCTGGGAATATGACTGAGGTTTGATTCTGGAAACCATTGGCCTGGGATCATGACTGATGTTAGATGGTGGAATCTTGTGGCCTGGGAACATGACATTGGTTTGGAATCTGGTACCCTGTTGCCTTTGAACATGAAATCGGTTTGATTCGGCAAACCTGTGGCCTGGGAATATGACTGAGGTTTGATGGTGGTACCCTATGGCCTGGCAAAATGACTGAGGTTAGATTCTGGAATCCATTGGCCTGGGAACATGACTGATGTTAGATGGTGGAATCTTGTGGCCTGGGAACATGACATCGGTTAGGATTCTGGTACCCTGTTGCCTGGGAACATGAAATCGTTTTGATTCTGGAAACCTGTGGACTGGGGATATGACTGAGGTTTGATGGTGGTACCCTATGGCCTGGCAACATGAGTGAGGTTTGATTCTGGAATCCATTGGCCTGGGAACATGACTGATGTTAGAGTGTGGAATCCTGTGGCCTGGGAACATGACATCGGTTTGGATTCTGGTACCCTGTTGGCTGGGAACATGAAATCGGTCTGATTCTGGAAACCTGTGGCCTGGGAATATGACAGAGGTTTGAAGGTGGAAACCTGTGGCCTGGCAACATGACTGAGGTTTGATTCTGGATGCCTGTGGCCTGGGAACATGACTGAGGCGTGATTCTGGAAAACTGTGGCCTGGGAACATGACATCTGTTTAGATTGTGGAATACTGTGCCCCGGGAACCTGACTGAGCCTTGGTTCTGAAACCCTGTGGACTGGGAACATGACTGAGGTTTTATTCTGGAACCCTGTAGCCTGGGAACATAACTGAGGATTGATTCTGGAACCCTGTGGCCTGGGAACATGATACCGGTGGATTCTGGAACCCTGGGGACTGGGCATGTGACATCTGTTTAGATTGTGGAATACTGTGCCCCGGGAACCTGACTGAGCCTTGGTTCTGGAACCCTGTGGACTGGGAACATGACTGAGGTTTTATTCTAGAACCCTGTAGCCTGGGAACATAACTGAGGATTGATTCTCGAACCCTGTGGCCTGGGCACATGACATCGGTGGATTCTAGAACCCTGTGGCCTGGGAACATGTCTGAGGTTTGATGGTGGAAACCTGTGGCTTGGCAACATGACTAAGGTTTGATTCTGGAAGAGTGTGGCCAGGAAGCATGATATCTGGTTGATTCTGGAAACTTGTGTCCTGGGAACATGACTGAGGTTTGTTTCTGTAAGCCTGTGCCCTGGGAACATGACTGAGGTTTGATTCTGGACACCTGTGTCCTGGGAACATGACTGAGGTTTGAAGGTTGAAACCTGTGGCCCGCGAACATGACTCAGGTTTGATTCTGGAACCATGTGTCCTAGGAACATGACTGAGGTTTGATTTTGGAAACCTTTGGCCTCGGAAAATGACTGAGGTTTCATTGTGGAAACATGTGGCCTGGGATCATGACTGAGGTTTGATGGTGGAACACTCTGACCTGGCAAAATGACTGAGGGTTGA
The DNA here is from genome assembly GCF_965194825.1 of Balaenoptera physalus. Taxonomy (NCBI): domain Eukaryota; kingdom Metazoa; phylum Chordata; class Mammalia; order Artiodactyla; family Balaenopteridae; genus Balaenoptera; species Balaenoptera physalus. Next base: position 241,615 of record NW_028126246.1, on the reverse strand, counting down.
TTCTGGAACCCTGTGGCCCGGGAACATGAGAACGGTTTGATTCTGGAACCCTGTGGCCTGGGATCATGAGTGAGGATTGATGGTCAACCCTGTGGCCTGGCAACATGACTGAGGTTTGATACTGGAAGACTGTCGCCAGGAAACATGATATCGGGTGGATTCTGGAAACTTGTGTCCTGGGAACAAGACTGAGGTTTGTTTCTGGCAACCTGTGGCCTGGGAACATGACTGAGGTTTGTTTCTGGAAGCCTGTTCCCTTGGAATATGACTGAGGTTTGATTCTGGACACCTGTGTCCTGCAAACCTGACTGAGGTTTGATTGTTGAAACCTGTGGCCTGCGAACATGACTGAGGTTTGATTCTGGAACCCTGTGTCCTGGGAACATGACATCGGTGGATTCGGGAACCCTGTGGCCTGGGAACATGAGAACGGTTTGATTCTGTAGCCCTGTGGATTGGGAACATGTCTGAAGTTTGATAGTGGAAACCTGTGGCCTGGGAATATGACTGAGGTTTGATTCTGGATCCCTGTAGCCTGGGAACAAAGCTGAGGCGTGATTCTGGAAAACTGTGGCCTGGGAACGTGACATCTGTTTAGATTGTGGAATACTGTGCCCCGGGAACCTGACTGAGCCTTGGTTCTGTAACGCTGTGGCCTGGGAACATGACATCGGTGGATTCTGGAACCCTGTGGCCTGGGAACATGTCTGAGGTTTGATGGTGGAAACCTGTGGCCTGGAAACATGACTGAGGTTTGATTCTGGAATAATGTGTCCAGGAAATATGATATCGGGTTAATTCTGGAAACCTGTGTCCTGGGAACAAGACTGAGGTTTGATTTTGGAACTCTGTGGCCTGGGAACATGACTGAGGTTTGTTTCTGGAAGCCTGTTCCCTGGGTACATGACTGAGGTTTGATTCTGGACACCTGTGTACTGGGAACGTGACTGAGGTTTGATTGTTGAAACCTGTGGCCTGCGAACATGACTGAGGTTTGATTCTGGAAACCTGTGTCCTGGGAATATGACTGAGGTTTGATTCTGGAAACCTTTCGCCAGGGAAAATGACTGAGGTTTAATTGTGGAAACCTGTGTCCTGGGAACATGACTGGGATTTTATTTCTGAAACCTGTGTCCAGGGAACATGACTGAGGTTTTATTCTGAAACCCTGTGTCCTGGGAACACGACTGAGGTTTGATTCTGGAACCATGTGGCCTGGGAAAACGACTGATGTTAGAGTGTGTAATCCTGGGGCCTGGGAACATGATATCGGTTTGGATTCTGGTACCCTGTTGCCTGGGAACATGAAATCGGTTTGATTCTGGAAACCTGTGGCCTAGGAATATGACTGAGGTTTGATGGTGGTACCCTATGGCCTGGCAAAATGACTGAGGTTTGATTTTGGAATCCATTGGCCTGGGAATATGACTGATGTTAGAGTGTGGAATCCTGTGGCCTGGGAACATGACATCGGTTTGTATTCTGGTACCCTGTTGCCTGGGAACATGAAATTGGTTTGATTCTGAAAACCTATGGCTTGGGAATATGACTGAGGTTTGATGGTGGTACCCTATGGCCTGGCAACATGACTGAGGTTTGATTCTGGATCCCTGTGGCCTGGGAACATGACTGAGGCGTGATTCTGGAAAACTGTGGCCTGGGAATATGACATCTGTTTCGATTGTGGAATACTGTGCCCCGGGAACCTGACTGAGCCTTCGTTCGGAATCCCTGTGGACTGTGAACATGACTGATGTTTTATTCTGGAACCCTGTAGCCTGGAACATAACTGAGGATTGATTCTGGAACCCTGTAGCCTGGGAACATGAGAACGGTTTGATTCTGAAACACTGTGGCGTGAGACATGTCTGAGGTTTGATCGTGGAAACCTGTAGCCTGGCAACATGACTGAGGTTTGATTCTGGAAGACTGTGGCCAGGAAACATGATATTGGGTTGATTCTGGAACCTTGTTTCCTGGGAACAAGACTGAGGCTTGATTTTGGAAACCTGTGGCCTGGGAACATGACTGAGGTTTGTTTCTGGAAGCCTGTTCCCTGGGAACATGACTGAGGTTTGATTCTGGACACCTGTGTCCTGGGAACATGACTGAGGTTTGATTATTGAAACCTGTGGCCTGCGAACATGACTCAGGTTTGATTCTGGAACCCTGTGTCCTGGGAATATGACTGAGGTTTGATTCTGGAAACGTTTGGCCTGCGGAAATGACTGAGGTTTCATTCTGGAAACATGTGGCCTGGGATCATGACTGAGGTTTGATGGTGGAACACTCTGGCCTGGCAAAATGACTGAGGCTTGATTCTGTAACCCTGTGGCCCGGGAACTTGACTGAGGTTTGATGGCAGAAACCTGTGGACTGGCAACATGACTGAGGTTTGATTGTGGAACCCTGTGCACGGGGACCATGACTGAGGCCTGACACTGGAACCCCGTGGCGTAGGAACATGTCATTGGTTTGATTCTGGAGCCCTGTTTACTGGGAACATGACTGAGGTTTGATGGTGGAAACCTGTGGCCTGGCAACATGATTGAAGTTTGATAGTGGAACCCTGAGGCTTGGGAACATGAGTGAGGCTTGATGGTGGAAGCCTGTGGCCTGGCAACATGCATGAGGTTTGATGGTGGAACCCTGTTGCTTGGCAAGATGACTTAGGTTTGATTGTGGAACACTCTGCCCTGGGAACATGACTGAGGCTTGATGGTGAAACCGTGGTCTGGCAACAGGACTGAGGTTTGATTGTGGAACCCTCTGGCCTGGGAATATAACTGAAGTTTAATTGTGGAACCCTGTGTCCTGGGAACATGACTGGGATTTGATTTCTGAAACCTGTGTCCAGGGAACATGACTGAGGTTTTATTCTGGAACCCTGTGTCCTGGGAACACGACTGAGGTTTGATTCTGGAACCAGGTGGCCTGGGAATATGACTGAGGTTTGATTCTGGAAACCATTGGCCTGGGATCATGACTGATGTTAGAGTGTGGAATCCTGTGGCCTGGGAACATGACATTGGTTTGGAATCTGGTACCCTGTTGCCTGGGAACATGAAATCGGTTTGATTCGGCAAACCTGTGGCCTGGGAATATGACTGAGGTTTGATGGTGGTACCCTATGGCCTGGCAAAATGACTGAGGTTTGATTCTGGAATCCATTGGCCTGGGAACATGACTGATGTTAGAGTGTGGAATCCTGTGGCCTGGGAACATGACATCGGTTTGAATTCTGGTACCCTGTTGGCTGGGAACATGAAATCGGTCTGATTCTGGAAACCTGTGGCCTGGGAATATGACTGAGGTTTGAAGGTGGAAACCTGTGGCCTGGCAACATGACTGAGGTTTGATTCTGGATCCCTGTTGACTGGGAACATGACTGAGGCGTGATTCTGGAAAACTGTGGCCTGGAAACATGACATCTGTTTAGATTGTGGAATACTGTGCCCCGGGAACCTGACTGAGCCTTGGTTCTGAAACCCTGTGGACTGGGAACATGAGTGAGGTTTTATTCTGGAACCCTGTAGCCTGGGAACATAACTGAGGATTGATTCTGGAACCCTGTGGCCTGGGAACATGATACCGGTGGATTCTGGAACCCTGGGGACTGGGCATGTGACATCTGTTTAGATTGTGGAATACTGTGCCCCGGGAACCTGACTGAGCCTTGGTTCTGGAACCCTGTGGACTGGGAACATGACTGAGCTTTGATTCTGGAAAACTTTGGTCTGGGAAAATGACTGAGGTTTCATTGTGGAAATATGTGGCTGAGACTATGACTGAGGTTTGATGGTGGAACACTCTGGCCTGGCCAAATGACTGAGGCTTGATTCTGGAGCCCTGTGGCCCGGGAACATGAGAACGGTTTGATTCTGGAACCCTGTGGCCTGGGAAAATGACATCGGTGGATTCTGGAACCCTGTGGCCTGGGACATGAGAACGGTTTGATTCTGGAACCCTGTGGCCTGGGAACATGCGTGAGGATTGATGGTGGAAACCTGTGCCCTGGCAACATGACTGAGGTTTGATACTGGAAGACTGTGGCCAGGAAACATGATATCGGTTTGATTCTGGAAACTTGTGTCCTGGGAACAAGACTGAGGTTTGATTCTGGAAACCTGTGGCCTGGTAACATGACTGAGGTTTGTTTCTGGAAGCCTGTTCCCTGGGAACATGACTGAGGTTTGATTCTGGACACCTGTGTCCTGGGAACGTGACTGAGGTTTGATTGTTGAAACCTGTGGCCTGCGAACATGACTGAGGTTTGATCATGGAACCCTGTGTCCGGGGAATATGACTGAGGATTGATTCTGGAAAACTTTGTCCTGGGAAAATGACTGAGGTTTCATTGTGGAAACATGTGGCCTGGGATCATGACTGAGGTTTCATGGTGGAACACTCTGGTCTGGCAAAATGACTGAGGCTTGATTATGGAACCCTGGGTCTCGGGAACTTGACTGAGGTTTGATGGCAGAAACCTGTGGACTGGCAACATGACTGAGGTTTGATTGTGGAACCCTGTGCACGGGGAACATGACTGAGGCCTGATACTGGAACCCCGTGGCGTGGGAACATGACATTGGTTTGATTCTGGAGCCCTGTTTTCTGGGAACATGACTGAGGTTTGATGGTTGTACCCTGTGGCCTGGCAACATGATTGAGGTTTGATAGTGGAACCCTCAGGCTTGAAAACCTGAGTGAGGCTTGATGGTGGAACCCTGTGGCCTGGCAACATGCATGAGGTTTGATGGTGGAACTCTCTGGCCTGGGAATATGACTGAGGTTTAATTGTGGATCCCTGTGGCCTGGGAACATGACTGGGATTTTATTTCTGAAACCTGTGTCCAGGGAACATGACTGAGGTTTTATTCTGGAACCCTGTGTCCTGGGAACACGACTGAGGTTTCATTCTGGAACCATGTGGCCTGGGAATATGACTGAGGTTTGATTACCGAAACTATTGGCATGGGAACATGACTGATGTTAGAGTGTGGAATCCTGCGGCCTGTGAACATGATATCAGTTTGGATTCTGGTACCCTGTTGCCTGGGAATATGAAATCGGTTTGATTCTGGAAAGCTGTGTCCTGGGAATATGACTGAGGTTTGATTCTAGATCCCTGTAGCCTGGGAACAAAAGTGAGGCATGATTCTGGAAAACTGTGGCCTAGGAACATGACATCTGTTTAGATTGTGGAATACTGTGCCCCGGGAACCTGACTGAGCCTTGGGTCTGGAACCCTGTGTCCTGGGAACATGACATCGGTGGATTCTGGAACCCTGTGGCCTGGAAATATGACTGAGGTTTGATGGTGGTACCCTATGGCCTGGCAACATGACGGAGGTTTGATTCTGGAACCCTGTGGCCTGGGAACATGTCTGAGGTTTGATGGTGGAAACCTGTTGCCTGGCAACATGACTGAGGTTTGATTCTGGAAGAGTGTGGCCTGGGAACATGACATCTGTTTAGATTGTGGAATACTGTGCCCCGGGAACCTGACTGAGCCTTGGTTCTGAATCCCTGTGGACTGGGAATATGACTGATGTTTTATTCTGTAACCCTATAGCCTGGGAACATAACTGAGGATTGATTCTGGAACCCTGTGGCCTGGGAACATAATATCGGTGGATTCTGGAACCCTGGGGACTGGGAACGTGACATCTGTTTAGATTGTGGAATACTGTGCCCCGGGAACCTGACTGAGCCTTGGTTCTGGAACCCTGTGGACTGGGAACATGACTGAGGTTTTATTCTGGAACCCTGTAGCCTGGGAACATGAGAACGGTTTGATTCTGAAACACTGTGGCGTGAGACATGTCTGAGGTTTGATCGTGGAAACCTGTAGCCTGGCAACATGACTGAGGTTTGATTCTGGAAGACTGTGGCCAGGAAACATGATATTGGGTTGATTCTGGAACCTTGTTTCCTGGGAACAAGACTGAGGCTTGATTTTGGAAACCTGTGGCCTGGGAACATGACTGAGGTTTGTTTCTCGAAGCCTGTTCCCTGGGAACATGACTGAGGTTTGATTCTGGACACCTGTGTCCTGGGAACATGACTGAGGTTTGATTATTGAAACCTGTGGCCTGCGAACATGACTCAGGTTTGATTCTGGAACCCTGTGTCCTGGGAATATGACTGAGGTTTGATTCTGGAAACGTTTGGCCTGCGGAAATGACTGAGGTTTCATTCTGGAAACATGTGGCCTGGGATCATGACTGAGGTTTGATGGTGGAACACTCTGGCCTGGCAAAATGACTGAGGCTTGATTCTGTAACCCTGTGGCCCGGGAACTTGACTGAGGTTTGATGGCAGAAACCTGTGGACTGGCAACATGACTGAGGTTTGATTGTGGAACCCTGTGCACGGGGACCATGACTGAGGCCTGACACTGGAACCCCGTGGCGTAGGAACATGTCATTGGTTTGATTCTGGAGCCCTGTTTACTGGGAACATGACTGAGGTTTGATGGTGGAAACCTGTGGCCTGGCAACATGATTGAAGTTTGATAGTGGAACCCTGAGGCTTGGGAACATGAGTGAGGCTTGATGGTGGAAGCCTGTGGCCTGGCAGCATGCATGAGGTTTGATGGTGGAACCCTGTGGCTTGGCAAGATGACTTAGGTTTGATTGTGGAACACTCTGCCCTGGGAACATGACTGAGGCTTGATGGTGAAACCGTGGTCTGGCAACAGGACTGAGGTTTGATTGTGGAACCCTCTGGCCTGGGAATATAACTGAAGTTTAATTGTGGAACCCTGTGTCCTGGGAACATGACTGGGATTTGATTTCTGAAACCTGTGTCCAGGGAACATGACTGAGGTTTTATTCTGGAACCCTGTGTCCTGGGAACACGACTGAGGTTTGATTCTGGAACCAGGTGGCCTGGGAATATGACTGAGGTTTGATTCTGGAAACCATTGGCCTGGGATCATGACTGATGTTAGAGTGTGGAATCCTGTGGCCTGGGAACATGACATTGGTTTGGAATCTGGTACCCTGTTGCCTGGGAACATGAAATCGGTTTGATTCGGCAAACCTGTGGCCTGGGAATATGACTGAGGTTTGATGGTGGTACCCTATGGCCTGGCAAAATGACTGAGGTTTGATTCTGGAATCCATTGGCCTGGGAACATGACTGATGTTAGAGTGTGGAATCCTGTGGCCTGGGAACATGACATCGGTTTGAATTCTGGTACCCTGTTGGCTGGGAACATGAAATCGGTCTGATTCTGGAAACCTGTGGCCTGGGAATATGACTGAGGTTTGAAGGTGGAAACCTGTGGCCTGGCAACATGACTGAGGTTTGATTCTGGATCCCTGTTGACTGGGAACATGACTGAGGCGTGATTCTGGAAAACTGTGGCCTGGAAACATGACATCTGTTTAGATTGTGGAATACTGTGCCCCGGGAACCTGACTGAGCCTTGGTTCTGAAACCCTGTGGACTGGGAACATGAGTGAGGTTTTATTCTGGAACCCTGTAGCCTGGGAACATAACTGAGGATTGATTCTGGAACCCTGTGGCCTGGGAACATGATACCGGTGGATTCTGGAACCCTGGGGACTGGGCATGTGACATCTGTTTAGATTGTGGAATACTGTGCCCCGGGAACCTGACTGAGCCTTGGTTCTGGAACCCTGTGGACTGGGAACATGACTGAGCTTTTATTCTAGAACCCTGTAGCCTGGAAACATAACTGAGGATTGATTCTCGAACCCTGTGGCCTTGCAACATGACATCGGTGGATTCTAGAACCCTGTGGCCTGGGAACATGTCTGAGGTTTGATGGTGGAAACCTGTGGCTTGGCAACATGACTAAGGTTTGATTCTGGAAGACTGTGTCCTGGGAACATGACTGAGGTTTGATGGTTGAAACCTGTGGCCCGCGAACATGACTCAGGTTTGATTCTGGAACCATGTGTCCTGGGAACATGACTGAGGTTTGATTTTGGAAACCTTTGGCCTGGGAAAATGACTCAGGTTTCATTGTGAAAACATGTGGCCTGGGATCATGACTGAGGTTTGATGGTCAACACTCTGGCCTGGCAAAATGACTGAGGCTTGATTCTGGAACCCTGTGGCCCGGGAACATGAGAACGGTTTGATTCTGGAACCCTGTGGCCTTTAACATGACATCGGTGGATTCTGGAACCCTGTGGCCTGGGAACATGAGAACGGTTTGATTCTGGAACCCTGTGGCCTGGGAACATGAGTGAGGATTGATGGTGGAACCCTGTGGCCTGGCAACATGACTGAGGTTTGATACTGGAAGACTGTGGCCAGGAAACATGATATCGGGTTGATTCTGGAAACTTCTGTCCTGGGAACAAGACTGAGGTTTGATTCTGGAACCCTGTGTCCTGGAAATATGACAAAGGTTTGTTGCTGGAAGCCTATTCCCTGGGTACATGACTGAGGTTTGATTCTGGATACCTGTGTCCTGGGAACATGAGTGATGTTTGATTGTTGACACCTGTGGCCTGCGAACATGACTCAGGTTTGTTTCTGGAAGCATGTGTCCTGGGAATATGACTGAGTTTTGATTCTGGAAACCTTTGGCCTGAGAAAATGACTGAGGTTTCATTGTGGAAACATGTGGCCTGGGATCATGACTGAGGTTTGATGGTGGAACACTCTGGCCTGGCAAAATGACTGAGGCTTGATTCTGGAACCCTGTGGCCCGGGAACATGAGAACGGTTTGATTCTGGAACCCTGTGGCCTTTAACATGACATCGGTGGATTCTGGAACCCTGTGGCCTGGGAACATGAGAACGGTTTGATTCTGGAACCCTGTGGCCTGGGAACATGAGTGAGGATTGATGGTGGAACCCTGTGGCCTGGCCACATGACTGAGGTTTGATACTGGAAGACTGTGGCCAGGAAACATGATATCGGGTTGATTCTGGAAACTTCTGTCCTGGGAACAAGACTGAGGTTTGATTCTGGAACCCTGTGTCCTGGGAATATGACAAAGGTTTGTTGCTGGAAGCCTGTTCCCTGGGTACATGACTGAGGTTTGATTCTGGACACCTGTGTCCTGGGAACATGAGTGATGTTTGATGGTTGAAACCTGTGGCCTGCGAACATGACTCAGGTTTGATTCTGGAACCATGTGTCCTGGGAATATGACTGAGGTTTGATTCTGGAAACCTTTGGCCTGAGAAAATGACTGAGGTTTCATTGTGGAAACATGTGGCCTGGGATCATGACTGAGGTTTGATGGTGGAACACTCTGGCCTGGCAAAATGACTGAGGCTTGATTCTGGAACCCTGTGGCCCGGGAACGTGACTGAGGTTTGATGGCAGAAACCTGTGGCCTGGCAACATGACTGACGTTTGATTCTGGATCCCGGTGGCCTGGGAACATGACTGAGGCGTGATTCTGGAAAACTGTGGCCTGGGAACAGGACATCTGTTTTATTGTGGAATACTGTGCCCCGGGAAACTGACTGAGCCTTGGTTCTGAAACCCTGTGGACTGGGAACATGAATGAGGTTTTATTCTGGAACCCTGTAGCCTGGGAACATAACTGAGGATTGATTCTGGAACCCTGTGGCCTGGGAACATGATACCGGTGGATTCTGGAACACTGGGGACTGGGCATGTGACATCTGTTTAGATTGTGGAATACTGTGCCCCGGGAACCTGACTGAGCCTTGGTTCTGGAACCCTGTGGACTGGGAACATGACATCGGTTTGGATTCTGGTACCCTGTTGCCTGGGAACATGAAATCGGTTTGATTCGGCAAACCTGTGGCCTGGGAATATGACTGAGGTTTGATGGTGGTACCCTATGCCCTGGCAAAATGACTGAGGTTTGATTCTGGAATCCATTGGCCTGGGAACATGACTGATGTTAGATGGTGGAATCTTGTGGCCTGGGAACATGACATCGGTTAGGATTCTGGTACCCTGTTGCCTGGGAACATGAAATCGTTTTGATTCTGGAAACCTGTGGACTGGGGATATGACTGAGGTTTGATGGTGGTACCCTATGGCCTGGCCACATGACTGAGGTTTGATTCTGGAATCCATTGGCCTGGGAACATGACTGATGTTAGAGTGTGGAATCCTGTGGCATGGGAACATGACATCGGTTTGAATTCTGGTACCCTGTTGGCTGGGAACATGAAATCGGTCTGATTCTGGAAACCTGTGGCCTGGGAATATGACTGAGGTTTGAAGGTGGAAACCTGTGGCCTGGCAACCTGACTGAGGTTTGATTCTGGATCCCTGTGGCCTTGGAACATGACTGAGGCGTGATTCTGGAAAACTGTAGCCTGGCAACATGTCTGAGGTTTGATTCTGGCAAACTGTGGCCAGGGAACATGATATCGGGTTGACTCTGGAAACTTCTGTCCTGGGAACAAGACTGAGGTTTGATTCTGGAACCCTGTGGTCTGGGAATATGAGAAAGGTTTGTTTCTGGAAGCCCGTTCCCTGGGAATATGACTGAGGTTTGATTCTGGACACCTGTGTCCTGGGAACATGACTGAGGTTTGATTGTTGAAGCCTGTGGCCTGCGAACATGACTCAGGTTTGATTCTGGAACCATGTTTCCTGGGAATATGACTGAGGTTTGATTCTGGAAACCTTTGAACTGGGAAAATGACTGAGGTTTCATTGTGGAAACATGTGGCCTGGGATCATGACTGAGGTTTGATGGTGGAACACTCTGGCCTTGCAAAATGACTGAGGCTTGATTCTGGAACCCTGTGGCCCGGGAACTTGACTGAGGTTTGATGGCAGAAACCTGTGGACTGGCAACATGACTGAGGTTTGATTGTGGAACCCTGTGCACAGGGAACATGACTGAGGCCTGATACTGGAACCCCGTGGCGTGGGAACATGTCATTGGTTTGATTCTGGAGCCGTGTTTACTGGGAACATGACTGAGTTTTGATACTGGAAGACTGTCGACAGGAAACATGATATCGGGTTGATTCTGGAAACTTGTGTCCTGGGAACAAGACTGAGGTTTGTTTCTGGCAACCTGTGGCCTGGGAACATGACTGAGGTTTGTTTCTGGAAGCCTGTTCCCTTGGAACATGACTGAGGTTTGATTCTGGACACCTGTGTCCTGCAAACCTGACTGAGGTTTGATTGTTGAAACCTGTGGCCTGCGAACATGACTGAGGTTTGATTCTGGAACCCTGTGTCCTGGGAACATGACATCGGTGGATTCTGGAACCCTGTGGCCTGGCAACATGATTGAGGTTTCATAGTGGAACCCTGAGGCTTGGGAACATGAGTGAGGCTTGATGGTAGAACCCTGTGGCCTGGCAACATGCATGAGGTTTGATGGTGGAACCCTGTGGCTTGGCAAGATGACTTAGGTTTGATTGTGGAACACTCTGGCCTGGGAACATGACTGAGGCTTGATGGTGAAACCGTGGTCTGCAATCAGGACTGAGGTTTGATTGTGGAACCCTCTGGCCTGGGAATATAACTGAGGTTTAATTGTGGAACCCTGTGTCCTGGGAACATGACTGGGATTTTATTTCTGAAACCTGTGTCCAGGCAATATGACTGAGGTTTTATTCTGGAACCCTGTGTCCTGGGAACACGACTGAGGTTTGATTCTGGAATCATGTGGCCTGGGAATATGACTGAGGTTTGATTCTGGAAACCATTGGCCTGGGATCATGACTGATGTTAGATGGTGGAATCTTGTGGCCTGGGAACATGACATTGGTTTGGAATCTGGTACCCTGTTGCCTTTGAACATGAAATCGGTTTGATTCGGCAAACCTGTGGCCTGGGAATATGACTGAGGTTTGATGGTGGTACCCTATGGCCTGGCAAAATGACTGAGGTTAGATTCTGGAATCCATTGGCCTGGGAACATGACTGATGTTAGATGGTGGAATCTTGTGGCCTGGGAACATGACATCGGTTAGGATTCTGGTACCCTGTTGCCTGGGAACATGAAATCGTTTTGATTCTGGAAACCTGTGGACTGGGGATATGACTGAGGTTTGATGGTGGTACCCTATGGCCTGGCAACATGAGTGAGGTTTGATTCTGGAATCCATTGGCCTGGGAACATGACTGATGTTAGAGTGTGGAATCCTGTGGCCTGGGAACATGACATCGGTTTGGATTCTGGTACCCTGTTGGCTGGGAACATGAAATCGGTCTGATTCTGGAAACCTGTGGCCTGGGAATATGACAGAGGTTTGAAGGTGGAAACCTGTGGCCTGGCAACATGACTGAGGTTTGATTCTGGATGCCTGTGGCCTGGGAACATGACTGAGGCGTGATTCTGGAAAACTGTGGCCTGGGAACATGACATCTGTTTAGATTGTGGAATACTGTGCCCCGGGAACCTGACTGAGCCTTGGTTCTGAAACCCTGTGGACTGGGAACATGACTGAGGTTTTATTCTGGAACCCTGTAGCCTGGGAACATAACTGAGGATTGATTCTGGAACCCTGTGGCCTGGGAACATGATACCGGTGGATTCTGGAACCCTGGGGACTGGGCATGTGACATCTGTTTAGATTGTGGAATACTGTGCCCCGGGAACCTGACTGAGCCTTGGTTCTGGAACCCTGTGGACTGGGAACATGACTGAGGTTTTATTCTAGAACCCTGTAGCCTGGGAACATAACTGAGGATTGATTCTCGAACCCTGTGGCCTGGGCACATGACATCGGTGGATTCTAGAACCCTGTGGCCTGGGAACATGTCTGAGGTTTGATGGTGGAAACCTGTGGCTTGGCAACATGACTAAGGTTTGATTCTGGAAGAGTGTGGCCAGGAAGCATGATATCTGGTTGATTCTGGAAACTTGTGTCCTGGGAACATGACTGAGGTTTGTTTCTGTAAGCCTGTGCCCTGGGAACATGACTGAGGTTTGATTCTGGACACCTGTGTCCTGCAAACCTGACTGAGGTTTGATTGTTGAAACCTGTGGCCTGCGAACATGACTGAGGTTTGATTCTGGAACCCTGTGTCCTGGGAACATGACTGAGGTTTGAAGGTTGAAACCTGTGGCCCGCGAACATGACTCAGGTTTGATTCTGGAACCATGTGTCCTAGGAACATGACTGAGGTTTGATTTTGGAAACCTTTGGCCTCGGAAAATGACTGAGGTTTCATTGTGGAAACATGTGGCCTGGGATCATGACTGAGGTTTGATGGTGGAACACTCTGACCTGGCAAAATGACTGAGGGTTGATTCTGGAACCCTGTGGCCCGGGAACATGAGAACGGTTTGATTCTGGAACCCTGTGGCCTGGGATCATGAGTGAGGATTGATGGTCAACCCTGTGGCCTGGCAACATGACTGAGGTTTGATACTGGAAGACTGTCGCCAGGAAACATGATATCGGGTTGATTCTGGAAACTTGTGTCCTGGGAACAAGACTGAGGTTTGTTTCTGGCAACCTGTGGCCTGGGAACATGACTGAGGTTTGTTTCTGGAAGCCTGTTCCCTTGGAATATGACTGAGGTTTGATTCTGGACACCTGTGTCCTGCAAACCTGACTGAGGTTTGATTGTTGAAACCTGTGGCCTGCGAACATGACTGAGGTTTGATTCTGGAACCCTGTGTCCTGGGAACATGACATCGGTGGATTCGGGAACCCTGTGGCCTGGGAACATGAGAACGGTTTGATTCTGTAGCCCTGTGGATTGGGAACATGTCTGAAGTTTGATAGTGGAAACCTGTGGCCTGGGAATATGACTGAGGTTTGATTCTGGATCCCTGTAGCCTGGGAACAAAGCTGAGGCGTGATTCTGGAAAACTGTGGCCTGGGAACATGACATCTGTTTAGATTGTGGAATACTGTGCCCCGGGAACCTGACTGAGCCTTGGTTCTGTAACGCTGTGGCCTGGGAACATGACATCGGTGGATTCTGGAACCCTGTGGCCTGGGAACATGTCTGAGGTTTGATGGTGGAAACCTGTGGCCTGGAAACATGACTGAGGTTTGATTCTGGAATAATGTGTCCAGGAAATATGATATCGGGTTAATTCTGGAAACCTGTGTCCTGGGAACAAGACTGAGGTTTGATTTTGGAACTCTGTGGCCTGGGAACATGACTGAGGTTTGTTTCTGGAAGCCTGTTCCCTGGGTACATGACTGAGGTTTGATTCTGGACACCTGTGTACTGGGAACGTGACTGAGGTTTGATTGTTGAAACCTGTGGCCTGCGAACATGACTGAGGTTTGATTCTGGAAACCTGTGTCCTGGGAATATGACTGAGGTTTGATTCTGGAAACCTTTCGCCAGGGAAAATGACTGAGGTTTAATTGTGGAAACCTGTGTCCTGGGAACATGACTGGGATTTTATTTCTGAAACCTGTGTCCAGGGAACATGACTGAGGTTTTATTCTGAAACCCTGTGTCCTGGGAACACGACTGAGGTTTGATTCTGGAACCATGTGGCCTGGGAAAACGACTGATGTTAGAGTGTGTAATCCTGGGGCCTGGGAACATGATATCGGTTTGGATTCTGGTACCCTGTTGCCTGGGAACATGAAATCGGTTTGATTCTGGAAACCTGTGGCCTAGGAATATGACTGAGGTTTGATGGTGGTACCCTATGGCCTGGCAAAATGACTGAGGTTTGATTTTGGAATCCATTGGCCTGGGAATATGACTGATGTTAGAGTGTGGAATCCTGTGGCCTGGGAACATGACATCGGTTTGTATTCTGGTACCCTGTTGCCTGGGAACATGAAATTGGTTTGATTCTGAAAACCTATGGCTTGGGAATATGACTGAGGTTTGATGGTGGTACCCTATGGCCTGGCAACATGACTGAGGTTTGATTCTGGATCCCTGTGGCCTGGGAACATGACTGAGGCGTGATTCTGGAAAACTGTGGCCTGGGAATATGACATCTGTTTCGATTGTGGAATACTGTGCCCCGGGAACCTGACTGAGCCTTCGTTCGGAATCCCTGTGGACTGTGAACATGACTGATGTTTTATTCTGGAACCCTGTAGCCTGGAACATAACTGAGGATTGATTCTGGAACCCTGTAGCCTGGGAACATGAGAACGGTTTGATTCTGAAACACTGTGGCGTGAGACATGTCTGAGGTTTGATCGTGGAAACCTGTAGCCTGGCAACATGACTGAGGTTTGATTCTGGAAGACTGTGGCCAGGAAACATGATATTGGGTTGATTCTGGAACCTTGTTTCCTGGGAACAAGACTGAGGCTTGATTTTGGAAACCTGTGGCCTGGGAACATGACTGAGGTTTGTTTCTGGAAGCCTGTTCCCTGGGAACATGACTGAGGTTTGATTCTGGACACCTGTGTCCTGGGAACATGACTGAGGTTTGATTATTGAAACCTGTGGCCTGCGAACATGACTCAGGTTTGATTCTGGAACCCTGTGTCCTGGGAATATGACTGAGGTTTGATTCTGGAAACGTTTGGCCTGCGGAAATGACTGAGGTTTCATTCTGGAAACATGTGGCCTGGGATCATGACTGAGGTTTGATGGTGGAACACTCTGGCCTGGCAAAATGACTGAGGCTTGATTCTGTAACCCTGTGGCCCGGGAACTTGACTGAGGTTTGATGGCAGAAACCTGTGGACTGGCAACATGACTGAGGTTTGATTGTGGAACCCTGTGCACGGGGACCATGACTGAGGCCTGACACTGGAACCCCGTGGCGTAGGAACATGTCATTGGTTTGATTCTGGAGCCCTGTTTACTGGGAACATGACTGAGGTTTGATGGTGGAAACCTGTGGCCTGGCAACATGATTGAAGTTTGATAGTGGAACCCTGAGGCTTGGGAACATGAGTGAGGCTTGATGGTGGAAGCCTGTGGCCTGGCAACATGCATGAGGTTTGATGGTGGAACCCTGTTGCTTGGCAAGATGACTTAGGTTTGATTGTGGAACACTCTGCCCTGGGAACATGACTGAGGCTTGATGGTGAAACCGTGGTCTGGCAACAGGACTGAGGTTTGATTGTGGAACCCTCTGGCCTGGGAATATAACTGAAGTTTAATTGTGGAACCCTGTGTCCTGGGAACATGACTGGGATTTGATTTCTGAAACCTGTGTCCAGGGAACATGACTGAGGTTTTATTCTGGAACCCTGTGTCCTGGGAACACGACTGAGGTTTGATTCTGGAACCAGGTGGCCTGGGAATATGACTGAGGTTTGATTCTGGAAACCATTGGCCTGGGATCATGACTGATGTTAGAGTGTGGAATCCTGTGGCCTGGGAACATGACATTGGTTTGGAATCTGGTACCCTGTTGCCTGGGAACATGAAATCGGTTTGATTCGGCAAACCTGTGGCCTGGGAATATGACTGAGGTTTGATGGTGGTACCCTATGGCCTGGCAAAATGACTGAGGTTTGATTCTGGAATCCATTGGCCTGGGAACATGACTGATGTTAGAGTGTGGAATCCTGTGGCCTGGGAACATGACATCGGTTTGAATTCTGGTACCCTGTTGGCTGGGAACATGAAATCGGTCTGATTCTGGAAACCTGTGGCCTGGGAATATGACTGAGGTTTGAAGGTGGAAACCTGTGGCCTGGCAACATGACTGAGGTTTGATTCTGGATCCCTGTTGACTGGGAACATGACTGAGGCGTGATTCTGGAAAACTGTGGCCTGGAAACATGACATCTGTTTAGATTGTGGAATACTGTGCCCCGGGAACCTGACTGAGCCTTGGTTCTGAAACCCTGTGGACTGGGAACATGAGTGAGGTTTTATTCTGGAACCCTGTAGCCTGGGAACATAACTGAGGATTGATTCTGGAACCCTGTGGCCTGGGAACATGATACCGGTGGATTCTGGAACCCTGGGGACTGGGCATGTGACATCTGTTTAGATTGTGGAATACTGTGCCCCGGGAACCTGACTGAGCCTTGGTTCTGGAACCCTGTGGACTGGGAACATGACTGAGCTTTGATTCTGGAAAACTTTGGTCTGGGAAAATGACTGAGGTTTCATTGTGGAAATATGTGGCTGAGACTATGACTGAGGTTTGATGGTGGAACACTCTGGCCTGGCCAAATGACTGAGGCTTGATTCTGGAGCCCTGTGGCCCGGGAACATGAGAACGGTTTGATTCTGGAACCCTGTGGCCTGGGAAAATGACATCGGTGGATTCTGGAACCCTGTGGCCTGGGACATGAGAACGGTTTGATTCTGGAACCCTGTGGCCTGGGAACATGCGTGAGGATTGATGGTGGAAACCTGTGCCCTGGCAACATGACTGAGGTTTGATACTGGAAGACTGTGGCCAGGAAACATGATATCGGTTTGATTCTGGAAACTTGTGTCCTGGGAACAAGACTGAGGTTTGATTCTGGAAACCTGTGGCCTGGTAACATGACTGAGGTTTGTTTCTGGAAGCCTGTTCCCTGGGAACATGACTGAGGTTTGATTCTGGACACCTGTGTCCTGGGAACGTGACTGAGGTTTGATTGTTGAAACCTGTGGCCTGCGAACATGACTGAGGTTTGATCATGGAACCCTGTGTCCGGGGAATATGACTGAGGATTGATTCTGGAAAACTTTGTCCTGGGAAAATGACTGAGGTTTCATTGTGGAAACATGTGGCCTGGGATCATGACTGAGGTTTCATGGTGGAACACTCTGGTCTGGCAAAATGACTGAGGCTTGATTATGGAACCCTGGGTCTCGGGAACTTGACTGAGGTTTGATGGCAGAAACCTGTGGACTGGCAACATGACTGAGGTTTGATTGTGGAACCCTGTGCACGGGGAACATGACTGAGGCCTGATACTGGAACCCCGTGGCGTGGGAACATGACATTGGTTTGATTCTGGAGCCCTGTTTTCTGGGAACATGACTGAGGTTTGATGGTTGTACCCTGTGGCCTGGCAACATGATTGAGGTTTGATAGTGGAACCCTCAGGCTTGAAAACCTGAGTGAGGCTTGATGGTGGAACCCTGTGGCCTGGCAACATGCATGAGGTTTGATGGTGGAACTCTCTGGCCTGGGAATATGACTGAGGTTTAATTGTGGATCCCTGTGGCCTGGGAACATGACTGGGATTTTATTTCTGAAACCTGTGTCCAGGGAACATGACTGAGGTTTTATTCTGGAACCCTGTGTCCTGGGAACACGACTGAGGTTTCATTCTGGAACCATGTGGCCTGGGAATATGACTGAGGTTTGATTACCGAAACTATTGGCATGGGAACATGACTGATGTTAGAGTGTGGAATCCTGCGGCCTGTGAACATGATATCAGTTTGGATTCTGGTACCCTGTTGCCTGGGAATATGAAATCGGTTTGATTCTGGAAAGCTGAGTCCTGGGAATATGACTGAGGTTTGATTCTAGATCCCTGTAGCCTGGGAACAAAAGTGAGGCATGATTCTGGAAAACTGTGGCCTAGGAACATGACATCTGTTTAGATTGTGGAATACTGTGCCCCGGGAACCTGACTGAGCCTTGGGTCTGGAACCCTGTGTCCTGGGAACATGACATCGGTGGATTCTGGAACCCTGTGGCCTGGAAATATGACTGAGGTTTGATGGTGGTACCCTATGGCCTGGCAACATGACGGAGGTTTGATTCTGGAACCCTGTGGCCTGGGAACATGTCTGAGGTTTGATGGTGGAAACCTGTTGCCTGGCAACATGACTGAGGTTTGATTCTGGAAGAGTGTGGCCTGGGAACATGACATCTGTTTAGATTGTGGAATACTGTGCCCCGGGAACCTGACTGAGCCTTGGTTCTGAATCCCTGTGGACTGGGAATATGACTGATGTTTTATTCTGTAACCCTATAGCCTGGGAACATAACTGAGGATTGATTCTGGAACCCTGTGGCCTGGGAACATAATATCGGTGGATTCTGGAACCCTGGGGACTGGGAACGTGACATCTGTTTAGATTGTGGAATACTGTGCCCCGGGAACCTGACTGAGCCTTGGTTCTGGAACCCTGTGGACTGGGAACATGACTGAGGTTTTATTCTGGAACCCTGTAGCCTGGGAACATGAGAACGGTTTGATTCTGAAACACTGTGGCGTGAGACATGTCTGAGGTTTGATCGTGGAAACCTGTAGCCTGGCAACATGACTGAGGTTTGATTCTGGAAGACTGTGGCCAGGAAACATGATATTGGGTTGATTCTGGAACCTTGTTTCCTGGGAACAAGACTGAGGCTTGATTTTGGAAACCTGTGGCCTGGGAACATGACTGAGGTTTGTTTCTCGAAGCCTGTTCCCTGGGAACATGACTGAGGTTTGATTCTGGACACCTGTGTCCTGGGAACATGACTGAGGTTTGATTATTGAAACCTGTGGCCTGCGAACATGACTCAGGTTTGATTCTGGAACCCTGTGTCCTGGGAATATGACTGAGGTTTGATTCTGGAAACGTTTGGCCTGCGGAAATGACTGAGGTTTCATTCTGGAAACATGTGGCCTGGGATCATGACTGAGGTTTGATGGTGGAACACTCTGGCCTGGCAAAATGACTGAGGCTTGATTCTGTAACCCTGTGGCCCGGGAACTTGACTGAGGTTTGATGGCAGAAACCTGTGGACTGGCAACATGACTGAGGTTTGATTGTGGAACCCTGTGCACGGGGACCATGACTGAGGCCTGACACTGGAACCCCGTGGCGTAGGAACATGTCATTGGTTTGATTCTGGAGCCCTGTTTACTGGGAACATGACTGAGGTTTGATGGTGGAAACCTGTGGCCTGGCAACATGATTGAAGTTTGATAGTGGAACCCTGAGGCTTGGGAACATGAGTGAGGCTTGATGGTGGAAGCCTGTGGCCTGGCAACATGCATGAGGTTTGATGGTGGAACCCTGTGGCTTGGCAAGATGACTTAGGTTTGATTGTGGAACACTCTGCCCTGGGAACATGACTGAGGCTTGATGGTGAAACCGTGGTCTGGCAACAGGACTGAGGTTTGATTGTGGAACCCTCTGGCCTGGGAATATAACTGAAGTTTAATTGTGGAACCCTGTGTCCTGGGAACATGACTGGGATTTGATTTCTGAAACCTGTGTCCAGGGAACATGACTGAGGTTTTATTCTGGAACCCTGTGTCCTGGGAACACGACTGAGGTTTGATTCTGGAACCAGGTGGCCTGGGAATATGACTGAGGTTTGATTCTGGAAACCATTGGCCTGGGATCATGACTGATGTTAGAGTGTGGAATCCTGTGGCCTGGGAACATGACATTGGTTTGGAATCTGGTACCCTGTTGCCTGGGAACATGAAATCGGTTTGATTCGGCAAACCTGTGGCCTGGGAATATGACTGAGGTTTGATGGTGGTACCCTATGGCCTGGCAAAATGACTGAGGTTTGATTCTGGAATCCATTGGCCTGGGAACATGACTGATGTTAGAGTGTGGAATCCTGTGGCCTGGGAACATGACATCGGTTTGAATTCTGGTACCCTGTTGGCTGGGAACATGAAATCGGTCTGATTCTGGAAACCTGTGGCCTGGGAATATGACTGAGGTTTGAAGGTGGAAACCTGTGGCCTGGCAACATGACTGAGGTTTGATTCTGGATCCCTGTTGACTGGGAACATGACTGAGGCGTGATTCTGGAAAACTGTGGCCTGGAAACATGACATCTGTTTAGATTGTGGAATACTGTGCCCCGGGAACCTGACTGAGCCTTGGTTCTGAAACCCTGTGGACTGGGAACATGAGTGAGGTTTTATTCTGGAACCCTGTAGCCTGGGAACATAACTGAGGATTGATTCTGGAACCCTGTGGCCTGGGAACATGATACCGGTGGATTCTGGAACCCTGGGGACTGGGCATGTGACATCTGTTTAGATTGTGGAATACTGTGCCCCGGGAACCTGACTGAGCCTTGGTTCTGGAACCCTGTGGACTGGGAACATGACTGAGCTTTTATTCTAGAACCCTGTAGCCTGGAAACATAACTGAGGATTGATTCTCGAACCCTGTGGCCTTGCAACATGACATCGGTGGATTCTAGAACCCTGTGGCCTGGGAACATGTCTGAGGTTTGATGGTGGAAACCTGTGGCTTGGCAACATGACTAAGGTTTGATTCTGGAAGACTGTGTCCTGGGAACATGACTGAGGTTTGATGGTTGAAACCTGTGGCCCGCGAACATGACTCAGGTTTGATTCTGGAACCATGTGTCCTGGGAACATGACTGAGGTTTGATTTTGGAAACCTTTGGCCTGGGAAAATGACTCAGGTTTCATTGTGAAAACATGTGGCCTGGGATCATGACTGAGGTTTGATGGTCAACACTCTGGCCTGGCAAAATGACTGAGGCTTGATTCTGGAACCCTGTGGCCCGGGAACATGAGAACGGTTTGATTCTGGAACCCTGTGGCCTTTAACATGACATCGGTGGATTCTGGAACCCTGTGGCCTGGGAACATGAGAACGGTTTGATTCTGGAACCCTGTGGCCTGGGAACATGAGTGAGGATTGATGGTGGAACCCTGTGGCCTGGCAACATGACTGAGGTTTGATACTGGAAGACTGTGGCCAGGAAACATGATATCGGGTTGATTCTGGAAACTTCTGTCCTGGGAACAAGACTGAGGTTTGATTCTGGAACCCTGTGTCCTGGAAATATGACAAAGGTTTGTTGCTGGAAGCCTATTCCCTGGGTACATGACTGAGGTTTGATTCTGGATACCTGTGTCCTGGGAACATGAGTGATGTTTGATTGTTGACACCTGTGGCCTGCGAACATGACTCAGGTTTGTTTCTGGAAGCATGTGTCCTGGGAATATGACTGAGTTTTGATTCTGGAAACCTTTGGCCTGAGAAAATGACTGAGGTTTCATTGTGGAAACATGTGGC
Source organism: Balaenoptera physalus (assembly GCF_965194825.1). Classification (NCBI taxonomy): domain Eukaryota; kingdom Metazoa; phylum Chordata; class Mammalia; order Artiodactyla; family Balaenopteridae; genus Balaenoptera; species Balaenoptera physalus. The sequence goes on along the minus strand of NW_028126246.1, from coordinate 219,807 downwards.
CTGGGATCATGACTGAGGTTTGATGGTGGAACACTCTGGCCTGGCAAAATGACTGAGGCTTGATTCTGGAACCCTGTGGCCCGGGAACGTGACTGAGGTTTGATGGCAGAAACCTGTGGACTGGCAACATGACTGAGGTTTGATTGTGGAACCCTTTGCATGGGGAACATGACTGAGGCCTGATCCTGGAACCCCGTGGCGTGGGAACATGACATTGGTTTGATTCTGGAGCCCTGTTTACTGGGAACATGACTGAGGTTTGATGGTTGTACCCTGTGGCCTGGCAACATGATTGAGGATGATAGTGGAACGCTCATGCTTGCGAACATGAGTGAGGCTTGATGTTGAAACCCTGTGGCCTGGCAACATGCCTGAGGTTTGATGGCGGAACCCTGTGGCTTGGCAAGATGACTTAGGTTTGATTGTGGAACACTCTGGCCTGGGAACATGATTGAGGCTTGATGGTGGAACCGTGGCCAGGGAACAGGACTGAGGTTTGATTGTGGAACCCTCTGGCCTGGGAATATGACTGAGGTTTAATTGTGGAAGCCTGTGGCCTGGGAACATGACTGGGATTTTATTTCTGAAACCTGTGTCCAGGGAATATGACTGAGGTTTTATTCTCGAATCCTGTGTCCTGGGTATGCGACTGAGGTTAGACTCTGTAACCATGTGGCCTAGGAATATGACTGAGGTTTGATTCTGGAATCCATGGGCCTGGGAACATGACTGATGTTAGAGTGTGGAATCCTGTGGCCTGGGAACATGGCATCGGTTTGGATTCTGGTACCCTGTTGCCTGGGAACATGAAATCGGTTTGATTCTGGAAACCTGTGGCCTGGGAATATGACTGAGGTTTGATGGTGGTACCCTATGGCCTGGCAACATGACTGAAGTTTGATTCTGGATCCCTGTGGCCTGGGAACATGACTGAGGCGTGATTCTGGAAAACTGTGGCCTGGGAACATGACATCTGTTTATATTGTGGAATACTGTGCCCTGGGAACCTGACAGAGCCTTGGTTCTGAAACCCTGTGGACGGGGAACATGACTGATGTTTTATTCTGGAACCCTGTAGCCTGGGAACATAACTGAGGATTGATTCTGGAACCCTGTCGCCTGGGAACATGATATCGGTGGATTCTGGAACCCTGGGAACTGGGAACGTGACATCTGTTTAGATTGTGGAATACTGTGCCCCGGGAACCTGACTGAGCCTTGGTTCTGGAAACCTGTGGACTGGGAACATGACTGAGGTTTTATTCTGGAACCCTGTAGCCTGGGAACATAACTGAGGATTTATTCTCGAACCCTGTTGCCTGGGAACATGACATCGGTGGATTCTGGAAACCTGTGGCCTGGGAACATGAGAATGGTTTGATTCTGGAACCTTGTGGCCTGGGAATATGTCTGTGGTTTGATGGTGGAAACCTGTGGCTTGCCAACATGACTAAGGTTTGATTCTGGAAGACTGTGGCCAGGAACCATGATATCGCGTTGATTTTGGAAACTTGTGTCCTGGGAACAAGACTGAGGTTTGATTCTGGAATCCTGTGGCCTGGGATTATGACTGAGGTTTGTTTCTGGAAGCCTGTTCCCTGGGAACATGACTGACGTTTGATTCTGGACACCTGTGTCCTGGGAACATGACTGAGGTTTGATTGTTGAAACCTGTGGCCCCCGAACATGACTCAGGTTTGATTCTTTAACCATGTGTCCTGGGAACATGACTGAGGTTTGATACTGGAAACCTTTGGCCTGGGAACATGGCATCGGTGGATTCTGGAACCCTGTGGCCTGGGAACATGAGAACGGTTTGATTCTGAAACACTGTGGCGTGAGACATGTCTGAGGTTTGATGGTGGAAACCTGTAGCCTGGCAACATGACTGAGGTTTGATTCTGGAAGACTGTGGCCAGGAAACATGATATCGGGTTGATTCTGGAACCTTGTTTCCTGGGAACAAGACTGAGGCTTGATTTTGGAAACCTGTGGCCTGGGAACATGACTGAGGTTTGTTTCTGGAAGCCTGTTCCCTGGGAACATGACTGAGGTTTGATTCTGGACACCTGTGTCCTGGGAACATGACTGAGGTTTGATTATTGAAACCTGTGGCCTGCGAACATGACTCAGGTTTGATTCTGGAACCCTGTGTCCTGGGAATATGACTGAGGTTTGATTCTGGAAACGTTTGGCCTGCGGAAATGACTGAGGTTTCATTCTGGAAACATGTGGCCTGGGATCATGACTGAGGTTTGATGGTGGAACACTCTGGCCTGGCAAAATGACTGAGGCTTGATTCTGGAACCCTGTGGCCCGGGAACTTGACTGAGGTTTGATGGCAGAAACCTGTGGACTGGCAACATGACTGAGGTTTGATTGTGGAACCCTGTGCACGGGGACCATGACTGAGGCCTGACACTGGAAGCCCGTGGCGTAGGAACATGTCATTGGTTTGATTCTGGAGCCCTGTTTACTGGGAACATGACTGAGGTTTGATGGTGGAAACCTGTGGCCTGGCAACATGATTGAAGTTTGATAGTGGAACCCTGAGGCTTGGGAACATGAGTGAGGCTTGATGGTGGAAGCCTGTGGCCTGGCAACATGCATGAGGTTTGATGGTGGAACCCTGTGGCTTGGCAAGATGACTTAGGTTTGATTGTGGAACACTCTGCCCTGGGAACATGACTGAGGCTTGATGGTGAAACCGTGGTCTGGCAACAGGACTGAGGTTTGATTGTGGAACCCTCTGGCCTGGGAATATAACTGAAGTTTAATTGTGGAACCCTGTGTCCTGGGAACATGACTGGGATTTGATTTCTGAAACCTGTGTCCAGGGAACATGACTGAGGTTTTATTCTGGAACCCTGTGTCCTGGGAACACGACTGAGGTTTGATTCTGGAACCATGTGGCCTGGGAATATGACTGAGGTTTGATGGTGGTACCCTATGGCCTGGCAAAATGACTGAGGTTTGATTCTGGAATCCATTGGCCTGGGAATATGACTGATGTTAGAGTGTGTAATCCTGTGGCCTGGGAACATGACATCGGTTTGAATTCTGGTACCCTGTTGGGTGGGAACATGAAATCGGTCTGATTCTGGAAACCTGTGGCCTGGGAATATGACTGAGGTTTGATGGTGGAAACCTGTGGCCTGGCAACATGACTGAGGTTTGATTCTGGATCCCTGTGGCCTGGGAACATGACTGAGGCGTGATTCTGGAAAACTGTGGCCTGGAAACATGACATCTGTTTAGATTGTGGAATACTGTGCCCCGGGAACCTGACTGAGCCTTGCTTCTGGAACCCTGTGGACTGGGAACATGACTGAGCTTTTATTCTACAACCCTGTAGCCTGGGAACATAAATGAGGATTGATTCTCCAACCCTGTGGCCTGGGAACATGACATCGGTGGACTCTAGAACCCAGTGGCCTGGGAACATGTCTGAGGTTTGATGGTGGAAACCTGTGGCTTGGCAACATGACTAAGGTTTGATTCTGGAAGACTGTGGCCAGGAAGCATGATATCTGGTTGATTCTGGAAACTTGTGTCCTGGGAACATGACTGAGGTTTGTTTCTGGAAGCCTGTGCCCTGGGAACATGACTGAGGTTTGATTCTGGACACCTGTGTCCTGGGAACATGACTGAGGTTTGATGGTTGAAACCTGTGGCCCGCGAACATGACTCAGGTTTGATTCTGGAACCATGTGTCCTGGGAACATGACTGAGGTTTAAATTTGGAAACCTTTGGCCTGGGAAAATGACTGAGGTTTCATTGTGCAAACATGTGGCCTGGGATCATGACTGAGGTTTGATGGTGGAACACTCTGGCCTGGCAAAATGACTGAGGCTTGATTCTGGAACCCTGTGGCCCGGGAACATGAGAACGGTTTGATTCTGGAACCCTGTGGCCTTTAACATGACATCGGTGGATTCTGGAACCCTGTGGCCTGGGAACATGAAAACGGTTTGAGTCTGGAACCCTGTGGCCTGGGAACATGAGTGAGGATTGATGGTGGAACCCTGTGGCCTGGCAACATGACTGAGGTTTGATACTGGAAGACTGTGGACAGGAAACATGATATCGGGTTGATTCTGGAAACTTCTGTCCTGGGAACAAGACTGAGGTTTGATTCTGGAACCCTGTGTCTTGGAAATATGACAAAGGTTTGTTGCTGGAAGCCTGTTCCCTGGGTACATGACTGAGGTTTGATTCTGGATACCTGTGTCCTGGGAACATGAGTGATGTTTGATTGTTGAAACCTGTGGCCTGCGAACATGACTCAGGTTTTTTTCTGGAACCATGTGTCCTGGGAATATGACTGAGGTTTGATTCTGGAAACCTTTGGCCTGAGAAAATGACTGAGGTTTCATTGTGGAAACATGTGGCCTGGGATCATGACTGAGGTTTGATGGTGGAACACTCTGGCCTGGCAAAATGACTGAGGCTTGATTCTGGAACCCTGTGGCCCGGGAACGTGACTGAGGTTTGATGGCAGAAACCTGTGGACTGGCAACATGACTGAGGTTTGATTGTGGAACCCTTTGCATGGGGAACATGACTGAGGCCTGATCCTGGAACCCCGTGGCGTGGGAACATGACATTGGTTTGATTCTGGAGCCCTGTTTACTGGGAACATGACTGAGGTTTGATGGTTGTACCCTATGGCCTGGCAACATGATTGAGGATTGATAGTGGAACGCTCATGCTTGCGAACATGAGTGAGGCTTGATGTTGAAACCCTGTGGCCTGGCAACATGCCTGAGGTTTGATGGCGGAACCCTGTGGCTTGGCAAGATGACTTAGGTTTGATTGTGGAACACTCTGGCCTGGGAACATGATTGAGGCTTGATGGTGGAACCGTGGCCAGGGAACAGGACTGAGGTTTGATTGTGGAACCCTCTGGCCTGGGAATATGACTGAGGTTTAATTGTGGAACCCTGTGGCCTGGGAACATGACTGGGATTTTATTTCTGAAACCTGTGTCCAGGGAATATGACTGAGGTTTTATTCTCGAATCCTGGGTCCTGGGTACGCGACTGAGGTTAGACTCTGTAACCATGTGGCCTAGGAATATGACTGAGGTTTGATTCTGGAATCCATTGGCCTGGGAACATGACTGATGTTAGAGTGTGGAATCCTGTGGCCTGGGATCATGGCATCGGTTTGGATTCTGGTACCCTGTTGCCTGGGAACATGAAATCGGTTTGATTCTGGAAACCTGTGGCCTGCGAATATGACTGAGGTTTGATGGTGGTACCCTATGGCCTGGCAACATGACTGAGGTTTGATTCTGGATCCCTGTGGCCTGGGAACATGACTGAGGCGTGATTCTGGAAAACTGTGGCCTGGGAACATGACATCTGTTTATATTGTGGAATACTGTGCCCTGGGAACCTGACAGAGCCTTGGTTCTGAAACCCTGTGGACGGGGAACATGACTGATGTTTTATTCTGGAACCCTGTAACCTGGGAACATAACTGAGGATTGATTCTGGAACCCTGTCGCCTGGGAACATGATATGGGTGGATTCTGGAACCCTGGGAACTGGGAACGTGACATCTGTTTAGATTGTGGAATACTGTGCCCCGGGAACCTGACTGAGCCTTGGTTCTGGAACCCTGTGGACTGGGAACATGACTGAGGTTTTATTCTGGAACCCTGTAGCCTGGGAACATAACTGAGGATTGATTCTCGAACCCTGTGGCCTGGGAACATGACATCGGTGGATTCTGGAAACCTGTGGCCTGGGAACATGAGAATGGTTTGATTCTGGAACCTTGTGGCCTGGGAACATGTCTGAGGTTTGATGGTGGAAACCTGTGGCTTGCCAACATGACTAAGGTTTGATTCTGGAAGACTGTGGCCAGGAACCATGATATCGCGTTGATTCTGGAAACTTGTGTCCTGGGAACAAGACTGAGGTTTGATTCTGGAATCCTGTGGCCTGGGATTATGACTGAGGTTTGTTTCTGGAAGCCTGTTCCCTGGGAACATGACTGACGTTTGATTCTGGACACCTGTGTCCTGGGAACATGACTGAGGTTTGATTGTTGAAACCTGTGACCCCCGAACATGACTCAGGTTTGATTCTTTAACCATGTGTCCTGGGAACATGACTGAGGTTTGATACTGGAAACCTTTGGCCTGGGAACATGGCATCGGTGGATTCTGGAACCCTGTGGCCTGGGAACATGAGAACGGTTTGATTCTGAAACACTGTGGCGTGAGACATGTCTGAGGTTTGATGGTGGAAACCTGTAGCCTGGCAACATGACTGAGGTTTGATTCTGGAAGACTGTGGCCAGGAAACATGATATCGGGTTGATTCTGGAACCTTGTTTCCTGGGAACAAGACTGAGGCTTGATTTTGGAAACCTGTGGCCTGGGAACATGACTGAGGTTTGTTTCTGGAAGCCTGTTCCCTGGGAACATGACTGAGGTTTGATTCTGGACACCTGTGTCCTGGGAACATGACTGAGGTTTGATTATTGAAACCTGTGGCCTGCGAACATGACTCAGGTTTGATTCTGGAACCCTGTGTCCTGGGAATATGACTGAGGTTTGATTCTGGAAACGTTTGGCCTGCGGAAATGACTGAGGTTTCATTCTGGAAACATGTGGCCTGGGATCATGACTGAGGTTTGATGGTGGAACACTCTGGCCTGGCAAAATGACTGAGGCTTGATTCTGGAACCCTGTGGCCCGGGAACTTGACTGAGGTTTGATGGCAGAAACCTGTGGACTGGCAACATGACTGAGGTTTGATTGTGGAACCCTGTGCACGGGGACCATGACTGAGGCCTGACACTGGAACCCCGTGGCGTAGGAACATGTCATTGGTTTGATTCTGGAGCCCTGTTTACTGGGAACATGACTGAGGTTTGATGGTGGAAACCTGTGGCCTGGCAACATGATTGAAGTTTGATAGTGGAACCCTGAGGCTTGGGAACATGAGTGAGGCTTGATGGTGGAAGCCTGTGGCCTGGCAACATGCATGAGGTTTGATGGTGGAACCCTGTGGCTTGGCAAGATGACTTAGGTTTGATTGTGGAACACTCTGCCCTGGGAACATGACTGAGGCTTGATGGTGAAACCGTGGTCTGGCAACAGGACTGAGGTTTGATTGTGGAACCCTCTGGCCTGGGAATATAACTGAAGTTTAATTGTGGAACCCTGTGTCCTGGGAACATGACTGGGATTTGATTTCTGAAACCTGTGTCCAGGGAACATGACTGAGGTTTTATTCTGGAACCCTGTGTCCTGGGAACACGACTGATGTTTGATTCTGGAACCATGTGGCCTGGGAATATGACTGAGGTTTGATGGTGGTACCCTATGGCCTGGCAAAATGACTGAGGTTTGATTCTGGAATCCATTGGCCTGGGAACATGACTGATGTTAGAGTGTGTAATCCTGTGGCCTGGGAACATGACATCGGTTTGAATTCTGGTACCCTGTTGGGTGGGAACATGAAATCGGTCTGATTCTGGAAACCTGTGGCCTGGGAATATGACTGAGGTTTGATGGTGGAAACCTGTGGCCTGGCAACATGACTGAGGTTTGATTCTGGATCCCTGTGGCCTGGGAACATGACTGAGGCGTGATTCTGGAAAACTGTGGCCTGGAAACATGACATCTGTTTAGATTGTGGAATACTGTGCCCCGGGAACCTGACTGAGCCTTGGTTCTGGAACCCTGTGGACTGGGAACATGACTGAGCTTTTATTCTACAACCCTGTAGCCTGGGAACATAAATGAGGATTGATTCTCCAACCCTGTGGCCTGGGAACATGACATCGGTGGACTCTAGAACCCAGTGGCCTGGGAACATGTCTGAGGTTTGATGGTGGAAACCTGTGGCTTGGCAACATGACTAAGGTTTGATTCTGGAAGACTGTGGCCAGGAAGCATGATATCTGGTTGATTCTGGAAACTTGTGTCCTGGGAACATGACTGAGGTTTGTTTCTGGAAGCCTGTGCCCTGGGAACATGACTGAGGTTTGATTCTGGACACCTGTGTCCTGGGAACATGACTGAGGTTTGATGGTTGAAACCTGTGGCCCGCGAACATGACTCAGGTTTGATTCTGGAACCATGTGTCCTGGGAACATGACTGAGGTTTGAATTTGGAAACCTTAGGCCTGGGAAAATGACTGAGGTTTCATTGTGCAAACATGTGGCCTGGGATCATGACTGAGGTTTGATGGTGGAACACTCTGGCCTGGGAACATGATTGAGGCTTGATGGTGGAACCGTGGCCAGGGAACAGGACTGAGGTTTGATTGTGGAACCCTCTGGCCTGGGAATATGACTGAGGTTTAATTGTGGAACCCTGTGGCCTGGGAACATGACTGGGATTTGATTTCTGAAACCTGTGTCCAGGGAATATGACTGAGGTTTTATTCTCGAATCCTGGGTCCTGGGTACGCGACTGAGGTTAGACTCTGTAACCATGTGGCCTAGGAATATGACTGAGGTTTGATTCTGGAATCCATTGGCCTGGGAACATGACTGATGTTAGAGTGTGGAATCCTGTGGCCTGGGATCATGGCATCGGTTTGGATTCTGGTACCCTGTTGCCTGGGAACATGAAATCGGTTTGATTCTGGAAACCTGTGGCCTGCGAATATGACTGAGGTTTGATGGTGGTACCCTATGGCCTGGCAACATGACTGAGGTTTGATTCTGGATCCCTGTGGCCTGGGAACATGACTGAGGCGTGATTCTGGAAAACTGTGGCCTGGGAACATGACATCTGTTTATATTGTGGAATACTGTGCCCTGGGAACCTGACAGAGCCTTGGTTCTGAAACCCTGTGGACGGGGAACATGACTGATGTTTTATTCTGGAACCCTGTAACCTGGGAACATAACTGAGGATTGATTCTGGAACCCTGTCGCCTGGGAACATGATATGGGTGGATTCTGGAACCCTGGGAACTGGGAACGTGACATCTGTTTAGATTGTGGAATACTGTGCCCCGGGAACCTGACTGAGCCTTGGTTCTGGAACCCTGTGGACTGGGAACATGACTGAGGTTTTATTCTGGAACCCTGTAGCCTGGGAACATAACTGAGGATTGATTCTCGAACCCTGTGGCCTGGGAACATGACATCGGTGGATTCTGGAAACCTGTGGCCTGGGAACATGAGAATGGTTTGATTCTGGAACCTTGTGGCCTGGGAACATGTCTGAGGTTTGATGGTGGAAACCTGTGGCTTGCCAACATGACTAAGGTTTGATTCTGGAAGACTGTGGCCAGGAACCATGATATCGCGTTGATTCTGGAAACTTGTGTCCTGGGAACAAGACTGAGGTTTGATTCTGGAATCCTGTGGCCTGGGATTATGACTGAGGTTTGTTTCTGGAAGCCTGTTCCCTGGGAACATGACTGACGTTTGATTCTGGACACCTGTGTCCTGGGAACATGACTGAGGTTTGATTGTTGAAACCTGTGACCCCCGAACATGACTCAGGTTTGATTCTTTAACCATGTGTCCTGGGAACATGACTGAGGTTTGATACTGGAAACCTTTGGCCTGGGAACATGGCATCGGTGGATTCTGGAACCCTGTGGCCTGGGAACATGAGAACGGTTTGATTCTGAAACACTGTGGCGTGAGACATGTCTGAGGTTTGATGGTGGAAACCTGTAGCCTGGCAACATGACTGAGGTTTGATTCTGGAAGACTGTGGCCAGGAAACATGATATCGGGTTGATTCTGGAACCTTGTTTCCTGGGAACAAGACTGAGGCTTGATTTTGGAAACCTGTGGCCTGGGAACATGACTGAGGTTTGTTTCTGGAAGCCTGTTCCCTGGGAACATGACTGAGGTTTGATTCTGGACACCTGTGTCCTGGGAACATGACTGAGGTTTGATTATTGAAACCTGTGGCCTGCGAACATGACTCAGGTTTGATTCTGGAACCCTGTGTCCTGGGAATATGACTGAGGTTTGATTCTGGAAACGTTTGGCCTGCGGAAATGACTGAGGTTTCATTCTGGAAACATGTGGCCTGGGATCATGACTGAGGTTTGATGGTGGAACACTCTGGCCTGGCAAAATGACTGAGGCTTGATTCTGGAACCCTGTGGCCCGGGAACTTGACTGAGGTTTGATGGCAGAAACCTGTGGACTGGCAACATGACTGAGGTTTGATTGTGGAACCCTGTGCACGGGGACCATGACTGAGGCCTGACACTGGAAGCCCGTGGCGTAGGAACATGTCATTGGTTTGATTCTGGAGCCCTGTTTACTGGGAACATGACTGAGGTTTGATGGTGGAAACCTGTGGCCTGGCAACATGATTGAAGTTTGATAGTGGAACCCTGAGGCTTGGGAACATGAGTGAGGCTTGATGGTGGAAGCCTGTGGCCTGGCAACATGCATGAGGTTTGATGGTGGAACCCTGTGGCTTGGCAAGATGACTTAGGTTTGATTGTGGAACACTCTGCCCTGGGAACATGACTGAGGCTTGATGGTGAAACCGTGGTCTGGCAACAGGACTGAGGTTTGATTGTGGAACCCTCTGGCCTGGGAATATAACTGAAGTTTAATTGTGGAACCCTGTGTCCTGGGAACATGACTGGGATTTGATTTCTGAAACCTGTGTCCAGGGAACATGACTGAGGTTTTATTCTGGAACCCTGTGTCCTGGGAACACGACTGATGTTTGATTCTGGAACCATGTGGCCTGGGAATATGACTGAGGTTTGATGGTGGTACCCTATGGCCTGGCAAAATGACTGAGGTTTGATTCTGGAATCCATTGGCCTGGGAACATGACTGATGTTAGAGTGTGTAATCCTGTGGCCTGGGAACATGACATCGGTTTGAATTCTGGTACCCTGTTGGGTGGGAACATGAAATCGGTCTGATTCTGGAAACCTGTGGCCTGGGAATATGACTGAGGTTTGATGGTGGAAACCTGTGGCCTGGCAACATGACTGAGGTTTGATTCTGGATCCCTGTGGCCTGGGAACATGACTGAGGCGTGATTCTGGAAAACTGTGGCCTGGAAACATGACATCTGTTTAGATTGTGGAATACTGTGCCCCGGGAACCTGACTGAGCCTTGGTTCTGGAACCCTGTGGACTGGGAACATGACTGAGCTTTTATTCTACAACCCTGTAGCCTGGGAACATAAATGAGGATTGATTCTCCAACCCTGTGGCCTGGGAACATGACATCGGTGGACTCTAAAACCCAGTGGCCTGGGAACATGTCTGAGGTTTGATGGTGGAAACCTGTGGCTTGGCAACATGACTAAGGTTTGATTCTGGAAGACTGTGGCCAGGAAGCATGATATCTGGTTGATTCTGGAAACTTGTGCCCTGGGAACATGACTGAGGTTTGTTTCTGGAAGCCTGTGCCCTGGGAACATGACTGAGGTTTGATTCTGGACACCTGTGTCCTGGGAACATGACTGAGGTTTGATGGTTGAAACCTGTGGCCCGCGAACATGACTCAGGTTTGATTCTGGAACCATGTGTCCTGGGAACATGACTGAGGTTTGAATTTGGAAACCTTAGGCCTGGGAAAATGACTGAGGTTTCATTGTGCAAACATGTGGCCTGGGATCATGACTGAGGTTTGATGGTGGAACACTCTGGCCTGGGAACATGATTGAGGCTTGATGGTGGAACCGTGGCCAGGGAACAGGACTGAGGTTTGATTGTGGAACCCTCTGGCCTGGGAATATGACATGGGTGGATTCTGGAACCCTGAGGCCTGGGAACATGACATCTGTTTAGATTGTGGAATACTGTGCCCTGGGAACGTGACTGAGCCTTGGTTCTGGAACCCTGTGGACTGGGAACATGACTGAGGTTTTATTCTGGAACCCTGTAGCCTGGGAACATAACTGAGGATTGATTCTCGAACCCTGTGGCCTGGGAACATGACATCGGTGGATTCTGGAAACCTGTGGCCTGGGAACATGAGAATGGTTTGATTCTGGAACCTTGTGGCCTGGGAACATGTCTGAGGTTTGATGGTGGAAACCTGTGGCTTGCCAACATGACTAAGGTTTGATTCTGGAAGACTGTGGCCAGGAACCATGATATCGCGTTGATTCTGGAAACTTGTGTCCTGGGAACAAGACTGAGGTTTGATTCTGGAATCCTGTGGCCTGGGATTATGACTGAGGTTTGTTTCTGGAAGCCTGTTCCCTGGGAACATGACTGACGTTTGATTCTGGACACCTGTGTCCTGGGAACATGACTGAGGTTTGATTGTTGAAACCTGTGACCCCCGAACATGACTCAGGTTTGATTCTTTAACCATGTGTCCTGGGAACATGACTGAGGTTTGATACTGGAAACCTTTGGCCTGGGAACATGGCATCGGTGGATTCTGGAACCCTGTGGCCTGGGAACATGAGAACGGTTTGATTCTGAAACACTGTGGCGTGAGACATGTCTGAGGTTTGATGGTGGAAACCTGTAGCCTGGCAACATGACTGAGGTTTGATTCTGGAAGACTGTGGCCAGGAAACATGATATCGGGTTGATTCTGGAACCTTGTTTCCTGGGAACAAGACTGAGGCTTGATTTTGGAAACCTGTGGCCTGGGAACATGACTGAGGTTTGTTTCTGGAAGCCTGTTCCCTGGGAACATGACTGAGGTTTGATTCTGGACACCTGTGTCCTGGGAACATGACTGAGGTTTGATTATTGAAACCTGTGGCCTGCGAACATGACTCAGGTTTGATTCTGGAACCCTGTGTCCTGGGAATATGACTGAGGTTTGATTCTGGAAACGTTTGGCCTGCGGAAATGACTGAGGTTTCATTCTGGAAACATGTGGCCTGGGATCATGACTGAGGTTTGATGGTGGAACACTCTGGCCTGGCAAAATGACTGAGGCTTGATTCTGGAACCCTGTGGCCCGGGAACTTGACTGAGGTTTGATGGCAGAAACCTGTGGACTGGCAACATGACTGAGGTTTGATTGTGGAACCCTGTGCACGGGGACCATGACTGAGGCCTGACACTGGAAGCCCGTGGCGTAGGAACATGTCATTGGTTTGATTCTGGAGCCCTGTTTACTGGGAACATGACTGAGGTTTGATGGTGGAAACCTGTGGCCTGGCAACATGATTGAAGTTTGATAGTGGAACCCTGAGGCTTGGGAACATGAGTGAGGCTTGATGGTGGAAGCCTGTGGCCTGGCAACATGCATGAGGTTTGATGGTGGAACCCTGTGGCTTGGCAAGATGACTTAGGTTTGATTGTGGAACACTCTGCCCTGGGAACATGACTGAGGCTTGATGGTGAAACCGTGGTCTGGCAACAGGACTGAGGTTTGATTGTGGAACCCTCTGGCCTGGGAATATAACTGAAGTTTAATTGTGGAACCCTGTGTCCTGGGAACATGACTGGGATTTGATTTCTGAAACCTGTGTCCAGGGAACATGACTGAGGTTTTATTCTGGAACCCTGTGTCCTGGGAACACGACTGAGGTTTGATTCTGGAACCATGTGGCCTGGGAATATGACTGAGGTTTGATGGTGGTACCCTATGGCCTGGCAAAATGACTGAGGTTTGATTCTGGAATCCATTGGCCTGGGAACATGACTGATGTTAGAGTGTGGAATCCTGTGGCCTGGGAACATGACATCGGTTTGAATTCTGGTACCCTGTTGGCTGGGAACATGAAATCGGTCTGATTCTGGAAACCTGTGGCCTGGGAATATGACTGAGGTTTGAAGGTGGAAACCTGTGGCCTGGCAACATGACTGAGGTTTGATTCTGGATCCCTGTGGCCTGGGAACATGACTGAGGCGTGATTCTGGAAAACTGTGGCCTGGAAACATGACATCTGTTTAGATTGTGGAATACTGTGCCCCGGGAACCTGACTGAGCCTTGGTTCTGGAACCCTGTGGACTGGGAACATGACTGAGCTTTTATTCTACAACCCTGTAGCCTGGGAACATAAATGAGGATTGATTCTCCAACCCTGTGGCCTGGGAACATGACATCGGTGGATTCTAGAACCCTGTGGCCTGGGAACATGTCTGAGGTTTGATGGTGGAAACCTGTGGCTTGGCAACATGACTAAGGTTTGATTCTGGAAGACTGTGGCCAGGAAGCATGATATCTGGTTGATTCTGGAAACTTGTGTCCTGGGAACATGACTGAGGTTTGTTTCTGGAAGCCTGTGCCCTGGGAACATGACTGAGGTTTGATTCTGGACACCTGTGTCCTGGGAACATGACTGAGGTTTGATGGTTGAAACCTGTGGCCCGCGAACATGACTCAGGTTTGATTCTGGAACCATGTGTCCTGGGAACATGACTGAGGTTTGAATTTGGAAACCTTAGGCCTGGGAAAATGACTGAGGTTTCATTGTGCAAACATGTGGCCTGGGATCATGACTGAGGTTTGATGGTGGAACACTCTGGCCTGGGAACATGATTGAGGCTTGATGGTGGAACCGTGGCCAGGGAACAGGACTGAGGTTTGATTGTGGAACCCTCTGGCCTGGGAATATGACATGGGTGGATTCTGGAACCCTGAGGCCTGGGAACATGACATCTGTTTAGATTGTGGAATACTGTGCCCTGGGAACGTGACTGAGCCTTGGTTCTGGAACCCTGTGGACTGGGAACATGACTGAGGTTTTATTCTGGAACCCTGTAGCCTGGGAACATAACTGAGGATTGATTCTCGAACCCTGTGGCCTGGGAACATGACATCGGTGGATTCTGGAAACCTGTGGCCTGGGAACATGAGAATGGTTTGATTCTGGAACCTTGTGGCCTGGGAACATGTCTGAGGTTTGATGGTGGAAACCTGTGGCTTGCCAACATGACTAAGGTTTGATTCTGGAAGACTGTGGCCAGGAACCATGATATCGCGTTGATTCTGGAAACTTGTGTCCTGGGAACAAGACTGAGGTTTGATTCTGGAATCCTGTGGCCTGGGATTATGACTGAGGTTTGTTTCTGGAAGCCTGTTCCCTGGGAACATGACTGACGTTTGATTCTGGACACCTGTGTCCTGGGAACATGACTGAGGTTTGATTGTTGAAACCTGTGACCCCCGAACATGACTCAGGTTTGATTCTTTAACCATGTGTCCTGGGAACATGACTGAGGTTTGATACTGGAAACCTTTGGCCTGGGAACATGGCATCGGTGGATTCTGGAACCCTGTGGCCTGGGAACATGAGAACGGTTTGATTCTGAAACACTGTGGCGTGAGACATGTCTGAGGTTTGATGGTGGAAACCTGTAGCCTGGCAACATGACTGAGGTTTGATTCTGGAAGACTGTGGCCAGGAAACATGATATCGGGTTGATTCTGGAACCTTGTTTCCTGGGAACAAGACTGAGGCTTGATTTTGGAAACCTGTGGCCTGGGAACATGACTGAGGTTTGTTTCTGGAAGCCTGTTCCCTGGGAACATGACTGAGGTTTGATTCTGGACACCTGTGTCCTGGGAACATGACTGAGGTTTGATTATTGAAACCTGTGGCCTGCGAACATGACTCAGGTTTGATTCTGGAACCCTGTGTCCTGGGAATATGACTGAGGTTTGATTCTGGAAACGTTTGGCCTGCGGAAATGACTGAGGTTTCATTCTGGAAACATGTGGCCTGGGATCATGACTGAGGTTTGATGGTGGAACACTCTGGCCTGGCAAAATGACTGAGGCTTGATTCTGGAACCCTGTGGCCCGGGAACTTGACTGAGGTTTGATGGCAGAAACCTGTGGACTGGCAACATGACTGAGGTTTGATTGTGGAACCCTGTGCACGGGGAACATGACTGAGGCCTGATACTGGAACCCCGTGGCGTGGGAACATGACATTGGTTTGATTCTGGAGCCCTGTTTTCTGGGAACATGACTGAGGTTTGATGGTTGTACCCTGTGACCTGGCAACATGATTGAGGTTTGATAGTGGAACCCTCAGGCTTGAAAACCTGAGTGAGGCTTGATGGTGGAACCCTGTGGCCTGGCAACATGCATGAGGTTTGATGGTGGAACTCTCTGGCCTGGGAATATGACTGAGGTTTAATTGTGGATCCCTGTGGCCTGGGAACATGACTGGGATTTTATTTCTGAAACCTGTGTCCAGGGAACATGACTGAGGTTTTATTCTGGAACCCTGTGTCCTGGGAACACGACTGAGGTTTCATTCTGGAACCATGTGGCCTGGGAATATGACTGAGGTTTGATTACCGAAACTATTGGCATGGGAACATGACTGATGTTAGAGTGTGGAATCCTGCGGCCTGTGAACATGATATCAGTTTGGATTCTGGTACCCTGTTGCCTGGGAATATGAAATCGGTTTGATTCTGGAAAGCTGTGTCCTGGGAATATGACTGAGGTTTGATTCTGGATCCCTGTAGCCTGGGAATAAAAGTGAGGCATGATTCTGGAAAACTGTGGCCTGGGAACATGACATCTGTTTAGATTGTGGAATACTGTGCCCCGGGAACCTGACTGAGCCTTGGGTCTGGAACCCTGTGTCCTGGGAACATGACATCGGTGGATTCTGGAACCCTGTGGCCTGGAAATATGACTGAGGTTTGATGGTGGTACCCTATGGCCTGGCAACATGACGGAGGTTTGATTCTGGAACCCTGTGGCCTGGGAACATGTCTGAGGTTTGATGGTGGAAACCTGTTGCCTGGCAACATGACTGAGGTTTGATTCTGGAAGAGTGTGGCCTGGGAACATGACATCTGTTTAGATTGTGGAATACTGTGCCCCGGGAACCTGACTGAGCCTTGGTTCTGAATCCCTGTGGACTGGGAATATGACTGATGTTTTATTCTGTAACCCTGTAGCCTGGGAACATAACTGAGGATTGATTCTGGAACCCTGTGGCCTGGGAACATAATATTGGTGGATTCTGGAACCCGGGGGACTGGGAACGTGACATCTGTTTAGATTGTGGAATACTGTGCCCCGGGAACCTGACTGAGCCTTGGTTCTGGAACCCTGTGGACTGGGAACATGACTGAGGTTTTATTCTGGAACCCTGTAGCCTGGGAACATGAGAACGGTTTGATTCTGAAACACTGTGGCGTGAGACATGTCTGAGGTTTGATGGTGGAAACCTGTAGCCTGGCAACATGACTGAGGTTTGATTCTGGAAGACTGTGGCCAGGAAACATGATATCGGGTTGATTCTGGAACCTTGTTTCCTGGGAACAAGACTGAGGCTTGATTTTGGAAACCTGTGGCCTGGGAACATGACTGAGGTTTGTTTCTGGAAGCCTGTTCCCTGGGAACATGACTGAGGTTTGATTCTGGACACCTGTGTCCTGGGAACATGACTGAGGTTTGATTATTGAAACCTGTGGCCTGCGAACATGACTCAGGTTTGATTCTGGAACCCTGTGTCCTGGGAATATGACTGAGGTTTGATTCTGGAAACGTTTGGCCTGCGGAAATGACTGAGGTTTCATTCTGGAAACATGTGGCCTGGGATCATGACTGAGGTTTGATGGTGGAACACTCTGGCCTGGCAAAATGACTGAGGCTTGATTCTGGAACCCTGTGGCCCGGGAACTTGACTGAGGTTTGATGGCAGAAACCTGTGGACTGGCAACATGACTGAGGTTTGATTGTGGAACCCTGTGCACGGGGACCATGACTGAGGCCTGACACTGGAAGCCCGTGGCGTAGGAACATGTCATTGGTTTGATTCTGGAGCCCTGTTTACTGGGAACATGACTGAGGTTTGATGGTGGAAACCTGTGGCCTGGCAACATGATTGAAGTTTGATAGTGGAACCCTGAGGCTTGGGAACATGAGTGAGGCTTGATGGTGGAAGCCTGTGGCCTGGCAACATGCATGAGGTTTGATGGTGGAACCCTGTGGCTTGGCAAGATGACTTAGGTTTGATTGTGGAACACTCTGCCCTGGGAACATGACTGAGGCTTGATGGTGAAACCGTGGTCTGGCAACAGGACTGAGGTTTGATTGTGGAACCCTCTGGCCTGGGAATATAACTGAAGTTTAATTGTGGAACCCTGTGTCCTGGGAACATGACTGGGATTTGATTTCTGAAACCTGTGTCCAGGGAACATGACTGAGGTTTTATTCTGGAACACTGTGTCCTGGGAACACGACTGAGGTTTGATTCTGGAACCAGGTGGCCTGGGAATATGACTGAGATTTGATTCTGGAAACCATTGGCCTGGGAACATGACTGATGTTAGAGTGTGGAATCCTGTGGCCTGGGAACATGACATTGGTTTGGAATCTGGTACCCTGTTGCCTGGGAACATGAAATCGGTTTGATTCGGCAAACCTGTGGCCTGGCAATATGACTGAGGTTTCATGGTGGTACCCTATGGCCTGGCAAAATGACTGAGGTTTGATTCTGGAATCCATTGGCCTGGGAACATGACTGATGTTAGAGTGTGGAATCCTGTGGCCTGGGAACATGACATCGCTTTGAATTCTGGTACCCTGTTGGCTGGGAACATGAAATCGGTCTGATTCTGGAAACCTGTGGCCTGGGAATATGACTGAGGTTTGAAGGTGGAAACCTGTGGCCTGTCAACATGACTGAGGTTTGATTCTGGATCCCTGTTGCCTGGGAACATGACTGAGGCGTGATTCTGGAAAACTGTGGCCTGGAAACATGACATCTGTTTAGATTGTGGAATACTGTGCCCCGGGAAACTGACTGAGCCTTGGTTCTGGAACCCTGTGGACTGGGAACATGACTGAGCTTTTATTCTAGAACCCTGTAGCCTGGGAACATAACTGAGGATTGATTCTCGAACCCTGTGGCCTGGCAACATGACATCGGTGGATTCTAGAACCCTGTGGCCTGGGAACATTTCTGAGGTTTGATGGTGGAAACCTGTGGCTTGGCAACATGACTAAGGTTTGATTCTGGAAGACTGTGGCCAGGAAGCATGATATCTGGTTGATTCTGGAAACTTGTGTCCTGGGAACATGACTGAGGTTTGTTTCTGGAAGCCTGTGCCCTGGGAACATGACTGAGGTTTGATTCTGGACACCTGTGTCCTGGGAACATGACTGAGGTTTGATGGTTGAAACCTGTGGCCCGCGAACATGACTCAGGTTTGATTCTGGAACCATGTGTCCTGGGAACATGACTGAGGTTTGAATTTGGAAACCTTTGGCCTGGGAAAATGACTGAGGTTTCATTGTGCAAACATGTGGCCTGGGATCATGACTGAGGTTTGATGGTGGAACACTCTGGCCTGGCAAAATGACTGAGGCTTGATTCTGGAACCCTGTGGCCCGGGAACATGAGAACGGTTTGATTCTGGAACCCTGTGGCCTTTAACATGACATCGGTGGATTCTGGAACCCTGTGGCCTGGGAACATGAGAACGGTTTGAGTCTGGAACCCTGTGTCCTGGGAACATGAGTGAGGATTGATGGTGGAACCCTGTGGCCTGGCAACATGACTGAGGTTTGATACTGGAAGACTGTGGACAGGAAACATGATATCGGGTTGATTCTGGAAACTTCTGTCCTGGGAACAAGACTGAGGTTTGATTCTGGAACCCTGTGTCTTGGAAATATGACAAAGGTTTGTTGCTGGAAGCCTGTTCCCTGGGTACATGACTGAGGTTTGATTCTGGATACCTGTGTCCTGGGAACATGAGTGATGTTTGATTGTTGAAACCTGTGGCCTGCGAACATGACTCAGGTTTTTTTCTGGAACCATGTGTCCTGGGAATATGACTGAGGTTTGATTCTGGAAACCTTTGGCCTGAGAAAATGACTGAGGTTTCATTGTGGAAACATGTGGCCTGGGATCATGACTGAGGTTTGATGGTGGAACACTCTGGCCTGGCAAAATGACTGAGGCTTGATTCTGGAACCCTGTGGCCCGGGAACGTGACTGAGGTTTGATGGCAGAAACCTGTGGACTGGCAACATGACTGAGGTTTGATTGTGGAACCCTTTGCATGGGGAACATGACTGAGGCCTGATCCTGGAACCCCGTGGCGTGGGAACATGACATTGGTTTGATTCTGGAGCCCTGTTTACTGGGAACATGACTGAGGTTTGATGGTTGTACCCTATGGCCTGGCAACATGATTGAGGATTGATAGTGGAACGCTCATGCTTGCGAACATGAGTGAGGCTTGATGTTGAAACCCTGTGGCCTGGCAACATGCCTGAGGTTTGATGGCGGAACCCTGTGGCTTGGCAAGATGACTTAGGTTTGATTGTGGAACACTCTGGCCTGGGAACATGATTGAGGCTTGATGGTGGAACCGTGGCCAGGGAACAGGACTGAGGTTTGATTGTGGAACCCTCTGGCCTGGGAATATGACTGAGGTTTAATTGTGGAACCCTGTGGCCTGGGAACATGACTGGGATTTTATTTCTGAAACCTGTGTCCAGGGAATATGACTGAGGTTTTATTCTCGAATCCTGGGTCCTGGGTACGCGACTGAGGTTAGACTCTGTAACCATGTGGCCTAGGAATATGACTGAGGTTTGATTCTGGAATCCATTGGCCTGGGAACATGACTGATGTTAGAGTGTGGAATCCTGTGGCCTGGGATCATGGCATCGGTTTGGATTCTGGTACCCTGTTGCCTGGGAACATGAAATCGGTTTGATTCTGGAAACCTGTGGCCTGCGAATATGACTGAGGTTTGATGGTGGTACCCTATGGCCTGGCAACATGACTGAGGTTTGATTCTGGATCCCTGTGGCCTGGGAACATGACTGAGGCGTGATTCTGGAAAACTGTGGCCTGGGAACATGACATCTGTTTATATTGTGGAATACTGTGCCCTGGGAACCTGACAGAGCCTTGGTTCTGAAACCCTGTGGACGGGGAACATGACTGATGTTTTATTCTGGAACCCTGTAACCTGGGAACATAACTGAGGATTGATTCTGGAACCCTGTCGCCTGGGAACATGATATGGGTGGATTCTGGAACCCTGGGAACTGGGAACGTGACATCTGTTTAGATTGTGGAATACTGTGCCCCGGGAACCTGACTGAGCCTTGGTTCTGGAACCCTGTGGACTGGGAACATGACTGAGGTTTTATTCTGGAACCCTGTAGCCTGGGAACATAACTGAGGATTGATTCTCGAACCCTGTGGCCTGGGAACATGACATCGGTGGATTCTGGAAACCTGTGGCCTGGGAACATGAGAATGGTTTGATTCTGGAACCTTGTGGCCTGGGAACATGTCTGAGGTTTGATGGTGGAAACCTGTGGCTTGCCAACATGACTAAGGTTTGATTCTGGAAGACTGTGGCCAGGAACCATGATATCGCGTTGATTCTGGAAACTTGTGTCCTGGGAACAAGACTGAGGTTTGATTCTGGAATCCTGTGGCCTGGGATTATGACTGAGGTTTGTTTCTGGAAGCCTGTTCCCTGGGAACATGACTGACGTTTGATTCTGGACACCTGTATCCTGGGAACATGACTGAGGTTTGATTGTTGAAACCTGTGACCCCCGAACATGACTCAGGTTTGATTCTTTAACCATGTGTCCTGGGAACATGACTGAGGTTTGATACTGGAAACCTTTGGCCTGGGAACATGGCATCGGTGGATTCTGGAACCCTGTGGCCTGGGAACATGAGAACGGTTTGATTCTGAAACACTGTGGCGTGAGACATGTCTGAGGTTTGATGGTGGAAACCTGTAGCCTGGCAACATGACTGAGGTTTGATTCTGGAAGACTGTGGCCAGGAAACATGATATCGGGTTGATTCTGGAACCTTGTTTCCTGGGAACAAGACTGAGGCTTGATTTTGGAAACCTGTGGCCTGGGAACATGACTGAGGTTTGTTTCTGGAAGCCTGTTCCCTGGGAACATGACTGAGGTTTGATTCTGGACACCTGTGTCCTGGGAACATGACTGAGGTTTGATTATTGAAACCTGTGGCCTGCGAACATGACTCAGGTTTGATTCTGGAACCCTGTGTCCTGGGAATATGACTGAGGTTTGATTCTGGAAACGTTTGGCCTGCGGAAATGACTGAGGTTTCATTCTGGAAACATGTGGCCTGGGATCATGACTGAGGTTTGATGGTGGAACACTCTGGCCTGGCAAAATGACTGAGGCTTGATTCTGGAACCCTGTGGCCCGGGAACTTGACTGAGGTTTGATGGCAGAAACCTGTGGACTGGCAACATGACTGAGGTTTGATTGTGGAACCCTGTGCACGGGGACCATGACTGAGGCCTGACACTGGAACCCCGTGGCGTAGGAACATGTCATTGGTTTGATTCTGGAGCCCTGTTTACTGGGAACATGACTGAGGTTTGATGGTGGAAACCTGTGGCCTGGCAACATGATTGAAGTTTGATAGTGGAACCCTGAGGCTTGGGAACATGAGTGAGGCTTGATGGTGGAAGCCTGTGGCCTGGCAACATGCATGAGGTTTGATGGTGGAACCCTGTGGCTTAGCAAGATGACTTAGGTTTGATTGTGGAACACTCTGCCCTGGGAACATGACTGAGGCTTGATGGTGAAACCGTGGTCTGGCAACAGGACTGAGGTTTGATTGTGGAACCCTCTGGCCTGGGAATATAACTGAAGTTTAATTGTGGAACCCTGTGTCCTAGGAACATGACTGGGATTTCATTTCTGAAACCTGTGTCCAGGGAACATGACTGAGGTTTTATTCTGGGACCCTGTGTCCTGGGAACACGACTGAGGTTTGATTCTGGAACCATGTGGCCTGGGAATATGACTGAGGTTTGATGGTGGTACCCTATGGCCTGGCAAAATGACTGAGGTTTGATTCTGGAATCCATTGGCCTGGGAACATGACTGATGTTAGAGTGTGGAATCCTGTGGCCTGGGAACATGACATCGGTTTGAATTCTGGTACCCTGTTGGCTGGGAACATGAAATCGGTCTGATTCTGGAAACCTGTGGCCTGGGAATATGACTGAGGTTTGAAGGTGGAAACCTGTGGCCTGGCAACATGACTGAGGTTTGATTCTGGATCCCTGTGGCCTGGGAACATGACTGAGGCGTGATTCTGGAAAACTGTGGCCTGGAAACATGACATCTGTTTAGATTGTGGAATACTGTGCCCCGGGAACCTGACTGAGCCTTGGTTCTGGAACCCTGTGGACTGGGAACATGACTGAACTTTTATTCTACAACCCTGTAGCCTGGGAACATAAATGAGGATTGATTCTCCAACCCTGTGGCCTGGGAACATGACATCGGTGGATTCTAGAACCCTGTGGCCTGGGAACATGTCTGAGGTTTGATGGTGGAAACCTGTGGCTTGGCAACATGACTAAGGTTTGATTCTGGAAGACTGTGGCCAGGAAGCATGATATCTGGTTGATTCTGGAAACTTGTGTCCTGGGAACATGACTGAGGTTTGTTTCTGGAAGCCTGTGCCCTGGGAACATGACTGAGGTTTGATTCTGGACACCTGTGTCCTGGGAACATGACTGAGGTTTGATGGTTGAAACCTGTGGCCCGCGAACATGACTCAGGTTTGATTCTGGAACCATGTGTCCTGGGAACATGACTGAGGTTTGAATTTGGAAACCTTTGGCCTGGGAAAATGACTGAGGTTTCATTGTGCAAACATGTGGCCTGGGATCATGACTGAGGTTTGATGGTGGAACACTCTGGCCTGGCAAAATGACTGAGGCTTGATTCTGGAACCCTGTGGCCCGGGAACATGAGAACGGTTTGATTCTGGAACCCTGTGGCCTTTAACATGACATCGGTGGATTCTGGAACCCTGTGGCCTGGGAACATGAAAACGGTTTGAGTCTGGAACCCTGTGGCCTGGGAACATGAGTGAGGATTGATGGTGGTACCCTGTGGCCTGGCAACATGACTGAGGTTTGATACTGGAAGACTGTGGACAGGAAACATGATATCGGGTTGATTCTGGAAACTTCTGTCCTGGGAACAAGACTGAGGTTTGATTCTGGAACCCTGTGTCTTGGAAATATGACAAAGGTTTGTTGCTGGAAGCCTGTTCCCTGGGTACATGACTGAGGTTTGATTCTGGATACCTGTGTCCTGGGAACATGAGTGATGTTTGATTGTTGAAACCTGTGGCCTGCGAACATGACTCAGGTTTTTTTCTGGAACCATGTGTCCTGGGAATATGACTGAGGTTTGATTCTGGAAACCTTTGGCCTGAGAAAATGACTGAGGTTTCATTGTGGAAACATGTGGCCTGGGATCATGACTGAGGTTTGATGGTGGAACACTCTGGCCTGGCAAAATGACTGAGGCTTGATTCTGGAACCCTGTGGCCCGGGAACGTGACTGAGGTTTGATGGCAGAAACCTGTGGACTGGCAACATGACTGAGGTTTGATTGTGGAACCCTTTGCATGGGGAACATGACTGAGGCCTGATCCTGGAACCCCGTGGCGTGGGAACATGACATTGGTTTGATTCTGGAGCCCTGTTTACTGGGAACATGACTGAGGTTTGATGGTTGTACCCTATGGCCTGGCAACATGATTGAGGATTGATAGTGGAACGCTCATGCTTGCGAACATGAGTGAGGCTTGATGTTGAAACCCTGTGGCCTGGCAACATGCCTGAGGTTTGATGGCGGAACCCTGTGGCTTGGCAAGATGACTTAGGTTTGATTGTGGAACACTCTGGCCTGGGAACATGATTGAGGCTTGATGGTGGAACCGTGGCCAGGGAACAGGACTGAGGTTTGATTGTGGAACCCTCTGGCCTGGGAATATGACTGAGGTTTAATTGTGGAACCCTGTGGCCTGGGAACATGACTGGGATTTTATTTCTGAAACCTGTGTCCAGGGAATATGACTGAGGTTTTATTCTCGAATCCTGTGTCCTGGGTACGCGACTGAGGTTAGACTCTGTAACCATGTGGCCTAGGAATATGACTGAGGTTTGATTCTGGAATCCATTGGCCTGGGAACATGACTGATGTTAGAGTGTGGAATCCTGTGGCCTGGGATCATGGCATCGGTTTGGATTCTGGTACCCTGTTGCCTGGGAACATGAAATCGGTTTGATTCTGGAAACCTGTGGCCTGCGAATATGACTGAGGTTTGATGGTGGTACCCTATGGCCTGGCAACATGACTGAGGTTTGATTCTGGATCCCTGTGGCCTGGGAACATGACTGAGGCGTGATTCTGGAAAACTGTGGCCTGGGAACATGACATCTGTTTATATTGTGGAATACTGTGCCCTGGGAACCTGACAGAGCCTTGGTTCTGAAACCCTGTGGACGGGGAACATGACTGATGTTTTATTCTGGAACCCTGTAACCTGGGAACATAACTGAGGATTGATTCTGGAACCCTGTCGCCTGGGAACATGATATGGGTGGATTCTGGAACCCTGGGAACTGGGAACGTGACATCTGTTTAGATTGTGGAATACTGTGCCCCGGGAACCTGACTGAGCCTTGGTTCTGGAACCCTGTGGACTGGGAACATGACTGAGGTTTTATTCTGGAACCCTGTAGCCTGGGAACATAACTGAGGATTGATTCTCGAACCCTGTGGCCTGGGAACATGACATCGGTGGATTCTGGAAACCTGTGGCCTGGGAACATGAGAATGGTTTGATTCTGGAACCTTGTGGCCTGGGAACATGTCTGAGGTTTGATGGTGGAAACCTGTGGCTTGCCAACATGACTAAGGTTTGATTCTGGAAGACTGTGGCCAGGAACCATGATATCGCGTTGATTCTGGAAACTTGTGTCCTGGGAACAAGACTGAGGTTTGATTCTGGAATCCTGTGGCCTGGGATTATGACTGAGGTTTGTTTCTGGAAGCCTGTTCCCTGGGAACATGACTGACGTTTGATTCTGGACACCTGTGTCCTGGGAACATGACTGAGGTTTGATTGTTGAAACCTGTGACCCCCGAACATGACTCAGGTTTGATTCTTTAACCATGTGTCCTGGGAACATGACTGAGGTTTGATACTGGAAACCTTTGGCCTGGGAACATGGCATCGGTGGATTCTGGAACCCTGTGGCCTGGGAACATGAGAACGGTTTGATTCTGAAACACTGTGGCGTGAGACATGTCTGAGGTTTGATGGTGGAAACCTGTAGCCTGGCAACATGACTGAGGTTTGATTCTGGAAGACTGTGGCCAGGAAACATGATATCGGGTTGATTCTGGAACCTTGTTTCCTGGGAACAAGACTGAGGCTTGATTTTGGAAACCTGTGGCCTGGGAACATGACTGAGGTTTGTTTCTGGAAGCCTGTTCCCTGGGAACATGACTGAGGTTTGATTCTGGACACCTGTGTCCTGGGAACATGACTGAGGTTTGATTATTGAAACCTGTGGCCTGCGAACATGACTCAGGTTTGATTCTGGAACCCTGTGTCCTGGGAATATGACTGAGGTTTGATTCTGGAAACGTTTGGCCTGCGGAAATGACTGAGGTTTCATTCTGGAAACATGTGGCCTGGGATCATGACTGAGGTTTGATGGTGGAACACTCTGGCCTGGCAAAATGACTGAGGCTTGATTCTGGAACCCTGTGGCCCGGGAACTTGACTGAGGTTTGATGGCAGAAACCTGTGGACTGGCAACATGACTGAGGTTTGATTGTGGAACCCTGTGCACGGGGACCATGACTGAGGCCTGACACTGGAAGCCCGTGGCGTAGGAACATGTCATTGGTTTGATTCTGGAGCCCTGTTTACTGGGAACATGACTGAGGTTTGATGGTGGAAACCTGTGGCCTGGCAACATGATTGAAGTTTGATAGTGGAACCCTGAGGCTTGGGAACATGAGTGAGGCTTGATGGTGGAAGCCTGTGGCCTGGCAACATGCATGAGGTTTGATGGTGGAACCCTGTGGCTTGGCAAGATGACTTAGGTTTGATTGTGGAACACTCTGCCCTGGGAACATGACTGAGGCTTGATGGTGAAACCGTGGTCTGGCAACAGGACTGAGGTTTGATTGTGGAACCCTCTGGCCTGGGAATATAACTGAAGTTTAATTGTGGAACCCTGTGTCCTGGGAACATGACTGGGATTTGATTTCTGAAACCTGTGTCCAGGGAACATGACTGAGGTTTTATTCTGGAACACTGTGTCCTGGGAACACGACTGAGGTTTGATTCTGGAACCAGGTGGCCTGGGAATATGACTGAGATTTGATTCTGGAAACCATTGGCCTGGGAACATGACTGATGTTAGAGTGTGGAATCCTGTGGCCTGGGAACATGACATTGGTTTGGAATCTGGTACCCTGTTGCCTGGGAACATGAAATCGGTTTGATTCGGCAAACCTGTGGCCTGGCAATATGACTGAGGTTTCATGGTGGTACCCTATGGCCTGGCAAAATGACTGAGGTTTGATTCTGGAATCCATTGGCCTGGGAACATGACTGATGTTAGAGTGTGGAATCCTGTGGCCTGGGAACATGACATCGCTTTGAATTCTGGTACCCTGTTGGCTGGGAACATGAAATCGGTCTGATTCTGGAAACCTGTGGCCTGGGAATATGACTGAGGTTTGAAGGTGGAAACCTGTGGCCTGTCAACATGACTGAGGTTTGATTCTGGATCCCTGTTGCCTGGGAACATGACTGAGGCGTGATTCTGGAAAACTGTGGCCTGGAAACATGACATCTGTTTAGATTGTGGAATACTGTGCCCCGGGAAACTGACTGAGCCTTGGTTCTGGAACCCTGTGGACTGGGAACATGACTGAGCTTTTATTCTAGAACCCTGTAGCCTGGGAACATAACTGAGGATTGATTCTCGAACCCTGTGGCCTGGCAACATGACATCGGTGGATTCTAGAACCCTGTGGCCTGGGAACATTTCTGAGGTTTGATGGTGGAAACCTGTGGCTTGGCAACATGACTAAGGTTTGATTCTGGAAGACTGTGGCCAGGAAGCATGATATCTGGTTGATTCTGGAAACTTGTGTCCTGGGAACATGACTGAGGTTTGTTTCTGGAAGCCTGTGCCCTGGGAACATGACTGAGGTTTGATTCTGGACACCTGTGTCCTGGGAACATGACTGAGGTTTGATGGTTGAAACCTGTGGCCCGCGAACATGACTCAGGTTTGATTCTGGAACCATGTGTCCTGGGAACATGACTGAGGTTTGAATTTGGAAACCTTTGGCCTGGGAAAATGACTGAGGTTTCATTGTGCAAACATGTGGCCTGGGATCATGACTGAGGTTTGATGGTGGAACACTCTGGCCTGGCAAAATGACTGAGGCTTGATTCTGGAACCCTGTGGCCCGGGAACATGAGAACGGTTTGATTCTGGAACCCTGTGGCCTTTAACATGACATCGGTGGATTCTGGAACCCTGTGGCCTGGGAACATGAGAACGGTTTGAGTCTGGAACCCTGTGTCCTGGGAACATGAGTGAGGATTGATGGTGGAACCCTGTGGCCTGGCAACATGACTGAGGTTTGATACTGGAAGACTGTGGACAGGAAACATGATATCGGGTTGATTCTGGAAACTTCTGTCCTGGGAACAAGACTGAGGTTTGATTCTGGAACCCTGTGTCTTGGAAATATGACAAAGGTTTGTTGCTGGAAGCCTGTTCCCTGGGTACATGACTGAGGTTTGATTCTGGATACCTGTGTCCTGGGAACATGAGTGATGTTTGATTGTTGAAACCTGTGGCCTGCGAACATGACTCAGGTTTTTTTCTGGAACCATGTGTCCTGGGAATATGACTGAGGTTTGATTCTGGAAACCTTTGGCCTGAGAAAATGACTGAGGTTTCATTGTGGAAACATGTGGCCTGGGATCATGACTGAGGTTTGATGGTGGAACACTCTGGCCTGGCAAAATGACTGAGGCTTGATTCTGGAACCCTGTGGCCCGGGAACGTGACTGAGGTTTGATGGCAGAAACCTGTGGACTGGCAACATGACTGAGGTTTGATTGTGGAACCCTTTGCATGGGGAACATGACTGAGGCCTGATCCTGGAACCCCGTGGCGTGGGAACATGACATTGGTTTGATTCTGGAGCCCTGTTTACTGGGAACATGACTGAGGTTTGATGGTTGTACCCTATGGCCTGGCAACATGATTGAGGATTGATAGTGGAACGCTCATGCTTGCGAACATGAGTGAGGCTTGATGTTGAAACCCTGTGGCCTGGCAACATGCCTGAGGTTTGATGGCGGAACCCTGTGGCTTGGCAAGATGACTTAGGTTTGATTGTGGAACACTCTGGCCTGGGAACATGATTGAGGCTTGATGGTGGAACCGTGGCCAGGGAACAGGACTGAGGTTTGATTGTGGAACCCTCTGGCCTGGGAATATGACTGAGGTTTAATTGTGGAACCCTGTGGCCTGGGAACATGACTGGGATTTTATTTCTGAAACCTGTGTCCAGGGAATATGACTGAGGTTTTATTCTCGAATCCTGTGTCCTGGGTACGCGACTGAGGTTAGACTCTGTAACCATGTGGCCTAGGAATATGACTGAGGTTTGATTCTGGAATCCATTGGCCTGGGAACATGACTGATGTTAGAGTGTGGAATCCTGTGGCCTGGGATCATGGCATCGGTTTGGATTCTGGTACCCTGTTGCCTGGGAACATGAAATCGGTTTGATTCTGGAAACCTGTGGCCTGCGAATATGACTGAGGTTTGATGGTGGTACCCTATGGCCTGGCAACATGACTGAGGTTTGATTCTGGATCCCTGTGGCCTGGGAACATGACTGAGGCGTGATTCTGGAAAACTGTGGCCTGGGAACATGACATCTGTTTATATTGTGGAATACTGTGCCCTGGGAACCTGACAGAGCCTTGGTTCTGAAACCCTGTGGACGGGGAACATGACTGATGTTTTATTCTGGAACCCTGTAACCTGGGAACATAACTGAGGATTGATTCTGGAACCCTGTCGCCTGGGAACATGATATGGGTGGATTCTGGAACCCTGGGAACTGGGAACGTGACATCTGTTTAGATTGTGGAATACTGTGCCCCGGGAACCTGACTGAGCCTTGGTTCTGGAACCCTGTGGACTGGGAACATGACTGAGGTTTTATTCTGGAACCCTGTAGCCTGGGAACATAACTGAGGATTGATTCTCGAACCCTGTGGCCTGGGAACATGACATCGGTGGATTCTGGAAACCTGTGGCCTGGGAACATGAGAATGGTTTGATTCTGGAACCTTGTGGCCTGGGAACATGTCTGAGGTTTGATGGTGGAAACCTGTGGCTTGCCAACATGACTAAGGTTTGATTCTGGAAGACTGTGGCCAGGAACCATGATATCGCGTTGATTCTGGAAACTTGTGTCCTGGGAACAAGACTGAGGTTTGATTCTGGAATCCTGTGGCCTGGGATTATGACTGAGGTTTGTTTCTGGAAGCCTGTTCCCTGGGAACATGACTGACGTTTGATTCTGGACACCTGTGTCCTGGGAACATGACTGAGGTTTGATTGTTGAAACCTGTGACCCCCGAACATGACTCAGGTTTGATTCTTTAACCATGTGTCCTGGGAACATGACTGAGGTTTGATACTGGAAACCTTTGGCCTGGGAACATGGCATCGGTGGATTCTGGAACCCTGTGGCCTGGGAACATGAGAACGGTTTGATTCTGAAACACTGTGGCGTGAGACATGTCTGAGGTTTGATGGTGGAAACCTGTAGCCTGGCAACATGACTGAGGTTTGATTCTGGAAGACTGTGGCCAGGAAACATGATATCGGGTTGATTCTGGAACCTTGTTTCCTGGGAACAAGACTGAGGCTTGATTTTGGAAACCTGTGGCCTGGGAACATGACTGAGGTTTGTTTCTGGAAGCCTGTTCCCTGGGAACATGACTGAGGTTTGATTCTGGACACCTGTGTCCTGGGAACATGACTGAGGTTTGATTATTGAAACCTGTGGCCTGCGAACATGACTCAGGTTTGATTCTGGAACCCTGTGTCCTGGGAATATGACTGAGGTTTGATTCTGGAAACGTTTGGCCTGCGGAAATGACTGAGGTTTCATTCTGGAAACATGTGGCCTGGGATCATGACTGAGGTTTGATGGTGGAACACTCTGGCCTGGCAAAATGACTGAGGCTTGATTCTGGAACCCTGTGGCCCGGGAACTTGACTGAGGTTTGATGGCAGAAACCTGTGGACTGGCAACATGACTGAGGTTTGATTGTGGAACCCTGTGCACGGGGACCATGACTGAGGCCTGACACTGGAACCCCGTGGCGTAGGAACATGTCATTGGTTTGATTCTGGAGCCCTGTTTACTGGGAACATGACTGAGGTTTGATGGTGGAAACCTGTGGCCTGGCAACATGATTGAAGTTTGATAGTGGAACCCTGAGGCTTGGGAACATGAGTGAGGCTTGATGGTGGAAGCCTGTGGCCTGGCAACATGCATGAGGTTTGATGGTGGAACCCTGTGGCTTGGCAAGATGACTTAGGTTTGATTGTGGAACACTCTGCCCTGGGAACATGACTGAGGCTTGATGGTGAAACCGTGGTCTGGCAACAGGACTGAGGTTTGATTGTGGAACCCTCTGGCCTGGGAATATAACTGAACTTTAATTGTGGAACCCTGTGTCCTGGGAACATGACTGGGATTTGATTTCTGAAACCTGTGTCCAGGGAACATGACTGAGGTTTTATTCTGGAACCCTGTGTCCTGGGAACACGACTGAGGTTTGATTCTGGAACCATGTGGCCTGGGAATATGACTGAGGTTTGATGGTGGTACCCTATGGCCTGGCAAAATGACTGAGGTTTGATTCTGGAATCCATTGGCCTGGGAACATGACTGATGTTAGAGTGTGGAATCCTGTGGCCTGGGAACATGACATCGGTTTGAATTCTGGTACCCTGTTGGCTGGGAACATGAAATCGGTCTGATTCTGGAAACCTGTGGCCTGGGAATATGACTGAGGTTTGAAGGTGGAAACCTGTGGCCTGGCAACATGACTGAGGTTTGATTCTGGATCCCTGTGGCCTGGGAACATGACTGAGGCGTGATTCTGGAAAACTGTGGCCTGGAAACATGACATCTGTTTAGATTGTGGAATACTGTGCCCCGGGAACCTGACTGAGCCTTGGTTCTGGAACCCTGTGGACTGGGAACATGACTGAGCTTTTATTCTACAACCCTGTAGCCTGGGAACATAAATGAGGATTGATTCTCCAACCCTGTGGCCTGGGAACATGACATCGGTGGATTCTAGAACCCTGTGGCCTGGGAACATGTCTGAGGTTTGATGGTGGAAACCTGTGGCTTGGCAACATGACTAAGGTTTGATTCTGGAAGACTGTGGCCAGGAAGCATGATATCTGGTTGATTCTGGAAACTTGTGTCCTGGGAACATGACTGAGGTTTGTTTCTGGAAGCCTGTGCCCTGGGAACATGACTGAGGTTTGATTCTGGACACCTGTGTCCTGGGAACATGACTGAGGTTTGATGGTTGAAACCTGTGGCCCGCGAACATGACTCAGGTTTGATTCTGGAACCATGTGTCCTGGGAACATGACTGAGGTTTGAATTTGGAAACCTTTGGCCTGGGAAAATGACTGAGGTTTCATTGTGCAAACATGTGGCCTGGGATCATGACTGAGGTTTGATGGTGGAACACTCTGGCCTGGCAAAATGACTGAGGCTTGATTCTGGAACCCTGTGGCCCGGGAACATGAGAACGGTTTGATTCTGGAACCCTGTGGCCTTTAACATGACATCGGTGGATTCTGGAACCCTGTGGCCTGGGAACATGAAAACGGTTTGAGTCTGGAACCCTGTGGCCTGGGAACATGAGTGAGGATTGATGGTGGAACCCTGTGGCCTGGCAACATGACTGAGGTTTGATACTGGAAGACTGTGGACAGGAAACATGATATCGGGTTGATTCTGGAAACTTCTGTCCTGGGAACAAGACTGAGGTTTGATTCTGGAACCCTGTGTCTTGGAAATATGACAAAGGTTTGTTGCTGGAAGCCTGTTCCCTGGGTACATGACTGAGGTTTGATTCTGGATACCTGTGTCCTGGGAACATGAGTGATGTTTGATTGTTGAAACCTGTGGCCTGCGAACATGACTCAGGTTTTTTTCTGGAACCATGTGTCCTGGGAATATGACTGAGGTTTGATTCTGGAAACCTTTGGCCTGAGAAAATGACTGAGGTTTCATTGTGGAAACATGTGGCCTGGGATCATGACTGAGGTTTGATGGTGGAACACTCTGGCCTGGCAAAATGACTGAGGCTTGATTCTGGAACCCTGTGGCCCGGGAACGTGACTGAGGTTTGATGGCAGAAACCTGTGGACTGGCAACATGACTGAGGTTTGATTGTGGAACCCTTTGCATGGGGAACATGACTGAGGCCTGATCCTGGAACCCCGTGGCGTGGGAACATGACATTGGTTTGATTCTGGAGCCCTGTTTACTGGGAACATGACTGAGGTTTGATGGTTGTACCCTATGGCCTGGCAACATGATTGAGGATTGATAGTGGAACGCTCATGCTTGCGAACATGAGTGAGGCTTGATGTTGAAACCCTGTGGCCTGGCAACATGCCTGAGGTTTGATGGCGGAACCCTGTGGCTTGGCAAGATGACTTAGGTTTGATTGTGGAACACTCTGGCCTGGGAACATGATTGAGGCTTGATGGTGGAACCGTGGCCAGGGAACAGGACTGAGGTTTGATTGTGGAACCCTCTGGCCTGGGAATATGACTGAGGTTTAATTGTGGAACCCTGTGGCCTGGGAACATGACTGGGATTTTATTTCTGAAACCTGTGTCCAGGGAATATGACTGAGGTTTTATTCTCGAATCCTGGGTCCTGGGTACGCGACTGAGGTTAGACTCTGTAACCATGTGGCCTAGGAATATGACTGAGGTTTGATTCTGGAATCCATTGGCCTGGGAACATGACTGATGTTAGAGTGTGGAATCCTGTGGCCTGGGATCATGGCATCGGTTTGGATTCTGGTACCCTGTTGCCTGGGAACATGAAATCGGTTTGATTCTGGAAACCTGTGGCCTGCGAATATGACTGAGGTTTGATGGTGGTACCCTATGGCCTGGCAACATGACTGAGGTTTGATTCTGGATCCCTGTGGCCTGGGAACATGACTGAGGCGTGATTCTGGAAAACTGTGGCCTGGGAACATGACATCTGTTTATATTGTGGAATACTGTGCCCTGGGAACCTGACAGAGCCTTGGTTCTGAAACCCTGTGGACGGGGAACATGACTGATGTTTTATTCTGGAACCCTGTAACCTGGGAACATAACTGAGGATTGATTCTGGAACCCTGTCGCCTGGGAACATGATATGGGTGGATTCTGGAACCCTGGGAACTGGGAACGTGACATCTGTTTAGATTGTGGAATACTGTGCCCCGGGAACCTGACTGAGCCTTGGTTCTGGAACCCTGTGGACTGGGAACATGACTGAGGTTTTATTCTGGAACCCTGTAGCCTGGGAACATAACTGAGGATTGATTCTCGAACCCTGTGGCCTGGGAACATGACATCGGTGGATTCTGGAAACCTGTGGCCTGGGAACATGAGAATGGTTTGATTCTGGAACCTTGTGGCCTGGGAACATGTCTGAGGTTTGATGGTGGAAACCTGTGGCTTGCCAACATGACTAAGGTTTGATTCTGGAAGACTGTGGCCAGGAACCATGATATCGCGTTGATTCTGGAAACTTGTGTCCTGGGAACAAGACTGAGGTTTGATTCTGGAATCCTGTGGCCTGGGATTATGACTGAGGTTTGTTTCTGGAAGCCTGTTCCCTGGGAACATGACTGACGTTTGATTCTGGACACCTGTGTCCTGGGAACATGACTGAGGTTTGATTGTTGAAACCTGTGACCCCCGAACATGACTCAGGTTTGATTCTTTAACCATGTGTCCTGGGAACATGACTGAGGTTTGATACTGGAAACCTTTGGCCTGGGAACATGGCATCGGTGGATTCTGGAACCCTGTGGCCTGGGAACATGAGAACGGTTTGATTCTGAAACACTGTGGCGTGAGACATGTCTGAGGTTTGATGGTGGAAACCTGTAGCCTGGCAACATGACTGAGGTTTGATTCTGGAAGACTGTGGCCAGGAAACATGATATCGGGTTGATTCTGGAACCTTGTTTCCTGGGAACAAGACTGAGGCTTGATTTTGGAAACCTGTGGCCTGGGAACATGACTGAGGTTTGTTTCTGGAAGCCTGTTCCCTGGGAACATGACTGAGGTTTGATTCTGGACACCTGTGTCCTGGGAACATGACTGAGGTTTGATTATTGAAACCTGTGGCCTGCGAACATGACTCAGGTTTGATTCTGGAACCCTGTGTCCTGGGAATATGACTGAGGTTTGATTCTGGAAACGTTTGGCCTGCGGAAATGACTGAGGTTTCATTCTGGAAACATGTGGCCTGGGATCATGACTGAGGTTTGATGGTGGAACACTCTGGCCTGGCAAAATGACTGAGGCTTGATTCTGGAACCCTGTGGCCCGGGAACTTGACTGAGGTTTGATGGCAGAAACCTGTGGACTGGCAACATGACTGAGGTTTGATTGTGGAACCCTGTGCACGGGGACCATGACTGAGGCCTGACACTGGAAGCCCGTGGCGTAGGAACATGTCATTGGTTTGATTCTGGAGCCCTGTTTACTGGGAACATGACTGAGGTTTGATGGTGGAAACCTGTGGCCTGGCAACATGATTGAAGTTTGATAGTGGAACCCTGAGGCTTGGGAACATGAGTGAGGCTTGATGGTGGAAGCCTGTGGCCTGGCAACATGCATGAGGTTTGATGGTGGAACCCTGTGGCTTGGCAAGATGACTTAGGTTTGATTGTGGAACACTCTGCCCTGGGAACATGACTGAGGCTTGATGGTGAAACCGTGGTCTGGCAACAGGACTGAGGTTTGATTGTGGAACCCTCTGGCCTGGGAATATAACTGAAGTTTAATTGTGGAACCCTGTGTCCTGGGAACATGACTGGGATTTGATTTCTGAAACCTGTGTCCAGGGAACATGACTGAGGTTTTATTCTGGAACCCTGTGTCCTGGGAACACGACTGAGGTTTGATTCTGGAACCATGTGGCCTGGGAATATGACTGAGGTTTGATGGTGGTACCCTATGGCCTGGCAAAATGACTGAGGTTTGATTCTGGAATCCATTGGCCTGGGAATATGACTGATGTTAGAGTGTGTAATCCTGTGGCCTGGGAACATGACATCGGTTTGAATTCTGGTACCCTGTTGGGTGGGAACATGAAATCGGTCTGATTCTGGAAACCTGTGGCCTGGGAATATGACTGAGGTTTGATGGTGGAAACCTGTGGCCTGGCAACATGACTGAGGTTTGATTCTGGATCCCTGTGGCCTGGGAACATGACTGAGGCGTGATTCTGGAAAACTGTGGCCTGGAAACATGACATCTGTTTAGATTGTGGAATACTGTGCCCCGGGAACCTGACTGAGCCTTGCTTCTGGAACCCTGTGGACTGGGAACATGACTGAGCTTTTATTCTACAACCCTGTAGCCTGGGAACATAAATGAGGATTGATTCTCCAACCCTGTGGCCTGGGAACATGACATCGGTGGACTCTAGAACCCAGTGGCCTGGGAACATGTCTGAGGTTTGATGGTGGAAACCTGTGGCTTGGCAACATGACTAAGGTTTGATTCTGGAAGACTGTGGCCAGGAAGCATGATATCTGGTTGATTCTGGAAACTTGTGTCCTGGGAACATGACTGAGGTTTGTTTCTGGAAGCCTGTGCCCTGGGAACATGACTGAGGTTTGATTCTGGACACCTGTGTCCTGGGAACATGACTGAGGTTTGATGGTTGAAACCTGTGGCCCGCGAACATGACTCAGGTTTGATTCTGGAACCATGTGTCCTGGGAACATGACTGAGGTTTAAATTTGGAAACCTTTGGCCTGGGAAAATGACTGAGGTTTCATTGTGCAAACATGTGGCCTGGGATCATGACTGAGGTTTGATGGTGGAACACTCTGGCCTGGCAAAATGACTGAGGCTTGATTCTGGAACCCTGTGGCCCGGGAACATGAGAACGGTTTGATTCTGGAACCCTGTGGCCTTTAACATGACATCGGTGGATTCTGGAACTCTGTGGCCTGGGAACATGAAAACGGTTTGAGTCTGGAACCCTGTGGCCTGGGAACATGAGTGAGGATTGATGGTGGAACCCTGTGGCCTGGCAACATGACTGAGGTTTGATACTGGAAGACTGTGGACAGGAAACATGATATCGGGTTGATTCTGGAAACTTCTGTCCTGGGAACAAGACTGAGGTTTGATTCTGGAACCCTGTGTCTTGGAAATATGACAAAGGTTTGTTGCTGGAAGCCTGTTCCCTGGGTACATGACTGAGGTTTGATTCTGGATACCTGTGTCCTGGGAACATGAGTGATGTTTGATTGTTGAAACCTGTGGCCTGCGAACATGACTCAGGTTTTTTTCTGGAACCATGTGTCCTGGGAATATGACTGAGGTTTGATTCTGGAAACCTTTGGCCTGAGAAAATGACTGAGGTTTCATTGTGGAAACATGTGGCCTGGGATCATGACTGAGGTTTGATGGTGGAACACTCTGGCCTGGCAAAATGACTGAGGCTTGATTCTGGAACCCTGTGGCCCGGGAACGTGACTGAGGTTTGATGGCAGAAACCTGTGGACTGGCAACATGACTGAGGTTTGATTGTGGAACCCTTTGCATGGGGAACATGACTGAGGCCTGATCCTGGAACCCCGTGGCGTGGGAACATGACATTGGTTTGATTCTGGAGCCCTGTTTACTGGGAACATGACTGAGGTTTGATGGTTGTACCCTATGGCCTGGCAACAT
This sequence comes from Balaenoptera physalus, assembly GCF_965194825.1. Taxonomy (NCBI): domain Eukaryota; kingdom Metazoa; phylum Chordata; class Mammalia; order Artiodactyla; family Balaenopteridae; genus Balaenoptera; species Balaenoptera physalus. The sequence continues at coordinate 182,007 of NW_028126246.1, read as the reverse complement.
GATTGAGGATTGATAGTGGAACGCTCATGCTTGCGAACATGAGTGAGGCTTGATGTTGAAACCCTGTGGCCTGGCAACATGCCTGAGGTTTGATGGCGGAACCCTGTGGCTTGGCAAGATGACTTAGGTTTGATTGTGGAACACTCTGGCCTGGGAACATGATTGAGGCTTGATGGTGGAACCGTGGCCAGGGAACAGGACTGAGGTTTGATTGTGGAACCCTCTGGCCTGGGAATATGACTGAGGTTTAATTGTGGAACCCTGTGGCCTGGGAACATGACTGGGATTTGATTTCTGAAACCTGTGTCCAGGGAATATGACTGAGGTTTTATTCTCGAATCCTGGGTCCTGGGTACGCGACTGAGGTTAGACTCTGTAACCATGTGGCCTAGGAATATGACTGAGGTTTGATTCTGGAATCCATTGGCCTGGGAACATGACTGATGTTAGAGTGTGGAATCCTGTGGCCTGGGATCATGGCATCGGTTTGGATTCTGGTACCCTGTTGCCTGGGAACATGAAATCGGTTTGATTCTGGAAACCTGTGGCCTGCGAATATGACTGAGGTTTGATGGTGGTACCCTATGGCCTGGCAACATGACTGAGGTTTGATTCTGGATCCCTGTGGCCTGGGAACATGACTGAGGCGTGATTCTGGAAAACTGTGGCCTGGGAACATGACATCTGTTTATATTGTGGAATACTGTGCCCTGGGAACCTGACAGAGCCTTGGTTCTGAAACCCTGTGGACGGGGAACATGACTGATGTTTTATTCTGGAACCCTGTAACCTGGGAACATAACTGAGGATTGATTCTGGAACCCTGTCGCCTGGGAACATGATATGGGTGGATTCTGGAACCCTGGGAACTGGGAACGTGACATCTGTTTAGATTGTGGAATACTGTGCCCCGGGAACCTGACTGAGCCTTGGTTCTGGAACCCTGTGGACTGGGAACATGACTGAGGTTTTATTCTGGAACCCTGTAGCCTGGGAACATAACTGAGGATTGATTCTCGAACCCTGTGGCCTGGGAACATGACATCGGTGGATTCTGGAAACCTGTGGCCTGGGAACATGAGAATGGTTTGATTCTGGAACCTTGTGGCCTGGGAACATGTCTGAGGTTTGATGGTGGAAACCTGTGGCTTGCCAACATGACTAAGGTTTGATTCTGGAAGACTGTGGCCAGGAACCATGATATCGCGTTGATTCTGGAAACTTGTGTCCTGGGAACAAGACTGAGGTTTGATTCTGGAATCCTGTGGCCTGGGATTATGACTGAGGTTTGTTTCTGGAAGCCTGTTCCCTGGGAACATGACTGACGTTTGATTCTGGACACCTGTGTCCTGGGAACATGACTGAGGTTTGATTGTTGAAACCTGTGACCCCCGAACATGACTCAGGTTTGATTCTTTAACCATGTGTCCTGGGAACATGACTGAGGTTTGATACTGGAAACCTTTGGCCTGGGAACATGGCATCGGTGGATTCTGGAACCCTGTGGCCTGGGAACATGAGAACGGTTTGATTCTGAAACACTGTGGCGTGAGACATGTCTGAGGTTTGATGGTGGAAACCTGTAGCCTGGCAACATGACTGAGGTTTGATTCTGGAAGACTGTGGCCAGGAAACATGATATCGGGTTGATTCTGGAACCTTGTTTCCTGGGAACAAGACTGAGGCTTGATTTTGGAAACCTGTGGCCTGGGAACATGACTGAGGTTTGTTTCTGGAAGCCTGTTCCCTGGGAACATGACTGAGGTTTGATTCTGGACACCTGTGTCCTGGGAACATGACTGAGGTTTGATTATTGAAACCTGTGGCCTGCGAACATGACTCAGGTTTGATTCTGGAACCCTGTGTCCTGGGAATATGACTGAGGTTTGATTCTGGAAACGTTTGGCCTGCGGAAATGACTGAGGTTTCATTCTGGAAACATGTGGCCTGGGATCATGACTGAGGTTTGATGGTGGAACACTCTGGCCTGGCAAAATGACTGAGGCTTGATTCTGGAACCCTGTGGCCCGGGAACTTGACTGAGGTTTGATGGCAGAAACCTGTGGACTGGCAACATGACTGAGGTTTGATTGTGGAACCCTGTGCACGGGGACCATGACTGAGGCCTGACACTGGAACCCCGTGGCGTAGGAACATGTCATTGGTTTGATTCTGGAGCCCTGTTTACTGGGAACATGACTGAGGTTTGATGGTGGAAACCTGTGGCCTGGCAACATGATTGAAGTTTGATAGTGGAACCCTGAGGCTTGGGAACATGAGTGAGGCTTGATGGTGGAAGCCTGTGGCCTGGCAACATGCATGAGGTTTGATGGTGGAACCCTGTGGCTTGGCAAGATGACTTAGGTTTGATTGTGGAACACTCTGCCCTGGGAACATGACTGAGGCTTGATGGTGAAACCGTGGTCTGGCAACAGGACTGAGGTTTGATTGTGGAACCCTCTGGCCTGGGAATATAACTGAAGTTTAATTGTGGAACCCTGTGTCCTGGGAACATGACTGGGATTTGATTTCTGAAACCTGTGTCCAGGGAACATGACTGAGGTTTTATTCTGGAACCCTGTGTCCTGGGAACACGACTGAGGTTTGATTCTGGAACCATGTGGCCTGGGAATATGACTGAGGTTTGATGGTGGTACCCTATGGCCTGGCAAAATGACTGAGGTTTGATTCTGGAATCCATTGGCCTGGGAATATGACTGATGTTAGAGTGTGTAATCCTGTGGCCTGGGAACATGACATCGGTTTGAATTCTGGTACCCTGTTGGGTGGGAACATGAAATCGGTCTGATTCTGGAAACCTGTGGCCTGGGAATATGACTGAGGTTTGATGGTGGAAACCTGTGGCCTGGCAACATGACTGAGGTTTGATTCTGGATCCCTGTGGCCTGGGAACATGACTGAGGCGTGATTCTGGAAAACTGTGGCCTGGAAACATGACATCTGTTTAGATTGTGGAATACTGTGCCCCGGGAACCTGACTGAGCCTTGCTTCTGGAACCCTGTGGACTGGGAACATGACTGAGCTTTTATTCTACAACCCTGTAGCCTGGGAACATAAATGAGGATTGATTCTCCAACCCTGTGGCCTGGGAACATGACATCGGTGGACTCTAGAACCCAGTGGCCTGGGAACATGTCTGAGGTTTGATGGTGGAAACCTGTGGCTTGGCAACATGACTAAGGTTTGATTCTGGAAGACTGTGGCCAGGAAGCATGATATCTGGTTGATTCTGGAAACTTGTGTCCTGGGAACATGACTGAGGTTTGTTTCTGGAAGCCTGTGCCCTGGGAACATGACTGAGGTTTGATTCTGGACACCTGTGTCCTGGGAACATGACTGAGGTTTGATGGTTGAAACCTGTGGCCCGCGAACATGACTCAGGTTTGATTCTGGAACCATGTGTCCTGGGAACATGACTGAGGTTTAAATTTGGAAACCTTTGGCCTGGGAAAATGACTGAGGTTTCATTGTGCAAACATGTGGCCTGGGATCATGACTGAGGTTTGATGGTGGAACACTCTGGCCTGGCAAAATGACTGAGGCTTGATTCTGGAACCCTGTGGCCCGGGAACATGAGAACGGTTTGATTCTGGAACCCTGTGGCCTTTAACATGACATCGGTGGATTCTGGAACTCTGTGGCCTGGGAACATGAAAACGGTTTGAGTCTGGAACCCTGTGGCCTGGGAACATGAGTGAGGATTGATGGTGGAACCCTGTGGCCTGGCAACATGACTGAGGTTTGATACTGGAAGACTGTGGACAGGAAACATGATATCGGGTTGATTCTGGAAACTTCTGTCCTGGGAACAAGACTGAGGTTTGATTCTGGAACCCTGTGTCTTGGAAATATGACAAAGGTTTGTTGCTGGAAGCCTGTTCCCTGGGTACATGACTGAGGTTTGATTCTGGATACCTGTGTCCTGGGAACATGAGTGATGTTTGATTGTTGAAACCTGTGGCCTGCGAACATGACTCAGGTTTTTTTCTGGAACCATGTGTCCTGGGAATATGACTGAGGTTTGATTCTGGAAACCTTTGGCCTGAGAAAATGACTGAGGTTTCATTGTGGAAACATGTGGCCTGGGATCATGACTGAGGTTTGATGGTGGAACACTCTGGCCTGGCAAAATGACTGAGGCTTGATTCTGGAACCCTGTGGCCCGGGAACGTGACTGAGGTTTGATGGCAGAAACCTGTGGACTGGCAACATGACTGAGGTTTGATTGTGGAACCCTTTGCATGGGGAACATGACTGAGGCCTGATCCTGGAACCCCGTGGCGTGGGAACATGACATTGGTTTGATTCTGGAGCCCTGTTTACTGGGAACATGACTGAGGTTTGATGGTTGTACCCTATGGCCTGGCAACATGATTGAGGATTGATAGTGGAACGCTCATGCTTGCGAACATGAGTGAGGCTTGATGTTGAAACCCTGTGGCCTGGCAACATGCCTGAGGTTTGATGGCGGAACCCTGTGGCTTGGCAAGATGACTTAGGTTTGATTGTGGAACACTCTGGCCTGGGAACATGATTGAGGCTTGATGGTGGAACCGTGGCCAGGGAACAGGACTGAGGTTTGATTGTGGAACCCTCTGGCCTGGGAATATGACTGAGGTTTAATTGTGGAACCCTGTGGCCTGGGAACATGACTGGGATTTGATTTCTGAAACCTGTGTCCAGGGAATATGACTGAGGTTTTATTCTCGAATCCTGGGTCCTGGGTACGCGACTGAGGTTAGACTCTGTAACCATGTGGCCTAGGAATATGACTGAGGTTTGATTCTGGAATCCATTGGCCTGGGAACATGACTGATGTTAGAGTGTGGAATCCTGTGGCCTGGGATCATGGCATCGGTTTGGATTCTGGTACCCTGTTGCCTGGGAACATGAAATCGGTTTGATTCTGGAAACCTGTGGCCTGCGAATATGACTGAGGTTTGATGGTGGTACCCTATGGCCTGGCAACATGACTGAGGTTTGATTCTGGATCCCTGTGGCCTGGGAACATGACTGAGGCGTGATTCTGGAAAACTGTGGCCTGGGAACATGACATCTGTTTATATTGTGGAATACTGTGCCCTGGGAACCTGACAGAGCCTTGGTTCTGAAACCCTGTGGACGGGGAACATGACTGATGTTTTATTCTGGAACCCTGTAACCTGGGAACATAACTGAGGATTGATTCTGGAACCCTGTCGCCTGGGAACATGATATGGGTGGATTCTGGAACCCTGGGAACTGGGAACGTGACATCTGTTTAGATTGTGGAATACTGTGCCCCGGGAACCTGACTGAGCCTTGGTTCTGGAACCCTGTGGACTGGGAACATGACTGAGGTTTTATTCTGGAACCCTGTAGCCTGGGAACATAACTGAGGATTGATTCTCGAACCCTGTGGCCTGGGAACATGACATCGGTGGATTCTGGAAACCTGTGGCCTGGGAACATGAGAATGGTTTGATTCTGGAACCTTGTGGCCTGGGAACATGTCTGAGGTTTGATGGTGGAAACCTGTGGCTTGCCAACATGACTAAGGTTTGATTCTGGAAGACTGTGGCCAGGAACCATGATATCGCGTTGATTCTGGAAACTTGTGTCCTGGGAACAAGACTGAGGTTTGATTCTGGAATCCTGTGGCCTGGGATTATGACTGAGGTTTGTTTCTGGAAGCCTGTTCCCTGGGAACATGACTGACGTTTGATTCTGGACACCTGTGTCCTGGGAACATGACTGAGGTTTGATTGTTGAAACCTGTGACCCCCGAACATGACTCAGGTTTGATTCTTTAACCATGTGTCCTGGGAACATGACTGAGGTTTGATACTGGAAACCTTTGGCCTGGGAACATGGCATCGGTGGATTCTGGAACCCTGTGGCCTGGGAACATGAGAACGGTTTGATTCTGAAACACTGTGGCGTGAGACATGTCTGAGGTTTGATGGTGGAAACCTGTAGCCTGGCAACATGACTGAGGTTTGATTCTGGAAGACTGTGGCCAGGAAACATGATATCGGGTTGATTCTGGAACCTTGTTTCCTGGGAACAAGACTGAGGCTTGATTTTGGAAACCTGTGGCCTGGGAACATGACTGAGGTTTGTTTCTGGAAGCCTGTTCCCTGGGAACATGACTGAGGTTTGATTCTGGACACCTGTGTCCTGGGAACATGACTGAGGTTTGATTATTGAAACCTGTGGCCTGCGAACATGACTCAGGTTTGATTCTGGAACCCTGTGTCCTGGGAATATGACTGAGGTTTGATTCTGGAAACGTTTGGCCTGCGGAAATGACTGAGGTTTCATTCTGGAAACATGTGGCCTGGGATCATGACTGAGGTTTGATGGTGGAACACTCTGGCCTGGCAAAATGACTGAGGCTTGATTCTGGAACCCTGTGGCCCGGGAACTTGACTGAGGTTTGATGGCAGAAACCTGTGGACTGGCAACATGACTGAGGTTTGATTGTGGAACCCTGTGCACGGGGACCATGACTGAGGCCTGACACTGGAACCCCGTGGCGTAGGAACATGTCATTGGTTTGATTCTGGAGCCCTGTTTACTGGGAACATGACTGAGGTTTGATGGTGGAAACCTGTGGCCTGGCAACATGATTGAAGTTTGATAGTGGAACCCTGAGGCTTGGGAACATGAGTGAGGCTTGATGGTGGAAGCCTGTGGCCTGGCAACATGCATGAGGTTTGATGGTGGAACCCTGTGGCTTGGCAAGATGACTTAGGTTTGATTGTGGAACACTCTGCCCTGGGAACATGACTGAGGCTTGATGGTGAAACCGTGGTCTGGCAACAGGACTGAGGTTTGATTGTGGAACCCTCTGGCCTGGGAATATAACTGAACTTTAATTGTGGAACCCTGTGTCCTGGGAACATGACTGGGATTTGATTTCTGAAACCTGTGTCCAGGGAACATGACTGAGGTTTTATTCTGGAACCCTGTGTCCTGGGAACACGACTGAGGTTTGATTCTGGAACCATGTGGCCTGGGAATATGACTGAGGTTTGATGGTGGTACCCTATGGCCTGGCAAAATGACTGAGGTTTGATTCTGGAATCCATTGGCCTGGGAACATGACTGATGTTAGAGTGTGGAATCCTGTGGCCTGGGAACATGACATCGGTTTGAATTCTGGTACCCTGTTGGCTGGGAACATGAAATCGGTCTGATTCTGGAAACCTGTGGCCTGGGAATATGACTGAGGTTTGAAGGTGGAAACCTGTGGCCTGGCAACATGACTGAGGTTTGATTCTGGATCCCTGTGGCCTGGGAACATGACTGAGGCGTGATTCTGGAAAACTGTGGCCTGGAAACATGACATCTGTTTAGATTGTGGAATACTGTGCCCCGGGAACCTGACTGAGCCTTGGTTCTGGAACCCTGTGGACTGGGAACATGACTGAGCTTTTATTCTACAACCCTGTAGCCTGGGAACATAAATGAGGATTGATTCTCCAACCCTGTGGCCTGGGAACATGACATCGGTGGATTCTAGAACCCTGTGGCCTGGGAACATGTCTGAGGTTTGATGGTGGAAACCTGTGGCTTGGCAACATGACTAAGGTTTGATTCTGGAAGACTGTGGCCAGGAAGCATGATATCTGGTTGATTCTGGAAACTTGTGTCCTGGGAACATGACTGAGGTTTGTTTCTGGAAGCCTGTGCCCTGGGAACATGACTGAGGTTTGATTCTGGACACCTGTGTCCTGGGAACATGACTGAGGTTTGATGGTTGAAACCTGTGGCCCGCGAACATGACTCAGGTTTGATTCTGGAACCATGTGTCCTGGGAACATGACTGAGGTTTGAATTTGGAAACCTTTGGCCTGGGAAAATGACTGAGGTTTCATTGTGCAAACATGTGGCCTGGGATCATGACTGAGGTTTGATGGTGGAACACTCTGGCCTGGCAAAATGACTGAGGCTTGATTCTGGAACCCTGTGGCCCGGGAACATGAGAACGGTTTGATTCTGGAACCCTGTGGCCTTTAACATGACATCGGTGGATTCTGGAACCCTGTGGCCTGGGAACATGAAAACGGTTTGAGTCTGGAACCCTGTGGCCTGGGAACATGAGTGAGGATTGATGGTGGAACCCTGTGGCCTGGCAACATGACTGAGGTTTGATACTGGAAGACTGTGGACAGGAAACATGATATCGGGTTGATTCTGGAAACTTCTGTCCTGGGAACAAGACTGAGGTTTGATTCTGGAACCCTGTGTCTTGGAAATATGACAAAGGTTTGTTGCTGGAAGCCTGTTCCCTGGGTACATGACTGAGGTTTGATTCTGGATACCTGTGTCCTGGGAACATGAGTGATGTTTGATTGTTGAAACCTGTGGCCTGCGAACATGACTCAGGTTTTTTTCTGGAACCATGTGTCCTGGGAATATGACTGAGGTTTGATTCTGGAAACCTTTGGCCTGAGAAAATGACTGAGGTTTCATTGTGGAAACATGTGGCCTGGGATCATGACTGAGGTTTGATGGTGGAACACTCTGGCCTGGCAAAATGACTGAGGCTTGATTCTGGAACCCTGTGGCCCGGGAACGTGACTGAGGTTTGATGGCAGAAACCTGTGGACTGGCAACATGACTGAGGTTTGATTGTGGAACCCTTTGCATGGGGAACATGACTGAGGCCTGATCCTGGAACCCCGTGGCGTGGGAACATGACATTGGTTTGATTCTGGAGCCCTGTTTACTGGGAACATGACTGAGGTTTGATGGTTGTACCCTATGGCCTGGCAACATGATTGAGGATTGATAGTGGAACGCTCATGCTTGCGAACATGAGTGAGGCTTGATGTTGAAACCCTGTGGCCTGGCAACATGCCTGAGGTTTGATGGCGGAACCCTGTGGCTTGGCAAGATGACTTAGGTTTGATTGTGGAACACTCTGGCCTGGGAACATGATTGAGGCTTGATGGTGGAACCGTGGCCAGGGAACAGGACTGAGGTTTGATTGTGGAACCCTCTGGCCTGGGAATATGACTGAGGTTTAATTGTGGAACCCTGTGGCCTGGGAACATGACTGGGATTTTATTTCTGAAACCTGTGTCCAGGGAATATGACTGAGGTTTTATTCTCGAATCCTGGGTCCTGGGTACGCGACTGAGGTTAGACTCTGTAACCATGTGGCCTAGGAATATGACTGAGGTTTGATTCTGGAATCCATTGGCCTGGGAACATGACTGATGTTAGAGTGTGGAATCCTGTGGCCTGGGATCATGGCATCGGTTTGGATTCTGGTACCCTGTTGCCTGGGAACATGAAATCGGTTTGATTCTGGAAACCTGTGGCCTGCGAATATGACTGAGGTTTGATGGTGGTACCCTATGGCCTGGCAACATGACTGAGGTTTGATTCTGGATCCCTGTGGCCTGGGAACATGACTGAGGCGTGATTCTGGAAAACTGTGGCCTGGGAACATGACATCTGTTTATATTGTGGAATACTGTGCCCTGGGAACCTGACAGAGCCTTGGTTCTGAAACCCTGTGGACGGGGAACATGACTGATGTTTTATTCTGGAACCCTGTAACCTGGGAACATAACTGAGGATTGATTCTGGAACCCTGTCGCCTGGGAACATGATATGGGTGGATTCTGGAACCCTGGGAACTGGGAACGTGACATCTGTTTAGATTGTGGAATACTGTGCCCCGGGAACCTGACTGAGCCTTGGTTCTGGAACCCTGTGGACTGGGAACATGACTGAGGTTTTATTCTGGAACCCTGTAGCCTGGGAACATAACTGAGGATTGATTCTCGAACCCTGTGGCCTGGGAACATGACATCGGTGGATTCTGGAAACCTGTGGCCTGGGAACATGAGAATGGTTTGATTCTGGAACCTTGTGGCCTGGGAACATGTCTGAGGTTTGATGGTGGAAACCTGTGGCTTGCCAACATGACTAAGGTTTGATTCTGGAAGACTGTGGCCAGGAACCATGATATCGCGTTGATTCTGGAAACTTGTGTCCTGGGAACAAGACTGAGGTTTGATTCTGGAATCCTGTGGCCTGGGATTATGACTGAGGTTTGTTTCTGGAAGCCTGTTCCCTGGGAACATGACTGACGTTTGATTCTGGACACCTGTGTCCTGGGAACATGACTGAGGTTTGATTGTTGAAACCTGTGACCCCCGAACATGACTCAGGTTTGATTCTTTAACCATGTGTCCTGGGAACATGACTGAGGTTTGATACTGGAAACCTTTGGCCTGGGAACATGGCATCGGTGGATTCTGGAACCCTGTGGCCTGGGAACATGAGAACGGTTTGATTCTGAAACACTGTGGCGTGAGACATGTCTGAGGTTTGATGGTGGAAACCTGTAGCCTGGCAACATGACTGAGGTTTGATTCTGGAAGACTGTGGCCAGGAAACATGATATCGGGTTGATTCTGGAACCTTGTTTCCTGGGAACAAGACTGAGGCTTGATTTTGGAAACCTGTGGCCTGGGAACATGACTGAGGTTTGTTTCTGGAAGCCTGTTCCCTGGGAACATGACTGAGGTTTGATTCTGGACACCTGTGTCCTGGGAACATGACTGAGGTTTGATTATTGAAACCTGTGGCCTGCGAACATGACTCAGGTTTGATTCTGGAACCCTGTGTCCTGGGAATATGACTGAGGTTTGATTCTGGAAACGTTTGGCCTGCGGAAATGACTGAGGTTTCATTCTGGAAACATGTGGCCTGGGATCATGACTGAGGTTTGATGGTGGAACACTCTGGCCTGGCAAAATGACTGAGGCTTGATTCTGGAACCCTGTGGCCCGGGAACTTGACTGAGGTTTGATGGCAGAAACCTGTGGACTGGCAACATGACTGAGGTTTGATTGTGGAACCCTGTGCACGGGGACCATGACTGAGGCCTGACACTGGAAGCCCGTGGCGTAGGAACATGTCATTGGTTTGATTCTGGAGCCCTGTTTACTGGGAACATGACTGAGGTTTGATGGTGGAAACCTGTGGCCTGGCAACATGATTGAAGTTTGATAGTGGAACCCTGAGGCTTGGGAACATGAGTGAGGCTTGATGGTGGAAGCCTGTGGCCTGGCAACATGCATGAGGTTTGATGGTGGAACCCTGTGGCTTGGCAAGATGACTTAGGTTTGATTGTGGAACACTCTGCCCTGGGAACATGACTGAGGCTTGATGGTGAAACCGTGGTCTGGCAACAGGACTGAGGTTTGATTGTGGAACCCTCTGGCCTGGGAATATAACTGAAGTTTAATTGTGGAACCCTGTGTCCTGGGAACATGACTGGGATTTGATTTCTGAAACCTGTGTCCAGGGAACATGACTGAGGTTTTATTCTGGAACACTGTGTCCTGGGAACACGACTGAGGTTTGATTCTGGAACCAGGTGGCCTGGGAATATGACTGAGATTTGATTCTGGAAACCATTGGCCTGGGAACATGACTGATGTTAGAGTGTGGAATCCTGTGGCCTGGGAACATGACATTGGTTTGGAATCTGGTACCCTGTTGCCTGGGAACATGAAATCGGTTTGATTCGGCAAACCTGTGGCCTGGCAATATGACTGAGGTTTCATGGTGGTACCCTATGGCCTGGCAAAATGACTGAGGTTTGATTCTGGAATCCATTGGCCTGGGAACATGACTGATGTTAGAGTGTGGAATCCTGTGGCCTGGGAACATGACATCGCTTTGAATTCTGGTACCCTGTTGGCTGGGAACATGAAATCGGTCTGATTCTGGAAACCTGTGGCCTGGGAATATGACTGAGGTTTGAAGGTGGAAACCTGTGGCCTGTCAACATGACTGAGGTTTGATTCTGGATCCCTGTTGCCTGGGAACATGACTGAGGCGTGATTCTGGAAAACTGTGGCCTGGAAACATGACATCTGTTTAGATTGTGGAATACTGTGCCCCGGGAAACTGACTGAGCCTTGGTTCTGGAACCCTGTGGACTGGGAACATGACTGAGCTTTTATTCTAGAACCCTGTAGCCTGGGAACATAACTGAGGATTGATTCTCGAACCCTGTGGCCTGGCAACATGACATCGGTGGATTCTAGAACCCTGTGGCCTGGGAACATTTCTGAGGTTTGATGGTGGAAACCTGTGGCTTGGCAACATGACTAAGGTTTGATTCTGGAAGACTGTGGCCAGGAAGCATGATATCTGGTTGATTCTGGAAACTTGTGTCCTGGGAACATGACTGAGGTTTGTTTCTGGAAGCCTGTGCCCTGGGAACATGACTGAGGTTTGATTCTGGACACCTGTGTCCTGGGAACATGACTGAGGTTTGATGGTTGAAACCTGTGGCCCGCGAACATGACTCAGGTTTGATTCTGGAACCATGTGTCCTGGGAACATGACTGAGGTTTGAATTTGGAAACCTTTGGCCTGGGAAAATGACTGAGGTTTCATTGTGCAAACATGTGGCCTGGGATCATGACTGAGGTTTGATGGTGGAACACTCTGGCCTGGCAAAATGACTGAGGCTTGATTCTGGAACCCTGTGGCCCGGGAACATGAGAACGGTTTGATTCTGGAACCCTGTGGCCTTTAACATGACATCGGTGGATTCTGGAACCCTGTGGCCTGGGAACATGAGAACGGTTTGAGTCTGGAACCCTGTGTCCTGGGAACATGAGTGAGGATTGATGGTGGAACCCTGTGGCCTGGCAACATGACTGAGGTTTGATACTGGAAGACTGTGGACAGGAAACATGATATCGGGTTGATTCTGGAAACTTCTGTCCTGGGAACAAGACTGAGGTTTGATTCTGGAACCCTGTGTCTTGGAAATATGACAAAGGTTTGTTGCTGGAAGCCTGTTCCCTGGGTACATGACTGAGGTTTGATTCTGGATACCTGTGTCCTGGGAACATGAGTGATGTTTGATTGTTGAAACCTGTGGCCTGCGAACATGACTCAGGTTTTTTTCTGGAACCATGTGTCCTGGGAATATGACTGAGGTTTGATTCTGGAAACCTTTGGCCTGAGAAAATGACTGAGGTTTCATTGTGGAAACATGTGGCCTGGGATCATGACTGAGGTTTGATGGTGGAACACTCTGGCCTGGCAAAATGACTGAGGCTTGATTCTGGAACCCTGTGGCCCGGGAACGTGACTGAGGTTTGATGGCAGAAACCTGTGGACTGGCAACATGACTGAGGTTTGATTGTGGAACCCTTTGCATGGGGAACATGACTGAGGCCTGATCCTGGAACCCCGTGGCGTGGGAACATGACATTGGTTTGATTCTGGAGCCCTGTTTACTGGGAACATGACTGAGGTTTGATGGTTGTACCCTATGGCCTGGCAACATGATTGAGGATTGATAGTGGAACGCTCATGCTTGCGAACATGAGTGAGGCTTGATGTTGAAACCCTGTGGCCTGGCAACATGCCTGAGGTTTGATGGCGGAACCCTGTGGCTTGGCAAGATGACTTAGGTTTGATTGTGGAACACTCTGGCCTGGGAACATGATTGAGGCTTGATGGTGGAACCGTGGCCAGGGAACAGGACTGAGGTTTGATTGTGGAACCCTCTGGCCTGGGAATATGACTGAGGTTTAATTGTGGAACCCTGTGGCCTGGGAACATGACTGGGATTTTATTTCTGAAACCTGTGTCCAGGGAATATGACTGAGGTTTTATTCTCGAATCCTGTGTCCTGGGTACGCGACTGAGGTTAGACTCTGTAACCATGTGGCCTAGGAATATGACTGAGGTTTGATTCTGGAATCCATTGGCCTGGGAACATGACTGATGTTAGAGTGTGGAATCCTGTGGCCTGGGATCATGGCATCGGTTTGGATTCTGGTACCCTGTTGCCTGGGAACATGAAATCGGTTTGATTCTGGAAACCTGTGGCCTGCGAATATGACTGAGGTTTGATGGTGGTACCCTATGGCCTGGCAACATGACTGAGGTTTGATTCTGGATCCCTGTGGCCTGGGAACATGACTGAGGCGTGATTCTGGAAAACTGTGGCCTGGGAACATGACATCTGTTTATATTGTGGAATACTGTGCCCTGGGAACCTGACAGAGCCTTGGTTCTGAAACCCTGTGGACGGGGAACATGACTGATGTTTTATTCTGGAACCCTGTAACCTGGGAACATAACTGAGGATTGATTCTGGAACCCTGTCGCCTGGGAACATGATATGGGTGGATTCTGGAACCCTGGGAACTGGGAACGTGACATCTGTTTAGATTGTGGAATACTGTGCCCCGGGAACCTGACTGAGCCTTGGTTCTGGAACCCTGTGGACTGGGAACATGACTGAGGTTTTATTCTGGAACCCTGTAGCCTGGGAACATAACTGAGGATTGATTCTCGAACCCTGTGGCCTGGGAACATGACATCGGTGGATTCTGGAAACCTGTGGCCTGGGAACATGAGAATGGTTTGATTCTGGAACCTTGTGGCCTGGGAACATGTCTGAGGTTTGATGGTGGAAACCTGTGGCTTGCCAACATGACTAAGGTTTGATTCTGGAAGACTGTGGCCAGGAACCATGATATCGCGTTGATTCTGGAAACTTGTGTCCTGGGAACAAGACTGAGGTTTGATTCTGGAATCCTGTGGCCTGGGATTATGACTGAGGTTTGTTTCTGGAAGCCTGTTCCCTGGGAACATGACTGACGTTTGATTCTGGACACCTGTGTCCTGGGAACATGACTGAGGTTTGATTGTTGAAACCTGTGACCCCCGAACATGACTCAGGTTTGATTCTTTAACCATGTGTCCTGGGAACATGACTGAGGTTTGATACTGGAAACCTTTGGCCTGGGAACATGGCATCGGTGGATTCTGGAACCCTGTGGCCTGGGAACATGAGAACGGTTTGATTCTGAAACACTGTGGCGTGAGACATGTCTGAGGTTTGATGGTGGAAACCTGTAGCCTGGCAACATGACTGAGGTTTGATTCTGGAAGACTGTGGCCAGGAAACATGATATCGGGTTGATTCTGGAACCTTGTTTCCTGGGAACAAGACTGAGGCTTGATTTTGGAAACCTGTGGCCTGGGAACATGACTGAGGTTTGTTTCTGGAAGCCTGTTCCCTGGGAACATGACTGAGGTTTGATTCTGGACACCTGTGTCCTGGGAACATGACTGAGGTTTGATTATTGAAACCTGTGGCCTGCGAACATGACTCAGGTTTGATTCTGGAACCCTGTGTCCTGGGAATATGACTGAGGTTTGATTCTGGAAACGTTTGGCCTGCGGAAATGACTGAGGTTTCATTCTGGAAACATGTGGCCTGGGATCATGACTGAGGTTTGATGGTGGAACACTCTGGCCTGGCAAAATGACTGAGGCTTGATTCTGGAACCCTGTGGCCCGGGAACTTGACTGAGGTTTGATGGCAGAAACCTGTGGACTGGCAACATGACTGAGGTTTGATTGTGGAACCCTGTGCACGGGGACCATGACTGAGGCCTGACACTGGAACCCCGTGGCGTAGGAACATGTCATTGGTTTGATTCTGGAGCCCTGTTTACTGGGAACATGACTGAGGTTTGATGGTGGAAACCTGTGGCCTGGCAACATGATTGAAGTTTGATAGTGGAACCCTGAGGCTTGGGAACATGAGTGAGGCTTGATGGTGGAAGCCTGTGGCCTGGCAACATGCATGAGGTTTGATGGTGGAACCCTGTGGCTTGGCAAGATGACTTAGGTTTGATTGTGGAACACTCTGCCCTGGGAACATGACTGAGGCTTGATGGTGAAACCGTGGTCTGGCAACAGGACTGAGGTTTGATTGTGGAACCCTCTGGCCTGGGAATATAACTGAACTTTAATTGTGGAACCCTGTGTCCTGGGAACATGACTGGGATTTGATTTCTGAAACCTGTGTCCAGGGAACATGACTGAGGTTTTATTCTGGAACCCTGTGTCCTGGGAACACGACTGAGGTTTGATTCTGGAACCATGTGGCCTGGGAATATGACTGAGGTTTGATGGTGGTACCCTATGGCCTGGCAAAATGACTGAGGTTTGATTCTGGAATCCATTGGCCTGGGAACATGACTGATGTTAGAGTGTGGAATCCTGTGGCCTGGGAACATGACATCGGTTTGAATTCTGGTACCCTGTTGGCTGGGAACATGAAATCGGTCTGATTCTGGAAACCTGTGGCCTGGGAATATGACTGAGGTTTGAAGGTGGAAACCTGTGGCCTGGCAACATGACTGAGGTTTGATTCTGGATCCCTGTGGCCTGGGAACATGACTGAGGCGTGATTCTGGAAAACTGTGGCCTGGAAACATGACATCTGTTTAGATTGTGGAATACTGTGCCCCGGGAACCTGACTGAGCCTTGGTTCTGGAACCCTGTGGACTGGGAACATGACTGAGCTTTTATTCTACAACCCTGTAGCCTGGGAACATAAATGAGGATTGATTCTCCAACCCTGTGGCCTGGGAACATGACATCGGTGGATTCTAGAACCCTGTGGCCTGGGAACATGTCTGAGGTTTGATGGTGGAAACCTGTGGCTTGGCAACATGACTAAGGTTTGATTCTGGAAGACTGTGGCCAGGAAGCATGATATCTGGTTGATTCTGGAAACTTGTGTCCTGGGAACATGACTGAGGTTTGTTTCTGGAAGCCTGTGCCCTGGGAACATGACTGAGGTTTGATTCTGGACACCTGTGTCCTGGGAACATGACTGAGGTTTGATGGTTGAAACCTGTGGCCCGCGAACATGACTCAGGTTTGATTCTGGAACCATGTGTCCTGGGAACATGACTGAGGTTTGAATTTGGAAACCTTTGGCCTGGGAAAATGACTGAGGTTTCATTGTGCAAACATGTGGCCTGGGATCATGACTGAGGTTTGATGGTGGAACACTCTGGCCTGGCAAAATGACTGAGGCTTGATTCTGGAACCCTGTGGCCCGGGAACATGAGAACGGTTTGATTCTGGAACCCTGTGGCCTTTAACATGACATCGGTGGATTCTGGAACCCTGTGGCCTGGGAACATGAAAACGGTTTGAGTCTGGAACCCTGTGGCCTGGGAACATGAGTGAGGATTGATGGTGGAACCCTGTGGCCTGGCAACATGACTGAGGTTTGATACTGGAAGACTGTGGACAGGAAACATGATATCGGGTTGATTCTGGAAACTTCTGTCCTGGGAACAAGACTGAGGTTTGATTCTGGAACCCTGTGTCTTGGAAATATGACAAAGGTTTGTTGCTGGAAGCCTGTTCCCTGGGTACATGACTGAGGTTTGATTCTGGATACCTGTGTCCTGGGAACATGAGTGATGTTTGATTGTTGAAACCTGTGGCCTGCGAACATGACTCAGGTTTTTTTCTGGAACCATGTGTCCTGGGAATATGACTGAGGTTTGATTCTGGAAACCTTTGGCCTGAGAAAATGACTGAGGTTTCATTGTGGAAACATGTGGCCTGGGATCATGACTGAGGTTTGATGGTGGAACACTCTGGCCTGGCAAAATGACTGAGGCTTGATTCTGGAACCCTGTGGCCCGGGAACGTGACTGAGGTTTGATGGCAGAAACCTGTGGACTGGCAACATGACTGAGGTTTGATTGTGGAACCCTTTGCATGGGGAACATGACTGAGGCCTGATCCTGGAACCCCGTGGCGTGGGAACATGACATTGGTTTGATTCTGGAGCCCTGTTTACTGGGAACATGACTGAGGTTTGATGGTTGTACCCTATGGCCTGGCAACATGATTGAGGATTGATAGTGGAACGCTCATGCTTGCGAACATGAGTGAGGCTTGATGTTGAAACCCTGTGGCCTGGCAACATGCCTGAGGTTTGATGGCGGAACCCTGTGGCTTGGCAAGATGACTTAGGTTTGATTGTGGAACACTCTGGCCTGGGAACATGATTGAGGCTTGATGGTGGAACCGTGGCCAGGGAACAGGACTGAGGTTTGATTGTGGAACCCTCTGGCCTGGGAATATGACTGAGGTTT
The DNA here is from genome assembly GCF_965194825.1 of Balaenoptera physalus. Taxonomy (NCBI): domain Eukaryota; kingdom Metazoa; phylum Chordata; class Mammalia; order Artiodactyla; family Balaenopteridae; genus Balaenoptera; species Balaenoptera physalus. Next base: position 164,021 of record NW_028126246.1, on the reverse strand, counting down.
AATTGTGGAACCCTGTGGCCTGGGAACATGACTGGGATTTTATTTCTGAAACCTGTGTCCAGGGAATATGACTGAGGTTTTATTCTCGAATCCTGGGTCCTGGGTACGCGACTGAGGTTAGACTCTGTAACCATGTGGCCTAGGAATATGACTGAGGTTTGATTCTGGAATCCATTGGCCTGGGAACATGACTGATGTTAGAGTGTGGAATCCTGTGGCCTGGGATCATGGCATCGGTTTGGATTCTGGTACCCTGTTGCCTGGGAACATGAAATCGGTTTGATTCTGGAAACCTGTGGCCTGCGAATATGACTGAGGTTTGATGGTGGTACCCTATGGCCTGGCAACATGACTGAGGTTTGATTCTGGATCCCTGTGGCCTGGGAACATGACTGAGGCGTGATTCTGGAAAACTGTGGCCTGGGAACATGACATCTGTTTATATTGTGGAATACTGTGCCCTGGGAACCTGACAGAGCCTTGGTTCTGAAACCCTGTGGACGGGGAACATGACTGATGTTTTATTCTGGAACCCTGTAACCTGGGAACATAACTGAGGATTGATTCTGGAACCCTGTCGCCTGGGAACATGATATGGGTGGATTCTGGAACCCTGGGAACTGGGAACGTGACATCTGTTTAGATTGTGGAATACTGTGCCCCGGGAACCTGACTGAGCCTTGGTTCTGGAACCCTGTGGACTGGGAACATGACTGAGGTTTTATTCTGGAACCCTGTAGCCTGGGAACATAACTGAGGATTGATTCTCGAACCCTGTGGCCTGGGAACATGACATCGGTGGATTCTGGAAACCTGTGGCCTGGGAACATGAGAATGGTTTGATTCTGGAACCTTGTGGCCTGGGAACATGTCTGAGGTTTGATGGTGGAAACCTGTGGCTTGCCAACATGACTAAGGTTTGATTCTGGAAGACTGTGGCCAGGAACCATGATATCGCGTTGATTCTGGAAACTTGTGTCCTGGGAACAAGACTGAGGTTTGATTCTGGAATCCTGTGGCCTGGGATTATGACTGAGGTTTGTTTCTGGAAGCCTGTTCCCTGGGAACATGACTGACGTTTGATTCTGGACACCTGTGTCCTGGGAACATGACTGAGGTTTGATTGTTGAAACCTGTGACCCCCGAACATGACTCAGGTTTGATTCTTTAACCATGTGTCCTGGGAACATGACTGAGGTTTGATACTGGAAACCTTTGGCCTGGGAACATGGCATCGGTGGATTCTGGAACCCTGTGGCCTGGGAACATGAGAACGGTTTGATTCTGAAACACTGTGGCGTGAGACATGTCTGAGGTTTGATGGTGGAAACCTGTAGCCTGGCAACATGACTGAGGTTTGATTCTGGAAGACTGTGGCCAGGAAACATGATATCGGGTTGATTCTGGAACCTTGTTTCCTGGGAACAAGACTGAGGCTTGATTTTGGAAACCTGTGGCCTGGGAACATGACTGAGGTTTGTTTCTGGAAGCCTGTTCCCTGGGAACATGACTGAGGTTTGATTCTGGACACCTGTGTCCTGGGAACATGACTGAGGTTTGATTATTGAAACCTGTGGCCTGCGAACATGACTCAGGTTTGATTCTGGAACCCTGTGTCCTGGGAATATGACTGAGGTTTGATTCTGGAAACGTTTGGCCTGCGGAAATGACTGAGGTTTCATTCTGGAAACATGTGGCCTGGGATCATGACTGAGGTTTGATGGTGGAACACTCTGGCCTGGCAAAATGACTGAGGCTTGATTCTGGAACCCTGTGGCCCGGGAACTTGACTGAGGTTTGATGGCAGAAACCTGTGGACTGGCAACATGACTGAGGTTTGATTGTGGAACCCTGTGCACGGGGACCATGACTGAGGCCTGACACTGGAAGCCCGTGGCGTAGGAACATGTCATTGGTTTGATTCTGGAGCCCTGTTTACTGGGAACATGACTGAGGTTTGATGGTGGAAACCTGTGGCCTGGCAACATGATTGAAGTTTGATAGTGGAACCCTGAGGCTTGGGAACATGAGTGAGGCTTGATGGTGGAAGCCTGTGGCCTGGCAACATGCATGAGGTTTGATGGTGGAACCCTGTGGCTTGGCAAGATGACTTAGGTTTGATTGTGGAACACTCTGCCCTGGGAACATGACTGAGGCTTGATGGTGAAACCGTGGTCTGGCAACAGGACTGAGGTTTGATTGTGGAACCCTCTGGCCTGGGAATATAACTGAAGTTTAATTGTGGAACCCTGTGTCCTGGGAACATGACTGGGATTTGATTTCTGAAACCTGTGTCCAGGGAACATGACTGAGGTTTTATTCTGGAACCCTGTGTCCTGGGAACACGACTGAGGTTTGATTCTGGAACCATGTGGCCTGGGAATATGACTGAGGTTTGATGGTGGTACCCTATGGCCTGGCAAAATGACTGAGGTTTGATTCTGGAATCCATTGGCCTGGGAATATGACTGATGTTAGAGTGTGTAATCCTGTGGCCTGGGAACATGACATCGGTTTGAATTCTGGTACCCTGTTGGGTGGGAACATGAAATCGGTCTGATTCTGGAAACCTGTGGCCTGGGAATATGACTGAGGTTTGATGGTGGAAACCTGTGGCCTGGCAACATGACTGAGGTTTGATTCTGGATCCCTGTGGCCTGGGAACATGACTGAGGCGTGATTCTGGAAAACTGTGGCCTGGAAACATGACATCTGTTTAGATTGTGGAATACTGTGCCCCGGGAACCTGACTGAGCCTTGCTTCTGGAACCCTGTGGACTGGGAACATGACTGAGCTTTTATTCTACAACCCTGTAGCCTGGGAACATAAATGAGGATTGATTCTCCAACCCTGTGGCCTGGGAACATGACATCGGTGGACTCTAGAACCCAGTGGCCTGGGAACATGTCTGAGGTTTGATGGTGGAAACCTGTGGCTTGGCAACATGACTAAGGTTTGATTCTGGAAGACTGTGGCCAGGAAGCATGATATCTGGTTGATTCTGGAAACTTGTGTCCTGGGAACATGACTGAGGTTTGTTTCTGGAAGCCTGTGCCCTGGGAACATGACTGAGGTTTGATTCTGGACACCTGTGTCCTGGGAACATGACTGAGGTTTGATGGTTGAAACCTGTGGCCCGCGAACATGACTCAGGTTTGATTCTGGAACCATGTGTCCTGGGAACATGACTGAGGTTTAAATTTGGAAACCTTTGGCCTGGGAAAATGACTGAGGTTTCATTGTGCAAACATGTGGCCTGGGATCATGACTGAGGTTTGATGGTGGAACACTCTGGCCTGGCAAAATGACTGAGGCTTGATTCTGGAACCCTGTGGCCCGGGAACATGAGAACGGTTTGATTCTGGAACCCTGTGGCCTTTAACATGACATCGGTGGATTCTGGAACTCTGTGGCCTGGGAACATGAAAACGGTTTGAGTCTGGAACCCTGTGGCCTGGGAACATGAGTGAGGATTGATGGTGGAACCCTGTGGCCTGGCAACATGACTGAGGTTTGATACTGGAAGACTGTGGACAGGAAACATGATATCGGGTTGATTCTGGAAACTTCTGTCCTGGGAACAAGACTGAGGTTTGATTCTGGAACCCTGTGTCTTGGAAATATGACAAAGGTTTGTTGCTGGAAGCCTGTTCCCTGGGTACATGACTGAGGTTTGATTCTGGATACCTGTGTCCTGGGAACATGAGTGATGTTTGATTGTTGAAACCTGTGGCCTGCGAACATGACTCAGGTTTTTTTCTGGAACCATGTGTCCTGGGAATATGACTGAGGTTTGATTCTGGAAACCTTTGGCCTGAGAAAATGACTGAGGTTTCATTGTGGAAACATGTGGCCTGGGATCATGACTGAGGTTTGATGGTGGAACACTCTGGCCTGGCAAAATGACTGAGGCTTGATTCTGGAACCCTGTGGCCCGGGAACGTGACTGAGGTTTGATGGCAGAAACCTGTGGACTGGCAACATGACTGAGGTTTGATTGTGGAACCCTTTGCATGGGGAACATGACTGAGGCCTGATCCTGGAACCCCGTGGCGTGGGAACATGACATTGGTTTGATTCTGGAGCCCTGTTTACTGGGAACATGACTGAGGTTTGATGGTTGTACCCTATGGCCTGGCAACATGATTGAGGATTGATAGTGGAACGCTCATGCTTGCGAACATGAGTGAGGCTTGATGTTGAAACCCTGTGGCCTGGCAACATGCCTGAGGTTTGATGGCGGAACCCTGTGGCTTGGCAAGATGACTTAGGTTTGATTGTGGAACACTCTGGCCTGGGAACATGATTGAGGCTTGATGGTGGAACCGTGGCCAGGGAACAGGACTGAGGTTTGATTGTGGAACCCTCTGGCCTGGGAATATGACTGAGGTTTAATTGTGGAACCCTGTGGCCTGGGAACATGACTGGGATTTGATTTCTGAAACCTGTGTCCAGGGAATATGACTGAGGTTTTATTCTCGAATCCTGGGTCCTGGGTACGCGACTGAGGTTAGACTCTGTAACCATGTGGCCTAGGAATATGACTGAGGTTTGATTCTGGAATCCATTGGCCTGGGAACATGACTGATGTTAGAGTGTGGAATCCTGTGGCCTGGGATCATGGCATCGGTTTGGATTCTGGTACCCTGTTGCCTGGGAACATGAAATCGGTTTGATTCTGGAAACCTGTGGCCTGCGAATATGACTGAGGTTTGATGGTGGTACCCTATGGCCTGGCAACATGACTGAGGTTTGATTCTGGATCCCTGTGGCCTGGGAACATGACTGAGGCGTGATTCTGGAAAACTGTGGCCTGGGAACATGACATCTGTTTATATTGTGGAATACTGTGCCCTGGGAACCTGACAGAGCCTTGGTTCTGAAACCCTGTGGACGGGGAACATGACTGATGTTTTATTCTGGAACCCTGTAACCTGGGAACATAACTGAGGATTGATTCTGGAACCCTGTCGCCTGGGAACATGATATGGGTGGATTCTGGAACCCTGGGAACTGGGAACGTGACATCTGTTTAGATTGTGGAATACTGTGCCCCGGGAACCTGACTGAGCCTTGGTTCTGGAACCCTGTGGACTGGGAACATGACTGAGGTTTTATTCTGGAACCCTGTAGCCTGGGAACATAACTGAGGATTGATTCTCGAACCCTGTGGCCTGGGAACATGACATCGGTGGATTCTGGAAACCTGTGGCCTGGGAACATGAGAATGGTTTGATTCTGGAACCTTGTGGCCTGGGAACATGTCTGAGGTTTGATGGTGGAAACCTGTGGCTTGCCAACATGACTAAGGTTTGATTCTGGAAGACTGTGGCCAGGAACCATGATATCGCGTTGATTCTGGAAACTTGTGTCCTGGGAACAAGACTGAGGTTTGATTCTGGAATCCTGTGGCCTGGGATTATGACTGAGGTTTGTTTCTGGAAGCCTGTTCCCTGGGAACATGACTGACGTTTGATTCTGGACACCTGTGTCCTGGGAACATGACTGAGGTTTGATTGTTGAAACCTGTGACCCCCGAACATGACTCAGGTTTGATTCTTTAACCATGTGTCCTGGGAACATGACTGAGGTTTGATACTGGAAACCTTTGGCCTGGGAACATGGCATCGGTGGATTCTGGAACCCTGTGGCCTGGGAACATGAGAACGGTTTGATTCTGAAACACTGTGGCGTGAGACATGTCTGAGGTTTGATGGTGGAAACCTGTAGCCTGGCAACATGACTGAGGTTTGATTCTGGAAGACTGTGGCCAGGAAACATGATATCGGGTTGATTCTGGAACCTTGTTTCCTGGGAACAAGACTGAGGCTTGATTTTGGAAACCTGTGGCCTGGGAACATGACTGAGGTTTGTTTCTGGAAGCCTGTTCCCTGGGAACATGACTGAGGTTTGATTCTGGACACCTGTGTCCTGGGAACATGACTGAGGTTTGATTATTGAAACCTGTGGCCTGCGAACATGACTCAGGTTTGATTCTGGAACCCTGTGTCCTGGGAATATGACTGAGGTTTGATTCTGGAAACGTTTGGCCTGCGGAAATGACTGAGGTTTCATTCTGGAAACATGTGGCCTGGGATCATGACTGAGGTTTGATGGTGGAACACTCTGGCCTGGCAAAATGACTGAGGCTTGATTCTGGAACCCTGTGGCCCGGGAACTTGACTGAGGTTTGATGGCAGAAACCTGTGGACTGGCAACATGACTGAGGTTTGATTGTGGAACCCTTTGCATGGGGAACATGACTGAGGCCTGATCCTGGAACCCCGTGGCGTGGGAACATGACATTGGTTTGATTCTGGAGCCCTGTTTACTGGGAACATGACTGAGGTTTGATGGTTGTACCCTATGGCCTGGCAACATGATTGAGGATTGATAGTGGAACGCTCATGCTTGCGAACATGAGTGAGGCTTGATGTTGAAACCCTGTGGCCTGGCAACATGCCTGAGGTTTGATGGCGGAACCCTGTGGCTTGGCAAGATGACTTAGGTTTGATTGTGGAACACTCTGGCCTGGGAACATGATTGAGGCTTGATGGTGGAACCGTGGCCAGGGAACAGGACTGAGGTTTGATTGTGGAACCCTCTGGCCTGGGAATATGACTGAGGTTTAATTGTGGAACCCTGTGGCCTGGGAACATGACTGGGATTTTATTTCTGAAACCTGTGTCCAGGGAATATGACTGAGGTTTTATTCTCGAATCCTGGGTCCTGGGTACGCGACTGAGGTTAGACTCTGTAACCATGTGGCCTAGGAATATGACTGAGGTTTGATTCTGGAATCCATTGGCCTGGGAACATGACTGATGTTAGAGTGTGGAATCCTGTGGCCTGGGATCATGGCATCGGTTTGGATTCTGGTACCCTGTTGCCTGGGAACATGAAATCGGTTTGATTCTGGAAACCTGTGGCCTGCGAATATGACTGAGGTTTGATGGTGGTACCCTATGGCCTGGCAACATGACTGAGGTTTGATTCTGGATCCCTGTGGCCTGGGAACATGACTGAGGCGTGATTCTGGAAAACTGTGGCCTGGGAACATGACATCTGTTTATATTGTGGAATACTGTGCCCTGGGAACCTGACAGAGCCTTGGTTCTGAAACCCTGTGGACGGGGAACATGACTGATGTTTTATTCTGGAACCCTGTAACCTGGGAACATAACTGAGGATTGATTCTGGAACCCTGTCGCCTGGGAACATGATATGGGTGGATTCTGGAACCCTGGGAACTGGGAACGTGACATCTGTTTAGATTGTGGAATACTGTGCCCCGGGAACCTGACTGAGCCTTGGTTCTGGAACCCTGTGGACTGGGAACATGACTGAGGTTTTATTCTGGAACCCTGTAGCCTGGGAACATAACTGAGGATTGATTCTCGAACCCTGTGGCCTGGGAACATGACATCGGTGGATTCTGGAAACCTGTGGCCTGGGAACATGAGAATGGTTTGATTCTGGAACCTTGTGGCCTGGGAACATGTCTGAGGTTTGATGGTGGAAACCTGTGGCTTGCCAACATGACTAAGGTTTGATTCTGGAAGACTGTGGCCAGGAACCATGATATCGCGTTGATTCTGGAAACTTGTGTCCTGGGAACAAGACTGAGGTTTGATTCTGGAATCCTGTGGCCTGGGATTATGACTGAGGTTTGTTTCTGGAAGCCTGTTCCCTGGGAACATGACTGACGTTTGATTCTGGACACCTGTGTCCTGGGAACATGACTGAGGTTTGATTGTTGAAACCTGTGACCCCCGAACATGACTCAGGTTTGATTCTTTAACCATGTGTCCTGGGAACATGACTGAGGTTTGATACTGGAAACCTTTGGCCTGGGAACATGGCATCGGTGGATTCTGGAACCCTGTGGCCTGGGAACATGAGAACGGTTTGATTCTGAAACACTGTGGCGTGAGACATGTCTGAGGTTTGATGGTGGAAACCTGTAGCCTGGCAACATGACTGAGGTTTGATTCTGGAAGACTGTGGCCAGGAAACATGATATCGGGTTGATTCTGGAACCTTGTTTCCTGGGAACAAGACTGAGGCTTGATTTTGGAAACCTGTGGCCTGGGAACATGACTGAGGTTTGTTTCTGGAAGCCTGTTCCCTGGGAACATGACTGAGGTTTGATTCTGGACACCTGTGTCCTGGGAACATGACTGAGGTTTGATTATTGAAACCTGTGGCCTGCGAACATGACTCAGGTTTGATTCTGGAACCCTGTGTCCTGGGAATATGACTGAGGTTTGATTCTGGAAACGTTTGGCCTGCGGAAATGACTGAGGTTTCATTCTGGAAACATGTGGCCTGGGATCATGACTGAGGTTTGATGGTGGAACACTCTGGCCTGGCAAAATGACTGAGGCTTGATTCTGGAACCCTGTGGCCCGGGAACTTGACTGAGGTTTGATGGCAGAAACCTGTGGACTGGCAACATGACTGAGGTTTGATTGTGGAACCCTGTGCACGGGGACCATGACTGAGGCCTGACACTGGAAGCCCGTGGCGTAGGAACATGTCATTGGTTTGATTCTGGAGCCCTGTTTACTGGGAACATGACTGAGGTTTGATGGTGGAAACCTGTGGCCTGGCAACATGATTGAAGTTTGATAGTGGAACCCTGAGGCTTGGGAACATGAGTGAGGCTTGATGGTGGAAGCCTGTGGCCTGGCAACATGCATGAGGTTTGATGGTGGAACCCTGTGGCTTGGCAAGATGACTTAGGTTTGATTGTGGAACACTCTGCCCTGGGAACATGACTGAGGCTTGATGGTGAAACCGTGGTCTGGCAACAGGACTGAGGTTTGATTGTGGAACCCTCTGGCCTGGGAATATAACTGAAGTTTAATTGTGGAACCCTGTGTCCTGGGAACATGACTGGGATTTGATTTCTGAAACCTGTGTCCAGGGAACATGACTGAGGTTTTATTCTGGAACACTGTGTCCTGGGAACACGACTGAGGTTTGATTCTGGAACCAGGTGGCCTGGGAATATGACTGAGATTTGATTCTGGAAACCATTGGCCTGGGAACATGACTGATGTTAGAGTGTGGAATCCTGTGGCCTGGGAACATGACATTGGTTTGGAATCTGGTACCCTGTTGCCTGGGAACATGAAATCGGTTTGATTCGGCAAACCTGTGGCCTGGCAATATGACTGAGGTTTCATGGTGGTACCCTATGGCCTGGCAAAATGACTGAGGTTTGATTCTGGAATCCATTGGCCTGGGAACATGACTGATGTTAGAGTGTGGAATCCTGTGGCCTGGGAACATGACATCGCTTTGAATTCTGGTACCCTGTTGGCTGGGAACATGAAATCGGTCTGATTCTGGAAACCTGTGGCCTGGGAATATGACTGAGGTTTGAAGGTGGAAACCTGTGGCCTGTCAACATGACTGAGGTTTGATTCTGGATCCCTGTTGCCTGGGAACATGACTGAGGCGTGATTCTGGAAAACTGTGGCCTGGAAACATGACATCTGTTTAGATTGTGGAATACTGTGCCCCGGGAAACTGACTGAGCCTTGGTTCTGGAACCCTGTGGACTGGGAACATGACTGAGCTTTTATTCTAGAACCCTGTAGCCTGGGAACATAACTGAGGATTGATTCTCGAACCCTGTGGCCTGGCAACATGACATCGGTGGATTCTAGAACCCTGTGGCCTGGGAACATTTCTGAGGTTTGATGGTGGAAACCTGTGGCTTGGCAACATGACTAAGGTTTGATTCTGGAAGACTGTGGCCAGGAAGCATGATATCTGGTTGATTCTGGAAACTTGTGTCCTGGGAACATGACTGAGGTTTGTTTCTGGAAGCCTGTGCCCTGGGAACATGACTGAGGTTTGATTCTGGACACCTGTGTCCTGGGAACATGACTGAGGTTTGATGGTTGAAACCTGTGGCCCGCGAACATGACTCAGGTTTGATTCTGGAACCATGTGTCCTGGGAACATGACTGAGGTTTGAATTTGGAAACCTTTGGCCTGGGAAAATGACTGAGGTTTCATTGTGCAAACATGTGGCCTGGGATCATGACTGAGGTTTGATGGTGGAACACTCTGGCCTGGCAAAATGACTGAGGCTTGATTCTGGAACCCTGTGGCCCGGGAACATGAGAACGGTTTGATTCTGGAACCCTGTGGCCTTTAACATGACATCGGTGGATTCTGGAACCCTGTGGCCTGGGAACATGAGAACGGTTTGAGTCTGGAACCCTGTGTCCTGGGAACATGAGTGAGGATTGATGGTGGAACCCTGTGGCCTGGCAACATGACTGAGGTTTGATACTGGAAGACTGTGGACAGGAAACATGATATCGGGTTGATTCTGGAAACTTCTGTCCTGGGAACAAGACTGAGGTTTGATTCTGGAACCCTGTGTCTTGGAAATATGACAAAGGTTTGTTGCTGGAAGCCTGTTCCCTGGGTACATGACTGAGGTTTGATTCTGGATACCTGTGTCCTGGGAACATGAGTGATGTTTGATTGTTGAAACCTGTGGCCTGCGAACATGACTCAGGTTTTTTTCTGGAACCATGTGTCCTGGGAATATGACTGAGGTTTGATTCTGGAAACCTTTGGCCTGAGAAAATGACTGAGGTTTCATTGTGGAAACATGTGGCCTGGGATCATGACTGAGGTTTGATGGTGGAACACTCTGGCCTGGCAAAATGACTGAGGCTTGATTCTGGAACCCTGTGGCCCGGGAACGTGACTGAGGTTTGATGGCAGAAACCTGTGGACTGGCAACATGACTGAGGTTTGATTGTGGAACCCTTTGCATGGGGAACATGACTGAGGCCTGATCCTGGAACCCCGTGGCGTGGGAACATGACATTGGTTTGATTCTGGAGCCCTGTTTACTGGGAACATGACTGAGGTTTGATGGTTGTACCCTATGGCCTGGCAACATGATTGAGGATTGATAGTGGAACGCTCATGCTTGCGAACATGAGTGAGGCTTGATGTTGAAACCCTGTGGCCTGGCAACATGCCTGAGGTTTGATGGCGGAACCCTGTGGCTTGGCAAGATGACTTAGGTTTGATTGTGGAACACTCTGGCCTGGGAACATGATTGAGGCTTGATGGTGGAACCGTGGCCAGGGAACAGGACTGAGGTTTGATTGTGGAACCCTCTGGCCTGGGAATATGACTGAGGTTTAATTGTGGAACCCTGTGGCCTGGGAACATGACTGGGATTTTATTTCTGAAACCTGTGTCCAGGGAATATGACTGAGGTTTTATTCTCGAATCCTGTGTCCTGGGTACGCGACTGAGGTTAGACTCTGTAACCATGTGGCCTAGGAATATGACTGAGGTTTGATTCTGGAATCCATTGGCCTGGGAACATGACTGATGTTAGAGTGTGGAATCCTGTGGCCTGGGATCATGGCATCGGTTTGGATTCTGGTACCCTGTTGCCTGGGAACATGAAATCGGTTTGATTCTGGAAACCTGTGGCCTGCGAATATGACTGAGGTTTGATGGTGGTACCCTATGGCCTGGCAACATGACTGAGGTTTGATTCTGGATCCCTGTGGCCTGGGAACATGACTGAGGCGTGATTCTGGAAAACTGTGGCCTGGGAACATGACATCTGTTTATATTGTGGAATACTGTGCCCTGGGAACCTGACAGAGCCTTGGTTCTGAAACCCTGTGGACGGGGAACATGACTGATGTTTTATTCTGGAACCCTGTAACCTGGGAACATAACTGAGGATTGATTCTGGAACCCTGTCGCCTGGGAACATGATATGGGTGGATTCTGGAACCCTGGGAACTGGGAACGTGACATCTGTTTAGATTGTGGAATACTGTGCCCCGGGAACCTGACTGAGCCTTGGTTCTGGAACCCTGTGGACTGGGAACATGACTGAGGTTTTATTCTGGAACCCTGTAGCCTGGGAACATAACTGAGGATTGATTCTCGAACCCTGTGGCCTGGGAACATGACATCGGTGGATTCTGGAAACCTGTGGCCTGGGAACATGAGAATGGTTTGATTCTGGAACCTTGTGGCCTGGGAACATGTCTGAGGTTTGATGGTGGAAACCTGTGGCTTGCCAACATGACTAAGGTTTGATTCTGGAAGACTGTGGCCAGGAACCATGATATCGCGTTGATTCTGGAAACTTGTGTCCTGGGAACAAGACTGAGGTTTGATTCTGGAATCCTGTGGCCTGGGATTATGACTGAGGTTTGTTTCTGGAAGCCTGTTCCCTGGGAACATGACTGACGTTTGATTCTGGACACCTGTGTCCTGGGAACATGACTGAGGTTTGATTGTTGAAACCTGTGACCCCCGAACATGACTCAGGTTTGATTCTTTAACCATGTGTCCTGGGAACATGACTGAGGTTTGATACTGGAAACCTTTGGCCTGGGAACATGGCATCGGTGGATTCTGGAACCCTGTGGCCTGGGAACATGAGAACGGTTTGATTCTGAAACACTGTGGCGTGAGACATGTCTGAGGTTTGATGGTGGAAACCTGTAGCCTGGCAACATGACTGAGGTTTGATTCTGGAAGACTGTGGCCAGGAAACATGATATCGGGTTGATTCTGGAACCTTGTTTCCTGGGAACAAGACTGAGGCTTGATTTTGGAAACCTGTGGCCTGGGAACATGACTGAGGTTTGTTTCTGGAAGCCTGTTCCCTGGGAACATGACTGAGGTTTGATTCTGGACACCTGTGTCCTGGGAACATGACTGAGGTTTGATTATTGAAACCTGTGGCCTGCGAACATGACTCAGGTTTGATTCTGGAACCCTGTGTCCTGGGAATATGACTGAGGTTTGATTCTGGAAACGTTTGGCCTGCGGAAATGACTGAGGTTTCATTCTGGAAACATGTGGCCTGGGATCATGACTGAGGTTTGATGGTGGAACACTCTGGCCTGGCAAAATGACTGAGGCTTGATTCTGGAACCCTGTGGCCCGGGAACTTGACTGAGGTTTGATGGCAGAAACCTGTGGACTGGCAACATGACTGAGGTTTGATTGTGGAACCCTGTGCACGGGGACCATGACTGAGGCCTGACACTGGAACCCCGTGGCGTAGGAACATGTCATTGGTTTGATTCTGGAGCCCTGTTTACTGGGAACATGACTGAGGTTTGATGGTGGAAACCTGTGGCCTGGCAACATGATTGAAGTTTGATAGTGGAACCCTGAGGCTTGGGAACATGAGTGAGGCTTGATGGTGGAAGCCTGTGGCCTGGCAACATGCATGAGGTTTGATGGTGGAACCCTGTGGCTTGGCAAGATGACTTAGGTTTGATTGTGGAACACTCTGCCCTGGGAACATGACTGAGGCTTGATGGTGAAACCGTGGTCTGGCAACAGGACTGAGGTTTGATTGTGGAACCCTCTGGCCTGGGAATATAACTGAACTTTAATTGTGGAACCCTGTGTCCTGGGAACATGACTGGGATTTGATTTCTGAAACCTGTGTCCAGGGAACATGACTGAGGTTTTATTCTGGAACCCTGTGTCCTGGGAACACGACTGAGGTTTGATTCTGGAACCATGTGGCCTGGGAATATGACTGAGGTTTGATGGTGGTACCCTATGGCCTGGCAAAATGACTGAGGTTTGATTCTGGAATCCATTGGCCTGGGAACATGACTGATGTTAGAGTGTGGAATCCTGTGGCCTGGGAACATGACATCGGTTTGAATTCTGGTACCCTGTTGGCTGGGAACATGAAATCGGTCTGATTCTGGAAACCTGTGGCCTGGGAATATGACTGAGGTTTGAAGGTGGAAACCTGTGGCCTGGCAACATGACTGAGGTTTGATTCTGGATCCCTGTGGCCTGGGAACATGACTGAGGCGTGATTCTGGAAAACTGTGGCCTGGAAACATGACATCTGTTTAGATTGTGGAATACTGTGCCCCGGGAACCTGACTGAGCCTTGGTTCTGGAACCCTGTGGACTGGGAACATGACTGAGCTTTTATTCTACAACCCTGTAGCCTGGGAACATAAATGAGGATTGATTCTCCAACCCTGTGGCCTGGGAACATGACATCGGTGGATTCTAGAACCCTGTGGCCTGGGAACATGTCTGAGGTTTGATGGTGGAAACCTGTGGCTTGGCAACATGACTAAGGTTTGATTCTGGAAGACTGTGGCCAGGAAGCATGATATCTGGTTGATTCTGGAAACTTGTGTCCTGGGAACATGACTGAGGTTTGTTTCTGGAAGCCTGTGCCCTGGGAACATGACTGAGGTTTGATTCTGGACACCTGTGTCCTGGGAACATGACTGAGGTTTGATGGTTGAAACCTGTGGCCCGCGAACATGACTCAGGTTTGATTCTGGAACCATGTGTCCTGGGAACATGACTGAGGTTTGAATTTGGAAACCTTTGGCCTGGGAAAATGACTGAGGTTTCATTGTGCAAACATGTGGCCTGGGATCATGACTGAGGTTTGATGGTGGAACACTCTGGCCTGGCAAAATGACTGAGGCTTGATTCTGGAACCCTGTGGCCCGGGAACATGAGAACGGTTTGATTCTGGAACCCTGTGGCCTTTAACATGACATCGGTGGATTCTGGAACCCTGTGGCCTGGGAACATGAAAACGGTTTGAGTCTGGAACCCTGTGGCCTGGGAACATGAGTGAGGATTGATGGTGGAACCCTGTGGCCTGGCAACATGACTGAGGTTTGATACTGGAAGACTGTGGACAGGAAACATGATATCGGGTTGATTCTGGAAACTTCTGTCCTGGGAACAAGACTGAGGTTTGATTCTGGAACCCTGTGTCTTGGAAATATGACAAAGGTTTGTTGCTGGAAGCCTGTTCCCTGGGTACATGACTGAGGTTTGATTCTGGATACCTGTGTCCTGGGAACATGAGTGATGTTTGATTGTTGAAACCTGTGGCCTGCGAACATGACTCAGGTTTTTTTCTGGAACCATGTGTCCTGGGAATATGACTGAGGTTTGATTCTGGAAACCTTTGGCCTGAGAAAATGACTGAGGTTTCATTGTGGAAACATGTGGCCTGGGATCATGACTGAGGTTTGATGGTGGAACACTCTGGCCTGGCAAAATGACTGAGGCTTGATTCTGGAACCCTGTGGCCCGGGAACGTGACTGAGGTTTGATGGCAGAAACCTGTGGACTGGCAACATGACTGAGGTTTGATTGTGGAACCCTTTGCATGGGGAACATGACTGAGGCCTGATCCTGGAACCCCGTGGCGTGGGAACATGACATTGGTTTGATTCTGGAGCCCTGTTTACTGGGAACATGACTGAGGTTTGATGGTTGTACCCTATGGCCTGGCAACATGATTGAGGATTGATAGTGGAACGCTCATGCTTGCGAACATGAGTGAGGCTTGATGTTGAAACCCTGTGGCCTGGCAACATGCCTGAGGTTTGATGGCGGAACCCTGTGGCTTGGCAAGATGACTTAGGTTTGATTGTGGAACACTCTGGCCTGGGAACATGATTGAGGCTTGATGGTGGAACCGTGGCCAGGGAACAGGACTGAGGTTTGATTGTGGAACCCTCTGGCCTGGGAATATGACTGAGGTTTAATTGTGGAACCCTGTGGCCTGGGAACATGACTGGGATTTTATTTCTGAAACCTGTGTCCAGGGAATATGACTGAGGTTTTATTCTCGAATCCTGGGTCCTGGGTACGCGACTGAGGTTAGACTCTGTAACCATGTGGCCTAGGAATATGACTGAGGTTTGATTCTGGAATCCATTGGCCTGGGAACATGACTGATGTTAGAGTGTGGAATCCTGTGGCCTGGGATCATGGCATCGGTTTGGATTCTGGTACCCTGTTGCCTGGGAACATGAAATCGGTTTGATTCTGGAAACCTGTGGCCTGCGAATATGACTGAGGTTTGATGGTGGTACCCTATGGCCTGGCAACATGACTGAGGTTTGATTCTGGATCCCTGTGGCCTGGGAACATGACTGAGGCGTGATTCTGGAAAACTGTGGCCTGGGAACATGACATCTGTTTATATTGTGGAATACTGTGCCCTGGGAACCTGACAGAGCCTTGGTTCTGAAACCCTGTGGACGGGGAACATGACTGATGTTTTATTCTGGAACCCTGTAACCTGGGAACATAACTGAGGATTGATTCTGGAACCCTGTCGCCTGGGAACATGATATGGGTGGATTCTGGAACCCTGGGAACTGGGAACGTGACATCTGTTTAGATTGTGGAATACTGTGCCCCGGGAACCTGACTGAGCCTTGGTTCTGGAACCCTGTGGACTGGGAACATGACTGAGGTTTTATTCTGGAACCCTGTAGCCTGGGAACATAACTGAGGATTGATTCTCGAACCCTGTGGCCTGGGAACATGACATCGGTGGATTCTGGAAACCTGTGGCCTGGGAACATGAGAATGGTTTGATTCTGGAACCTTGTGGCCTGGGAACATGTCTGAGGTTTGATGGTGGAAACCTGTGGCTTGCCAACATGACTAAGGTTTGATTCTGGAAGACTGTGGCCAGGAACCATGATATCGCGTTGATTCTGGAAACTTGTGTCCTGGGAACAAGACTGAGGTTTGATTCTGGAATCCTGTGGCCTGGGATTATGACTGAGGTTTGTTTCTGGAAGCCTGTTCCCTGGGAACATGACTGACGTTTGATTCTGGACACCTGTGTCCTGGGAACATGACTGAGGTTTGATTGTTGAAACCTGTGACCCCCGAACATGACTCAGGTTTGATTCTTTAACCATGTGTCCTGGGAACATGACTGAGGTTTGATACTGGAAACCTTTGGCCTGGGAACATGGCATCGGTGGATTCTGGAACCCTGTGGCCTGGGAACATGAGAACGGTTTGATTCTGAAACACTGTGGCGTGAGACATGTCTGAGGTTTGATGGTGGAAACCTGTAGCCTGGCAACATGACTGAGGTTTGATTCTGGAAGACTGTGGCCAGGAAACATGATATCGGGTTGATTCTGGAACCTTGTTTCCTGGGAACAAGACTGAGGCTTGATTTTGGAAACCTGTGGCCTGGGAACATGACTGAGGTTTGTTTCTGGAAGCCTGTTCCCTGGGAACATGACTGAGGTTTGATTCTGGACACCTGTGTCCTGGGAACATGACTGAGGTTTGATTATTGAAACCTGTGGCCTGCGAACATGACTCAGGTTTGATTCTGGAACCCTGTGTCCTGGGAATATGACTGAGGTTTGATTCTGGAAACGTTTGGCCTGCGGAAATGACTGAGGTTTCATTCTGGAAACATGTGGCCTGGGATCATGACTGAGGTTTGATGGTGGAACACTCTGGCCTGGCAAAATGACTGAGGCTTGATTCTGGAACCCTGTGGCCCGGGAACTTGACTGAGGTTTGATGGCAGAAACCTGTGGACTGGCAACATGACTGAGGTTTGATTGTGGAACCCTGTGCACGGGGACCATGACTGAGGCCTGACACTGGAAGCCCGTGGCGTAGGAACATGTCATTGGTTTGATTCTGGAGCCCTGTTTACTGGGAACATGACTGAGGTTTGATGGTGGAAACCTGTGGCCTGGCAACATGATTGAAGTTTGATAGTGGAACCCTGAGGCTTGGGAACATGAGTGAGGCTTGATGGTGGAAGCCTGTGGCCTGGCAACATGCATGAGGTTTGATGGTGGAACCCTGTGGCTTGGCAAGATGACTTAGGTTTGATTGTGGAACACTCTGCCCTGGGAACATGACTGAGGCTTGATGGTGAAACCGTGGTCTGGCAACAGGACTGAGGTTTGATTGTGGAACCCTCTGGCCTGGGAATATAACTGAAGTTTAATTGTGGAACCCTGTGTCCTGGGAACATGACTGGGATTTGATTTCTGAAACCTGTGTCCAGGGAACATGACTGAGGTTTTATTCTGGAACCCTGTGTCCTGGGAACACGACTGAGGTTTGATTCTGGAACCATGTGGCCTGGGAATATGACTGAGGTTTGATGGTGGTACCCTATGGCCTGGCAAAATGACTGAGGTTTGATTCTGGAATCCATTGGCCTGGGAATATGACTGATGTTAGAGTGTGTAATCCTGTGGCCTGGGAACATGACATCGGTTTGAATTCTGGTACCCTGTTGGGTGGGAACATGAAATCGGTCTGATTCTGGAAACCTGTGGCCTGGGAATATGACTGAGGTTTGATGGTGGAAACCTGTGGCCTGGCAACATGACTGAGGTTTGATTCTGGATCCCTGTGGCCTGGGAACATGACTGAGGCGTGATTCTGGAAAACTGTGGCCTGGAAACATGACATCTGTTTAGATTGTGGAATACTGTGCCCCGGGAACCTGACTGAGCCTTGCTTCTGGAACCCTGTGGACTGGGAACATGACTGAGCTTTTATTCTACAACCCTGTAGCCTGGGAACATAAATGAGGATTGATTCTCCAACCCTGTGGCCTGGGAACATGACATCGGTGGACTCTAGAACCCAGTGGCCTGGGAACATGTCTGAGGTTTGATGGTGGAAACCTGTGGCTTGGCAACATGACTAAGGTTTGATTCTGGAAGACTGTGGCCAGGAAGCATGATATCTGGTTGATTCTGGAAACTTGTGTCCTGGGAACATGACTGAGGTTTGTTTCTGGAAGCCTGTGCCCTGGGAACATGACTGAGGTTTGATTCTGGACACCTGTGTCCTGGGAACATGACTGAGGTTTGATGGTTGAAACCTGTGGCCCGCGAACATGACTCAGGTTTGATTCTGGAACCATGTGTCCTGGGAACATGACTGAGGTTTAAATTTGGAAACCTTTGGCCTGGGAAAATGACTGAGGTTTCATTGTGCAAACATGTGGCCTGGGATCATGACTGAGGTTTGATGGTGGAACACTCTGGCCTGGCAAAATGACTGAGGCTTGATTCTGGAACCCTGTGGCCCGGGAACATGAGAACGGTTTGATTCTGGAACCCTGTGGCCTTTAACATGACATCGGTGGATTCTGGAACTCTGTGGCCTGGGAACATGAAAACGGTTTGAGTCTGGAACCCTGTGGCCTGGGAACATGAGTGAGGATTGATGGTGGAACCCTGTGGCCTGGCAACATGACTGAGGTTTGATACTGGAAGACTGTGGACAGGAAACATGATATCGGGTTGATTCTGGAAACTTCTGTCCTGGGAACAAGACTGAGGTTTGATTCTGGAACCCTGTGTCTTGGAAATATGACAAAGGTTTGTTGCTGGAAGCCTGTTCCCTGGGTACATGACTGAGGTTTGATTCTGGATACCTGTGTCCTGGGAACATGAGTGATGTTTGATTGTTGAAACCTGTGGCCTGCGAACATGACTCAGGTTTTTTTCTGGAACCATGTGTCCTGGGAATATGACTGAGGTTTGATTCTGGAAACCTTTGGCCTGAGAAAATGACTGAGGTTTCATTGTGGAAACATGTGGCCTGGGATCATGACTGAGGTTTGATGGTGGAACACTCTGGCCTGGCAAAATGACTGAGGCTTGATTCTGGAACCCTGTGGCCCGGGAACGTGACTGAGGTTTGATGGCAGAAACCTGTGGACTGGCAACATGACTGAGGTTTGATTGTGGAACCCTTTGCATGGGGAACATGACTGAGGCCTGATCCTGGAACCCCGTGGCGTGGGAACATGACATTGGTTTGATTCTGGAGCCCTGTTTACTGGGAACATGACTGAGGTTTGATGGTTGTACCCTATGGCCTGGCAACATGATTGAGGATTGATAGTGGAACGCTCATGCTTGCGAACATGAGTGAGGCTTGATGTTGAAACCCTGTGGCCTGGCAACATGCCTGAGGTTTGATGGCGGAACCCTGTGGCTTGGCAAGATGACTTAGGTTTGATTGTGGAACACTCTGGCCTGGGAACATGATTGAGGCTTGATGGTGGAACCGTGGCCAGGGAACAGGACTGAGGTTTGATTGTGGAACCCTCTGGCCTGGGAATATGACTGAGGTTTAATTGTGGAACCCTGTGGCCTGGGAACATGACTGGGATTTGATTTCTGAAACCTGTGTCCAGGGAATATGACTGAGGTTTTATTCTCGAATCCTGGGTCCTGGGTACGCGACTGAGGTTAGACTCTGTAACCATGTGGCCTAGGAATATGACTGAGGTTTGATTCTGGAATCCATTGGCCTGGGAACATGACTGATGTTAGAGTGTGGAATCCTGTGGCCTGGGATCATGGCATCGGTTTGGATTCTGGTACCCTGTTGCCTGGGAACATGAAATCGGTTTGATTCTGGAAACCTGTGGCCTGCGAATATGACTGAGGTTTGATGGTGGTACCCTATGGCCTGGCAACATGACTGAGGTTTGATTCTGGATCCCTGTGGCCTGGGAACATGACTGAGGCGTGATTCTGGAAAACTGTGGCCTGGGAACATGACATCTGTTTATATTGTGGAATACTGTGCCCTGGGAACCTGACAGAGCCTTGGTTCTGAAACCCTGTGGACGGGGAACATGACTGATGTTTTATTCTGGAACCCTGTAACCTGGGAACATAACTGAGGATTGATTCTGGAACCCTGTCGCCTGGGAACATGATATGGGTGGATTCTGGAACCCTGGGAACTGGGAACGTGACATCTGTTTAGATTGTGGAATACTGTGCCCCGGGAACCTGACTGAGCCTTGGTTCTGGAACCCTGTGGACTGGGAACATGACTGAGGTTTTATTCTGGAACCCTGTAGCCTGGGAACATAACTGAGGATTGATTCTCGAACCCTGTGGCCTGGGAACATGACATCGGTGGATTCTGGAAACCTGTGGCCTGGGAACATGAGAATGGTTTGATTCTGGAACCTTGTGGCCTGGGAACATGTCTGAGGTTTGATGGTGGAAACCTGTGGCTTGCCAACATGACTAAGGTTTGATTCTGGAAGACTGTGGCCAGGAACCATGATATCGCGTTGATTCTGGAAACTTGTGTCCTGGGAACAAGACTGAGGTTTGATTCTGGAATCCTGTGGCCTGGGATTATGACTGAGGTTTGTTTCTGGAAGCCTGTTCCCTGGGAACATGACTGACGTTTGATTCTGGACACCTGTGTCCTGGGAACATGACTGAGGTTTGATTGTTGAAACCTGTGACCCCCGAACATGACTCAGGTTTGATTCTTTAACCATGTGTCCTGGGAACATGACTGAGGTTTGATACTGGAAACCTTTGGCCTGGGAACATGGCATCGGTGGATTCTGGAACCCTGTGGCCTGGGAACATGAGAACGGTTTGATTCTGAAACACTGTGGCGTGAGACATGTCTGAGGTTTGATGGTGGAAACCTGTAGCCTGGCAACATGACTGAGGTTTGATTCTGGAAGACTGTGGCCAGGAAACATGATATCGGGTTGATTCTGGAACCTTGTTTCCTGGGAACAAGACTGAGGCTTGATTTTGGAAACCTGTGGCCTGGGAACATGACTGAGGTTTGTTTCTGGAAGCCTGTTCCCTGGGAACATGACTGAGGTTTGATTCTGGACACCTGTGTCCTGGGAACATGACTGAGGTTTGATTATTGAAACCTGTGGCCTGCGAACATGACTCATGTTTGATTCTGGAACCCTGTGTCCTGGGAATATGACTGAGGTTTGATTCTGGAAACGTTTGGCCTGCGGAAATGACTGAGGTTTCATTCTGGAAACATGTGGCCTGGGATCATGACTGAGGTTTGATGGTGGAACACTCTGGCCTGGCAAAATGACTGAGGCTTGATTCTGGAACCCTGTGGCCCGGGAACTTGACTGAGGTTTGATGGCAGAAACCTGTGGACTGGCAACATGACTGAGGTTTGATTGTGGAACCCTTTGCATGGGGAACATGACTGAGGCCTGATCCTGGAACCCCGTGGCGTGGGAACATGACATTGGTTTGATTCTGGAGCCCTGTTTACTGGGAACATGACTGAGGTTTGATGGTTGTACCCTATGGCCTGGCAACATGATTGAGGATTGATAGTGGAACGCTCATGCTTGCGAACATGAGTGAGGCTTGATGTTGAAACCCTGTGGCCTGGCAACATGCCTGAGGTTTGATGGCGGAACCCTGTGGCTTGGCAAGATGACTTAGGTTTGATTGTGGAACACTCTGGCCTGGGAACATGATTGAGGCTTGATGGTGGAACCGTGGCCAGGGAACAGGACTGAGGTTTGATTGTGGAACCCTCTGGCCTGGGAATATGACTGAGGTTTAATTGTGGAACCCTGTGGCCTGGGAACATGACTGGGATTTGATTTCTGAAACCTGTGTCCAGGGAATATGACTGAGGTTTTATTCTCGAATCCTGGGTCCTGGGTACGCGACTGAGGTTAGACTCTGTAACCATGTGGCCTAGGAATATGACTGAGGTTTGATTCTGGAATCCATTGGCCTGGGAACATGACTGATGTTAGAGTGTGGAATCCTGTGGCCTGGGATCATGGCATCGGTTTGGATTCTGGTACCCTGTTGCCTGGGAACATGAAATCGGTTTGATTCTGGAAACCTGTGGCCTGCGAATATGACTGAGGTTTGATGGTGGTACCCTATGGCCTGGCAACATGACTGAGGTTTGATTCTGGATCCCTGTGGCCTGGGAACATGACTGAGGCGTGATTCTGGAAAACTGTGGCCTGGGAACATGACATCTGTTTATATTGTGGAATACTGTGCCCTGGGAACCTGACAGAGCCTTGGTTCTGAAACCCTGTGGACGGGGAACATGACTGATGTTTTATTCTGGAACCCTGTAACCTGGGAACATAACTGAGGATTGATTCTGGAACCCTGTCGCCTGGGAACATGATATGGGTGGATTCTGGAACCCTGGGAACTGGGAACGTGACATCTGTTTAGATTGTGGAATACTGTGCCCCGGGAACCTGACTGAGCCTTGGTTCTGGAACCCTGTGGACTGGGAACATGACTGAGGTTTTATTCTGGAACCCTGTAGCCTGGGAACATAACTGAGGATTGATTCTCGAACCCTGTGGCCTGGGAACATGACATCGGTGGATTCTGGAAACCTGTGGCCTGGGAACATGAGAATGGTTTGATTCTGGAACCTTGTGGCCTGGGAACATGTCTGAGGTTTGATGGTGGAAACCTGTGGCTTGCCAACATGACTAAGGTTTGATTCTGGAAGACTGTGGCCAGGAACCATGATATCGCGTTGATTCTGGAAACTTGTGTCCTGGGAACAAGACTGAGGTTTGATTCTGGAATCCTGTGGCCTGGGATTATGACTGAGGTTTGTTTCTGGAAGCCTGTTCCCTGGGAACATGACTGACGTTTGATTCTGGACACCTGTGTCCTGGGAACATGACTGAGGTTTGATTGTTGAAACCTGTGACCCCCGAACATGACTCAGGTTTGATTCTTTAACCATGTGTCCTGGGAACATGACTGAGGTTTGATACTGGAAACCTTTGGCCTGGGAACATGGCATCGGTGGATTCTGGAACCCTGTGGCCTGGGAACATGAGAACGGTTTGATTCTGAAACACTGTGGCGTGAGACATGTCTGAGGTTTGATGGTGGAAACCTGTAGCCTGGCAACATGACTGAGGTTTGATTCTGGAAGACTGTGGCCAGGAAACATGATATCGGGTTGATTCTGGAACCTTGTTTCCTGGGAACAAGACTGAGGCTTGATTTTGGAAACCTGTGGCCTGGGAACATGACTGAGGTTTGTTTCTGGAAGCCTGTTCCCTGGGAACATGACTGAGGTTTGATTCTGGACACCTGTGTCCTGGGAACATGACTGAGGTTTGATTATTGAAACCTGTGGCCTGCGAACATGACTCAGGTTTGATTCTGGAACCCTGTGTCCTGGGAATATGACTGAGGTTTGATTCTGGAAACGTTTGGCCTGCGGAAATGACTGAGGTTTCATTCTGGAAACATGTGGCCTGGGATCATGACTGAGGTTTGATGGTGGAACACTCTGGCCTGGCAAAATGACTGAGGCTTGATTCTGGAACCCTGTGGCCCGGGAACTTGACTGAGGTTTGATGGCAGAAACCTGTGGACTGGCAACATGACTGAGGTTTGATTGTGGAACCCTGTGCACGGGGACCATGACTGAGGCCTGACACTGGAACCCCGTGGCGTAGGAACATGTCATTGGTTTGATTCTGGAGCCCTGTTTACTGGGAACATGACTGAGGTTTGATGGTGGAAACCTGTGGCCTGGCAACATGATTGAAGTTTGATAGTGGAACCCTGAGGCTTGGGAACATGAGTGAGGCTTGATGGTGGAAGCCTGTGGCCTGGCAACATGCATGAGGTTTGATGGTGGAACCCTGTGGCTTGGCAAGATGACTTAGGTTTGATTGTGGAACACTCTGCCCTGGGAACATGACTGAGGCTTGATGGTGAAACCGTGGTCTGGCAACAGGACTGAGGTTTGATTGTGGAACCCTCTGGCCTGGGAATATAACTGAAGTTTAATTGTGGAACCCTGTGTCCTGGGAACATGACTGGGATTTGATTTCTGAAACCTGTGTCCAGGGAACATGACTGAGGTTTTATTCTGGAACCCTGTGTCCTGGGAACACGACTGATGTTTGATTCTGGAACCATGTGGCCTGGGAATATGACTGAGGTTTGATGGTGGTACCCTATGGCCTGGCAAAATGACTGAGGTTTGATTCTGGAATCCATTGGCCTGGGAACATGACTGATGTTAGAGTGTGTAATCCTGTGGCCTGGGAACATGACATCGGTTTGAATTCTGGTACCCTGTTGGGTGGGAACATGAAATCGGTCTGATTCTGGAAACCTGTGGCCTGGGAATATGACTGAGGTTTGATGGTGGAAACCTGTGGCCTGGCAACATGACTGAGGTTTGATTCTGGATCCCTGTGGCCTGGGAACATGACTGAGGCGTGATTCTGGAAAACTGTGGCCTGGAAACATGACATCTGTTTAGATTGTGGAATACTGTGCCCCGGGAACCTGACTGAGCCTTGCTTCTGGAACCCTGTGGACTGGGAACATGACTGAGCTTTTATTCTACAACCCTGTAGCCTGGGAACATAAATGAGGATTGATTCTCCAACCCTGTGGCCTGGGAACATGACATCGGTGGACTCTAGAACCCAGTGGCCTGGGAACATGTCTGAGGTTTGATGGTGGAAACCTGTGGCTTGGCAACATGACTAAGGTTTGATTCTGGAAGACTGTGGCCAGGAAGCATGATATCTGGTTGATTCTGGAAACTTGTGTCCTGGGAACATGACTGAGGTTTGTTTCTGGAAGCCTGTGCCCTGGGAACATGACTGAGGTTTGATTCTGGACACCTGTGTCCTGGGAACATGACTGAGGTTTGATGGTTGAAACCTGTGGCCCGCGAACATGACTCAGGTTTGATTCTGGAACCATGTGTCCTGGGAACATGACTGAGGTTTGAATTTGGAAACCTTAGGCCTGGGAAAATGACTGAGGTTTCATTGTGCAAACATGTGGCCTGGGATCATGACTGAGGTTTGATGGTGGAACACTCTGGCCTGGGAACATGATTGAGGCTTGATGGTGGAACCGTGGCCAGGGAACAGGACTGAGGTTTGATTGTGGAACCCTCTGGCCTGGGAATATGACATGGGTGGATTCTGGAACCCTGAGGCCTGGGAACATGACATCTGTTTAGATTGTGGAATACTGTGCCCTGGGAACGTGACTGAGCCTTGGTTCTGGAACCCTGTGGACTGGGAACATGACTGAGGTTTTATTCTGGAACCCTGTAGCCTGGGAACATAACTGAGGATTGATTCTCGAACCCTGTGGCCTGGGAACATGACATCGGTGGATTCTGGAAACCTGTGGCCTGGGAACATGAGAATGGTTTGATTCTGGAACCTTGTGGCCTGGGAACATGTCTGAGGTTTGATGGTGGAAACCTGTGGCTTGCCAACATGACTAAGGTTTGATTCTGGAAGACTGTGGCCAGGAACCATGATATCGCGTTGATTCTGGAAACTTGTGTCCTGGGAACAAGACTGAGGTTTGATTCTGGAATCCTGTGGCCTGGGATTATGACTGAGGTTTGTTTCTGGAAGCCTGTTCCCTGGGAACATGACTGACGTTTGATTCTGGACACCTGTGTCCTGGGAACATGACTGAGGTTTGATTGTTGAAACCTGTGACCCCCGAACATGACTCAGGTTTGATTCTTTAACCATGTGTCCTGGGAACATGACTGAGGTTTGATACTGGAAACCTTTGGCCTGGGAACATGGCATCGGTGGATTCTGGAACCCTGTGGCCTGGGAACATGAGAACGGTTTGATTCTGAAACACTGTGGCGTGAGACATGTCTGAGGTTTGATGGTGGAAACCTGTAGCCTGGCAACATGACTGAGGTTTGATTCTGGAAGACTGTGGCCAGGAAACATGATATCGGGTTGATTCTGGAACCTTGTTTCCTGGGAACAAGACTGAGGCTTGATTTTGGAAACCTGTGGCCTGGGAACATGACTGAGGTTTGTTTCTGGAAGCCTGTTCCCTGGGAACATGACTGAGGTTTGATTCTGGACACCTGTGTCCTGGGAACATGACTGAGGTTTGATTATTGAAACCTGTGGCCTGCGAACATGACTCAGGTTTGATTCTGGAACCCTGTGTCCTGGGAATATGACTGAGGTTTGATTCTGGAAACGTTTGGCCTGCGGAAATGACTGAGGTTTCATTCTGGAAACATGTGGCCTGGGATCATGACTGAGGTTTGATGGTGGAACACTCTGGCCTGGCAAAATGACTGAGGCTTGATTCTGGAACCCTGTGGCCCGGGAACTTGACTGAGGTTTGATGGCAGAAACCTGTGGACTGGCAACATGACTGAGGTTTGATTGTGGAACCCTGTGCACGGGGACCATGACTGAGGCCTGACACTGGAACCCCGTGGCGTAGGAACATGTCATTGGTTTGATTCTGGAGCCCTGTTTACTGGGAACATGACTGAGGTTTGATGGTGGAAACCTGTGGCCTGGCAACATGATTGAAGTTTGATAGTGGAACCCTGAGGCTTGGGAACATGAGTGAGGCTTGATGGTGGAAGCCTGTGGCCTGGCAACATGCATGAGGTTTGATGGTGGAACCCTGTGGCTTGGCAAGATGACTTAGGTTTGATTGTGGAACACTCTGCCCTGGGAACATGACTGAGGCTTGATGGTGAAACCGTGGTCTGGCAACAGGACTGAGGTTTGATTGTGGAACCCTCTGGCCTGGGAATATAACTGAAGTTTAATTGTGGAACCCTGTGTCCTGGGAACATGACTGGGATTTGATTTCTGAAACCTGTGTCCAGGGAACATGACTGAGGTTTTATTCTGGAACCCTGTGTCCTGGGAACACGACTGAGGTTTGATTCTGGAACCATGTGGCCTGGGAATATGACTGAGGTTTGATGGTGGTACCCTATGGCCTGGCAAAATGACTGAGGTTTGATTCTGGAATCCATTGGCCTGGGAACATGACTGATGTTAGAGTGTGTAATCCTGTGGCCTGGGAACATGACATCGGTTTGAATTCTGGTACCCTGTTGGCTGGGAACATGAAATCGGTCTGATTCTGGAAACCTGTGGCCTGGGAATATGACTGAGGTTTGAAGGTGGAAACCTGTGGCCTGGCAACATGACTGAGGTTTGATTCTGGATCCCTGTGGCCTGGGAACATGACTGAGGCGTGATTCTGGAAAACTGTGGCCTGGAAACATGACATCTGTTTAGATTGTGGAATACTGTGCCCCGGGAACCTGACTGAGCCTTGGTTCTGGAACCCTGTGGACTGGGAACATGACTGAGCTTTTATTCTACAACCCTGTAGCCTGGGAACATAAATGAGGATTGATTCTCCAACCCTGTGGCCTGGGAACATGACATCGGTGGATTCTAGAACCCTGTGGCCTGGGAACATGTCTGAGGTTTGATGGTGGAAACCTGTGGCTTGGCAACATGACTAAGGTTTGATTCTGGAAGACTGTGGCCAGGAAGCATGATATCTGGTTGATTCTGGAAACTTGTGTCCTGGGAACATGACTGAGGTTTGTTTCTGGAAGCCTGTGCCCTGGGAACATGACTGAGGTTTGATTCTGGACACCTGTGTCCTGGGAACATGACTGAGGTTTTTTGGTTGAAACCTGTGGCCCGCGAACATGACTCAGGTTTGATTCTGGAACCATGTGTCCTGGGAACATGACTGAGGTTTGAATTTGGAAACCTTTGGCCTGGGAAAATGACTGAGGTTTCATTGTGCAAACATGTGGCCTGGGATCATGACTGAGGTTTGATGGTGGAACACTCTGGCCTGGGAACATGATTGAGGCTTGATGGTGGAACCGTGGCCAGGGAACAGGACTGAGGTTTGATTGTGGAACCCTCTGGCCTGGGAATATGACTGAGGTTTAATTGTGGAACCCTGTGGC
This sequence comes from Balaenoptera physalus, assembly GCF_965194825.1. Lineage (NCBI taxonomy): Eukaryota > Metazoa > Chordata > Mammalia > Artiodactyla > Balaenopteridae > Balaenoptera > Balaenoptera physalus. The sequence continues at coordinate 135,601 of NW_028126246.1, read as the reverse complement.
CTGGGAACATGACTAAGATTTTATTTCTGAAACCTGTGTCCAGGGAATATGACTGAGGTTTTATTCTCGAATCCTGTGTCCTGGGTACGCGACTGAGGTTAGACTCTGTAACCATGTGGCCTAGGAATATGACTGAGGTTTGATTCTGGAATCCATTGGCCTGGGAACATGACTGATGTTAGAGTGTGGAATCCTGTGGCCTGGGATCATGGCATCGGTTTGGATTCTGGTACCCTGTTGACTGGGAACATGAAATCGGTTTGATTCTGGAAACCTGTGGCCTGCGAATATGACTGAGGTTTGATGGTGGTACCCTATGGCCTGGCAACATGACTGAGGTTTGATTCTGGATCCCTGTGGCCTGGGAACATGACTGAGGCGTGATTCTGGAAAACTGTGGCCTGGGAACATGACATCTGTTTATATTGTGGAATACTGTGCCCTGGGAACCTGACAGAGCCTTGGTTCTGAAACCCTGTGGACGGGAAACATGACTGATGTTTCATTCTGGAACCCTGTAACCTGGGAACATAACTGAGGATTGATTCTGGAACCCTGTCGCCTGGGAACATGATATCGGTGGATTCTGGAAACCTGGGAACTGGGAACGTGACATCTGTTTAGATTGTGGAATACTCTGCCCCGGGAACCTGACTGAGCATTGGTTCTGGAACCCTGTGGACTGGGAACATGACTGAGGTTTTATTCTGGAACCCTGTAGCCTGGGAACATAACTGAGGATTGATTCTCGAACCCTGTGGCCTGGGAACATGACATCGGTGGATTCTGGAAACCTGTGGCCTGGGAACATGAGAATGGTTTGATTCTGGAACCTTGTGACCTGGGAACATGTCTGAGGTTTGATGGTGGAAACCTGTGGCTTGCCAACATGACTAAGGTTTGATTCTGGAAGACTGTGGCCAGGAACCATGATATCGCGTTGATTCTGGAAACTTGTGTCCTGGGAACAAGACTGAGGTTTGATTCTGGAATCCTGTGGCCTGGGATTATGACTGAGGTTTGTTTCTGGAAGCCTGTTCCCTGGGAACATGACTGACGTTTGATTCTGGACACCTGTGTCCTGGGAACATGACTGAGGTTTGATTGTTGAAACCTGTGACCCCCGAACATGACTCAGGTTTGATTCTTTAACCATGTGTCCTGGGAACATGACTGAGGTTTGATACTGGAAACCTTTGGCCTGGGAACATGGCATCGGTGGATTCTGGAACCCTGTGGCCTGGGAACATGAGAACGGTTTGATTCTGAAACACTGTGGCGTGAGACATGTCTGAGGTTTGATGGTGGAAACCTGTAGCCTGGCAACATGACTGAGGTTTGATTCTGGAAGACTGTGGCCAGGAAACATGATATCGGGTTGATTCTGGAACCTTGTTTCCTGGGAACAAGACTGAGGCTTGATTTTGGAAACCTGTGGCCTGGGAACATGACTGAGGTTTGTTTCTGGAAGCCTGTTCCTTGGGAACATGACTGAGGTTTGATTCTGGACACCTGTGTCCTGGGAACATGACTGAGGTTTGATTATTGAAACCTGTGGCCTGCGAACATGACTCAGGTTTGATTCTGGAACCCTGTGTCCTGGGAATATGACTGAGGTTTGATTCTGGAAACGTTTGGCCTGCGGAAATGACTGAGGTTTCATTCTGGAAACATGTGGCCTGGGATCATGACTGAGGTTTGATGGTGGAACACTCTGGCCTGGCAAAATGACTGAGGCTTGATTCTGGAACCCTGTGGCCCGGGAACTTGACTTAGGTTTGATGGCAGAAACCTGTGGACTGGCAACATGACTGAGGTTTGATTGTGGAACCCTGTGCACGGGGACCATGACTGAGGCCTGACACTGGAACCCCGTGGCGTAGGAACATGTCATTGGTTTGATTCTGGAGCCCTGTTTACTGGGAACATGACTGAGGTTTGATGGTGGAAACCTGTGGCCTGGCAACATGATTGAAGTTTGATAGTGGAACCCTGAGGCTTGGGAACATGAGTGAGGCTTGATGGTGGAAGCCTATGGCCTGGCAACATGCATGAGGTTTGATGGTGGAACCCTGTGGCTTGGCAAGATGACTTAGGTTTGATTGTGGAACACTCTGCCCTGGGAACATGACTGAGGCTTGATGGTGAAACCGTGGTCTGGCAACAGGACTGAGGTTTGATTGTGGAACCCTCTGGCCTGGGAATATAACTGAAGTTTAATTGTGGAACCCTGTGTCCTGGGAACATGACTGGGATTTGATTTCTGAAACCTGTGTCCAGGGAACATGACTTAGGTTTTATTCTGGAACCCTGTGTCCTGCGAACACGACTGAGGTTTGATTCTGGAACCATGTGGCCTGGGAATATGACTGAGGTTTGATGGTGGTACCCTATGGCCTGGCAAAATGACTGAGGTTTGATTCTGGAATCCATTGGCCTGGGAACATGACTGATGTTAGAGTGTGGAATCCTGTGGCCTGGGAACATGACATCGGTTTGAATTCTGGTACCCTGTTGGCTGGGAACATGAAATCGGTCTGATTCTGGAAACCTGTGGCCTGGGAATATGACTGAGGTTTGAAGGTGGAAACCTGTGGCCTGGCAACATGACTGAGGTTTGATTCTGGATCCCTGTGGCCTGGGAACATGACTGAGGCGTGATTCTGGAAAACTGTGGCCTGGAAACATGACATCTGTTTAGATTGTGGAATACTGTGCCCCGGGAACCTGACTGAGCCTTGGTTCTGGAACCCTGTGGACTGGGAACATGACTGAGCTTTTATTCTACAACCCTGTAGCCTGGGAACATAAATGAGGATTGATTCTCCAACCCTGTGGCCTGGGAACATGACATCGGTGGATTCTAGAACCCTGTGGCCTGGGAACATGTCTGAGGTTTGATGGTGGAAACCTGTGGCTTGGCAACATGACTAAGGTTTGATTCTGGAAGACTGTGGCCAGGAAGCATGATATCTGGTTGATTCTGGAAACTTGTGTCCTGGGAACATGACTGAGGTTTGTTTCTGGAAGCCTGTGCCCTGGGAACATGACTGAGGTTTGATTCTGGACACCTGTGTCCTGGGAACATGACTGAGGTTTGATGGTTGAAACCTGTGGCCCGCGAACATGACTCAGGTTTGATTCTGGAACCATGTGTCCTGGGAACATGACTGAGGTTTGAATTTGGAAACCTTTGGCCTGGGAAAATGACTGAGGTTTCATTGTGCAAACATGTGGCCTGGGATCATGACTGAGGTTTGATGGTGGAACACTCTGGCCTGGGAACATGATTGAGGCTTGATGGTGGAACCGTGGCCAGGGAACAGGACTGAGGTTTGATTGTGGAACCCTCTGGCCTGGGAATATGACTGAGGTTTAATTGTGGAACCCTGTGGCCTGGGAACATGACTGGGATTTGATTTCTGAAACCTCTGTCCAGGGAATATGACTGAGGTTTTATTCTCGAATCCTGTGTCCTGGGTACGCGACTGAGGTTAGACTCTGTAACCATGTGGCCTAGGAATATGACTGAGGTTTGATTCTGGAATCCATTGGCCTGGGAACATGACTGATGTTAGAGTGTGGAATCCTGTGGCCTGGGATCATGGCATCGGTTTGGATTCTGGTACCCTGTTGCCTGGGAACATGAAATAGGTTTGATTCTGGAAACCTGTGGCCTGCGAATATGACTGAGGTTTGATGGTGGTACCCTATGGCCTGGCAACATGACTGAGGTTTGATTCTGGATCCCTGTGGCCTGGGAACATGACTGAGGCGTGATTCTGGAAAACTGTGGCCTGGGAACATGACATCTGTTTATATTGTGGAATACTGTGCCCTGGGAACCTGACAGAGCCTTGGTTCTGAAACCCTGTGGACGGGGAACATGACTGATGTTTTATTCTGGAACCCTGTAACCTGGGAACATAACTGAGGATTGATTCTGGAACCCTGTCGCCTGGGAACATGATATCGGTGGATTCTGGAACCCTGGGAACTGGGAACGTGACATCTGTTTAGATTGTGGAATACTGTGCCCCGGGAACCTGACTGAGCCTTGGTTCTGGAACCCTGTGGACTGGGAACATGACTGAGGTTTTATTCTGGAACCCTGTAGCCTGGGAACATAACTGAGGATTGATTCTCGAACCCTGTGGCCTGGGAACATAACATCGGTGGATTCTGGAAACCTGTGGCCTGGGAACATGAGAATGGTTTGATTCTGGAACCTTGTGACCTGGGAACATGTCTGAGGTTTGATGGTGGAAACCTGTGGCTTGCCAACATGACTAAGGTTTGATTCTGGAAGACTGTGGCCAGGAACCATGATATCGCGTTGATTCTGGAAACTTGTGTCCTGGGAACAAGACTGAGGTTTGATTCTGGAATCCTGTGGCCTGGGATTATGACTGAGGTTTGTTTCTGGAAGCCTGTTCCCTGGGAACATGACTGACGTTTGATTCTGGACACCTGTGTCCTGGGAACATGACTGAGGTTTGATTGTTGAAACCTGTGACCCTCGAACATGACTCAGGTTTGATTCTTTAACCATGTGTCCTGGGAACATGACTGAGGTTTGATACTGGAAACCTTTGGCCTGGGAACATGGCATCGGTGGATTCTGGAACCCTGTGGCCTGGGAACATGAGAACGGTTTGATTCTGAAACACTGTGGCGTGAGACATGTCTGAGGTTTGATGGTGGAAACCTGTAGCCTGGCAACATGACTGAGGTTTGATTCTGGAAGACTGTGGCCAGGAAACATGATATCGGGTTGATTCTGGAACCTTGTTTCCTGGGAACAAGACTGAGGCTTGATTTTGGAAACCTGTGGCCTGGGAACATGACTGAGGTTTGTTTCTGGAAGCCTGTGCCCTGGGAACATGACTGAGGTTTGATTCTGGACACCTGTGTCCTGGGAACATGACTGAGGTTTGATTATTGAAACCTGTGGCCTGCGAACATGACTCAGGTTTGATTCTGGAACCCTGTGTCCTGGGAATATGACTGAGGTTTGATTCTGGAAACGTTTGGCCTGCGGAAATGACTGAGGTTTCATTCTGGAAACATGTGGCCTGGGATCATGACTGAGGTTTGATGGTGGAACACTCTGGCCTGGCAAAATGACTGAGGCTTGATTCTGGAACCCTGTGGCCCGGGAACTTGACTGAGGTTTGATGGCAGAAACCTGTGGACTGGCAACATGACTGAGGTTTGATTGTGGAACCCTGTGCACGGGGACCATGACTGAGGCCTGACACTGGAACCCCGTGGCGTAGGAACATGTCATTGGTTTGATTCTGGAGCCCTGTTTACTGGGAACATGACTGAGGTTTGATGGTGGAAACCTGTGGCCTGGCAACATGATTGAAGTTTGATAGTGGAACCCTGAGGCTTGGGAACATGAGTGAGGCTTGATGGTGGAAGCCTGTGGCCTGGCAACATGCATGAGGTTTGATGGTGGAACCCTGTGGCTTGGCAAGATGACTTAGGTTTGATTGTGGAACACTCTGCCCTGGGAACATGACTGAGGCTTGATGGTGAAACCGTGGTCTGGCAACAGGACTGAGGTTTGATTGTGGAACCCTCTGGCCTGGGAATATAACTGAAGTTTAATTGTGGAACCCTGTGTCCTGGGAACATGACTGGGATTTGATTTCTGAAACCTGTGTCCAGGGAACATGACTGAGGTTTTATTCTGGAACCCTGTGTCCTGGGAACACGAATGAGGTTTGATTCTGGAACCTTGTAGCCTGGGAAAATAACTGAGGATTGATTCTGGAACCCTGTGTCCTGGGAACATGACATGGGTGGATTCTGGAACCCTGAGGCCTGGGAACATGACATCTGTTTAGATTGTGGAATACTGTGCCCTGGGAACGTGACTGAGCCTTGGTTCTGGAACCCTGTGGACTGGGAACATGACTGACGTTTTATTCTGGAACCCTGTAGCCTGGGAACATAACTGAGGATTGATTCTGGAACCCTGTGGCCTGGGAACATGACTGGGATTTGATTTCTGAAACCTGTGTCCAGGGAAAATGACTGAGGTTTTATTCTGGAACCCTGTGTCCTGGGAACACGACTGAGGTTTGATTCTGGAATCATGTGGCCTGGGAATATGACTGAGGTTTGATTCTGGAAACCATTGGCCTGGGATCATGACTGATGTTAGAGTGTGGAATCCTGTGGCCTGGGAACATGACATTGGTTTGGAATCTGGTACCCTGTTGCCTGGGAACATGAAATCGGTTTGATTCGGCAAACCTGTGGCCTGGGAATATGACTGAGGTTTGATGGTGGTACCCTATGGCCTGGCAAAATGACTGAGGTTAGATTCTGGAATCCATTGGCCTGGGAACATGACTGATGTTAGATGGTGGAATCTTGTGGCCTGGGAACATGACATCGGTTAGGATTCTGGTACCCTGTTGCCTGGGAACATGAAATCGTTTTGATTCTGGAAACCTGTGGACTGGGGATATGACTGAGGTTTGATGGTGGTACCCTATGGCCTGGCAACATGAGTGAGGTTTGATTCTGGAATCCATTGGCCTGGGAACATGACTGATGTTAGAGTGTGGAATCCTGTGGCCTGGGAACATGACATCGGTTTGGATTCTGGAACCCTGTGTCCTGGGAACATGACATCGGTGGATTCTGGAACCCTGTGGCCTGGGAACATGAGAACGGTTTGATTCTGTAGCCCTGTGGACTGGGAACATGTCTGAAGTTTGATAGTGGAAACCTGTGGCCTGGGAATATGACTGAGGTTTGATTCTGGATCCCTGTAGCCTGGGAACAAAGCTGAGGCGTGATTCTGGAAAACTGTGGCCTGGGAACATGACATCTGTTTAGATTGTGGAATACTGTGCCCCGGGAACCTGACTGAGCCTTGGTTCTGGAACGCTGTGGCCTGGGAACATGACATCGGTGGATTCTGGAACCCTGTGGCCTGGGAACATGTCTGAGGTTTGATGGTGGAAACCTGTGGCCTGGAAACATGACTGAGGTTTGATTCTGGAATAATGTGTCCAGGAAATATGATATCGGGTTAATTCTGGAAACCTGTGTCCTGGGAACAAGACTGAGGTTTGATTTTGGAACTCTGTGGCCTGGGAACATGACTGAGGTTTGTTTCTGGAAGCCTGTTCCCTGGGTACATGACTGAGGTTTGATTCTGGACACCTGTGTACTGGGAACGTGACTGAGGTTTGATTGTTGAAACCTGTGGCCTGCGAACATGACTGAGGTTTGATTCTGGAAACCTGTGTCCTGGGAATATGACTGAGGTTTGATGGTGGTACCCTATGGCCTGGCAAAAAGACTGAGGTTTGATTTTGGAATCCATTGGCCTGGGAATATGACTGATGTTAGAATGTGGAATCCTGTGGCCTGGGAACATGACATCGGTTTGTATTCTGGTACCCTGTTGCCTGGGAACATGAAATTGGTTTGATTCTGAAAACCTATGGCCTGGGAATATGACTGGGGTTTGATGGTGGTACCCTATGGCCTGGCAAAAAGACTGAGGTTTGATTTTGGAATCCATTGGCCTGGGAATATGACTGATGTTAGAGTGTGGAATCCTGTGGCCTGGGAACATGACATCGGTTTGTATTCTGGTACCCTGTTGCCTGGGAACATGAAATTGGTTTGATTCTGAAAACCTATGGCCTGGGAATATGACTGAGGTTTGATGGTGGTACCCTATGGCCTGGCAACATGACTGAGGTTTGATTCTGGATCCCTGTGGCCTGGGAACATGACTGAGGCGTGATTCTGGAAAACTGTGGCCTGGGAATATGACATCTGTTTCGATTGTGGAATACTGTGCCCCGGGAACCTGACTGAGCCTTCGTTCTGTATCCCTGTGGACTGTGAACATGACTGATGTTTTATTCTGGAACCCTGTAGCCTGGAACATAACTGAGGATTGATTCTGGAACCCTGTGGCCTGGGAACATGATATTGGTGGATTCTGGAACACTGGGAACTGGGAACGTGACATCTGTTTAGGTTGTGGAATACTGTGCCCCGGGAACCTGACTGAGCCTTGGTTCTGGAACCCTGTGGACTGGGAACATGACTGAGTTTTTATTCTGGAACCCTGTAGCCTGGGAACATAACTGAGGATTGATTCTCGAACCCTGTGGCCTGGGAATATGACATCGGTGGATTCTGGAAACCTGTGGCCTGGGAACATGAGAATGGTTTGATTCTGGAACCTTGTGGCCTGGGAACATGTCTGAGGTTTGATGGTGGAAACCTGTGGCTTGCCAACATGACTAAGGTTTGATTCTGGAAGACTGTGGCCAGGAACCATGATATCGCATTGATTCTGGAAACTTGTGTCCTGGGAACAAGACTGAGGTTTGATTCTGGAATCCTGTGGCCTGGGATTATGACTGCGGTTTGTTTCTGGAAGCCTGTTCCCTGGGAACATGACTGACGTTTGATTCTGGACACCTGTGTCCTGGGAACATGACTGAGGTTTGATTGTTGAAACCTGTGGCCCCCGAACATGACTCAGGTTTGATTCTTTAACCATGTGTCCTGGGAACATGACTGAGGTTTGATACTGGAAACCTTTGGCCTGGGAACATGGCATCGGTGGATTCTGGAGCCCTGTGGCCTGGGAACATGAGAACGGTTTGATTCTGAAACACTGTGGCGTGAGACATGTCTGAGGTTTGATGGTGGAAACCTGTAGCCTGGCAACATGACTGAGGTTTGATTCTGGAAGACTGTGGCCAGGAAACATGATATCGGGTTGATTCTGGAACCTTGTTTCCTGGGAACAAGACTGAGGCTTGATTTTGGAAACCTGTGGCCTGGGAACATGACTGAGGTTTGTTTCTGGAAGCCTGTTCCTTGGGAACATGACTGAGGTTTGATTCTGGACACCTGTGTCCTGGGAACATGACTGAGGTTTGATTATTGAAACCTGTGGCCTGCGAACATGACTCAGGTTTGATTCTGGAACCCTGTGTCCTGGGAATATGACTGAGGTTTGATTCTGGAAACGTTTGGCCTGCGGAAATGACTGAGGTTTCATTCTGGAAACATGTGGCCTGGGATCATGACTGAGGTTTGATGGTGGAACACTCTGGCCTGGCAAAATGACTGAGGCTTGATTCTGGAACCCTGTGGCCCGGGAACTTGACTGAGGTTTGATGGCAGAAACCTGTGGACTGGCAACATGACTGAGGTTTGATTGTGGAACCCTGTGCACGGGGACCATGACTGAGGCCTGACACTGGAACCCCGTGGCGTAGGAACATGTCATTGGTTTGATTCTGGAGCCCTGTTTACTGGGAACATGACTGAGGTTTGATGGTGGAAACCTGTGGCCTGGCAACATGATTGAAGTTTGATAGTGGAACCCTGAGGCTTGGGAACATGAGTGAGGCTTGATGGTGGAAGCCTGTGGCCTGGCAACATGCATGAGGTTTGATGGTGGAACCCTGTGGCTTGGCAAGATGACTTAGGTTTGATTGTGGAACACTCTGCCCTGGGAACATGACTGAGGCTTGATGGTGAAACCGTGGTCTGGCAACAGGACTGAGGTTTGATTGTGGAACCCTCTGGCCTGGGAATATAACTGAAGTTTAATTGTGGAACCCTGTGTCCTGGGAACATGACTGGGATTTGATTTCTGAAACCTGTGTCCAGGGAACATGACTGAGGTTTTATTCTGGAACCCTGTGTCCTGGGAACACGAATGAGGTTTGATTCTGGAACCTTGTAGCCTGGGAAAATAACTGAGGATTGATTCTGGAACCCTGTGTCCTGGGAACATGACATGGGTGGATTCTGGAACCCTGAGGCCTGGGAACATGACATCTGTTTAGATTGTGGAATACTGTGCCCTGGGAACGTGACTGAGCCTTGGTTCTGGAACCCTGTGGACTGGGAACATGACTGACGTTTTATTCTGGAACCCTGTAGCCTGGGAACATAACTGAGGATTGATTCTGGAACCCTGTGGCCTGGGAACATGACTGGGATTTGATTTCTGAAACCTGTGTCCAGGGAAAATGACTGAGGTTTTATTCTGGAACCCTGTGTCCTGGGAACACGACTGAGGTTTGATTCTGGAATCATGTGGCCTGGGAATATGACTGAGGTTTGATTCTGGAAACCATTGGCCTGGGATCATGACTGATGTTAGAGTGTGGAATCCTGTGGCCTGGGAACATGACATTGGTTTGGAATCTGGTACCCTGTTGCCTGGGAACATGAAATCGGTTTGATTCGGCAAACCTGTGGCCTGGGAATATGACTGAGGTTTGATGGTGGTACCCTATGGCCTGGCAAAATGACTGAGGTTAGATTCTGGAATCCATTGGCCTGGGAACATGACTGATGTTAGATGGTGGAATCTTGTGGCCTGGGAACATGACATCGGTTAGGATTCTGGTACCCTGTTGCCTGGGAACATGAAATCGTTTTGATTCTGGAAACCTGTGGACTGGGGATATGACTGAGGTTTGATGGTGGTACCCTATGGCCTGGCAACATGAGTGAGGTTTGATTCTGGAATCCATTGGCCTGGGAACATGACTGATGTTAGAGTGTGGAATCCTGTGGCCTGGGAACATGACATCGGTTTGGATTCTGGTACCCTGTTGGCTGGGAACATGAAATCGGTCTGATTCTGGAAACCTGTGGCCTGGGAATATGACTGAGGTTTGAAGGTGGAAACCTGTGGCCTGGCAACATGACTGAGGTTTGATTCTGGATGCCTGTGGCCTGGGAACATGACTGAGGCGTGATTCTGGAAAACTTTGGCCTGGGAACATGACATCTGTTTAGATTGTGGAATACTGTGCCCCGGGAACCTGACTGAGCCTTGGTTCTGAAACCCTGTGGACTGGGAACATGACTGAGGTTTTATTCTGGAACCCTGTAGCCTGGGAACATAACTGAGGATTGATTCTGGAACCCTGTGGTCTGGGAACATGATACCGGTGGATTCTGGAACCCTGGGGACTGGGCATGTGACATCTGTTTAGATTGTGGAATACTGTGCCCCGGGAACCTGACTGAGCCTTGGTTCTGGAACCCTGTGGACTGGGAACATGACTGAGGTTTTATTCTAGAACCCTGTAGCCTGGGAACATAACTGAGGATTGATTCTCGAACCCTGTGGCCTGGGCACATGACATCGGTGGATTCTAGAACCCTGTGGCCTGGGAACATGTCTGAGGTTTGATGGTGGAAACCTGTGGCTTGGCAACATGACTAAGGTTTGATTCTGGAAGAGTGTGGCCAGGAAGCATGATATCTGGTTGATTCTGGAAACTTGTGTCCTGGGAACATGACTGAGGTTTCTTTCTGTAAGCCTGTTCCCTGGGAACATGACTGAGGTTTGATTCTGGACACCTGTGTCCTGGGAACATGACTGAGGTTTGAAGGTTGAAACCTGTGGCCCGCGAACATGACTCAGGTTTGATTCTGGAACCATGTGTCCTAGGAACATGACTGAGGTTTGATTTTGGAAACCTTTGGCCTCGGAAAATGACTGAGGTTTCATTGTGGAAACATGTGGCCTGGGATCATGACTGAGGTTTGATGGTGGAACACTCTGACCTGGCAAAATGACTGAGGGTTGATTCTGGAACCCTGTGGCCCGGGAACATGAGAACGGTTTGATTCTGGAACCCTGTGGCCTGGGAACATGAGTGAGGATTGATGGTCAACCCTGTGGCCTGGCAACATGACTGAGGTTTGATACTGGAAGACTGTCGCCAGGAAACATGATATCGCGTTGATTCTGGAAACTTGTGTCCTGGGAACAAGACTGAGGTTTGTTTCTGGCAACCTGTGGACTGGGAACATGACTGAGGTTTGTTTCTGGAAGCCTGTTCCCTTGGAACATGACTGAGGTTTGATTCTGGACACCTGTGTCCTGCAAACCTGACTGAGGTTTGATTGTTGAAACCTGTGGCCTACGAACATGACTGAGGTTTGATTCTGGAACCCTGTGTCCTGGGAACATGACATCGGTGGATTCTGGAACCCTGTGGCCTGGGAACATGAGAACGGTTTGATTCTGTAGCCCTGTGGACTAGGAACATGTCTGAAGTTTGATAGTGGAAACCTGTGGCCTGGGAATATGACTGAGGTTTGATTCTGGATCCCTGTAGCCTGGGAACAAAGCTGAGGCGTGATTCTGGAAAACTGTGGCCTGGGAACATGACATCTGTTTAGATTGTGGAATACTGTGCCCCGGGAACCTGACTGAGCCTTGGTTCTGGAACGCTGTGGCCTGGGAACATGACATCGGTGGATTCTGGAACCCTGTGGCCTGGGAACATGTCTGAGGTTTGATGGTGGAAACCTGTGGCCTGGAAACATGACTGAGGTTTGATTCTGGAATAATGTGTCCAGGAAATATGATATCGGGTTAATTCTGGAAACCTGTGTCCTGGGAACAAGACTGAGGTTTGATTTTGGAACTCTGTGGCCTGGGAACATGACTGAGGTTTGTTTCTGGAAGCCTGTTCCCTGGGTACATGACTGAGGTTTGATTCTGGACACCTGTGTACTGGGAACGTGACTGAGGTTTGATTGTTGAAACCTGTGGCCTGCGAACATGACTGAGGTTTGATTCTGGAAACCTGTGTCCTGGGAATATGACTGAGGTTTGATTCTGGAAACCTTTGGCCAGGGAAAATGACTGAGGTTTAATTGTGGAAACCTGTGTCCTGGGAACATGACTGGGATTTTATTTCTGAAACCTGTGTCCAGGGAACATGACTGAGGTTTTATTCTGGAACCCTGTGTCCTGGGAACACGACTGAGGTTTGACTCTGGAACCATGTGGCCTGGGAACACGACTGATGTTAGAGTGTGTAATCCTGGGGCCTGGGAACATGATATCGGTTTGGATTCTGGTACCCTGTTGCCTGGGAACATGAAATCGGTTTGATTCTGGAAACCTGTGGCCTAGGAATATGACTGAGGTTTGATGGTGGTACCCTATGGCCTGGCAAAAAGACTGAGGTTTGATTTTGGAATCCATTGGCCTGGGAATATGACTGATGTTAGAGTGTGGAATCCTGTGGCCTGGGAACATGACATCGGTTTGTATTCTGGTACCGTGTTGCCTGGGAACATGAAATTGGTTTGATTCTGAAAACCTATGGCCTGGGAATATGACTGAGGTTTGATGGTGGTACCCTATGGCCTGGCAACATGACTGAGGTTTGATTCTGGATCCCTGTGGCCTGGGAACATGACTGAGGCGTGATTCTGGAAAACTGTGGCCTGGGAATATGACATCTGTTTCGATTGTGGAATACTGTGCCCCGGGAACCTGACTGAGCCTTCGTTCTGTATCCCTGTGGACTGTGAACATGACTGATGTTTTATTCTGGAACCCTGTAGCCTGGAACATAACTGAGGATTGATTCTGGAACCCTGTGGCCTGGGAACATGATATTGGTGGATTCTGGAACACTGGGGACTGGGAACGTGACATCTGTTTAGGTTGTGGAATACTGTGCCCCGGGAACCTGACTGAGCCTTGGTTCTGGAAACCTGTGACCTGGGAACATGACTGAGCTTTGATTCTGGAAAACTTTGGTCTGGGAAAATGACTGAGGTTTCATTGTGGAAATATGTGGCTGAGACTATGACTGAGGTTTGATGGTGGAACACTCTGGCCTGGCCAAATGACTGAGGCTTGATTCTGGAGCCCTGTGGCCCGGGAACATGAGAACGGTTTGATTCTGGAACCCTGTGGCCTGGGAACATGACATCGGTGGATTCTGGAACCCTGTGGCCTGGGACATGAGAACGGTTTGATTCTGGAACCCTGTGGCCTGGGAACATGCGTGAGGATTGATGGGGGAAACCTGTGCCCTGGCAACATGACTGAGGTTTGATACTGGAAGACTGTGGCCAGGAAACATGATATCGGGTTGATTCTGGAAACTTGTGTCCTGGGAACAAGACTGAGGTTTGATTCTGAAAACCTGTGGCCTGGTAACATGACTGCGGTTTGTTTCTGGAACCCTGTTCCCTGGGAACATGACTGAGGTTTGATTCTGGACACCTGTGTCCTGGGAACGTGACTGAGGTTTGATTGTTGAAACCTGTGGCCTGCGAACATGACTGAGGTTTGATCATGGAACCCTGTGTCCGGGGAATATGACTGAGGATTGATTCTGGAAAACTTTGTCCTGGGAAAATGACTGAGGTTTCATTGTGGAAACATGTGGCCTGGGATCATGACTGAGGTTTCATGGTGGAACACTCTGGTCTGGCAAAATGACTGAGGCTTGATTATGGAACCCTGGGTCTCGGGAACTTGACTGAGGTTTGATGGCAGAAACCTGTGGACTGGCAACATGACTGAGGTTTGATTGTGGAACCCTGTGCAAGGGGAACCTGACTGAGGCCTGATACTGGAACCCCGTGGCGTGGGAACATGACATTGGTTTGATTCTGGAGCCCTGTTTTCTGGGAACATGACTGAGGTTTGATGGTTGTACCCTGTGGCCTGGCAACATGATTGAGGTTTGATAGTGGAACCCTCAGGCTTGAAAACCTGAGTGAGGCTTGATGGTGGAACCCTGTGGCCTGGCAACATGCATGAGGTTTGATGGTGGAACTCTCTGGCCTGGGAATATGGCTGAGGTTTAATTGTGGATCCCTGTGGCCTGGGAACATGACTGGGATTTTATTTCTGAAACCTGTGTCCAGGGAACTTGACTGAGGTTTTATTCTGGAACCCTGTGTCCTGGGAACACGACTGAGGTTTCATTCTGGAACCATGTGGCCTGGGAATATGACTGAGGTTTGATTACCGAAACTATTGGCATGGGAACATGACTGATGTTAGAGTGTGGAATCCTGCGGCCTGTGAACATGATATCAGTTTGGATTCTGGTACCCTGTTGCCTGGGAATATGAAATCGGTTTGATTCTGGAAAGCTGTGTCCTGGGAATATGACTGAGGTTTGATTCTGGATCCCTGTAGCCTGGGAACAAAAGTGAGGCATGATTCTGGAAAACTGTGGCCTGGGAACATGACATCTGTTTAGATTGTGGAATACTGTGCCCCGGGAACCTGACTGAGCCTTGGGTCTGGAACCCTGTGTCCTGGGAACATGACATCGGTGGATTCTGGAACCCTGTGGCCTGGAAATATGACTGAGGTTTGATGGTGGTACCCTATGGCCTGGCAACATGACGGAGGTTTGATTCTGGAACCCTGTGGCCTGGGAACATGTCTGAGGTTTGATGGTGGAAACCTGTTGCCTGGCAACATGACTGAGGTTTGATTCTGGAAGAGTGTGGCCTGGGAACATGACATCTGTTTAGATTGTGGAATACTGTGCCCCGGGAACCTGACTGAGCCTTGGTTCTGAATCCCTGTGGACTGGGAATATGACTGATGTTTTATTCTGTAACCCTGTAGCCTGGGAACATAACTGAGGATTGATTCTGGAACCCTGTGGCCTGGGAACATAATATCGGTGGATTCTGGAACCCTGGGGACTGGGAACGTGACATCTGTTTAGATTGTGGAATACTGTGCCCCGGGAACCTGACTGAGCCTTGGTTCTGGAACCCTGTGGACTGGGAACATGACTGAGGTTTTATTCTGGAACCCTGTAGCCTGGGAACATAACTGAGGATTGATTCTCGAACCCTGTGGCCTGGGAACATGACATCGGTGGATTCTGGAAACCTGTGGCCTGGGAACATGAGAATGGTTTGATTCTGGAACCTTGTGGCCTGGGAACATGTCTGAGGTTTGATGGTGGAAACCTGTGGCTTGCCAACATGACTAAGGTTTGATTCTGGAAGACTGTGGCCAGGAACCATGATATCGCGTTGATTCTGGAAACTTGTGTCCTGGGAACAAGACTGAGGTTTGATTCTGGAATCCTGTGGCCTGGGATTATGACTGAGGTTTGTTTCTGGAAGCCTGTTCCCTGGGAACATGACTGACGTTTGATTCTGGACACCTGTGTCCTGGGAACATGACTGAGGTTTGATTGTTGAAACCTGTGACCCGCGAACATGACTCAGGTTTGATTCTTTAACCATGTGTCCTTGGAACATGACTGAGGTTTGATACTGGAAACCTTTGGCCTGGGAACATGGCATCGGTGGATTCTGGAACCCTGTGGCCTGGGAACATGAGAACGGTTTGATTCTGAAACACTGTGGCGTGAGACATGTCTGAGGTTTGATGGTGGAAACCTGTAGCCTGGCAACATGACTGAGGTTTGATTCTGGAAGACTGTGGCCAGGAAACATGATATCGGGTTGATTCTGGAACCTTGTTTCCTGGGAACAAGACTGAGGCTTGATTTTGGAAACCTGTGGCCTGGGAACATGACTGAGGTTTGTTTCTGGAAGCCTGTTCCCTGGGAACATGACTGAGGTTTGATTCTGGACACCTGTGTCCTGGGAACATGACTGAGGTTTGATTATTGAAACCTGTGGCCTGCGAACATGACTCAGGTTTGATTCTGGAACCCTGTGTCCTGGGAATATGACTGAGGTTTGATTCTGGAAACGTTTGGCCTGCGGAAATGACTGAGGTTTCATTCTGGAAACATGTGGCCTGGGATCATGACTGAGGTTTGATGGTGGAACACTCTGGCCTGGCAAAATGACTGAGGCTTGATTCTGGAACCCTGTGGCCCGGGAACTTGACTGAGGTTTGATGGCAGAAACCTGTGGACTGGCAACATGACTGAGGTTTGATTGTGGAACCCTGTGCACGGGGACCATGACTGAGGCCTGACACTGGAACCCCGTGGTGTAGGAACATGTCATTGGTTTGATTCTGGAGCCCTGTTTACTGGGAACATGACTGAGGTTTGATGGTGGAAACCTGTGGCCTGGCAACATGATTGAAGTTTGATAGTGGAACCCTGAGGCTTGGGAACATGAGTGAGGCTTGATGGTGGAAGCCTGTGGCCTGGCAACATGCATGAGGTTTGATGGTGGAACCCTGTGGCTTGGCAAGATGACTTAGGTTTGATTGTGGAACACTCTGCCCTGGGAACATGACTGAGGCTTGATGGTGAAACCGTGGTCTGGCAACAGGACTGAGGTTTGATTGTGGAACCCTCTGGCCTGGGAATATAACTGAAGTTTAATTGTGGAACCCTGTGTCCTGGGAACATGACTGGGATTTGATTTCTGAAACCTGTGTCCAGGGAACATGACTGAGGTTTTATTCTGGAACCCTGTGTCCTGGGAACACGAATGAGGTTTGATTCTGGAACCTTGTAGCCTGGGAAAATAACTGAGGATTGATTCTGGAACCCTGTGTCCTGGGAACATGACATGGGTGGATTCTGGAACCCTGAGGCCTGGGAACATGACATCTGTTTAGATTGTGGAATACTGTGCCCTGGGAACGTGACTGAGCCTAGGTTCTGGAACCCTGTGGACTGGGAACATGACTGACGTTTTATTCTGGAACCCTGTAGCCTGGGAACATAACTGAGGATTGATTCTGGAACCCTGTGGCCTGGGAACATGACTGGGATTTGATTTCTGAAACCTGTGTCCAGGGAAAATGACTGAGGTTTTATTCTGGAACCCTGTGTCCTGGGAACACGACTGAGGTTTGATTCTGGAATCATGTGGCCTGGGAATATGACTGAGGTTTGATTCTGGAAACCATTGGCCTGGGATCATGACTGATGTTAGAGTGTGGAATCCTGTGGCCTGGGAACATGACATTGGTTTGGAATCTGGTACCCTGTTGCCTGGGAACATGAAATCGGTTTGATTCGGCAAACCTGTGGCCTGGGAATATGACTGAGGTTTGATGGTGGTACCCTATGGCCTGGCAAAATGACTGAGGTTAGATTCTGGAATCCATTGGCCTGGGAACATGACTGATGTTAGATGGTGGAATCTTGTGGCCTGGGAACATGACATCGGTTAGGATTCTGGTACCCTGTTGCCTGGGAACATGAAATCGTTTTGATTCTGGAAACCTGTGGACTGGGGATATGACTGAGGTTTGATGGTGGTACCCTATGGCCTGGCAACATGAGTGAGGTTTGATTCTGGAATCCATTGGCCTGGGAACATGACTGATGTTAGAGTGTGGAATCCTGTGGCCTGGGAACATGACATCGGTTTGGATTCTGGTACCCTGTTGGCTGGGAACATGAAATCGGTCTGATTCTGGAAACCTGTGGCCTGGGAATATGACTGAGGTTTGAAGGTGGAAACCTGTGGCCTGGCAACATGACTGAGGTTTGATTCTGGATGCCTGTGGCCTGGGAACATGACTGAGGCGTGATTCTGGAAAACTTTGGCCTGGGAACATGACATCTGTTTAGATTGTGGAATACTGTGCCCCGGGAACCTGACTGAGCCTTGGTTCTGAAACCCTGTGGACTGGGAACATGACTGAGGTTTTATTCTGGAACCCTGTAGCCTGGGAACATAACTGAGGATTGATTCTGGAACCCTGTGGTCTGGGAACATGATACTGGTGGATTCTGGAACCCTGGGGACTGGGCATGTGACATCTGTTTAGATTGTGGAATACTGTGCCCCGGGAACCTGACTGAGCCTTGGTTCTGGAACCCTGTGGACTGGGAACATGACTGAGGTTTTATTCTAGAACACTGTAGCCTGGGAACATAACTGAGGATTGAGTCTCGAACCCTGTGGTCTGGGCACATGACATCGGTGGATTCTAGAACCCTGTGGCCTGGGAACATGTCTGAGGTTTGATGGTGGAAACCTGTGGCTTGGCAACATGACTAAGGTTTGATTCTGGAAGACTGTGGCCAGGAAGCATGATATCTGGTTGATTCTGGAAACTTGTGTCCTGGGAACATGACTGAGGTTTGTTTCTGTAAGCCTGTTCCCTGGGAACATGACTGAGGTTTGATTCTGGACACCTGTGTCCTGGGAACATGACTGAGGTTTGAAGGTTGAAACCTGTGGCCCGCGAACATGACTCAGGTTTGATTCTGGAACCATGTGTCCTAGGAACATGACTGAGGTTTGATTTTGGAAACCTTTGGCCTCGGAAAATGACTGAGGTTTCATTGTGGAAACATGTGGCCTGGGATCATGACTGAGGTTTGATGGTGGAACACTCTGACCTGGCAAAATGACTGAGGGTTGATTCTGGAACCCTGTGGCCCGGGAACATGAGAACGGTTTGATTCTGGAACCCTGTGGCCTGGGAACATGAGTGAGGATTGATGGTCAACCCTGTGGCCTGGCAACATGACTGAGGTTTGATACTGGAAGACTGTCGCCAGGAAACATGATATCGGGTTGATTCTGGAAACTTGTGTCCTGGGAACAAGACTGAGGTTTGTTTCTGGCAACCTGTGGCCTGGGAACATGACTGAGGTTTGATTCTGGACACCTGTGTCCTGCAAACCTGACTGAGGTTTGATTGTTGAAACCTGTGGCCTGCGAACATGACTGAGGTTTGATTCTGGAACCCTGTGTCCTGGGAACATGACATCGGTGGATTCTGGAACCCTGTGGCCTGGGAACATGAGAACGGTTTGATTCTGTAGCCCTGTGGACTGGGAACATGTCTGAAGTTTGATAGTGGAAACCTGTGGCCTGGGAATATGACTGAGGTTTGATTCTGGATCCCTGTAGCCTGGGAACAAAGCTGAGGCGTGATTCTGGAAAACTGTGGCCTGGGAACATGACATCTGTTTAGATTGTGGAATACTGTGCCCCGGGAACCTGACTGAGCCTTGGTTCTGGAACGCTGTGGCCTGGGAACATGACATCGGTGGATTCTGGAACCCTGTGGCCTGGGAACATGTCTGAGGTTTGATGGTGGAAACCTGTGGCCTGGAAACATGACTGAGGTTTGATTCTGGAATAATGTGTCCAGGAAATATGATATCGGGTTAATTCTGGAAACCTGTGTCCTGGGAACAAGACTGAGGTTTGATTTTGGAACTCTGTGGCCTGGGAACATGACTGAGGTTTGTTTCTGGAAGCCTGTTCCCTGGGTACATGACTGAGGTTTGATTCTGGACACCTGTGTACTGGGAACGTGACTGAGGTTTGATTGTTGAAACCTGTGGCCTGCGAACATGACTGAGGTTTGATTCTGGAAACCTGTGTCCTGGGAATATGACTGAGGTTTGATGGTGGTACCCTATGGCCTGGCAAAAAGACTGAGGTTTGATTTTGGAATCCATTGGCCTGGGAATATGACTGATGTTAGAGTGTGGAATCCTGTGGCCTGGGAACATGACATCGGTTTGTATTCTGGTACCCTGTTGCCTGGGAACATGAAATTGGTTTGATTCTGAAAACCTATGGCCTGGGAATATGACTGAGGTTTGATGGTGGTACCCTATGGCCTGGCAAAAAGACTGAGGTTTGATTTTGGAATCCATTGGCCTGGGAATATGACTGATGTTAGAGTGTGGAATCCTGTGGCCTGGGAACATGACATCGGTTTGTATTCTGGTACCCTGTTGCCTGGGAACATGAAATTGGTTTGATTCTGAAAACCTATGGCCTGGGAATATGACTGAGGTTTGATGGTGGTACCCTATGGCCTGGCAACATGACTGAGGTTTGATTCTGGATCCCTGTGGCCTGGGAACATGACTGAGGCGTGATTCTGGAAAACTGTGGCCTGGGAATATGACATCTGTTTCGATTGTGGAATACTGTGCCCCGGGAACCTGACTGAGCCTTCGTTCTGTATCCCTGTGGACTGTGAACATGACTGATGTTTTATTCTGGAACCCTGTAGCCTGGAACATAACTGAGGATTGATTCTGGAACCCTGTGGCCTGGGAACATGATATTGGTGGATTCTGGAACACTGGGGACTGGGAACGTGACATCTGTTTAGGTTGTGGAATACTGTGCCCCGGGAACCTGACTGAGCCTTGGTTCTGGAACCCTGTGGACTGGGAACATGACTGAGGTTTTATTCTGGAACCCTGTAGCCTGGGAACATAACTGAGGATTGATTCTCGAACCCTGTGGCCTGGGAACATGACATCGGTGGATTCTGAAAACCTGTGGCCTGGGAACATGAGAATGGTTTGATTCTGGATCCTTGTGGCCTGGGAACCTGTCTGAGGTTTGATGGTGGAAACCTGTGGCTTGCCAACATGACTAAGGTTTGATTCTGGAAGACTGTGGCCAGGAACCATGATATCGCATTGATTCTGGAAACTTGTGTCCTGGGAACAAGACTGAGGTTTGATTCTGGAATCCTGTGGCCTGGGATTATGACTGCGGTTTGTTTCTGGAAGCCTGTTCCCTGGGAACATGACTGACGTTTGATTCTGGACACCTGTGTCCTGGGAACATGACTGAGGTTTGATTGTTGAAACCTGTGGCCCCCGAACATGACTCAGGTTTGATTCTTTAACCATGTGTCCTGGGAACATGACTGAGGTTTGATACTGGAAACCTTTGGCCTGGGAACATGGCATCGGTGGATTCTGGAACCCTGTGGCCTGGGAACATGAGAACGGTTTGATTCTGAAACACTGTGGCGTGAGACATGTCTGAGGTTTGATGGTGGAAACCTGTAGCCTGGCAACATGACTGAGGTTTGATTCTGGAAGACTGTGGCCAGGAAACATGATATCGGGTTGATTCTGGAACCTTGTTTCCTGGGAACAAGACTGAGGCTTGATTTTGGAAACCTGTGGCCTGGGAACATGACTGAGGTTTGTTTCTGGAAGCCTGTTCCTTGGGAACATGACTGAGGTTTGATTCTGGACACCTGTGTCCTGGGAACATGACTGAGGTTTGATTATTGAAACCTGTGGCCTGCGAACATGACTCAGGTTTGATTCTGGAACCCTGTGTCCTGGGAATATGACTGAGGTTTGATTCTGGAATCGTTTGGCCTGCGGAAATGACTGAGGTTTCATTCTGGAAACATGTGGCCTGGGATCATGACTGAGGTTTGATGGTGGAACACTCTGGCCTGGCAAAATGACTGAGGCTTGATTCTGGAACCCTGTGGCCCGGGAACTTGACTGAGGTTTGATGGCAGAAACCTGTGGACTGGCAACATGACTGAGGTTTGATTGTGGAACCCTGTGCACGGGGACCATGACTGAGGCCTGACACTGGAACCCCGTGGCGTAGGAACATGTCATTGGTTTGATTCTGGAGCCCTGTTTACTGGGAACATGACTGAGGTTTGATGGTGGAAACCTGTGGCCTGGCAACATGATTGAAGTTTGATAGTGGAACCCTGAGGCTTGGGAACATGAGTGAGGCTTGATGGTGGAAGCCTGTGGCCTGGCAACATGCATGAGGTTTGATGGTGGAACCCTGTGGCTTGGCAAGATGACTTAGGTTTGATTGTGGAACACTCTGCCCTGGGAACATGACTGAGGCTTGATGGTGAAACCGTGGTCTGGCAACAGGACTGAGGTTTGATTGTGGAACCCTCTGGCCTGGGAATATAACTGAAGTTTAATTGTGGAACCCTGTGTCCTGGGAACATGACTGGGATTTGATTTCTGAAACCTGTGTCCAGGGAACATGACTGAGGTTTTATTCTGGAACCCTGTGTCCTGGGAACACGAATGAGGTTTGATTCTGGAACCTTGTAGCCTGGGAAAATAACTGAGGATTGATTCTGGAACCCTGTGTCCTGGGAACATGACATGGGTGGATTCTGGAACCCTGAGGCCTGGGAACATGACATCTGTTTAGATTGTGGAATACTGTGCCCTGGGAACGTGACTGAGCCTTGGTTCTGGAACCCTGTGGACTGGGAACATGACTGACGTTTTATTCTGGAACCCTGTAGCCTGGGAACATAACTGAGGATTGATTCTGGAACCCTGTGGCCTGGGAACATGACTGGGATTTGATTTCTGAAACCTGTGTCCAGGGAAAATGACTGAGGTTTTATTCTGGAACCCTGTGTCCTGGGAACACGACTGAGGTTTGATTCTGGAATCATGTGGCCTGGGAATATGACTGAGGTTTGATTCTGGAAACCATTGGCCTGGGATCATGACTGATGTTAGAGTGTGGAATCCTGTGGCCTGGGAACATGACATTGGTTTGGAATCTGGTACCCTGTTGCCTGGGAACATGAAATCGGTTTGATTCGGCAAACCTGTGGCCTGGGAATATGACTGAGGTTTGATGGTGGTACCCTATGGCCTGGCAAAATGACTGAGGTTAGATTCTGGAATCCATTGGCCTGGGAACATGACTGATGTTAGATGGTGGAATCTTGTGGCCTGGGAACATGACATCGGTTAGGATTCTGGTACCCTGTTGCCTGGGAACATGAAATCGTTTTGATTCTGGAAACCTGTGGACTGGGGATATGACTGAGGTTTGATGGTGGTACCCTATGGCCTGGCAACATGAGTGAGGTTTGATTCTGGAATCCATTGGCCTGGGAACATGACTGATGTTAGAGTGTGGAATCCTGTGGCCTGGGAACATGACATCGGTTTGGATTCTGGTACCCTGTTGGCTGGGAACATGAAATCGGTCTGATTCTGGAAACCTGTGGCCTGGGAATATGACTGAGGTTTGAAGGTGGAAACCTGTGGCCTGGCAACATGACTGAGGTTTGATTCTGGATGCCTGTGGCCTGGGAACATGACTGAGGCGTGATTCTGGAAAACTTTGGCCTGGGAACATGACATCTGTTTAGATTGTGGAATACTGTGCCCCGGGAACCTGACTGAGCCTTGGTTCTGAAACCCTGTGGACTGGGAACATGACTGAGGTTTTATTCTGGAACCCTGTAGCCTGGGAACATAACTGAGGATTGATTCTGGAACCCTGTGGCCTGGGAACATGATACTGGTGGATTCTGGAACCCTGGGGACTGGGCATGTGACATCTGTTTAGATTGTGGAATACTGTGCCCCGGGAACCTGACTGAGCCTTGGTTCTGGAACCCTGTGGACTGGGAACATGACTGAGGTTTTATTCTAGAACACTGTAGCCTGGGAACATAACTGAGGATTGATTCTCGAACCTTGTGGTCTGGGCACATGACATCGGTGGATTCTAGAACCCTGTGGCCTGGGAACATGTCTGAGGTTTGATGGTGGAAACCTGTGGCTTGGCAACATGACTAAGGTTTGATTCTGGAAGAGTGTGGCCAGGAAGCATGATATCTGGTTGATTCTGGAAACTTTTGTCCTGGGAACATGACTGAGGTTTGTTTCTGTAAGCCTGTTCCCTGGGAACATGACTGAGGTTTGATTCTGGACACCTGTGTCCTGGGAACATGACTGAGGTTTGAAGGTTGAAACCTGTGGCCCGCGAACATGACTCAGGTTTGATTCTGGAACCATGTGTCCTAGGAACATGACTGAGGTTTGATTTTGGAAACCTTTGGCCTCGGAAAATGACTGAGGTTTCATTGTGGAAACATGTGGCCTGGGTTCATGACTGAGGTTTGATGGTGGAACACTCTGACCTGGCAAAATGACTGAGGGTTGATTCTGGAACCCTGTGGCCCGGGAACATGAGAACGGTTTGATTCTGGAACCCTGTGGCCTGGGAACATGAGTGAGGATTGATGGTCAACCCTGTGGCCTGGCAACATGACTGAGGTTTGATACTGGAAGACTGTCGCCAGGAAACATGATATCGGGTTGATTCTGGAAACTTGTGTCCTGGGAACAAGACTGAGGTTTGTTTCTGGCAACCTGTGGCCTGGGAACATGACTGAGGTTTGATTCTGGACACCTGTGTCCTGCAAACCTGACTGAGGTTTGATTGTTGAAACCTGTGGCCTGCGAACATGACTGAGGTTTGATTCTGGAACCCTGTGTCCTGGGAACATGACATCGGTGGATTCTGGAACCCTGTGGCCTGGGAACATGAGAACGGTTTGATTCTGTAGCCCTGTGGACTGGGAACATGTCTGAAGTTTGATAGTGGAAACCTGTGGCCTGGGAATATGACTGAGGTTTGATTCTGGATCCCTGTAGCCTGGGAACAAAGCTGAGGCGTGATTCTGGAAAACTGTGGCCTGGGAACATGACATCTGTTTAGATTGTGGAATACTGTGCCCCGGGAACCTGACTGAGCCTTGGTTCTGGAACGCTGTGGCCTGGGAACATGACATCGGTGGATTCTGGAACCCTGTGGCCTGGGAACATGTCTGAGGTTTGATGGTGGAAACCTGTGGCCTGGAAACATGACTGAGGTTTGATTCTGGAATAATGTGTCCAGGAAATATGATATCGGGTTAATTCTGGAAACCTGTGTCCTGGGAACAAGACTGAGGTTTGATTTTGGAACTCTGTGGCCTGGGAACATGACTGAGGTTTGTTTCTGGAAGCCTGTTCCCTGGGTACATGACTGAGGTTTGATTCTGGACACCTGTGTACTGGGAACGTGACTGAGGTTTGATTGTTGAAACCTGTGGCCTGCGAACATGACTGAGGTTTGATTCTGGAAACCTGTGTCCTGGGAATATGACTGAGGTTTGATGGTGGTACCCTATGGCCTGGCAAAAAGACTGAGGTTTGATTTTGGAATCCATTGGCCTGGGAATATGACTGATGTTAGAGTGTGGAATCCTGTGGCCTGGGAACATGACATCGGTTTGTATTCTGGTACCCTGTTGCCTGGGAACATGAAATTGGTTTGATTCTGGAAACCTGTGGCCTGGGAATATGACTGAGGTTTGATGGTGGTACCCTATGGCCTGGCAAAAAGACTGAGGTTTGATTTTGGAATCCATTGGCCTGGGAATATGACTGATGTTAGAGTGTGGAATCCTGTGGCCTGGGAACATGACATCGGTTTGTATTCTGGTACCCTGTTGCCTGGGAACATGAAATTGGTTTGATTCTGAAAACCTATGGCCTGGGAAAATGACTGAGGTTTGATGGTGGTACCCTATGGCCTGGCAACATGACTGAGGTTTGATTCTGGATCCCTGTGGCCTGGGAACATGACTGAGGCGTGATTCTGGAAAACTGTGGCCTGGGAATATGACATCTGTTTCGATTGTGGAATACTGTGCCCCGGGAACCTGACTGAGCCTTCGTTCTGTATCCCTGTGGACTGTGAACATGACTGATGTTTTATTCTGGAACCCTGTAGCCTGGAACATAACTGAGGATTGATTCTGGAACCCTGTGGCCTGGGAACATGATATTGGTGGATTCTGGAACACTGGGGACTGGGAACGTGACATCTGTTTAGGTTGTGGAATACTGTGCCCCGGGAACCTGACTGAGCCTTGGTTCTGGAACCCTGTGGACTGGGAACATGACTGAGGTTTTATTCTGGAACCCTGTAGCCTGGGAACATAACTGAGGATTGATTCTCGAACCCTGTGGCCTGGGAACATGACATCGGTGGATTCTGGAAACCTGTGGCCTGGGAACATGAGAATGGTTTGATTCTGGAACCTTGTGGCCTGGGAACATGTCTGAGGTTTGATGGTGGAAACCTGTGGCTTGCCAACATGACTAAGGTTTGATTCTGGAAGACTGTGGCCAGGAACCATGATATCGCATTGATTCTGGAAACTTGTGTCCTGGGAACAAGACTGAGGTTTGATTCTGGAATCCTGTGGCCTGGGATTTTGACTGCGGTTTGTTTCTGGAAGCCTGTTCCCTGGGAACATGACTGACGTTTGATTCTGGACACCTGTGTCCTGGGAACATGACTGAGGTTTGATTGTTGAAACCTGTGGCCCCCGAACATGACTCAGGTTTGATTCTTTAACCATGTGTCCTGGGAACATGACTGAGGTTTGATACTGGAAACCTTTGGCCTGGGAACATGGCATCGGTGGATTCTGGAACCCTGTGGCCTGGGAACATGAGAACGGTTTGATTCTGAAACACTGTGGCGTGAGACATGTCTGAGGTTTGATGGTGGAAACCTGTAGCCTGGCAACATGACTGAGGTTTGATTCTGGAAGACTGTGGCCAGGAAACATGATATCGGGTTGATTCTGGAACCTTGTTTCCTGGGAACAAGACTGAGGCTTGATTTTGGAAACCTGTGGCCTGGGAACATGACTGAGGTTTGTTTCTGGAAGCCTGTTCCTTGGGAATATGACTGAGGTTTGATTCTGGACACCTGTGTCCTGGGAACATGACTGAGGTTTGATTATTGAAACCTGGGGCCTGCGAACATGACTCAGGTTTGATTCTGGAACCCTGTGTCCTGGGAATATGACTGAGGTTTGATTCTGGAAACGTTTGGCCTGCGGAAATGACTGAGGTTTCATTCTGGAAACATGTGGCCTGGGATCATGACTGAGGTTTGATGGTGGAACACTCTGGCCTGGCAAAATGACTGAGGCTTGATTCTGGAACCCTGTGGCCCGGGAACTTGACTGAGGTTTGATGGCAGAAACCTGTGGACTGGCAACATGACTGAGGTTTGATTGTGGAACCCTGTGCACGGGGACCATGACTGAGGCCTGACACTGGAACCCCGTGGCGTAGGAACATGTCATTGGTTTGATTCTGGAGCCCTGTTTACTGGGAACATGACTGAGGTTTGATGGTGGAAACCTGTGGCCTGGCAACATGATTGAAGTTTGATAGTGGAACCCTGAGGCTTGGGAACATGAGTGAGGCTTGATGGTGGAAGCCTGTGGCCTGGCAACATGCATGAGGTTTGATGGTGGAACCCTGTGGCTTGGCAAGATGACTTAGGTTTGATTGTGGAACACTCTGCCCTGGGAACATGACTGAGGCTTGATGGTGAAACCGTGGTCTGGCAACAGGACTGAGGTTTGATTGTGGAACCCTCTGGCCTGGGAATATAACTGAAGTTTAATTGTGGAACCCTGTGTCCTGGGAACATGACTGGGATTTGATTTCTGAAACCTGTGTCCAGGGAACATGACTGAGGTTTTATTCTGGAACCCTGTGTCCTGGGAACACGAATGAGGTTTGATTCTGGAACCTTGTAGCCTGGGAAAATAACTGAGGATTGATTCTGGAACCCTGTGTCCTGGGAACATGACATGGGTGGATTCTGGAACCCTGAGGCCTGGGAACATGACATCTGTTTAGATTGTGGAATACTGTGCCCTGGGAACGTGACTGAGCCTTGGTTCTGGAACCCTGTGGACTGGGAACATGACTGACGTTTTATTCTGGAACCCTGTAGCCTGGGAACATAACTGAGGATTGATTCTGGAACCCTGTGGCCTGGGAACATGACTGGGATTTGATTTCTGAAACCTGTGTCCAGGGAAAATGACTGAGGTTTTATTCTGGAACCCTGTGTCCTGGGAACACGACTGAGGTTTGATTCTGGAATCATGTGGCCTGGGAATATGACTGAGGTTTGATTCTGGAAACCATTGGCCTGGGATCATGACTGATGTTAGAGTGTGGAATCCTGTGGCCTGGGAACATGACATTGGTTTGGAATCTGGTACCCTGTTGCCTGGGAACATGAAATCGGTTTGATTCGGCAAACCTGTGGCCTGGGAATATGACTGAGGTTTGATGGTGGTACCCTATGGCCTGGCAAAATGACTGAGGTTAGATTCTGGAATCCATTGGCCTGGGAACATGACTGATGTTAGATGGTGGAATCTTGTGGCCTGGGAACATGACATCGGTTAGGATTCTGGTACCCTGTTGCCTGGGAACATGAAATCGTTTTGATTCTGGAAACCTGTGGACTGGGGATATGACTGAGGTTTGATGGTGGTACCCTATGGCCTGGCAACATGAGTGAGGTTTGATTCTGGAATCCATTGGCCTGGGAACATGACTGATGTTAGAGTGTGGAATCCTGTGGCCTGGGAACATGACATCGGTTTGGATTCTGGTACCCTGTTGGCTGGGAACATGAAATCGGTCTGATTCTGGAAACCTGTGGCCTGGGAATATGACTGAGGTTTGAAGGTGGAAACCTGTGGCCTGGCAACATGACTGAGGTTTGATTCTGGAAAACTTTGGCCTGGGAACATGACATCTGTTTAGATTGTGGAATACTGTGCCCCGGGAACCTGACTGAGCCTTGGTTCTGAAACCCTGTGGACTGGGAACATGACTGAGGTTTTATTCTGGAACCCTGTAGCCTGGGAACATAACTGAGGATTGATTCTGGAACCCTGTGGTCTGGGAACATGATACCGGTGGATTCTGGAACCCTGGGGACTGGGCATGTGACATCTGTTTAGATTGTGG
Source organism: Balaenoptera physalus (assembly GCF_965194825.1). Classification (NCBI taxonomy): domain Eukaryota; kingdom Metazoa; phylum Chordata; class Mammalia; order Artiodactyla; family Balaenopteridae; genus Balaenoptera; species Balaenoptera physalus. The sequence goes on along the minus strand of NW_028126246.1, from coordinate 106,463 downwards.
AATACTGTGCCCCGGGAACCTGACTGAGCCTTGGTTCTGGAACCCTGTGGACTGGGAACATGACTGAGGTTTTATTCTAGAACCCTGTAGCCTGGGAACATAACTGAGGATTGATTCTCGAACCCTGTGGCCTGGGCACATGACATCGGTGGATTCTAGAACCCTGTGGCCTGGGAACATGTCTGAGGTTTGATGGTGGAAACCTGTGGCTTGGCAACATGACTAAGGTTTGATTCTGGAAGAGTGTGGCCAGGAAGCATGATATCTGGTTGATTCTGGAAACTTGTGTCCTGGGAACATGACTGAGGTTTGTTTCTGTAAGCCTGTTCCCTGGGAACATGACTGAGGTTTGATTCTGGACACCTGTGTCCTGGGAACATGACTGAGGTTTGAAGGTTGAAACCTGTGGCCCGCGAACATGACTCAGGTTTGATTCTGGAACCATGTGTCCTAGGAACATGACTGAGGTTTGATTTTGGAAACCTTTGGCCTCGGAAAATGACTGAGGTTTCATTGTGGAAACATGTGGCCTGGGATCATGACTGAGGTTTGATGGTGGAACACTCTGACCTGGCAAAATGACTGAGGGTTGATTCTGGAACCCTGTGGCCCGGGAACATGAGAACGGTTTGATTCTGGAACCCTGTGGCCTGGGAACATGAGTGAGGATTGATGGTCAACCCTGTGGCCTGGCAACATGACTGAGGTTTGATACTGGAAGACTGTCGCCAGGAAACATGATATCGCGTTGATTCTGGAAACTTGTGTCCTGGGAACAAGACTGAGGTTTGTTTCTGGCAACCTGTGGACTGGGAACATGACTGAGGTTTGTTTCTGGAAGCCTGTTCCCTTGGAACATGACTGAGGTTTGATTCTGGACACCTGTGTCCTGCAAACCTGACTGAGGTTTGATTGTTGAAACCTGTGGCCTACGAACATGACTGAGGTTTGATTCTGGAACCCTGTGTCCTGGGAACATGACATCGGTGGATTCTGGAACCCTGTGGCCTGGGAACATGAGAACGGTTTGATTCTGTAGCCCTGTGGACTAGGAACATGTCTGAAGTTTGATAGTGGAAACCTGTGGCCTGGGAATATGACTGAGGTTTGATTCTGGATCCCTGTAGCCTGGGAACAAAGCTGAGGCGTGATTCTGGAAAACTGTGGCCTGGGAACATGACATCTGTTTAGATTGTGGAATACTGTGCCCCGGGAACCTGACTGAGCCTTGGTTCTGGAACGCTGTGGCCTGGGAACATGACATCGGTGGATTCTGGAACCCTGTGGCCTGGGAACATGTCTGAGGTTTGATGGTGGAAACCTGTGGCCTGGAAACATGACTGAGGTTTGATTCTGGAATAATGTGTCCAGGAAATATGATATCGGGTTAATTCTGGAAACCTGTGTCCTGGGAACAAGACTGAGGTTTGATTTTGGAACTCTGTGGCCTGGGAACATGACTGAGGTTTGTTTCTGGAAGCCTGTTCCCTGGGTACATGACTGAGGTTTGATTCTGGACACCTGTGTACTGGGAACGTGACTGAGGTTTGATTGTTGAAACCTGTGGCCTGCGAACATGACTGAGGTTTGATTCTGGAAACCTGTGTCCTGGGAATATGACTGAGGTTTGATTCTGGAAACCTTTGGCCAGGGAAAATGACTGAGGTTTAATTGTGGAAACCTGTGTCCTGGGAACATGACTGGGATTTTATTTCTGAAACCTGTGTCCAGGGAACATGACTGAGGTTTTATTCTAGAACCCTGTGTCCTGGGAACACGACTGAGGTTTGACTCTGGAACCATGTGGCCTGGGAACACGACTGATGTTAGATTGTGTAATCCTGGGGCCTGGGAACATGATATCGGTTTGGATTCTGGTACCCTGTTGCCTGGGAACATGAAATCGGTTTGATTCTGGAAACCTGTGGCCTAGGAATATGACTGAGGTTTGATGGTGGTACCCTATGGCCTGGCAAAAAGACTGAGGTTTGATTTTGGAATCCATTGGCCTGGGAATATGACTGATGTTAGAGTGTGGAATCCTGTGGCCTGGGAACATGACATCGGTTTGTATTCTGGTACCCTGTTGCCTGGGAACATGAAATTGGTTTGATTCTGAAAACCTATGGCCTGGGAATATGACTGAGGTTTGATGGTGGTACCCTATGGCCTGGCAACATGACTGAGGTTTGATTCTGGATCCCTGTGGCCTGGGAACATGACTGAGGCGTGATTCTGGAAAACTGTGGCCTGGGAATATGACATCTGTTTCGATTGTGGAATACTGTGCCCCGGGAACCTGACTGAGCCTTCGTTCTGTATCCCTGTGGACTGTGAACATGACTGATGTTTTATTGTGGAACCCTGTAGCCTGGAACATAACTGAGGATTGATTCTGGAACCCTGTGGCCTGGGAACATGATATTGGTGGATTCTGGAACACTGGGGACTGGGAACGTGACATCTGTTTAGGTTGTGGAATACTGTGCCCCGGGAACCTGACTGAGCCTTGGTTCTGGAAACCTGTGACCTGGGAACATGACTGAGCTTTAATTCTGGAAAACTTTGGTCTGGGAAAATGACTGAGGTTTCATTGTGGAAATATGTGGCTGAGACTATGACTGAGGTTTGATGGTGGAACACTCTGGCCTGGCCAAATGACTGAGGCTTGATTCTGGAGCCCTGTGGCCCGGGAACATGAGAACGGTTTGATTCTGGAACCCTGTGGCCTGGGAACATGACATCGGTGGATTCTGGAACCCTGTGGCCTGGGACATGAGAACGGTTTGATTCTGGAACCCTGTGGCCTGGGAACATGCGTGAGGATTGATGGGGGAAACCTGTGCCCTGGCAACATGACTGAGGTTTGATACTGGAAGACTGTGGCCAGGAAACATGATATCGGGTTGATTCTGGAAACTTGTGTCCTGGGAACAAGACTGAGGTTTGATTCTGAAAACCTGTGGCCTGGTAACATGACTGCGGTTTGTTTCTGGAACCCTGTTCCCTGGGAACATGACTGAGGTTTGATTCTGGACACCTGTGTCCTGGGAACGTGACTGAGGTTTGATTGTTGAAACCTGTGGCCTGCGAACATGACTGAGGTTTGATCATGGAACCCTGTGTCCGGGGAATATGACTGAGGATTGATTCTGGAAAACTTTGTCCTGGGAAAATGACTGAGGTTTCATTGTGGAAACATGTGGCCTGGGATCATGACTGAGGTTTCATGGTGGAACACTCTGGTCTGGCAAAATGACTGAGGCTTGATTATGGAACCCTGGGTCTCGGGAACTTGACTGAGGTTTGATGGCAGAAACCTGTGGACTGGCAACATGACTGAGGTTTGATTGTGGAACCCTGTGCACGGGGAACCTGACTGAGGCCTGATACTGGAACCCCGTGGCGTGGGAACATGACATTGGTTTGATTCTGGAGCCCTGTTTTCTGGGAACATGACTGAGGTTTGATGGTTGTACCCTGTGGCCTGGCAACATGATTGAGGTTTGATAGTGGAACCCTCAGGCTTGAAAACCTGAGTGAGGCTTGATGGTGGAACCCTGTGGCCTGGCAACATGCATGAGGTTTGATGGTGGAACTCTCTGGCCTGGGAATATGGCTGAGGTTTAATTGTGGATCCCTGTGGCCTGGGAACATGACTGGGATTTTATTTCTGAAACCTGTGTCCAGGGAACTTGACTGAGGTTTTATTTTGGAACCCTGTGTCCTGGGAACACGACTGAGGTTTCATTCTGGAACCATGTGGCCTGGGAATATGACTGAGGTTTGATTACCGAAACTATTGGCATGGGAACATGACTGATGTTAGAGTGTGGAATCCTGCGGCCTGTGAACATGATATCAGTTTGGATTCTGGTACCCTGTTGCCTGGGAATATGAAATCGGTTTGATTCTGGAAAGCTGTGTCCTGGGAATATGACTGAGGTTTGATTCTGGATCCCTGTAGCCTGGGAACAAAAGTGAGGCATGATTCTGGAAAACTGTGGCCTGGGAACATGACATCTGTTTAGATTGTGGAATACTGTGCCCCGGGAACCTGACTGAGCCTTGGGTCTGGAACCCTGTGTCCTGGGAACATGACATCGGTGGATTCTGGAACCCTGTGGCCTGGAAATATGACTGAGGTTTGATGGTGGTACCCTATGGCCTGGCAACATGACGGAGGTTTGATTCTGGAACCCTGTGGCCTGGGAACATGTCTGAGGTTTGATGGTGGAAACCTGTTGCCTGGGAACATGATACTGGTGGATTCTGGAACCCTGGGGACTGGGCATGTGACATCTGTTTAGATTGTGGAATACTGTGCCCCGGGAACCTGACTGAGCCTTGGTTCTGAAACCCTGTGGACTGGGAACATGACTGAGGTTTTATTCTGGAACCCTGTAGCCTGGGAACATAACTGAGGATTGATTCTGGAACCCTGTGGCCTGGGAACATGATACTGGTGGATTCTGGAACCCTGGGGACTGGGCATGTGACATCTGTTTAGATTGTGGAATACTGTGCCCCGGGAACCTGACTGAGCCTTGGTTCTGAATCCCTGTGGACTGGGAATATGACTGATGTTTTATTCTGTAACCCTGTAGCCTGGGAACATAACTGAGGATTGATTCTGGAACCCTGTGGCCTGGGAACATAATATCGGTGGATTCTGGAACCCTGGGGACTGGGAACGTGACATCTGTTTAGATTGTGGAATACTGTGCCCCGGGAACCTGACTGAGCCTTGGTTCTGGAACCCTGTGGACTGGGAACATGACTGAGGTTTTATTCTGGAACCCTGTAGCCTGGGAACATAACTGAGGATTGATTCTCGAACCCTGTGGCCTGGGAACATGACATCGGTGGATTCTGGAAACCTGTGGCCTGGGAACATGAGAATGGTTTGATTCTGGAACCTTGTGGCCTGGGAACATGTCTGAGGTTTGATGGTGGAAACCTGTGGCTTGCCAACATGACTAAGGTTTGATTCTGGAAGACTGTGGCCAGGAACCATGATATCGCGTTGATTCTGGAAACTTGTGTCCTGGGAACAAGACTGAGGTTTGATTCTGGAATCCTGTGGCCTGGGATTATGACTGAGGTTTGTTTCTGGAAGCCTGTTCCCTGGGAACATGACTGACGTTTGATTCTGGACACCTGTGTCCTGGGAACATGACTGAGGTTTGATTGTTGAAACCTGTGACCCGCGAACATGACTCAGGTTTGATTCTTTAACCATGTGTCCTTGGAACATGACTGAGGTTTGATACTGGAAACCTTTGGCCTGGGAACATGGCATCGGTGGATTCTGGAACCCTGTGGCCTGGGAACATGAGAACGGTTTGATTCTGAAACACTGTGGCGTGAGACATGTCTGAGGTTTGATGGTGGAAACCTGTAGCCTGGCAACATGACTGAGGTTTGATTCTGGAAGACTGTGGCCAGGAAACATGATATCGGGTTGATTCTGGAACCTTGTTTCCTGGGAACAAGACTGAGGCTTGATTTTGGAAACCTGTGGCCTGGGAACATGACTGAGGTTTGTTTCTGGAAGCCTGTTCCCTGGGAACATGACTGAGGTTTGATTCTGGACACCTGTGTCCTGGGAACATGACTGAGGTTTGATTATTGAAACCTGTGGCCTGCGAACATGACTCAGGTTTGATTCTGGAACCCTGTGTCCTGGGAATATGACTGAGGTTTGATTCTGGAAACGTTTGGCCTGCGGAAATGACTGAGGTTTCATTCTGGAAACATGTGGCCTGGGATCATGACTGAGGTTTGATGGTGGAACACTCTGGCCTGGCAAAATGACTGAGGCTTGATTCTGGAACCCTGTGGCCCGGGAACTTGACTGAGGTTTGATGGCAGAAACCTGTGGACTGGCAACATGACTGAGGTTTGATTGTGGAACCCTGTGCACGGGGACCATGACTGAGGCCTGACACTGGAACCCCGTGGCGTAGGAACATGTCATTGGTTTGATTCTGGAGCCCTGTTTACTGGGAACATGACTGAGGTTTGATGGTGGAAACCTGTGGCCTGGCAACATGATTGAAGTTTGATAGTGGAACCCTGAGGCTTGGGAACATGAGTGAGGCTTGATGGTGGAAGCCTGTGGCCTGGCAACATGCATGAGGTTTGATGGTGGAACCCTGTGGCTTGGCAAGATGACTTAGGTTTGATTGTGGAACACTCTGCCCTGGGAACATGACTGAGGCTTGATGGTGAAACCGTGGTCTGGCAACAGGACTGAGGTTTGATTGTGGAACCCTCTGGCCTGGGAATATAACTGAAGTTTAATTGTGGAACCCTGTGTCCTGGGAACATGACTGGGATTTGATTTCTGAAACCTGTGTCCAGGGAACATGACTGAGGTTTTATTCTGGAACCCTGTGTCCTGGGAACACGACTGAGGTTTGATTCTGGAACCAGGTGGCCTGGGAATATGACTGAGGTTTGATTCTGGAAACCATTGGCCTGGGAACATGACTGATGTTAGAGTGTGGAATCCTGTGGCCTGGGAACATGACATTGGTTTGGAATCTGGTACCCTGTTGCCTGGGAACATGAAATCGGTTTGATTCGGCAAACCTGTGGCCTGGGAATATGACTGAGGTTTGATGGTGGTACCCTATGGCCTGGCAAAATGACTGAGGTTTGATTCTGGAATCCATTGGCCTGGGAACATGACTGATGTTAGAGTGTGGAATCCTGTGGCCTGGGAACATGACATCGGTTTGAATTCTGGTACCCTGTTGGCTGGGAACATGAAATCGGTCTGATTCTGGAAACCTGTGGCCTGGGAATATGACTGAGGTTTGAAGGTGGAAACCTGTGGCCTGGCAACATGACTGAGGTTTGATTCTGGATCCCTGTTGCCTGGGAACATGACTGAGGCGTGATTCTGGAAAACTGTGGCCTGGAAACATGACATCTGTTTAGATTGTGGAATACTGTGCCCCGGGAAACTGACTGAGCCTTGGTTCTGGAACCCTGTGGACTGGGAACATGACTGAGCTTTTATTCTAGAACCCTGTAGCCTGGGAACATAACTGAGGATTGATTCTCGAACCCTGTGGCCTGGCAACATGACATCGGTGGATTCTAGAACCCTGTGGCCTGGGAACATGTCTGAGGTTTGATGGTGGAAACCTGTGGCTTGGCAACATGACTAAGGTTTGATTCTGGAAGACTGTGGCCAGGAAGCATGATATCTGGTTGATTCTGGAAACTTGTGTCCTGGGAACATGACTGAGGTTTGTTTCTGGAAGCCTGTGCCCTGGGAACATGACTGAGGTTTGATTCTGGACACCTGTGTCCTGGGAACATGACTGAGGTTTGATGGTTGAAACCTGTGGCCCGCGAACATGACTCAGGTTTGATTCTGGAACCATGTGTCCTGGGAACATGACTGAGGTTTGAATTTGGAAACCTTTGGCCTGGGAAAATGACTGAGGTTTCATTGTGCAAACATGTGGCCTGGGATCATGACTGAGGTTTGATGGTGGAACACTCTGGCCTGGCAAAATGACTGAGGCTTGATTCTGGAACCCTGTGGCCCGGGAACATGAGAACGGTTTGATTCTGGAACCCTGTGTCCTGGGAACATGAGTGAGGATTGATGGTGGAACCCTGTGGCCTGGCAACATGACTGAGGTTTGATACTGGAAGACTGTGGACAGGAAACATGATATCGGGTTGATTCTGGAAACTTCTGTCCTGGGAACAAGACTGAGGTTTGATTCTGGAACCCTGTGTCTTGGAAATATGACAAAGGTTTGTTGTTGGAAGCCTGTTCCCTGGGTACATGACTGAGGTTTGATTCTGGATACCTGTGTCCTGGGAACATGAGTGATGTTTGATTGTTGAAACCTGTGGCCTGCGAACATGACTCAGGTTTTTTTCTGGAACCATGTGTCCTGGGAATATGACTGAGGTTTGATTCTGGAAACCTTTGGCCTGAGAAAATGACTGAGGTTTCATTGTGGAAACATGTGGCCTGGGATCATGACTGAGGTTTGATGGTGGAACACTCTGGCCTGGCAAAATGACTGAGGCTTGATTCTGGAACCCTGTGGCCCGGGAACGTGACTGAGGTTTGATGGCAGAAACCTGTGGACTGGCAACATGACTGAGGTTTGATTGTGGAACCCTATGCATGGGGAACATGACTGAGGCCTGATCCTGGAAACCCGTGGCGTGGGAACATGACATTGGTTTGATTCTGGAGCCCTGTTTACTGGGAACATGACTGAGGTTTGATGGTTGTACCCTATGGCCTGGCAACATGATTGAGGATTGATAGTGGAACGCTCATGCTTGCGAACATGAGTGAGGCTTGATGTTGAAACCCTGTGGCCTGGCAACATGCCTGAGGTTTGATGGCGGAACCCTGTGGCTTGGCAAGATGACTTAGGTTTGATTGTGGAACACTCTGGCCTGGGAACATGATTGAGGCTTGATGGTGGAACCGTGGCCAGGGAACAGGACTGAGGTTTGATTGTGGAACCCTCTGGCCTGGGAATATGACTGAGGTTTAATTGTGGAACCCTGTGGCCTGGGAACATGACTGGGATTTTATTTCTGAAACCTGTGTCCAGGGAATATGACTGAGGTTTTATTCTCGAATCCTGTGTCCTGGGTACGCGACTGAGGTTAGACTCTGTAACCATGTGGCCTAGGAATATGACTGAGGTTTGATTCTGGAATCCATTGGCCTGGGAACATGACTGATGTTAGAGTGTGGAATCCTGTGGCCTGGGATCATGGCATCGGTTTGGATTCTGGTACCCTGTTGCCTGGGAACATGAAATCGGTTTGATTCTGGAAACCTGTGGCCTGCGAATATGACTGAGGTTTGATGGTGGTACCCTATGGCCTGGCAACATGACTGAGGTTTGATTCTGGATCCCTGTGGCCTGGGAACATGACTGAGGCGTGATTCTGGAAAACTGTGGCCTGGGAACATGACATCTGTTTATATTGTGGAATACTGTGCCCTGGGAACCTGACAGAGCCTTGGTTCTGAAACCCTGTGGACGGGGAACATGACTGATGTTTTATTCTGGAACCCTGTAACCTGGGAACATAACTGAGGATTGATTCTGGAACCCTGTCGCCTGGGAACATGATATCGGTGGATTCTGGAACCCTGGGAACTGGGAACGTGACATCTGTTTAGATTGTGGAATACTGTGCCCCGGGAACCTGACTGAGCCTTGGTTCTGGAACCCTGTGGACTGGGAACATGACTGAGGTTTTATTCTGGAACCCTGTAGCCTGGGAACATAACTGAGGATTGATTCTCGAACCCTGTGGCCTGGGAACATGACATCGGTGGATTCTGGAAACCTGTGGCCTGGGAACATGAGAATGGTTTGATTCTGGAACCTTGTGGCCTGGGAACATGTCTGAGGTTTGATGGTGGAAACCTGTGGCTTGCCAACATGACTAAGGTTTGATTCTGGAAGACTGTGGCCAGGAACCATGATATCGCGTTGATTCTGGAAACTTGTGTCCTGGGAAAAAGACTGAGGTTTGATTCTGGAATCCTGTGGCCTGGGATTATGACTGAGGTTTGTTTCTGGAAGCCTGTTCCCTGGGAACATGACTGACGTTTGATTCTGGACACCTGTGTCCTGGGAACATGACTGAGGTTTGATTGTTGAAACCTGTGACCCCCGAACATGACTCAGGTTTGATTCTTTAACCATGTGTCCTGGGAACATGACTGAGGTTTGATACTGGAAACCTTTGGCCTGGGAACATGGCACGGTGGATTCTGGAACCCTGTGGCCTGGGAACATGAGAACGGTTTGATTCTGAAACACTGTGGCGTGAGACATGTCTGAGGTTTGATGGTGGAAACCTGTAGCCTGGCAACATGACTGAGGTTTGATTCTGGAAGACTGTGGCCAGGGAACATGATATCGGGTTGATTCTGGAACCTTGTTTCCTGGGAACAAGACTGAGGCTTGATTTTGGAAACCTGTGGCCTGGGAACATGACTGAGGTTTGTTTCTGGAAGCCTGTTCCCTGGGAACATGACTGAGGTTTGATTCTGGACACCTGTGTCCTGGGAACATGACTGAGGTTTGATTATTGAAACCTGTGGCCTGCGAACATGACTCAGGTTTGATTCTGGAACCCTGTGTCCTGGGAATATGACTGAGGTTTGATTCTGGAAACGTTTGGCCTGCGGAAATGACTGAGGTTTCATTCTGGAAACATGTGGCCTGGGATCATGACTGAGGTTTGATGGTGGAACACTCTGGCCTGGCAAAATGACTGAGGCTTGATTCTGGAACCCTGTGGCCCGGGAACTTGACTGAGGTTTGATGGCAGAAACCTGTGGACTGGCAACATGACTGAGGTTTGATTGTGGAACCCTGTGCACGGGGACCATGACTGAGGCCTGACACTGGAACCCCGTGGCGTAGGAACATGTCATTGGTTTGATTCTGGAGCCCTGTTTACTGGGAACATGACTGAGGTTTGATGGTGGAAACCTGTGGCCTGGCAACATGATTGAAGTTTGATAGTGGAACCCTGAGGCTTGGGAACATGAGTGAGGCTTGATGGTGGAAGACTGTGGCTTGGCAACATGCATGAGGTTTGATGGTGGAACCCTGTGGCTTGGCAAGATGACTTAGGTTTGATTGTGGAACACTCTGCCCTGGGAACATGACTGAGGCTTGATGGTGAAACCGTGGTCTGGCAACAGGACTGAGGTTTGATTGTGGAACCCTCTGGCCTGGGAATATAACTGAAGTTTAATTGTGGAACCCTGTGTCCTGGGAACATGACTGGGATTTGATTTCTGAAACCTGTGTCCAGGGAACATGACTGAGGTTTTATTCTGGAATCCATTGGCCTGGGAACATGACTGATGTTAGAGTGTGGAATCCTGTGGCCTGGGAACATGACATCGGTTTGAATTCTGGTACCCTGTTGGCTGGGAACATGAAATCGGTCTGATTCTGGAAACCTGTGGCCTGGGAATATGACTGAGGTTTGAAGGTGGAAACCTGTGGCCTGGCAACATGACTGAGGTTTGATTCTGGATCCCTGTGGCCTGGGAACATGACTGAGGCGTGATTCTGGAAAACTGTGGCCTGGAAACATGACATCTGTTTAGATTGTGGAATACTGTGCCCCGGGAACCTGACTGAGCCTTGGTTCTGGACCCCTGTGGACTGGGAACATGACTGAGCTTTTATTCTAGAACCCTGTAGCCTGGGAACATAACTGAGGATTGATTCTCCAACCCTGTGGCCTGGGAACATGACATCGGTGGATTCTAGAACCCTGTGGCCTGGGAACATGTCTGAGGTTTGATGGTGGAAACCTGTGGCTTGGCAACATGACTAAGGTTTGATTCTGGAAGACTGTGGCCAGGAAGCATGATATCTGGTTGATTCTGGAAACTTGTGTCCTGGGAACATGACTGAGGTTTGTTTCTGGACACCTGTGTCCTGGGAACATGAGTGATGTTTGATTGTTGAAACCTGTGGCCTGCGAACATGACTCACGTTTGATTCTGGAACCATGTGTCCTGGGAATATGACTGAGGTTTGATTCTGGAAACCTTTGGCCTGAGAAAATGACTGAGGTTTCACTGTGGAAACATATGGCCTGGGATCATGACTGAGGTTTGATGGTGGAACACTCTGGCCTGGCAAAATGACTGAGGCTTGATTCTGGAACCCTGTGGCCCGGGAACGTGACTGAGGTTTGATGGCAGAAACCTGTGGACTGGCAACATGACTGAGGTTTGATTGTGGAACCCTTTGCATGGGGAACATGACTGAGGCCTGATCCTGGAACCCCGTGGCGTGGGAACATGACATTGGTTTGATTCTGGAGCCCTGTTTACTGGGAACATGACTGAGGTTTGATGGTTGTAACCTGTGGCCTAGCAACATGATTGAGAATTGATAGTGGAACCCTCATGCTTGGGAACATGAGTGAGGCTTGATGGTGAAACCCTGTGTCCTGGCAACATACCTGAGGTTTGATGGTGGAACCCTGTGGCTTGGCAAGATGACTTAGGTTTGATTGTGGAACACTCTGGCCTGGGAACATGACTGGGGCTTGATGGTGAAACCGTGGCCAGGCAACAGGACTGAGGTTTGATTGTGGGACCCTCTGGGCTGGGAATATGACTGAGGTTTAATTGTAGAACCCTGTGGCCTGGGAACATGACTGGGATTTTATTTCTGAAACCTGTGTCCAGGGAACATGACTGAGGTTTAATTCTGGAGCCCTGTTTACTGGCAACACGACTGAGGTTTGACTCTGGAACCATGTGGCCTAGGAATATGACTGAGGTTTGATTCTGGAATCCATTGGCCTGGGAACATGACTGATGTTAGAGTGTGGAATCCTGTGGCCTGGGAACATGACATCAGTATGGATTCTGGAACCCTGTTTCCTGGGAACATGACATCGGTTTGTATTCTGGAAACCTGTTTCCTTGGAACATGAAATCGGTTTGATTCTGGAAATCTGTGGACTGGGAATATGACTGAGGTTTGATGGTGGTACCCTATGTCCTGGCAATATGACGGAGGTTTGATTCTCGATCCCTGTGGCCTAGGAACATGACTGAGGCGTGATTCTGGAAAACTGTGGCCTGGGAACATGACATCTGTTTAGATTGTGGAATACTGTGCCCCGGGAACCTGACTGAGCCTTGGTTCTGGAACCCTGTAGCCTGGGAACATAACTGAGGATTGATTCAGGAACCCTGTGGCCTGGGAACATGACATCGGTGGATTCTGGAACCCTGTGGCCTGGGAACATGAGAACGGTTTGATTCTGGAACCCTGTGGCCTGGGACATGTCTGAGGTTTGATGGTGGAAACCTGTGGCCTGGCAACATGACTGAGGTTTGATTCTGGAAGACTGTGGCCAGGAAACATGATATCGGGTTGATTCTGGAATCTTGTTTCCGGGAACAAGACTGAGGTTTGATTTTGGAAACCTGTGGCCTGGGAACATGACTGAGGTTTGTTTCTGGAAGCCTGTTCCCTGTGAACATGAGTGAGGTTTGATTCTGGACACCTGTGTCCTGGGAACATGAGTGAGGTTTGAATATTGAAACCTGTGGCCTGCGAACATGACTCAAGTTTGATTCTGGAAACCTGTGTCCTCGGAATATGAGTGAGGTTTGATTCTGGAAAAGTTTGGCTTGCGGAAATGACTGAGGTTTCATTCTGGAAACATGTGGCCTGGGATCATCACTGATGTTTGATGGTGGAACACTCTGGCCTGGCAAAATGACTGAGGCTTGATTCTGGAACCCTGTGGCACGGGAACTTGACTGAGGTTTGATGGCAGAAACCTGTGGACTGGCAACATGACTGAGGTTTGATTGTGGAACCCTGTGCACGGGGAGCATGACTGAGGCCTGACACTAGAACCCCGTGGCATGGGAACATGTCATTGGTTTGATTCTGGAGCCCTGTTTACTGGGAACATGACGGAGGTTGGATGGTGGAACCCTGTGGCCTGGCAACATGATTGAGGTTTCATAGTGGAACCCTGAGGCTTGGGAACATGAGTGAGGCTTGATGGTGAAACCGTGGTCTGGCAACAGGACTGAGGTTTGATTGTGGAACTCTCTGGCCTGGGAATATAACTGAGGTTTAATTGTGGAACCCTGTGTCCTGGGAACATGACTGGGATTTTATTTCTGAAACCTGTGTCCAGGCAATATGACTGAGGTTTTATTCTGGAACCCTGTGTCCTGGGAACACGACTGAGGTTTGATTCTGGAACCATGTGTCCTGGGAACACGACTGAGGTTTGATTCTGGAACCATGTGGCCTGGGAATATGACTGAGGTTTGATGGTGGTACCCTGTGGCCTGGCAATATGCCTGAGGTTTGATTGTAGAACCCTCTGGCCTGGTAATAATACTGAGGTTTAATTGTGGAACCCTGTGGTCTGGGAACATGACTGGGATTTTATTTCTGAAACCTGTGTCCAGAGAACATGACTGAGGTTTTATTCTGGAACCCTGTCTCCTGGGAACACGACTGAGGTTTGACTCTGGAACCATGTGGCCTAGGAATATGACTGAGGTTTGATTCTGGAATCCATTGGCCTGGGAACATGACTGATGTTAGAGTGTGTAATCCTGTGGCCTGGGAACATGACATCGGTTTGGATTCTGGTACCCTGTTGCCTGGGAACATGAAATCGGTTTGATTCTGGAAACCTGTGGCCTGGGAATATGACTGAGGTTTGATGGTGGTACCCTATGGCCTGGCAAAATGACTGAGGTTTGATTCTGGAATCCATTGGCCTGGGAACATGACTGATGTTAGAGTGTGGAATCCTGTGGCCTGGGAACATGACATCGGTTTGGATTCTGGTACCCTGTTGGCTGGGAAGATGAAATCGGTCTGATTCTGGAAACCTGTGGCCTGGGAATATGACTGAGGTTTGAAGGTGGAAACCTGTGGCCTGGCAACATGACTGAGGTTTGATTCTGGATCCCTGTGGCCTGGGAACATGACTGAGGCGTGATTCTGGAAAACTTTGGCCTGGGAACATGACATCTGTTTAGATTGTGGAACACTGTGCCCCGGGAACCTGACTGAGCCTTGGTTCTGGAACCCTGTGGACTGGGAACATGACTGAGGTTTTATTCTGGAACCCTGTAGCCTGGGAAAATAACTGAGGATTGATTCTCCAACCCTGTGGCCTGGGAACATGATACCGGTGGATTCTGGAACCCTGGGGACTGGGCATGTGACATCTGTTTAGATTGTGGAATACTGTGCCCCGGGAACCTGACTGAGCCTTGGTTCTGGAACCCTGTGGACTGGGAACATGACTGAGGTTTTATTCTAGAACCCTGTAGCCTGGGAACATAACTGAGGATTGATTCTCGAACCCTGTGGCCTGGGCACATGACATCGGTGGATTCTAGAACCCTGTGGCCTGGGAACATGTCTGAGGTTTGATGGTGGAAACCTGTGGCTTGGCAACATGACTAATGTTTGATTCTGGAAGACTGTGGCCAGGAAGCATGATATCTGGTTGATTCTGGAAACTTGTGTCCTGGGAACATGACTGAGGTTTGTTTCTGGAAGCCTGTGCCCTGGGAACATGACTGAGGTTTGATTCTGGACACCTGTGTCCTGGGAACATGACTGAGGTTTGATTGTTGAAACCTGTGGCCCGCGAACATGACTCAGGTTTGATTCTGGAACCATGTGTCCTGGGAACATGATTGAGGTTTGATTTTGGAAACCTTTGGCCTGGGAAAATGACTGAGGTTTCATTGTGGAAACATGTGGCCTGGGATCATGACTGAGGTTTGAATCTGGAACACTCTGACCTGGCAAAATGACTGAGGGTTGATTCTGGAACCCTGTGGCCTGGGAACATGAGAACGGTTTGATTCTGGAACCCTGTGGCCTGGGAACATGAGTGAGGATTGATGGTCAACCCTGTGGCCTGGCAACATGACTGAGGTTTGATACTGGAAGACTGTCACCAGGAAACATGATATCTGGTTGATTCTGGAAACTTGTGTCCTGGGAACAAGACTGAGGTTTGTTTCTGGCAACCTGTGGCCTGGGAACATGACTGAGGTTTGTTTCTGGAAGCCTGTTCCCTGGGAACATGACTGAGGTTTGATTCTGGACACCTGTGTCCTGCAAACCTGACTGAGGTTTGATTGTTGAAACCTGTGGCCTGCGAACATGACTGAGGTTTGATTCTGGAACCCTGTGGCCTGGGAACATGAGAACGGTTTGATTCTGTAGCCCTGTGGACTGGGAACATGTCTGAAGTTTGAAGGTGGAAACCTGTGGCCTGGGAATATGACTGAGGTTTGATTCTGGATCCCTGTAGCCTGGGAACAAAGCTGAGGCGTGATTCTGGAAAACTGTGGCCTGGGAACATGACATCTGTTTAGATTGTGGAATACTGTGCCCCGGGAACCTGACTGAGCCTTGGTTCTGGAACCCTGTGGCCTGGGAACATGACATCGGTGGATTCTGGAACCCTGTGGCCTGGGAACATGTCTGAGGTTTGATGGTGGAAACCTGTGGCCTGGCAACATGACTGAGGTTTGATTCTGGAACCCTGTGGCCTGGGAACATGTCTGAGCTTTGATGGTGGAAACCTGTTGCCTGGCACCATGTCTGAGGTTTGATTCTGGAAAACTGTGGCCAGGGTACATGATATCGGTTTGACTCTGGAAACTTCTGTCCTGGGAACAAGACTGAGGTTTGATTCTGGAACCCTGTGGTCTGGGAATATGATAAAGTTTTGTTTCTGAAAGCCCGTTCCCTGGGAATATGACTGAGGTTTGATTCTGGACACCTGTGTCCTGGGAATATGACTGAGGTTTGATTGTTGAAGCCTGTGGCCTGCGAACATGACTCAGGTTTGATTCTGAAACCATGTTTCCTGGGAGTATGACTGAGGTTTGATTCTGGAAACCTTTGACCTGGGAAAATGACTGAGGTTTCATTGTGGAAACATGTGGCCTGGGATCATGACTGAGGTTTGATGGTGGAACACTCTGGCCTGGCAAAATGACTGAGGCTTGATTCTGGAAGCCTGTGGCCCGGGAACTTGACTGAGGTTTGATGGCAGAAACCTGTGGACTGGCAACATGACTGAGGTTTGATTGTGGTACCCTGTGCACAGGGAACATGACTGAGGCCTGATACTGGAACCCCGTGGCGTGGGAACATGACATTGCTTTGATTCTGGAGCCCTGTTTACTGGGAACATGACTGAGGTTTGATGGTTGTAACCTGTGGACTGGCAACATGATTGAGAATTGATAGTGGAACCCTCATGCTTGGGAACATGAGTGAGGCTTGATGGTGAAACCCTGTGGCCTGGCAACATACCTGAGGTTTGATGGTGGAACCCTGTTGTTTGGCAAGATGACTTAGGTTTGATTGTGGAACACTCTGGCCTGGGAACATGACTGGGGCTTGATGGTGAAACCGTGGCCAGGCAACAGGACTGAGGTTTGATTGTGGAACCCTCCGGGCTGGGAATATGACTGAGGTTTAATTGTGGAACCCTGTGGCCTGGGAACATGACTGGGATTTTATTTCTGAAACCTGTGTCCAGGGAACATGACTGAGGTTTAATTCTGGAGCCCTGTTTACTGCCAACACGACTGAGGTTTGACTCTGGAACCATGTGGCCTAGGAATATGACTGAGATTTGATTCTGGAATCCATTGGCCTGGGAACATGACTGATGTTAGAGTGTGGAATCCTGTGGCCTGGGAACATGACATCGGTATGGATTCTGGAACCCTGTTTCCTGGGAACATGAAATTGGTTTGATTCTGAAAACCTATGGCCTGGGAATATGACTGAGGTTTGAAGGTGGTACCCTATGGCCTGGCAACATGACTGAGGTTTGATTCTGCATCCCTGTGGCCTGGGAACATGACTGAGGCGTGATTCTGGAAAACTGTGGCCTGGGAACATGACATCTGTTTAGATTGTGGAATACTGTGCCCCGGGAACCTGACTGAGCCTTCGTTCTGAATCCCTGTGGACTGTGAACATGCCTGATGTTTTATTCTGGAACCCTGTAGCCTGGAATATAACTGAGGATTGATTCTGGAACCCTGTGGCCTGGGAACATGCTATCGGTGGATTCTGGAACACTGGGGACTGGGAACGTGACATCTGTTTAGGTTGTGGAATACTGTGCCCCGGGAACCTGACTGAGCCTTGGTTCTGGAAACCTGTGACCTGGGAACATGACTGAGGTTTGATTCTGGAAACCTGTGGCCTGGGAAAATGACTGAGGTTTCATTGTGGAAATATGTGGCCTGGGACTATGACTGAGGTTTGATGGTGGAACACTCTGGCCTGGTCAAATGACTGAGGCTTGATTCTGGAGCCCTGTGGCCCGGGAACATGAGAACGGTTTGATTCTGGAACCCTGTGGCCTGGGAACATGACATCGGTGGATTCTGGAACCCTGTGGCCTGGGACATGAGAACGGTTTGATTCTGGAACCCTGTGGCCTGGGAACATGCGTGAGGATTGATGGGGGAAACCTGTGCCCTGGCAACATGACTGAGGTTTGATACTGGAAGACTGTGGCCAGGAAACATGATATCGGGTTGATTCTGGAAACTTGTGTCCTGGGAACAAGACTGAGGTTTGATTCTGGAAACCTGTGGCCTGGTAACATGACTGAGGTTTGTTTCTGGAAGCCGGTTCCCTGGGAACATGACTGAGGTTTGATTCTGGACACCTGTGTCCTGGGAACGTGACTGAGGTTTGATTGTTGAAACCTGTGGCCTGCGAACATGACTGAGGTTTGATCATGGAACCCTGTGTCCGGGGAATATGACTGAGGATTGATTCTGGAAAACTTTGTCCTGGGAAAATGACTGAGGTTTCATTGTGGAAACATGTGGCCTGGGATCATGACTGAGGTTTCATGGTGGAACACTCTGGTCTGGCAAAATGACTGAGGCTTGATTATGGAACCCTGGGTCTCGGGAACTTGACTGAGGTTTGATGGCAGAAACCTGTTGACTGGCAACATGACTGAGGTTTGATTGTGGAACCCTGTGCACGGGGAACCTGACTGAGGCCTGATACTGGAACCCCGTGGCGTGGGAACATGACACTGGTTTGATTCTGGAGCCCTGTTTTCTGGGAACATGACTGAGGTTTGATGGTTGTACCCTGTGGCCTGGCAACATGATTGAGGTTTGATAGTGGAACCCTCAGGCTTGAAAACCTGAGTGAGGCTTGATGGTGGAACCCTGTGGCCTGGCAACATGCATGAGGTTTGATGGTGGAACTCTCTGGCCTGGGAATATGACTGAGGTTTAATTGTGGATCCCTGTGGCCTGGGAACATGACTGGGATTTTATTTCTGAAACCTGTGTCCAGGGAACATGACTGAGGTTTTATTCTGGAACCCTGTGTCCTGGGAACACGACTGAGGTTTCATTCTGGAACCATGTGGCCTGGGAATATGACTGAGGTTTGATTACCGAAACTATTGGCATGGGAACATGACTGATGTTAGAGTGTGGAATCCTGCGGCCTGTGAACATGATATCGGTTTGGATTCTGGTACCCTGTTGCCTGGGAATATGAAATCGGTTTGATTCTTGAAACCTGTGGACTGGGAATATGACTGAGGTTTGATGGTGGTACCCTATGTCCTGGCAATATGACGGAGGTTTGATTCTGGATCCCTGCAGCCTGGGAACAAAAGTGAGGCGTGATTCTGGAAAACTGTGGCCTGGGAACATGACATCTGTTTAGATTGTGGAATACTGTGCCCCGGGAACCTGACTGAGCCTTGGTTCTGGAACCCTGTGCCCTGGGAACATGACATCGTTGGATTCTGGAACCCTGTGGCCTGTAAATATGACTGAGGTTTGATGGTGGTACCCTATGGCCTGGCAACCTGACGGTGGTTTGATTCTGGAACCCTGTGGCCTGGGAACATGTCTGAGGTTTGATGGTGGAAACCTGTGGCCTGGCAACATGACTGAGGTTTGATTCTGGAAGACTATGGCCTGGGAACATGACATCTGTTTAGATTGTGGAATACTGTGCCCCGGGAACCTGACTGAGCCTTGGTTATGAAACCCTGTGGAATGGGAATATGACTGATGTTTTATTCTGTAACCCTGTAGCCTGGGAACATAACTGAGGATTGATTCTGGAACCCTGTGGCCTGGGAACATAATATCGGTGGATTCTGGAACCCTGGGGACTGGGAACGTGACATCTGTTTAGATTTTGGAATACTGTGCCCCGGGAACCTGACTGAGCCTTCGTTCTGGAAACCTGTGGACTGGGAACATGACTGAGGTTTTATTCTGGAACCCTGTGGCCTGCGAACATAACTGAGGATTGATTCTGGAAACCTGTGGCCTGGGAGCATGACATCGGTGGATTCTGGAACCCTGTGACCTGGGAACCTGCGAACGGTTTGACTCTGGTACCCTGTGGCCTGGGAACATGTCTGAGGTTTGAAGGTGGAAACCTGTGGCGTGGCAACATGACTGAGGTTTGATTCTGGATCCCTGTGGCCTGGAACATGACTGAGGCGTGATTCTGGAAAACTGTGGCCTGGGAACATGACATCTGTTTAGATTGTGGAATACTGTGCCCCGGGAACCTGACTGAGCCTTGGTTCTGAAACCCTGTGGACTGGGAACATGACTGAGGTTTTATTCTGGAACCCTGTAGCCTGGGAACATAACTGAGGATTGATTCTGGAACCCTGTGGCCTGGGAACATGATACCTGTGGATTCTGGAACCCTGGGGACTGGGAATATGACATCTGTTTAGATTGTGGAATACTGTGCCCCGGGAACCTGACTGAGCCTTGGTTCTGGAACCCTGTGGACTGGGAACATGACTGAGGTTTTATTCTAGAACCCTGTAGCCTGGGAACACAACTGAGGATTGATTCTCGAACCCTGTGGCCTGGGCACATGACATCGGTGGATTCTAGAGCCCTGTGGCCTGGGAACATGCCTGAGGTTTGATGGTGGAAACCTGTGGCCTTGCAACATGACTGAGGTATGATTCTGAGACTGTGGCCAGTGAACATGATGTCGGGTTGATTCTGGAAACCTTTGTCCTGGGAACAAGACTGAGGTTTGATTCTGGAACCCTGTGGCCTGGGAACATGACTGAGGTTTGATTGGTGAAACCTGTTGCCTGCGAACATGACTCAGGTTTGATTCTGGAACCATGTTTCCTGGGAATATGCCTGAGGTTTGATTTTGGAAACCTTTGGCCTCGGAAAATGACTGAGGTTTCATTGTGGAAACATGTGGCCTGGGTTCATGACTGAGGTTTGAGGGTGGAACACTCTGGCCTGGCAAAATGACTGAGGCTTGATTCTGGAACCCTGTGGCCTGGGAACTTGACTGAGGTTGGATGGCAGCAACCTTTAGACTGGCAACATGACTGAGGTTTGATTGTGGAACCCTGTGCACGGGGACCATGACTGAGGCCTGATACTGGAACTCCGTGGCATGGGAACATGACATTGGTTTGTTTCTGGAGCCCTGTTTACTGGGAACATGACTGAGGTTTGATTTTTGAAGCCTGTGGCCTGGCAACATGATTGAGGTTTGATAGTGGAACCCTCAGGCTTGGGAACATGAGTGAGCCTTGATGGTGGAACCCTGTGCCTGGCAACATGCCTGAAGTTTGATGGTGGAACCCTGTGGCTTGGCAAGATGATTTAGGTTTGATTGTGGAACACTCTGGCCTGGGAACATGACTGAGGCTTGATGGTGGAACCGTGGCCTGGCAACAGGACTGAGGTTTGATTGTGGAACCCTCGGGCCTGGGAATATGACTGAGGTTTAATTGTGGAACCCTGTGGCCTGGGAACATGACTGGGATTTGATTTCTGAAACCTGTGTCCAGGGAACATGACTGAGGTTTTCTTCTGGAACCCTGTGTCCTGGGAACACGACTGAGGTTTGACTCTGGAACCATGTGTCCTGGGAATATGACTGAGGTTTGATTCTGGAAACCTTTGGCCTGGGAAAATGACTGAGGTTTCATTGTGGAAACATTTGGCCTGGGATCATGCCGGAGGTTTGATGGTGAAACACTCTGGACTGGCAAAATGACTGAGGCTTGATTCTGGATCCCTGTGGCCTCGGAACATGACGGAGGCGTGATTCTGGAAACCTGTGGCCGGGGAACATGACATCTGTTTAGATGGTGGAATACCGTGCCCCGGGAACCTGACTGAGCCTTGGTTCTGGAAACCTGTGGACTGGGAACATGACTGAGGTTTTATTCTGGAACCCTGTAGCCTGGGTATATAACTGAGGATTGATTCTGGAACCCTGTGGCCTGGGAACATGACATGGGTGGATTCTGGAACCCTGAGGCCTGGGAACATGACATCTGTTTAGATTGTGGAATACTCTGGCCCGAGAAACTGACTAAGCCTTGGTTCTGGAAACCTGTGGACTGGGAACATGACTGAGGTTTTATTCTGGAACCCTGTATCATGGGAACATTACTGAGGATTGATTCTGGAACCCTGTGGCCTGGGAACATGACATTGGTGCATTCTGGAACCCTGTGTCCTGGGAACATGTCTGAGGTTTGATGGTGGAAACCTTTGGCAGGGAACATGATATCGGGTTGATTCTGGAAACCTGTGTCCTGGGAACAAGACTGAGGTTTGATTCTTGACACCTGTGTCCTGGGAACATGACTGAGGTTTGATTGTTGAAACCTGTGGCCTGCGAACATGACTCAGGTTTGATTCTGGAACCATGTGTCCTGGGAATATGACTGAGGTTTGATTCTGGAAACCTTTGGCCTGGGAAAATGACGGAGGTTTCATTGTGGAAACATGTGGCCTGGGATCATGACTGAGGTTTGATGGTGGAACACTCTGGCCTGGCAAAATGACTGAGGCTTGATTCTGGAACCCTGTGGCCTGGGAACTTGACTGAGGTTTGATGGCAGAAGCCTGTGGACTGGCAACATGACTGAGGTTTGATTGTGGGACCCTGTGCACGGGGACCATGACTGAGGCCTGATACTGGGACCCCGTGGTGTGGGAACATGACATTGGTTTGATTCAGGAGCCCTGTTTACTGGGAACATGACTGAGAATTGATGGTTGAACACTGTGGCCTGGCAACATGATTGAGGTTTGATAGTGGAACCTTCAGGCTTGGGAACATGAGTGAGGCTTGATGGTGGAACCCTTTGGCCTGGCAACATGCCTCAGGTTTGAGGGTGGAACCCTGTGGCTTGGCAAGGTGACTTAGGTTTGATTGTGGAACACTCTGGCCTTGGAACATGACTGAGGCTTGATGGTGGAACCATGGCGTAGCAACAGGACTGAGGTTTGATTGTGGAAGCCTCTGGCCTGGGAATATGACTGTGGTTTAATTGTGGAACCCTGTGGCCTGGGAACATGACTGGGATTTGATTTCTGAAACCTGTGTCCAGGGAACATGACTGAGGTTTTATTCTGGAACCCAGTGTCCTGGGAACACGACTTATGTTTGATTCTGGAACAATGTGGCCTGGGAATATGACTGAGGTTTGATTCTGGAAACCATTGGCCTGGGAACATGACAGATGTTAGAGTGTGGAATCCTGTGGCCTGGGAACATGACAGCGGTTTGGATTCTGGTACCCTGTTGCCTGGGAACATGTAATCGGTTTGATTCTGGAAACCTGTGGCCTGGGAATATGACTGAGGTTTGATGGTGGTACCCTATGGACTGGGAACATGACTGAGGCGTGATTTTGGAACGCTGTGGCCTGGGAATATGACATCTGTTTAGATTGTGGAATACTGTGCCCCGGGAACCTGACTGAGTCTTGGTTCTGGAACCCTGTGGACTGGGAACATGACTGAGGTTTTATTCTGGAGCCCTCTAGCCTGGGAATATTACTGAAGATTGATTCTGGAACCCTGTGACCTAGGAACATGACATGGGTGGATTCTGGAACCCTGAGGCCTGGGAACATGACATCTGTTTAGATTGTGGAATACTGTGGCCCGGGAACCTGATTGAGCCTTGGTTCTGGAAACCTGTGGCCTGGGAATATGACTGAGGTTTGATGGTGGTACCCTATGGCCTGGCAACATGACTGAGGTTTCATTCTGGATCCCTGTGGCCTGGGAACATGACTGAGGCGTGATTTTGGAAACCTGTGGCCTGGGAACATGACATCTGTTTAGATTGTGGAATACTGTGCCCCGGGAACCTGACTGAGTCTTGGTTCTGGAACCCTGTGGACTGGGATCATGACTGAGGTTTTATTCTGGAACCCTGTAGCCTGGGAACATAACTGAGGATTGATTCTGGAACCCTGTGGCCTGGGAACATGACATCGGTGGATTCTGGAACCCTGTGCCCTGGGAGCCTGCCAACGGATTGACTCTGGAACCCTGTGGCCTGGGAACATGTCTGAGGTTTGATGGTGGAAACCTGTGGCCTGGCAACATGACTGAGGTTTGATTCTGAGACTGTGGCCAGTGAACATGATATCGGGTTGATTCTGGAAACCTGTGTCCTGGGAACAAGACTGAGGTTTGATTCTGGAACCTTGTGACCTGGAAACATGACTGAGCTTTGATTGTTGAAACCTGTTGCCTGCGAACATGACTCAGGTTTGATTCTTGAACCATGTTTCCTGGGAATATGCCTGAGGTTTGATTTTGGAAACCTTTGGCCTGGGAAAATGACTGAGGTTTCATTGTGGAAACATGTGGCCTGGGTTCATGACTGAGGTTTGAGGGTGGAACACTCTGGCCTGGCAAAATGACTGAGGCTTGATTCTGGAACCCTGTGGCCTGGGAACTTGACTGAGGTTGGATGGCAGCAACCTTTAGACTGGCAACATGACTGAGGTTTGATTGTGGAACCCTGTGCACGGGGACCATGACTGAGGCCTGATACTGGAACTCCGTGGCATGGGAACATGACATTGTTTTGTTTCTGGAGCCCTGTTTACTGGGAACATGACTGAGGATTGATGGTTGAAGCCTGTAGCCTGGCAACATGATTGAAGTTTGATAGTGGAACCATCAGGTTTGGGAACATCAGTGAGCCTTGATGGTGGAACCCTGTGCCTGGCAACATGCCTGAGGTTTGATGGTGGAACCCTGTGGCTTGGCAAGATGACTTAGGTTTGATTGTGGAACACTCTGGCCTGGGAAGATGACTGAGGCTTGATGGTGGAACCGTGGCCTGGCAACAGGACTGAGGTTTGATTGTGGAACCCTCGGGCCTGGGAATATGACTGAGGTTTAATTGTGGAACCCTGTGGCCTGGGAACATGACTGGGATTTGATTTCTGAAACCTGTGTCCAGGGAACATGACTGAGGTTTTCTTCTGGAACCCTGTGTCCTGGGAACACGACAGAGGTTTGACTCTGGAACCATGTGTCCTGGGAATATGACTGAGGTTTGACTCTGGAAACCTTTGGCTGGGAAAATGACTGAGGTTTCATTGTGGAAACATGTGGCCTGGGATCATGACGGAGGTTTGATGGTGAAACACTCTGGCCTGGCAAAATGACTGAGGCTTGATTCTGGATCCCTGTGGCCTGGAAACATGACGGAGGCGTGATTCTGGAAACCTGTGGCCTGGGAACATGACATCTGTTTAGATGGTGGAATACCGTGCCCCGGGAACCTGACTGAGCCTTGGTTCTGGAACCCTGTGGACTGGGAACATGACTGAGGTTTTATTCTAGAACCCTGTAGCCTGGGAATATAACTGAGGATTGATTCTGGAACCCTGTGGCCTGTGAACATGACATAGGTGGATTCTGGAACCCTGAGGCCTGGGAACATGACATCTGTTTAGATTGTGGAATACTGTGCCCCGGGAACCTGACTGAGTCTTGGTTCTGGAACCCTGTGGACTGGGAACATGACTGAGGTTTTATTCTGGAGCCCTCTAGCCTGGGAACATAACTGAAGATTGATTCTGGAACCCTGTGGCCTGGGAACATGACATGGGTGGATTCTGGAACCCTGAGGCCTGGGAACATGACATCTGTTTAGATTGTGGAATACTGTGGCCCGGGAACCTGACTGAGCCTTGGTTCTGGAAACCTGTAGCCTGGGAATATGACTGAGGTTTGATGGTTGTACCCTATGGCCTGGCAACATGACTGAGGTTTGATTCTGATCCCTGTGGCCTGGGAACATGACTGAGGCGTGATTTTGGAAACCTGTTGCCTCGGAACATGACATCTGTTTAGATTGTGGAATACTGTGCCCCGGGAACCTGACTGAGTCTTGGTTCTGGAACCCTGTGGACTGGGAACATGACTGAGGTTTTATTCTGGAACCCTGTAGCCTGGGAACATAACTGAGGATTGATTCTGGAACCCTGTGGCCTGGGAACATGACTGAGGTTTGATTGTTGAAACCTGTTGCCTGCGAACATGACTCAGGTTTGATTCTGGAACCATGTTTCCTGGGAATATGCCTGAGGTTTGATTTTGGAAACCTTTGGCCTGGGAAAATGACTGAGGTTTCATTGTGGAAACATGTGGCCTGGGTTCATGACTGAGGTTTGAGGGTGGAACACTCAGGCCTGGCAAAATGACTGAGGCTTGATTCTGGAACCCTGTGGCCTGGAAACTTGACTGAGGTTGGATGGCAGCAACCTTTAGACTGGCAACATGACTGAGGTTTGATTGTGGAACCCTGTGCACGGGGACCATGACTGAGGCCTGATACTGGAACTCCGTGGCATGGGAACATGACATTGGTTTGTTTCTGGAGCCCTGTTTACTGGGAACATGACTGAGGATTGATGGTGGAACCGTGGCCTGGCAACAGGACTGAGGTTTGATTGTGGAACCCTCGGGCCTGGGAATATGACTGAGGTTTAATTGTGGAACCCTGTGGCCTGGGAACATGACTGGGATTTGATTTCTGAAACCTGTGTCCAGGGAACATGACTGAGGTTTTCTTCTGGAACCCTGTGTCCTGGGAACACGACAGAGGTTTGACTCTGGAACCATGTGTCCTGGGAATATGACTGAGGTTTGACTCTGGAAACCTTTGGCCTGGGAAAATGACTGAGGTTTCATTGTGGAAACATGTGGCCTGGGATCATGACGGAGGTTTGATGGTGGAACACTCTGGCCTGGCAAAATGACTGAGGCTTGATTCTGGATCCCTGTGGCCTGGGAACATGACGGAGGCGTGATTCTGGAAACCTGTGGCCTGGGAACATGACATCTGTTTAGATGGTGGAATACCGTGCCCCGGGAACCTGACTGAGCCTTGGTTCTGGAACCTTGTGGACTGGGAACATGACTGAGGTTTTATTCTGGAACCCTGTAGCCTGGGAATATAACTGAGGATTGATTCTGGAACCCTGTGGCCTGGGAACATGACATGGGTGGATTCTGGAACCCTGAGGCCTGGGAACATGACATCTGTTTAGATTGTGGAATACTCCTGCCCGAGAACCTGACTGAGCCTTGGCTCTGGAACCCTGTGGACTGGGAACATGACTGAGGTTTTATTCTGGAACCCTGTATCATGGGAACATTACTGAGGATTGATTCTGGAACCCTGTGGCCTGGGAACATGACATTGGTGCATTCTGGAACCCTGTGGCCTGGGAACATGTCTGAGATTTGATGGTGGAAACCTGTGGCCTGGCAACATGACTGAGGGTTGATTCTGAAAGACTGTGGCCAGGGAACATAATATCGGGTTGATTCTGGAAACCTGTGTCCTGGGAACAAGACTGAGGTTTGATTCTGGACACCTGTGTCCTGGGAACATGACTGAGGTTTGATTGTTGAAACCTGTGGCCTGCGAACATGACTCAGATTTGATTCTGGAACCATGTGTCCTGGGAATATGACTGAGGTTTGATTCTGGAAACCTTTGGCCTGGGAAAATGACTGAGGTTTCATTTTGGAAACATGTGGCCTGGGATCATGACTGAGGTTTGATGGTGGAACACTCTGGCCTGGCAAAATGACTGAGGCTTGATTCTGGAACCCTGTGGCCTGGGAACATGACTGAGGTTTGATTCTGGACACCTGTGTCCTGGGAACATGACTGAGGTTTGATTGTTTGAACCCTGTGCACGGGGACCATGACTGAGGCCTGATACTGGAACCCCGTGGCGTGGGAACATGACATTGGTTTGATTCAGGAGCCCTGTTTACTGGGAACATGACTGAGGATTAATGGTTGAACCCTGTGGCCTGGCAACCTGATTGAGGTTTGATAGTGGAACCCTCAGGCTTGGGAACATGAGTGAAGCTTGATGGTGGAACCCTGTGGCCTGGCAACATGCCTGAGGTTTGATGGTGGAACCCTGTGGCTTGGCAAGATGACTTAGGTTTGATTGTGGAACACTCTGGCCTGGGAACATGACTGAGGCTTGATGGTGGAACCGTGGCCTGGCCACAGGACTGAGGTTTGATTGTGGAACCCTCTGGCCTGGGAATATGACTGAGGTTTAATTGTGGAACCTTGTGGCCTGGGAACATGACTAGGATTTGATTTCTGAAACCTGTGTCCAGGGAACATGACAGAGGTTTTATTCTGGAACCCTGTGTCCTGGGAACACGACTGAGGTTTGATTCTGGAACCATGTGGCCTGGGAATATGACTGAGGTTTGATTCTGAAAACCATTGGCTTGGGAACATGACTGAAGTTACAGGGTGGAATCCTGTGGCCTGGGAACATGACATCGGTTTGGATTCTGGTACCCTGTTTCCTGGGAAAATGAAATCGTTTTGATTCTGGAAACCCGAGTCCTGGGAATATGACTGAGGTTTAATGGTGGTACCCTATGTCCTGGAAATAGGACTGAGGTTTGATTCTGGATCCCTGTGGCCTGGGAACATGACTGAGGCGTGATTCTGGAAAACTGTGGCCTGGAAACATGACATCTGTTTAGACTGTGGAATACTGTACCCCGGGAACCTGACTGAGCCTTGGTTCTGGAACCCTGTGGACTGGGAACATGACTGAGTTTTTATTCTGGAGCCCTGTAGCCTGGGAACATAACTGAGGTTTTATTCTGGAACCCTGTGGCCAGGGAACATGACATCGGTGGATTCTGGAAACCTGTGGCCTGAGAAACTGCTAACGGTTTGACTCTGGAACCCTGTGGCCTGGGAAGATGTCTGAGGTTTGATGGTGGAAACCTGTGGCCTGGCAACATGACTGAGGTTTGATTCTGAAAGACTGTGGCCAGGGAACATGATATCGGGTTGATTCTGGAAACCTGTGGCCTGGGAACATGACTGAGGTTTGTTTCTGGAAGCCTGTTCCCTGGGAACATGACTGACGTTTGATTCTGGACACCTGTGTCCTGGGAACATGACTGAGGTTTGATTGTTGAAACCTGTGGCCTGCGAACATAACTCAGGTTTGATTCTGGAACCCTGTGGCCTGGGAACATGACATCTTTTTAGATTGTGGAATACTGTGCCCCGGGAGCCTGACTGAGCCTTGGTTCTGAAACCCTGTGGACTGGGAACATGACTGAGGTTTTATTCTGGAAACCTGTAGCCTGGGAACATAACTGAGGATTGATTCTGGAACCCTGTGGCATGGGAACATGACATCGAAGGATTCTGGAACCCTGTTGACTAGCAACATAACTGAGGTTTTATTCTGGAACCCTGTAGCCTGGGAACATGACTGAGGTTTGATTCTGGAAGACTGTGGCCAGGGAACATGATATCGGTTTGATTCTGGAAATCTGTGTCCTGCGAAAAAGACTGAGGTTTGATTGTTGAAACCTGTGGGCTGCGAACATGACTCAGGTTTGATTCTGGAACCATGTGTCCTGGGAATATGACTGAGGTTTGACTCTGGAAACCTTTGGCCTGGGAAAATGACTGAGGTTTCATTGTGGAATCATGTGGCCTGGGATCATGACGGAGGTTTGATGGTGGAACACTCTGGCCTGGCAAAATGACTGAAGCTTCATTCTGGATCCCTGTGGCCTGGGAACATGACGGAGGCGTGATTCTAGAAACCTGTGGCCTGGGAACATGACATCTGTTTAGAAGTTGGAATACCGTGCCCCGGGAACCTGACTGAGCCTTGGTTCTGGAACCTTGTGGACTGGGAACATGACTGAGGTTTTATTCTGGAACCCTGTAGCCTGGGAACATAACTGAGGATTGAATCTGGAACCCTGTGGCCTGGGAACATGACATGGGTGGTTTCTGGAACCCTGAGGCCTGGGAACATGACATCTGTTTAGATTGTGGAATACTCTGGCCAGAGAACCTGACTGATCCTTGGTTCTGGAACCCTGTGGACTGGGAACATGACTGAGGTTTTATTCTGGAACCCTGTATCATGGGAACATTACTGAGGATTGATTCTGGAACCCTGTGGCCTGGGAACATGACATTGGTGCATTCTGAAACCCTGTGGCCTGGGAACATGTATGAGGTTTGATGGTGGAAACCTGTGGCCTGGCAGCATGACTAAGGGTTGATTCTGAAAGACTGTGGCCAGGGAACATGATATCGGGTTGATTCTGGAAACCTGTGTTTTGGGAACAAGACTGAGTTTTGATTCTGGACACCTGTGTCCTGGGAACATGACTGAGGCTTGATGGTGGAACCATGGCCTGGCAACAGGACTGAGGTTTGATTGTGGAACCCTCTCGCCTGGGAATATGACTGTGGTTTAATTGTGGAACCCTGTGGCCTGGGAACATGACTGAGGTTTCATTGTGGAAACATATGGCCTGGGATCATGACTGAGGTTTGATGGTGGAACACTCTGGCCTGGCAAAATGACTGAGGCTTGATTCTGGAACCCTGTGGCCTGGGAACTTGACTGAGGTTTGATGGCAGAAGCCTGTGGACTGGCAACATGACTGAGGTTTGATTGTGGGACCCTGTGCACGGGGACCATGACTGAGGCCTGATACTGGAACCCCGTGGTGTGGGAACATGACATTGGTTTGATTCAGGAGCCCTGTTTACTGGGAACATGACTGAGAATTGATGGTTGAACACTGTGGCCTGGCAACATGATTGAGGTTTGATAGCGGAACCTTCAGGCTTGGGAACATGAGTGAGGCTTGATCGTGGAACCCTTTGGCCTGGCAACATGCCTCAGGTTTGAGGGTGGAACCCTGTGGCTTGGCAAGGTGACTTAGGTTTGATTGTGGAACACTCTGGCCTGGGAACATGACTGAGGCTTGATGGTGGAACCATGGCCTGGCAACAGGACTGAGGTTTGATTGTGGAACCCTCTGGCCTGGGAATATGACTGTGGTTTAATTGTGGAACCCTGTGGCCTGGGAACATGACTGGGATTTGATTTCTGAAACCTGTGTCCAGGGAACATGACTGAGGTTTTATTCTGGAACCCTGTGTCCTGGGAACACGACTGATGTTTGATTCTGGAACAATGTGGCCTGGGAATATGACTGAGGTTTGATTCTGGAAACCATTGGCCTGGGAACATGACAGATGTTAGAGTGTGGAATCCTGTGGCCTGGGAACATGACATCGGTATGGATTCTGGTACCCTGTTGCCTGGGAACATGTAATCGGTTTGATTCTGGAACCCTGTGTCCTGGGAAAACGACTGAGGTTTGACTCTGGAACCATGTGTCCTGGGAATATGACTGAGGTTTGATTCTGGAAACCTTTGGCCTGGGAAAATGACTGAGGTTTCATTGTGGAAACATGTGGCCTGGGATCATGACGGAGGTTTGATGGTGGAACACTCTGGCCTGGCAAAATGACTGAGGCTTGATTCTGGATCCCTGTGGCCTGGGAACATGACGGAGGCGTGATTCTGGAAACCTGTGGCCGGGGAACATGACATCTGTTTAGATGGTGGAATACCGTGCCCCGGGAACCTGACTGAGCCTTGGTTCTGGAACCCTGTGGACTGGGAACATGACTGAGGTTTTATTCTGGAACCCTGTAGCCTGGGAATATAACTGAGGATTGATTCTGGAACCCTGTGGCCTGGGAACATGACATGGGTGGATTCTGGAACCCTGAGGCCTGGGAACATGACATCTGTTTAGATTGTGGAATACTCTGGCCCGAGAAACTGACTGAGCCTTGGTTCTGGAACCTTGTGGACTGGGAACATGACTGAGGTTTTATTCTGGAAACCTGTATCATGGGAACATTACTGAGGATTGATTCTGGAACCCTGTGGCCTGGGAACATGACATTGGTGCATTCTGGAACCCTGTGGCCTGGGAACATGTCTGAGGTTTGATGGTGGAAACCTGTGGCCAGGGAATATGATATCGGGTTGATTCTGGAAACCTGTGTCCTGGGAACAAGACTGAGGTTTGATTCTTGACACCTGTGTCCTGGGACCATGACTGAGGTTTGATTGTTGAAACCTGTGGCCTGCGAACATGACTCAGGTTTGATTCTGGAACCCTGTGACCTGGGAAATTGACTGAGGTTTGATGGCAGAAGCCTGTGGACTGGCAACATGACTGAGGTTTGATTGTGGGACCCTCTGGCCTGGGAATATGACTGTGGTTTAATTGTGGAACCCTGTGGCCTGGGAACATGACTGGGATTTTATTTCTGAAACCTGTGTCCAGGGAACATGACTGAGGTTTTATTCTGGAACCCTGTGTCTTGGGAACACGACTGATGTTTGATTCTGGAACACTGTGGCCTGGGAATATGACTGAGGTTTGATTCTGGAAACCATTGGCCTGGGAACATGACAGATAATAGAGTGTGGAATCCTGTGGCCTGGGAACATGACATCGGTTTGGATTCTGGTACCCTGTTGCCTGGGAACATGTAATCGATTTGATTCTGGATACCTTTGGCCTGGGAATATGACTGAGGTTTGATGGTGGTACCCTATGGCCTGGCAACATGACTGAGGTTTGAGTCTGGATCCCTGTGGCCTGGGAACATGACTGAGGCGTGATTTTGGAAACCTGTGGCCTAGGAACATGACATCTGTTTAGATTGTGGAATACTGTGCCCCGGGAACCTGACTGAGTCTTGGTTCTGGAACCCTGTGGACTGGGAACATGACTGAGGTATTATTCTGGAGCCCTCTAGCCTGGGAACATAACTGAAGATTGATTCTGGAACCCTGTGGCCTGGGAACATGACATGGGTGGATTCTGGAACCCTGAGGCCCGGGAACATGACATCTGTTTAGATTGTGGAATACTGTTTCCCGGGAACCTGACTGAGCCTTGGTTCTGGAAACCTGTAGCCTGGGAATATGACTGAGGTTTGATGGTTGTACCCTATGGCCTGGCAACATGACTGAGGTTTGATTCTGGATCCCTGTGGCCTGGGAACATAACTGAGGATTGATTCTGGAACCCTGTGGCCTGGGAACATGATACCGGTGGATTCTGGAACCCTGGGGACTGGGAAAATGACTGAGGTTTTATTCTGGAACCCTGTAGCCTGGGAACATAACTGAGGATTGATTCTGGAACCCTGTGGCCTGGGAACATGGCATCGGTGGATTCTGGAACCCTGTGCCCTGGGAGCCTGCCAACGGATTGACTCTGGAACCCTGTGGCCTGGGAACATGTCTGAGGTTTGATGGTGGAAACCTGTGTCCTGGCAACATGACTGAGGTTTGATTCTGAGACTGTGGCCAGTGAACATGATATCGGGTTGATTCTGGAAACCTGTGTCCTGGGAACAAGACTGAGGTTTGATTCTGGAACCCTGTGGCCTGGGAACATGACTGGGATTTGATTTCTGAAACCTGTGTCCAGGGAACATGACTGAGGTTTTCTTCTGGAACCCTGTGTCCTGGAAACACGACTGAGGTTTGATTCTGGAACCATGTGGCCTCGGAACATGACTGATGTTAGAGTGTGGAATCCTGTGGCCTGGGACATGACATCGGTTTGGATTCTGGTACCCTCTTGCCTGGGAACATTAAATCGGTTTTATTCTGGAAACCTGTGGCCTGGGAACATGACTGAGGCGTGATTTTGGAAACCTGTGGCCTGGGAATATGCCATCTGTTTAGATTGTGGAATACTGTGCCCCAGGAACCTGATTGAGCCTTGGTTCTGGAACCCTGTGGACTGGGAATATAACTGAGGTTTTATTCTGGAACCCTGTAGCCTGGGAACATAACTGAGGATTGATTCTGGAACCCTGTGGCCTGGGAACATGACTGAGGTTTGTTTCTGGAAGCCTGTTCCCTGGGAACATGACTGAGGTTTGATTGTTGAAACCTGTGGCCTGCGAACATGACTCAAGTTTGATTCTGGAACCCTGTGGCCTGGGAACATGACTGAGGTTTGTTTCTGGAAGCCTGTTCCCTGGGAACATGACTGAGGTTTGATGGTGAAAACCTTTGTCCTGGGAACAAGACTGAGGTTTGATTCTGAATCCTGTGGCCTGGGAACATGACTGAGGTTTGTTTCTGGAAGCCTGTTCCCTGGGAACATGACTGAGGTTTGATTCTGGACACCTGTGTCCTGGGAACATGACTGAGGTTTGATTGTTGAAAACTGTGGCCTGCGAACATGACTCAGGTTTGATTCTAGAACCATGTGTCCTGGGAATATGACTGAGGTTTGATTCTGGAAACCTTTGGCATTGGAAAATGACTGAGGTTTCATTGTGGAAACATGTGGCCTGGGAACATGACTGAGGTTTGATGGTGGAACACTCTGGCCGGGTAAAATGACTGAGGCTTGATTCTGGATCCCTGTGGCGTGGGAACATGACTGAGGCGTGATTCTGGAACCCTGTGCCCTGGGAACATGACATTGGTGCATTCTGGAACCCTGTGGCCTGGGAACATGTCTGAGGTTTGATGGTGGAAACCTGTGGCCTGGCAACATGACTGAGGTTTGATTTTGAAAGACTGTGGCCAGGGGACATGATATCGGGTAGATTCTGGAAATCTGTGTCCTGGGAACAAAACTGAGGTTTGATTCTGGAACGCTGTTGCCTGGTAACATGACTGAGGTTTGTTTCTGGAAGCCTGTTCCCTGGGAACATGACTGAGGTTTGATTCTGGACACCTGTGTCCTGGGAACATGACTGAGGTTTGATTGTTGAAACCTGTGGCCTGCGAACATGACTCAGGTTTGATTCTGGAACCATGTGTCCTATGAATATGACTGTGGTTTGATTTTGGAAACCGTTGGCCTGGGAAAATGACTGAGGTTTCATTCTGGAAACATGTTTCCTGGGATCATGACTGAGGTTTGATGGTGGAACACTCTGGCCTGGCAAAATGACTGAGGCTTGATTCTGGAACCCTGTGGCCTGGGAACTTGACTGAGGTTTGATGGCAGAAACCTGTGGACTGGCAACATGACTGAGGTTTGATTCTTTGTACCCAGTGCACGGGGACCATGACTGAGGCCTGAAACTGGAACCCCGTGGCATGGGAACATGACATTGGTTTGATTCTGGAGCCCTGTTTACTGGGAACATGACTGAGGATTGATGGTTGAACCCTGTGGCCTGGCAACACGATTGAGGTTTGATAGTGGAACCCTCAGGCTTGGGAACATGCGTGAGGTTTGATGGTGGAACCCTGTGGCTTGGCAAGATGACTTAGGTTTGATTGTGGAACACTCTGGCCTGGGAATATGACTGAGGCTTGATGGTGGAACCGTGGCCTGGCAACAGGACTGAGGTTTGATTGTGGAACCCTCTGGCCTGGGAATATGACTGAGGTTTAATTGTGGAACCCTGTGGCCTGGGAACATGACTGGGATTTGATTTCTGAAACCTGTGTCCAGGGAACATGACTGAGGTTTTCTGCTGGAACCCTGTGTCCTGGGAACACGACTGAGGTTTGATTCTGGAACCCTGCGGCCTGGGAATATGACTGAGGTTTGATTCTGGAAACCACTGGCCTGGGAACATGACTGATCTTAGAGTTTGGAATCCTGTGGCCTGGGAACATGATATCTGTTTGGATTCTGGTACCCTGTTGCCTGGGAACATGAAATCGGTTTGATTCTGGAAACCTGAGGCCTGGGAATATGAATGAGGTTTGATGGTGGTACCCTATGGCCTGGCAACATGACTGAGGTTTGATTCTGGATCCCTGTGGCCTGGGAACATAACTGAGGAGTGATTCTGGAAACCTGTGGCCTGGGAACATGACATCTGTTTAGATTGTGGAATACTGTGCCCTGGGAGCCTGACTGTGCCTTGGTTCTGGACCCTTGTGGACTGGGAACGTGACTGAGGTTTTATTCTGTAACCCTGTAGGCTGGGAACATAACTGAGGTTTGATTCTGGAACCCTGTATCCTGGGAACATAACATCGGTGGATTCTGGAACCCTGTGTCCTGGGAACATGAGAACGGTTTTACTCTGGAATCCTGTGGCCTGGGTACATGTCTGAGGTTCGATGGTGGAAACCTGTGGCCTGGCAACATGACTGAGGTTTGATTCTGGAAGACTGTGGCCAGGGAACATGACTGAGGTTTGTTTCTGGAAGCCTGTTCCCTGGTTACCTGACTGAGGTTTGATTCTGGACACCTGTGTCCTGGAAACATGACTGAGGTTTGATTGTTGAAACCTGTGGGCTGCGAACATGACTCAGGTTTGATTCTGGATCCATGTGTCCTGGGAATATGACTGAGGTTTGATTCTGGAAACCTTTGGCCTGGGAAAATGACTGAGGTTTCATTGTGGAAACATGTGGCCTGGGATCATGACGGAGGTTTGATGGTGGAACACTCTGGACTGGCAAAATGACTGAGGCTTTATTCTGGATCCCTGTGGCCTGGGAACATGACAGAGGCATTATTCTGGAAACCTGTGGCCTGGGAACATGACATCTGTTTAGATGGTGGAATACCGTGCCCCGGGAACCTGACTGTGCCTTGGTTCTGGAACCCTGTGGACTGGGAACATGACTGAGGTTTTATTCTGGAAACCTGTAGCCTGGGAATATAACTGAGGATTGATTCTGGAACCCTGTGGCCTGGGAACATGACATGGGTGGATTCTGGAACCCTGAGGCCTGGGAACATGACATCTGTTTAGATTGTGGAATACTCTGGCCCGGGAACCTGACTGAGCCTTGGTTCTGGAACCCTGTGGACTGGGAACATGACTGAGGTTTTATTCTGGAACCCTGTATCATGGGAACATTACTGAGGATTGATTCTGGAACCCTGTGGCCTGGGAACATGACACTGGTGCATTCTGGAACCCTGTGGCCTGGGAACATGTCTGAGGTTTGATGGTGGAAACCTGTGGCCTGGCAACATGACTGAGGGTTGATTCTGAAAGACTGTGGCCAGGGAACATGATATCGGGTTGATTCTGGAAACCTGTGGCCTGGGAACATGACTGAGGTGTGATTTTGGAAACCTGTGGCCTGGGAATATGCCATCTGTTTAGATTGTGGAATACTGTGCCCCAGGAACCTGATTGAGCCTTGGTTCTGGAACCCTGTGGACTGGGAACATAACTGAGGTTTTATTCTGGAACCCTGTAGCCTGGGAACATAACTGAGGATTGATTCTGGAACCCTGTGGCCTGGGAACATGACATGGGTGGATTCTGGAACCCTGTGGACTGGGAACCTGCGAACGGTTTGACTCTGAAACCCTGTGGCCTAGGAACATGTCTGAGGTTTGATGGTGGAAACCTGTGGCCTGGCAATATGACTGAGGTTTGATTCTGAAAGACTGTGGCCAGGGAACATGATATCGGGTTGATTCTGGAAACCTGTGTCCTGGGAACAAGTCTGAGGTTTGATTCTGGAACCCTGCGGCCTGGGAATATGACTGAGGTTTGATTCTGGAAACCACTGGCCTGGGAACATGACTGATCTTAGAGTTTGGAATCCTGTGGCCTGGGAACATGATATCTGTTTGGATTCTGGTACCCTGTTGCCTGGGAACATGAAATCGGTTTGATTCTGGAAACCTGAGGCCTGGGAATATGAATGAGGTTTGATGGTGGTACCCTATGGCCTGGCAACATGACTGAGGTTTGATTCTGGATCCCTGTGGCCTGGGATCATAACTGAGGAGTGATTCTGGAAACCTGTGGCCTGGGAACATGACATCTGTTTAGATTGTGGAATACTGTGCCCCGGGAGCCTGACTGTGCCTTGGTTCTGGACCCTTGTGGACTGGGAACGTGACTGAGGTTTTATTCTGTAACCCTGTAGGCTGGGAACATAACTGAGGTTTGATTCTGGAACCCTGTATCCTGGGAACATAACATCGGTGGATTCTGGAACCCTGTGTCCTGGGAACATGAGAACGGTTTTACTCTGGAATCCTGTGGCCTGGGTACATGTCTGAGGTTCGATGGTGGAAACCTGTGGCCTGGCAACATGACTGAGGTTTGATTCTGGAAGACTGTGGCCAGGGAACATGACTGAGGTTTGTTTCTGGAAGCCTGTTCCCTGGTTACCTGACTGAGGTTTGATTCTGGACACCTGTGTCCTGGAAACATGACTGAGGTTTGATTGTTGAAACCTGTGGGCTGCGAACATGTCTCAGGTTTGATTCTGGATCCATGTGTCCTGGGAATATGACTGAGGTTTGATTCTGGAAACCTTTGGCCTGGGAAAATGACTGAGGTTTCATTGTGGAAACATGTGGCCTGGGATCATGACGGAGGTTTGATGGTGGAACACTCTGGCCTGGCAAAATGACTGAGGCTTTATTCTGGATCCCTGTGGCCTGGGAACATGACAGAGGCATTATTCTGGAAACCTGTGGCCTGGGAACATGACATCTGTTTAGATGGTGGAATACCGTGCCCCGGGAACCTGACTGTGCCTTGGTTCTGGAACCCTGTGGACTGGGAACATGACTGAGGTTTTATTCTGGAAACCTGTAGCCTGGGAATATAACTGAGGATTGATTCTGGAACCCTGTGGCCTGGGAACATGACATGGGTGGATTCTGGAACCCTGAGGCCTGGGAACATGACATCTGTTTAGATTGTGGAATACTCTGGCCCGGGAACCTTACTGAGCCTTGGTTCTGGAACCCTGTGGACTGGGAACATGACTGAGGTTTTATTCTGGAACCCTGTATCATGGGAACATTACTGAGGATTGATTCTGGAACCCTGTGGCCTGGGAACATGACACTGGTGCATTCTGGAACCCTGTGGCCTGGGAACATGTCTGAGGTTTGATGGTGGAAACCTGTGGCCTGGCAACATGACTGAGGGTTGATTCTGAAAGACTGTGGCCAGGGAACATGATATCGGGTTGATTCTGGAAACCTGTGGCCTGGGAACATGACTGAGGCGTGATTTTGGAAACCTGTGGCCTGGGAATATGCCATCTGTTTAGATTGTGGAATACTGTGCCCCAGGAACCTGATTGAGCCTTGGTTCTGGAACCCTGTGGACTGGGAACATAACTGAGGTTTTATTCTGGAACCCTGTAGCCTGGGAACATAACTGAGGATTGATTCTGGAACCCTGTGGCCTGGGAACATGACATGGGTGGATTCTGGAACCCTGTGGCCTGGGAACCTGCGAACGGTTTGACTCTGAAACCCTGTGGCCTAGGAACATGTCTGAGGTTTGATGGTGGAAACCTGTGGCCTGGCAATATGACTGAGGTTTGATTCTGAAAGACTGTGGCCAGGGAACATGATATCGGGTTGATTCTGGAAACCTGTGTCCTGGGAACAAGTCTGAGGTTTGATTCTGGAACCCTGCGGCCTGGGAATATGACTGAGGTTTGATTCTGGAAACCACTGGCCTGGGAACATGACTGATCTTAGAGTTTGGAATCCTGTGGCCTGGGAACATGATATCTGTTTGGATTCTGGTACCCTGTTGCCTGGGAACATGAAATCGGTTTGATTCTGGAAACCTGAGGCCTCGGAATATGAATGAGGTTTGATGGTGGTACCCTATGGCCTGGCAACATGACTGAGGTTTGATTCTGGATCCCTGTGGCCTGGGAACATAACTGAGGAGTGATTCTGGAAACCTGTGGCCTGGGAACATGACATCTGTTTAGATTGTGGAATACTGTGCCCCGGGAGCCTGACTGTGCCTTGGTTCTGGACCCTTGTGGACTGGGAACGTGACTGAGGTTTTATTCTGTAACCCTGTAGGCTGGGAACATAACTGAGGTTTGATTCTGGAACCCTGTATCCTGGGAACATAACATCGGTGGATTCTGGAACCCTGTGTCCTGGGAACATGAGAACGGTTTTACTCTGGAATCCTGTGGCCTGGGTACATGTCTGAGGTTCGATGGTGGAAACCTGTGGCCTGGCAACATGACTGAGGTTTGATTCTGGAAGACTGTGGCCAGGGAACATGACTGAGGTTTGTTTCTGGAAGCCTGTTCCCTGGTTACCTGACTGAGGTTTGATTCTGGACACCTGTGTCCTGGAAACATGATTGAGGTTTGATTGTTGAAACCTGTGGGCTGCGAACATGTCTCAGGTTTGATTCTGGATCCATGTGTCCTGGGAATATGACTGAGGTTTGATTCTGGAAACCTTTGGCCTGGGAAAATGACTGAGGTTTCATTGTGGAAACATGTGGCCTGGGATCATGACGGAGGTTTGATGGTGGAACACTCTGGCCTGGCAAAATGACTGAGGCTTTATTCTGGATCCCTGTGGCCTGGGAACATGACAGAGGCATTATTCTGGAAACCTGTGGCCTGGGAACATGACATCTGTTTAGATGGTGGAATACCGTGCCCCGGGAACCTGACTGTGCCTTGGTTCTGGAACCCTGTGGACTGGGAACATGACTGAGGTTTTATTCTGGAAACCTGTAGCCTGGGAATATAACTGAGGATTGATTCTGGAACCCTGTGGCCTGGGAACATGACATGGGTGGATTCTGGAACCCTGAGGCCTGGGAACATGACATCTGTTTAGATTGTGGAATACTCTGGCCCGGGAACCTGACTGAGCCTTGGTTCTGGAACCCTGTGGACTGGGAACATGACTGAGGTTTTATTCTGGAACCCTGTATCATGGGAACATTACTGAGGATTGATTCTGGAACCCTGTGGCCTGGGAACATGACACTGGTGCATTCTGGAACCCTGTGGCCTGGGAACATGTCTGAGGTTTGATGGTGGAAACCTGTGGCCTGGCAACATGACTGAGGGTTGATTCTGAAAGACTGTGGCCAGGGAACATGATATCGGGTTGATTCTGGAAACCTGTGGCCTGGGAACATGACTGAGGCGTGTTTTTGGAAACCTGTGGCCTGGGAATATGCCATCTGTTTAGATTGTGGAATACTGTGCCCCAGGAACCTGATTGAGCCTTGGTTCTGGAACCCTGTGGACTGGGAACATAACTGAGGTTTTATTCTGGAACCCTGTAGCCTGGGAACATAACTGAGGATTGATTCTGGAACCCTGTGGCCTGGGAACATGACATGGGTGGATTCTGGTACCCTGTGGCCTGGGAACCTGCGAACGGTTTGACTCTGAAACCCTGTGGCCTAGGAACATGTCTGAGGTTTGATGGTGGAAGCCTGTGGCCTGGCAATATGACTGAGGTTTGATTCTGAAAGACTGTGGCCAGGGAACATGATATCGGGTTGATTCTGGAAACCTGTGTCCTGGGAACAAGTCTGAGGTTTGATTCTGGAACCCTGCGGCCTGGGAACATGACTGAGGTTTGTTTCTGGAAGCCTGTTCCCTGGGAACATGACTGAGGTTTGATTGTTGAAACCTGTGGCCTGCGAACATGACTCAGGTTTGATTCTGGAACCCTGTGGCCTGGGAACATGACTGAGGTTTGTTTCTGGAAGCCTGTTCCCTGGGAACATGACTGAGGTTTGATGGTGAAAACCTTTGTCCTGGGAACAAGACTGAGGTTTGATTCTGAATCCTGTGGCCTGGGAACATGACTGAGGTTTGTTTCTAGAAGCCTGTTCCCTGGGAACATGACTGAGGTTTGATTCTGGACACCTGTGTCCCGGGAACATGACTGAGGTTTGATTGTTGAAACCTGAGGGCTGCGAACATGACTCTGGTTTGATTCTGGAACCATGTGTCCTGGGAATATGACTGAGGTTTGATTCTGGAAACCTTTGGCCTTGGAAAATGACTGAGGTTTCATTGTGGAAACATGTGGCCTGGGAACATGACTGAGGTTTGATGGTGGAACACTCTGGCCGGGCAAAATGACTGAGGCTTGATTCTGGATCCCTGTGGCGTGGGAACATGACTGAGGCGTGATTCTGGAACCCTGTGCCCTGGGAACATGACATTGGGGCATTCTGGAACCCTGTGGCCTGGGAACATGTCTGAGGTTTGATGGTGGAAACCTGTGGCCTGGCAACATGACTGAGGTTTGATTTTGAAAGACTGTGGCCAGGGGACATGATATCGGGTAGATTCTGGAAATCTGTGTCCTGGGAACAAAACTGAGGTTTGATTCTGGAACGCTGTTGCCTGGTAACATGACTGAGGTTTGTTTCTGGAAGCCTCTTCCCTGGGAACATGACTGAGGTTTGATTCTGGACACCTGTGTCCTGGGAACATGACTGAGGTTTGATTGTGGAACCCTGTGCACGGGGACCATTACTGAGGCCTGATACTGGAATCCCGTGGCATGGGAACATGACATTGGTTTGTTTCTGGAGCCCTGTTTACTTGGAACATGACTGAGGATTGATGGTTGAAGCCTGTGGCCTGGCAACATGATTGAGGTTTGATAGTGGAACCCTCAGGCTTGGGAACATCAGTGAGCCTTGATGGTGGAACCCTGTGCCTGGCAACATGCCTGAGGTTTGATGGTGGAACCCTGTGGCTTGGCAAGATGACTTAGGTTTGATTGTGGAACACTCTGGCCTGGGAACATGACTGAGGCTTGATGGTGGAACCGTGGCCTGGCAACAGGACTGAGGTTTGATAATGGAACCCTCTGGCCTGGGAATATGACTGAGGTTTAATTGTGGAACCCTGTGGCCTGGGAACATGACTGGGATTTGATTTCTGAAACCTGTGTCCAGGGAACATGACTGAGGTTTTCTTCTGGAACCCTGTGTCCTGGAAACACGACTGAGGTTTGATTCTGGAACCATGTGGCCTCGGAACATGACTGATGTTAGAGTGTGGAATCCTGTGGCCTGGGACATGACATCGGTTTGGATTCTGGTACCCTCTTGCCTGGGAACATGAAATCGGTTTGATTCTGGAAACCTGTGGCCTGGGAACATGACTGAGGCGTGATTTTGGAAACCTGTGGCCTGGGAATATGCCATCTGTTTAGATTGTGGAATACTGTGCCCCAGGAACCTGATTGAGCCTTGGTTCTGGAACCCTGTGGACTGGGAATATAACTGAGGTTTTATTCTGGAACCCTGTAGCCTGGGAACATAACTGAGGATTGATTCTGGAACCCTGTGGCCTGGGAACATGACTGAGGTTTGTTTCTGGAAGCCTGTTCCCTGGGAACATGACTGAGGTTTGATTCTGGAACCTTGTGGCCTGGGAACATGACATGGGTGGATTCTGGAACCCTGTGGCCTGGGAACCTGCGAACGTTTTGACTCTGGCACCCTGTGGCCTGGGAAGATGTCTGAGGTTTGATGGTGGAAACCTGTGGCCTGGCAACATGACTGAGGTTTGATTCTGAAAGACTGTGGCCAGGGAACATGATATCGGGTTGATTCTGGAAACCTGTGTCCTGGGAACAAGTCTGAGGTTTGATTCTGGAACCCTGCGGCCTGGGAACATGACTGATGTTTGTTTCTGGAAGCCTGTTCCCTGGGAACATGACTGAGGTTTGATTGTTGAAACCTGTGGCCTGCGAACATGACTCAGGTTTGATTCTGGAACCCTGTGGCCTGGGAACATGACTGAGGTTTGTTTCTGGAAGCCTGTTCCCTGGGAACATGACTGAGGTTTGATGGTGAAAACCTTTGTCCTGGGAACAAGACTGAGGTTTGATTCTGAATCCTGTGGCCTGGGAACATGACTGAGGTTTGTTTCTAGAAGCCTGTTCCCTGGGAACATGACTGAGGTTTGATTCTGGACACCTGTGTCCCGGGAACATGACTGAGGTTTGATTGTTGAAACCTGAGGGCTGCGAACATGACTCTGGTTTGATTCTGGAACCATGTGTCCTGGGAATATGACTGAGGTTTGATTCTGGAAACCTTTAGCCTTGGAAAATGACTGAGGTTTCATTGTGGAAACATGTGGCCTGGGAACATGACTGAGGTTTGATGGTGGAACACTCTGGCCGGGCAAAATGACTGAGGCTTGATTCTGGATCCCTGTGGCGTGGGAACATGACTGAGGCGTGATTCTGGAACCCTGTGCCCTGGGAACATGACATTGGGGCATTCTGGAACCCTGTGGCCTGGGAACATGTCTGAGGTTTGATGGTGGAAACCTGTGGCCTGGCAACATGACTGAGGTTTGATTTTGAAAGACTGTGGCCAGGGGACATGATATCGGGTAGATTCTGGAAATCTGTGTCCTGGGAACAAAACTGAGGTTTGATTCTGGAACGCTGTTGCCTGGTAACATGACTGAGGTTTGTTTCTGGAAGCCTCTTCCCTGGGAACATGACTGAGGTTTGATTCTGGACACCTGTGTCCTGGGAACATGACTGAGGTTTGATTGTGGAACCCTGTGCACGGGGACCATTACTGAGGCCTGAT
This sequence comes from Balaenoptera physalus, assembly GCF_965194825.1. NCBI lineage: Eukaryota > Metazoa > Chordata > Mammalia > Artiodactyla > Balaenopteridae > Balaenoptera > Balaenoptera physalus. The sequence continues at coordinate 62,349 of NW_028126246.1, read as the reverse complement.
ACTGGAATCCCGTGGCATGGGAACATGACATTGGTTTGTTTCTGGAGCCCTGTTTACTTGGAACATGACTGAGGATTGATGGTTGAAGCCTGTGGCCTGGCAACATGATTGAGGTTTGATAGTGGAACCCTCAGGCTTGGGAACATCAGTGAGCCTTGATGGTGGAACCCTGTGCCTGGCAACATGCCTGAGGTTTGATGGTGGAACCCTGTGGCTTGGCAAGATGACTTAGGTTTGATTGTGGAACACTCTGGCCTGGGAACATGACTGAGGCTTGATGGTGGAACCGTGGCCTGGCAACAGGACTGAGGTTTGATAATAGAACCCTCTGGCCTGGGAATATGACTGAGGTTTAATTGTGGAACCCTGTGGCCTGGGAACATGACTGGGATTTGATTTCTGAAACCTGTGTCCAGGGAACATGACTGAGGTTTTCTTCTGGAACCCTGTGTCCTGGAAACACGACTGAGGTTTGATTCTGGAACCATGTGGCCTCGGAACATGACTGATGTTAGAGTGTGGAATCCTGTGGCCTGGGACATGACATCGGTTTGGATTCTGGTACCCTCTTGCCTGGGAACATGAAATCGGTTTGATTCTGGAAACCTGTGGCCTGGGAACATGACTGAGGCGTGATTTTGGAAACCTGTGGCCTGGGAATATGCCATCTGTTTAGATTGTGGAATACTGTGCCCCAGGAACCTGATTGAGCCTTGGTTCTGGAACCCTGTGGACTGGGAATATAACTGAGGTTTTATTCTGGAACCCTGTAGCCTGGGAACATAACTGAGGATTGATTCTGGAACCCTGTGGCCTGGGAACATGACTGAGGTTTGTTTCTGGAAGCCTGTTCCCTGGGAACATGACTGAGGTTTGATTCTGGAACCTTGTGGCCTGGGAACATGACATGGGTGGATTCTGGAACCCTGTGGCCTGGGAACCTGCGAACGTTTTGACTCTGGCACCCTGTGGCCTGGGAAGATGTCTGAGGTTTGATGGTGGAAACCTGTGGCCTGGCAACATGACTGAGGTTTGATTCTGAAAGACTGTGGCCAGGGAACATGATATCGGGTTGATTCTGGAAACCTGTGTCCTGGGAACAAGTCTGAGGTTTGATTCTGGAACCCTGCGGCCTGGGAACATGACTGAGGTTTGTTTCTGGAAGCCTGTTCCCTGGGAACATGACTGAGGTTTGATTGTTGAAACCTGTGGCCTGCGAACATGACTCAGGTTTGATTCTGGAACCCTGTGGCCTGGGAACATGACTGAGGTTTGTTTCTGGAAGCCTGTTCCCTGGGAACATGACTGAGGTTTGATGGTGAAAACCTTTGTCCTGGGAACAAGACTGAGGTTTGATTCTGAATCCTGTGGCCTGGGAACATGACTGAGGTTTGTTTCTAGAAGCCTGTTCCCTGGGAACATGACTGAGGTTTGATTCTGGACACCTGTGTCCCGGGAACATGACTGAGGTTTGATTGTTGAAACCTGAGGGCTGCGAACATGACTCTGGTTTGATTCTGGAACCATGTGTCCTGGGAATATGACTGAGGTTTGATTCTGGAAACCTTTGGCCTTGGAAAATGACTGAGGTTTCATTGTGGAAACACGTGGCCTGGGAACATGACTGAGGTTTGATGGTGGAACACTCTGGCCGGGCAAAATGACTGAGGCTTGATTCTGGATCCCTGTGGCGTGGGAACATGACTGAGGCGTGATTCTGGAACCCTGTGCCCTGGGAACATGACATTGGGGCATTCTGGAACCCTGTGGCCTGGGAACATGTCTGAGGTTTGATGGTGGAAACCTGTGGCCTGGCAACATGACTGAGGTTTGATTTTGAAAGACTGTGGCCAGGGGACATGATATCGGGTAGATTCTGGAAATCTGTGTCCTGGGAACAAAACTGAGGTTTGATTCTGGAACGCTGTTGCCTGGTAACATGACTGAGGTTTGTTTCTGAAAGCCTCTTCCCTGGGAACATGACTGAGGTTTGATTGTTGAAACCTGTGGCCTGCGAACATGACTCAGGTTTGATTCTGGAACCCTGTGGCCTGGGAACATGACTGAGGTTTGTTTCTGGAAGCCTGTTCCCTGGGAACATGACTGAGGTTTGATGGTGAAAACCTTTGTCCTGGGAACAAGACTGAGGTTTGATTCTGAATCCTGTGGCCTGGGAACATGACTGAGGTTTGTTTCTAGAAGCCTGTTCCCTGGGAACATGACTGAGGTTTGATTCTGGACACCTGTGTCCCGGGAACATGACTGAGGTTTGATTGTTGAAACCTGAGGGCTGCGAACATGACTCTGGTTTGATTCTGGAACCATGTGTCCTGGGAATATGACTGAGGTTTGATTCTGGAAACCTTTGGCCTTGGAAAATGACTGAGGTTTCATTGTGGAAACATGTGGCCTGGGAACATGACTGAGGTTTGATGGTGGAACACTCTGGCCGGGCAAAATGACTGAGGCTTGATTCTGGATCAATACTGTGCCCCAGGAACCTGATTGAGCCTTGGTTCTGGAACCCTGTGGACTGGGAATATAACTGAGGTTTTATTCTGGAACCCTGTAGCCTGGGAACATAACTGAGGATTGATTCTGGAACCCTGTGGCCTGGGAACATGACTGAGGTTTGTTTCTGGAAGCCTGTTCCCGGGGAACATGACTGAGGTTTGATTCTGGAACCTTGTGGCCTGGGAACATGACATGGGTGGATTCTGGAACCCTGTGGCCTGGGAACCTGCGAACGTTTTGACTCTGGCACCCTGTGGCCTGGGAAGATGTCTTAGGTTTGATGGTGGAAACCTGTGGCCTGGCAACATGACTGAGGTTTGATTCTGAAAGACTGTGGCCAGGAAACATGATATCGGGTTGATTCTGGAAACCTGTGTCCTGGGAACAAGACTGAGGTTTGATTCTGGAACTCTGCGGCCTGGGAACATGACTGAGGTTTGTTTCTGGAAGCCTGTTCCCTGGGAACAGGACTGAGGTTTGATTGTTGAAACCTGTGGCCTGCGAACATGACTCAGGTTTGATTCTGGAACCCTGTGGCCTGGGAACATGACTGAGGTTTGTTTCTGGAAGCCTGTTCCCTGGGAACATGACTGAGGTTTGATGGTGAAAACCTGTGTCCTGGGAACAAGACTGAGGTTTGATTCTGGAATCCTGTGGCCTGGGAACATGACTGAGGTTTGTTTCTGGACGCCTGTTCCCTGGGAACATGACTGAGGTATGATTCTGGACACCTGTGTCCTGGGAACATGACTGAGGTTTGATTGTTGAAACCTGTGGCCTGCGAACATGACTCAGGTTTGATTCTGGAACCATGTGTCCTGGGAATATGACTGAGGTTTGATTCTGGAAACCTTTGGCCTGGGAAAATGACTGAGTTTTCATTGTGGAAACATGTGGCCTGGGATCATGACTGAGGTGTGATGGTGGAACACTCTGGCCTGGCAAAATGACTGAGGCTTGATTCTGGAACCCTGTGCCCTGGGAACTTAACTGAGGTTTGATGGCAGAAACCTGTGGACTGGCAACATGACTGAGGTTTGATTGTTTGAACCCTGTGCACGGGGACCATGACTGAGGACTGATACTGGAACCCCGTGGCGTGGGAACATGACATTGGTTTGATTCTGGAGCCCTGCTTACTGGGAACATGACTGAGGATTGATGGGTGAACCCTGTGGCCTGCCAACATGATTGAGTTTTGATAGTGGAACCCTCAGGATTGGGAATATGAGTGAGGCTTGATGGTGGAACTCTGTGGCCTGGTAACATGCCTGAGGTTTGATGGTGGAATCCTGTGGCTTAGCAAGATGACTTAGGTTTGATTGTGGATCACTCTGGCCTGGGAACATGAATGAGGCTTGAGGGTGGAACCGTGGCCTGGCAAAACGACATATGTTTGATTGTGGAACCCTCTGGCCTGGGAATATGACTGAGGTTTAATTGTGGAACTCTGTGGCCTGGGAACATGACTGGGATTATATTTTGAAACCTGTGTGCAGGGAACATGACTGAGGTTTTATTCTGGAACCCTGTGTCCTGGGAACACGACTGAGGTTTGATTCTGGAACCCTCCAGCCTGGGAATATGACTGAGGTTTGATTCTGGAAACCACTGACCTGGGAACATGACTGATGTTAGAGTGTGGAATCCTTTGGCCTGGGAACATGACATCGGTTTGGATTCTGGTACCCTTTTGCCTGGGACCATGAAATCGGTTTGATTCCGGAAACCTGTGGTCTGGGAATATGACTGAGGTTTGATGGTGGTACCCTATGGTCTGGCAACATGACTGAGGTTTGATACTGGATCCCTGTGGCCTGGGAACATAACTGAGGCGTGATTCTGGAAAACTGTGGCCTGGGAACCTGACATCTGTTTAGATTGTGGAATACTGTGGCCCGGGAACCTGACGAGCCTGGGTTCTGAAACCCTGTGGACTGGGAACATGACTGAGGTTTTATTCTGGAAACCTTTAGCCTGGGAATATAACTGAGGATTGATTCTGGATCCCTGTGGCATGGGAATATGACATCGGTGGATTCTGGAACCCTGTGGACTAGGAACATAACTGAGGTTTTATTCTGGAACCCTGTAGCCTGGGAACATGACTGAGGTTTGATTCTGGAAGACTGTGCCCAGGGAACATGATATCAGGTTGATTCTAGAAACCTGTGTCCTGGGAACAAGACTGAGATTTGATTCTGGAACCCTGTGTCCTGGGAACATGACTGAGGTTTGTTTCTGGAAGCCTGTTCCCTGGGAACATGACTGAGGTTTAATTCTGGACACCTGTGTCCTGGGAACATGACTGAGGTTTGATTGTTGAAACCTGTGAGCTGCGAACATGACACAGGTTTGATTCTGGAACCATGTGTCCTGGGAATATGACTGAGGTTTGATTCTGGAAACCTTTGGCCTGGGAAAATGACTGAGGTTTCATTGTGGAAACATGTGGCCTGGGATCATGAGGGAGGTTTGATGGTGGAACACTCTGGCCTGGCAAAATGACTGAGGCTTGATTCTGGATCCCTGTGGCCTGGGAACATGACTGAGGCGTGATTCTGGAAACCTGTGGCCTGGGAACATGACATCTGTTTAGATGGTGGAATACTGTGCCCCGGGAACCTGACTGAGCCTTTGTTCTGGAACCCTGTGGACTGGGAAGATGACTGAGGTTTTATTCTGGAACCCTGTGGCCTGGGAATATGACATGGGTGGATTCTGGAACCCTGCAGCCTGGGAACATGACATATGTTTAGATTGTGGAATACTGTGGCACGGGAACCTGACTGAGCCTTGGTTCTGGAACCCTGTAGACTGGGAACATGACTGAGGTTTTATTCTGGAACCCTGTATCATGGGAACATTACTGAGGATTGATTCTAGAACCCTGTGTCCTGGGAACATGACATGGGTGGATTCTGGAACTTTGAGGCCTGGGAACATGACATCTGATTAGATTGTGGAATACTGTGCCCCGGGAACCTGACTGAGCCTTGGTTCTAGAACCCTGTGGACAGGGAACATGACTGAGGTTTTATTCTGGAAAACTGTAGGCTGGGAACATAACTGAGGATTGATTCTGGAACCCTGTGGCCTGGGAACATGACATTGGTGCATTCTGGAACCCTGTGTCCTGGGAACATGTCTGAGGTTTGATGGTGGAAACCTGTGGCCTGGCAACATGACTGAGGTTTGATTTTGAAAGACTGTGGCCAGGGGACATGATATCGGGTAGATTCTGGAAATCTGTGTCCCGGGAACAAAACTGAGGTTTGATTCTGGAACGCTGTTGCCTGGTAACATGACTGAGGTTTGTTTCTGGTAAACTCTTCCCTGGGAACATGACTGAGGTTTGATTCTGGACACCTGTGTCCTGGGAACCTGACTGAGGTTTGATTGTTGAAACCTGTGGCCTGCGAACATGACTCAGGTTTGATTCTGGAACCATGTGTCCTATGAATATGACTGTGGTTTGATTTTGGAAACCGTTGGCCTGGGAAAATGACTGAGGTTTCATTGTGGAAACATGTTTCCTGGTATCATGACTGAGGTTTGATGGTGGAACACTCTGGCCTGGCAAAATGACTGAGGCTTGATTCTGGAACCCTGTGGCGTGGGAACTTGCCTGAGGTTTGATGGCAGAAACCTGTGGACTGGCAACATGACTGAGGTTTGATTGTTTGTACCCTGTGCACGGGGACCATGACTGAGGCCTGACACTGGAACCCCGTGTCGTGGGAACATGACATTAGTTTGATTCTGGAGCCCTGTTTACTGGGAACATGGCTGAGGATTGATGGTTGAACCCTGTGGCCTGGCAACATGCGTGAGGTTTGATGGTGGAACCCTGTGGCTTGGCAAGATGACTTAGGTTTGATTGTGGAATACTCTGGCCTGGGAATATGCCTGAGGCTTGATGGTGGAACCGTGGCCTGGCAACAGGACAGAGGTTTGATTGTGGAACCCTCTGGCCTGGGAATATGACTGAGGTTTAATTGTGGAACCCTGTGGCCGGGGAACATGACTGGGATTTGATTTCTGAAACCTGTGTCCAGGGAACATGACTGAGGTTTTATTCTGGAACCCTGTGTCCTGGGAACACGACTGAGGTTTGATTCTGGAACCATGTGTCCTATGAATATGACTGTGGTTTGATTTTGGAAACCGTTGGCCTGGGAAAATGACTGAGGTTTCATTGTGGAAACATGTGGCCTGGGATCATGACTGAGGTGTGATGGTGGAACACTCTGGCCTGGCAAAATGACTGAGGCTTGATTCTGGAACCCTGTGCCCTGGGAACTTAACTGAGGTTTGATGGCAGAAACCTGTGGACTGGCAACATGACTGAGGTTTGATTGTTTGAACCCTGTGCACGGGGACCATGACTGAGGCCTGATACTGGAACCCCGTGGCGTGGGAACATGACATTGGTTTGATTCTGGAGCCCTGCTTACTGGGAACATGACTGAGGAATGATGGGTGAACCCTGTGGCCTGCCAACATGATTGAGTTTTGATAGTGGAACCCTCAGGATTGGGAATATGAGTGAGGCTTGATGGTGGAACTCTGTGGCCTGGCAACATGCCTGAGGTTTGATGGTGGAATCCTGTGGCTTGGCAAGATGACTTAGGTTTGATTGTGGATCACTCTGGCCTGGGAACATGAATGAGGCTTGATGGTGGAACCGTGGCCTGGCAAAACGACAGATGTTTGATTGTGGAAACCTCTGGCCTGGGAATATGACTGAGGTTTAATTGTGGAACTCTGTGGCCTGGGAACATGACTGGGATTATATTTTGAAACCTGTGTGCAGGGAACATGACTGAGGTTTTATTCTGGAACCCTGTGTCCTGGGAACACGACTGAGGTTTGATTCTGGAACCCTCCAGCCTGAGAATATGACTGAGGTTTGATTCTGGAAACCACTGACCTGGGAACATGACTGATGTTAGAGTGTGGAATCCTTTGGCCTGGGAACATGACATCGGTTTGGATTCTGGTACCCTTTTGCCTGGGACCATGAAATCGGTTTGATTCCGGAAACCTGTGGTCGGGGAATATGACTGAGGTTTGATGGTGGTACCCTATGGCCTGGCAACATGCCTGAGGTTTGATTCTGGATCCCTGTGGCCTGGGAACATAACTGAGGCGTGATTCTGGAAAACTGTGGCCTGGGAACCTGACATCTCCTTAGATTGTGGAATACTGTGCCCCGGGATCCTGACTGCGCCTTGGTTCTGGACCCCTGTGGACTGGGAACATGACTGAGGTTTTATTCTGTAACCCTGTAGCCTGGGAACATAACTGAGGATTGATTCTGGAACCCTGTGGCCTAGGAGCATGACATGGGTGCATTCTGGAACCCTGAGGCCTGGGAACATGACATCTGTTTAGATTGTGGAATACTGTGGCCCGGGAACCAGACTGAGCCTGGGTTTTGAAACCCTGTGGACTGGGAACATGACTGAGGTTTTATTCTGGAAACCTTTAGCCTGGGAATATAACAGAGGATTGATTCTGGATCCCTGTGGCATGGGAACATGACATCGGTGGATTCTGGAACCCTGTGGACTAGGAACATAACTGAGGTTTTATTCTGGAACCCTGTAGCCTGGGAACATGACTGAGGTTTGATTCTGGAAGACTGTGGCCAGGGAACATGATATCGGGTTGATTCTAGAAACCTGTGTCCTGGGAACAAGACTGAGGTTTGATTCTGGAACCCTGTGTCCTGGGAACATGACTGAGGTTTGTTTCTGGAAGCCTGTTCCCTGGGAACATGACTGAGGTTTGATTCTGGATCCCTGTGGCCTGGGAACCTGACGGAGGCGTGATTCTGGAAACCTGTGGCCTGTGAACATGACATCTGATTAGATGGTGGAATACCGTGCCCCGGGAAACTGACTGAGCCATGGTTCTGGAACCCTGTGGACTGGGAACATAACTGAGGTTTTATTCTGGAACCCTGTAGCCTGGGAACATAACTGAGGATTGATTCTGGAACCCTGTGGCCTGGAAACATGACATGGGTGGATTCTGGAACACTGAGGCCTGGGAACATGACATCTGTTTAGATTGTGGAATACTCTGGCCCGGGAACCTGACTGAGCCTTGATTCTGGAACCCTGTGGACTGGGAACATGACTGAGGTTCTATTCTGGAACCCTGTATCATGGGAACATTACTGAGGATTGATTCTGGAACCCTGTGGCCTGGGAACACGACTGATATTTGATTCTGGAACAATGTGGCCTGGGAATATGACTGAGGTTTGATTCTGGAAACCATTGGCCTGGGAACATGAATGATGTTAGAGTGTGGAATCCTGTGTCCTGGGAACATGACATCGGTTTGGATTCTGGTACCCTGTTGCCTGGGAACATGAAATTGGTTTGATTCTGGAAACCTGTGGCCTAGGAATATGACTGAGGTTTGATGGTGGTACCCTATGGCCTGGCAACATGACTGAGGTTTGATTCTGGATCCCTGTGGCCTGGGAACATGACTGAGGCGTGATTTTGGAAACCTGTGGCCTGGGAACATGACATCTGTTTAGATTGTGGAATACTGTGCCCCGGGAACCTGACTGAGTCTTGATTCTGGAACCGTGTGGACTGGGAACATGACTGAGGTTTTATGCTGCAGCCCTCTAGCCTGGGAACATAACTGAGGATTGATTCTGCAACCCTGTGGCCTGGGAACATGACATGGGTGGATTCTGGAACCCTGAGGCCTGGGAACATGACATCTGTTTAGATTGTGGAATACTGTGGCCCGGGAACCTGACTGAGCCTTGGTTCTGGAAACCTGTGGACTGGGAATATGACTGAGGTTTTATTCTGGAACCCTGTAGCCTGGGAACATAACTGAGGATTGATTGTGGAACCCTGTGGCCTGGGAACATGACATCGGTAGATTCTGGAACCCTGTGCCCTGGAAAACTGCCAACGGATTGACTCTGGAATCCTGTGGCCTGGGAACATGTCTGAGGTTTGATGGTGGAAACCTGTGGCCTGGCAACATGACTGAGGTTTGATTCTGAGACTCTGGCCAGGGAATATGATATCGGGTTGATTCTGGAAACCTGTGTCCTGGGAACAAGACTGAGGTTTGATTCTGGAACCCTGTGTCCTGGGAACATGACTGAGGTTTGATGGTGGAACACTGTGGCCTGGCAAAATGACTGAGGCTTGATTCTGGAACCCTGTGGCCTGGGAACATTGGTGAGGTTTGATGGCAGAAACCTGTGGACTAGCAACATGACTGAGGTTTGATTGTTTGAATCCTGTGCACGGGGACCATGACTGAGGCCTGATACTGGAATCCCTTGGCGTGGGAACATGACATTGGTTTCATTCTGGAGCCCTGTTTACTGGGAACATGACTGAGGATTGATGGTTGAACCCTGTGCCTGGCAACATGCCTGAGGTTTGATGGTGGAACCCTGTGGCTTGGCAAGATGACTTAGGTTTGATTGTGGAACACTCTGGCCTGCAAACATGACTGAGGTTTGATGGTGGAACCGTGGCCTGGAAACAGGACTGAGGTTTGATTGTGGAACCCTCTGGCCTGGGAATATGACTGAGGTTTAATTGTGGAACCCTGTGGCCTGGGAACATGACTGGGATTTTATTTCTGAAACCTGTGTCCAGGGAACATGACTGAGGTTTTCTTCTGGAACCCTGTGTCCTGGGAACACGACTGAGGTTTGATTCTGGAACCATGTGGCCTGGGAAAATGACTGATGTTAGAATGTGGAATCCTGTGGACTGGGAACATGACATCGGTTTGGATTCTGGTACCCTGTTGCCAGCGAACATGAAATCGGTTTGATTCTGGAAACCTGTGGCCTGGGAACATGACTGAGGCGTGATTTTGGAAACCTGTGGCCTGGGAATATGACATCTGTTTAGATTGTGGAATACTGTGCCCCGGGAACCTGACTGAGCCTTGGTTCTGGAACCCTGTGTACTGGGAACATGACTGAGGTTTTATTCTGGAAACCTTTAGCCTGGGAATATAACAGAGGATTGATTCTGGATCCCTGTGGCATGGGAACATGACATCGGTGGATTCTGGAACCCTGTGGACTAGGAACATAACTGAGGTTTTATTCTGGAACCCTGTAGCCTGGGAACATGACTGAGGTTTGATTCTGGAAGACTGTGGCCAGGGAACATGATATCGGGTTGATTCTAGAAACCTGTGTCCTGGGAACAAGACTGAGGTTTGATTCTGGAACCCTGTGTCCTGGGAACATGACTGAGGTTTGTTTCTGGAAGCCTGTTCCCTGGGAACATGACTGAGGATTAATTCTGGACACCTGTGTCCTGGGAACATGACTGAGGTTTGATTGTTGAAACCTGTGGGCTGCGAACATGACACAGGTTTGATTCTGGAACCATGTGTCCTGGGAATATGACTGAGGTTTGATTCTGGAAACCTTTGGCCTGGGAAAATGACTGAGGTTTCATTGTGGAAACATGTGGCCTGGGATCATGAGGGAGGTTTGATGGTGGAACACTCTGGCCTGGCAAAATGACTGAGGCTTGATTCTGGATCCCTGTGGCCTGGGAACCTGACGGAGGCGTGATTCTGGAAACCTGTGGCCTGTGAACATGACATCTGATTAGATGGTGGAATACCGTGCCCCGGGAAACTGACTGAGCCATGGTTCTGGAACCCTGTGGACTGGGAACATGACTGAGGTTTTATTCTGGAACCCTGTAGCCGGGGAACATAACTGAGGATTGATTCTGGAACCCTGTGGCCTGGGAACATGACATGGGTGGATTCTGGAACCCTGAGGCCTGGGAACATGACATCTGTTTAGATTGTGGAATACTCTGGCCCAAGAACCTGACTGAGCCTTGGTTCTGGAACCCTGTGGACTGGGAACATGACTGAGATTTTACTCTGGAACCCTGTATCATGGGAACATTACTGAGGATTGATTCTGGAACCCTGTGGCCTGGGAAAATGACATTGGTGCATTCTGGAACCCTGTGGCCTGGGAACATGTCTGAGGTTTGATGGTGGAAACCTGTGGCCTGGCAACATGACTGAGGGTTGATTCTGAAAGACTGGCCAGGGAACATGATATCGGGTTGATTCTGGAAACCTGTGTCCTGTGAACAAGACTGAGGTTTGATTCTGGACACCTGTGTCCTGGGAACATGACTGAGGTTTGATTGTTGAAACCTGTGGCCTGCGAACATGACTCAGGTTTGATTCTGGAACCATGTGTCCTGGGAATATTACTGAGGTTTGATTCTGGAAACCTTTGGCCTGGGAAAATGACTGAGGTTTCATTGTGGAAACATGTGGCCTGGGATCATGACTGAGGTTTGATGCTGGAACACTGTGGCCTGGCAAAATGACTGAGGCTTGATTCTGGAACCCTGTGGCCTGGGAACTTGACTGAGGTTTGATGGCAGAAGCCTGTGGACTGGCAACATGACTGAGGTTTGATTGTGGGACCCTGTGCACGGGGACCATGACTCAGGCCTGATACTGGACCCGCGTGGTGTGGGAACATGACATTGGTTTGATTCAGGAGCCCTGTTTACTGGGAACATGACTGAGAATTGATGGTTGAACACTGTGGCCTGGCAACATGATTGACGTTTGATAGTGGAACCTTCAGGCTTGGGAACATGAGTGAGGCTTGATGGTGGAACCCTTTGGCCTGGCAACATGCCTCAGGTTTGAGGGTTGAACCCTGTGGCTTGGCAAGGTGACTTAGGTTTGATTGTGGAACACTCTGGCCTGGGAACATGACTGAGGCTTGATGGTGGAACCTTGGCCTGGCAACAGGACTGAGGTTTGATTGTGGAACCCTCTGGCCTGGGAATATGACTGTGCTTTAATTGTGGAACCCTGTGGCCTGGGAACATGACTGGGATTTGATTTCTGAAACCTGTGTCCAGGGAACATGACTGAGGTTTTATTCTGGAAACCTGTGTCCTGGGAACACGACTGATGTTTGATTCTGGAACAATGTGGCCTGGGAATATGACTGAGGTTTGATTCTGGAAACCATTGGCCTGGGAACATGACAGATGTTAGAGTGTGGAATCCTGTGGCCTGGGAACATGACATCGGTTTGGATTCTGGTACCCTGTTGCCTGGCAACATGAAATCGGTTTGATTCTGGAAACCTGTGGCCTGGGAATATGACTGAGGTTTGATGGTGGTACCATATGGCCTGGCAACATGACTGAGGTTTGATTCTGGATCCCTGTGGCCTGGGAACATGACTGAGGCGTGATTTTGGAAACCTGTGGCCTGGGAACATGACATCTGTTTAGATTGTGGAATACTGTGTCCCGGGAACCTGACTGATTCTTGGTTCTGGAACCCTGTGGACTGGGAACATGACTGAGGTTTTATTCTGGAGCCCTCTAGCCTGGGAACATAACTGAGGATTGATTCTGGAACCCTGTGGCCTGGGAACATGACATGGGTGGATTTTGGAACCCTGAGGCCTGGGAACATGACATCTGTTTAGATTGTGGAATACTGTGGCCTGGGAACCTGACTGAGCCTTGGTTCTGGAACCCTGTGGACTGGGAACATGACTGAGGTTTTATTCTGGAACCCTGTAGCCTGGGAACATAACTGAGGATTGATTCTGGAACCCTGTGGCCTGGGAACATGACATCGGTGGATTCTGGAACCCTGTGCCCTGGGAGCCTGCCAACGGATTGACTCTGGAACCCTGTGGCCTGGGAACATGTCTGAGGTTTGATGATGGAAACCTGTGGCCTGGCAACATGACTGAGGTTTGATTGTTGAATCCTGTTGCCTGAGAACATGACTCAGGTTTGCTTCTGGAACCATGTTTCCTGGGAATATGCCTGAGGTTTGATTTTGGAAACCTTTGGCATGGGAAAATGACTGAGGTTTCATTGTGGAAACATGTGGCCTGGGTTCATGACTGAGGTTGGATGGTGGAACACTCTGGCCTGGCAAAATGACTGAGGCTTGATTCTGGAACCCTGTGGCCTGGGAACTTGACTGAGGTTGGATGGCAGCAACCTTTAGACTGGCAACATGACTGAGGTTTGATTGTGGAACCCTGTGCACGGGGACCATGACTGAGGCCTGATACTGGAACCCCGTGGCATGGGAACATGACATTGGTTTGTTTCTGGAGCCCTCTTTACTGGGAACATGACTGAGGATTGATGGTTGAAGCCTGTGGCCTGGAAACATGATTGAGGTTTGATAGTGGAACCCTCAGTCTTGGGAACATGAGTGAGCCTTGATGGTGGAACCCTGTGCCTGGCAACATGCCTGAGGTTTGACGGTAGAACCCTGTGGCTTGGCAAGGTGACTTAGGTTTGATTGTGGAACACTCTGGCCTGGGAACATGACTGAGGCTTGATTGTGGAACCGTGGCCTGGCAACAGGACTGAGGTTTGATTGTGGAACCCTGTGGCCTGGGAACATGACTGGGATTTGATTTCTGAAACCTGTGTCCAGGGAACATGACTGAGGTTTTCTTCTGGAACCCTGTGTCCTGGGAACACGACTGAGGTTTGATTCTGGAACCATGTGGCCTGGGAACATGACTGATGTTAGAGTGTGGAATCCTGTGGCCTGGGAACATGACATCTGTTTGGATTCTGGTACCCTGTTGCCAGGGAACATGAAATCGGTTTGATTCTGGAAACCTGTGGCCTGGGAACATGACTGAGGCGTGATTTTGGAAACCTGTGGCCTGGGAATATGCCATCTGTTTCGATTTTGGAATACTGTGCCCCAGGAACCTGACTGAGCCTTGGTTCTGGAACCCTGTGGACTGGGAACATAACTGAGGTTTTATTCTGGAACCCTGTAGTCTCGGAACATAACTGAGGATTGATTCTGGAACCCTGTGGCCTGGGAACATGACATGGGTGGATTCTGGAACCCTGTGGCCTGGGAACCTGCGAACGGTTTGACTCTGGAACCCTGTGGCCTGGGAAGATGTCTGAGGTTTGATGGTGGAAACCTGTGGCCTGGCAACATGACTGAGGTTTGATTCTGAAAGACTGTGGCCAGGAAACATGATATCGGGTTGATTCTGGAAACCTGTGTCCTGGGAACAAGACAGAGGTTTGATTCTGGAACCCTGCGGCCTGGGAACATGACTGAGGTTTGTTTCTGGAAGCCTGTTCCCTGGGAACATGACTGAGGTTTCATTGTTGAAACCTGTGGCCTGCGAACATGACTCAGGTTTGATTCTGGAACCCTGTGGCCTGGGAACATGACTGAGGTTTGTTTCTGGAAGCCTGTTCCCTGGGAACATGACTGAGGTTTGATGGTGAAAACCTGTGTCCTGGGAACAAGACTGAGGTTTGATTCTGGAATCCTGTGGCCTGGGAACATGACTGAGGTTTGTTTCTGGAAGACTGTTCCCTGGGAACATGACTGAGGTTTGATTCTGGACACCTGTGTCCTGGGAACATGACTGAGGTTTGATTGTTGAAACCTGTGGGCTGCGAACATGACTCAGGTTTGATTCTGGAACCATGTTTCCTGGGAATATGACTGAGGTTTGATTCTGGAAACCTTTGGCCTGGGAAAATGACTGAGGTTTCATTGTGGAAACATGTGGCCTGGGAACATGACTGAGGTTTGATGGTGGAACACTCTGGCCTGGCAAAATGGCTGAGGCTTCTTTCTGGATCCCTGTGGCCTGGGAACATGACTGAGGCGTAATTCTGGAAACCTGTGGCCTGGGAACATGACATCTGTTTAGATGGTGGAATACTGTGCCCCGGGAACCTGACTGAGCCTTTGTTCTGGAACCCTGTGGACTGGGAAGATGACTGAGGTTTTATTCTGGAACCCTGTAGGCTGGGAACATAACTTAGGATTGATTCTGGAACCCTGTGGCCTGGGAATATGACATGGGTGGATTCTGGAACCCTGCGGCCTGGGAACATGACATATGTTTAGATTGTGGAATACTGTGGCACGGGAACCTGACTGAGCCTTGGTTCTGGAACCCTGTGGACTGGGAACATGACTTAGGTTTTATTCTGGAACCCTGTATCATGGGAACATTACTGAGGATTGATTCTAGAACCCTGTGGCCTGGGAACATGACATGGGTGTATTCTGGAACTTTGAGGCCTGGGAACATGACATCTGATTAGATTGTGGAATACTGTGCCCCGGGAACCTGACTGAGCCTTGGTTCTAGAACCCTGTGGACAGGGAACATGACTGAGGTTTTATTCTGGAAAACTGTAGGCTGGAAACATAACTGAGGATTGATTCTGGAACCCTGTGGCCTGGGAACATGACATTGGTGCATTCTGGAACCCTGTGGCCTGGGAACATGTCTGAGGGTTGATGGTGGAAACCTGTGGCCTGACAACATGACTGAGGTTTGATTTTGAAAGACTCTGGCCAGGGGACATGATATCGGGTAGATTCTGGAAATCTGTGTCCTGGGAACAAAACTGAGGGTTGATTCTGGAACGCTGTTGCCTGGTAACATGACTGAGGTTTGTTTCTGGAAGCCTGTTCCCTGGGAACATGACTGAGGTTTGATTCTGGACACCTGTGTCCTGGGAACCTGACTGAGGTTTGATTGTTGAAACCTGTGGCCTGCGAACATGACTCAGGTTTGATTCTGGAACCATGTGTCCTATGAATATGACTGTGGTTTGATTTTGGAAACCGTTGGCCTGGGAAAATGACTGAGGTTTCATTGTGGAAACATGTTTCCTGGTATCATGACTGAGGTTTGATGGTGGAACACTCTGGCCTGGCAAAATGACTGAGGCTTGATTCTGGAAGCCTGTGGCGTGGGAACTTGCCTGAGGTTTGATGGCAGAAACCTATGGACTGGCAACATGACTGAGGTTTGCTTGTTTGTACCCTGTGTACGGGGACCATGACTGAGGCCTGATATTGGAACCCCATGTCGTGGGAACATGACATTAGTTTGATTCTGGAGCCCTGTTTATTGGGAACATGGCTGAGGATTGATGGTTGAACCCTGTGGCCTGGCAACATGATTGAGGTTTGATAGTGCAACCCTCAGGCTTGGGAACATGAGTGAGGCTTGATGGTGGAACCCTATGGCCTGGCAACATGCGTGAGGATTGATGGTGGAACCCTGTGGCTTGGCAAGATGACTTAGATTTGATTGTGGAATACTCTGGCCTGGCAATATGACTGAGGCTTGATGGTGGAACCGTGGCCTGGCAACAGGACTGAGGTTTGATTGTGGAACCCTCTGGCCTGGGAATATGACTGAGGTTTAATTGTGGAACCCTGTGGCCTGGGAACATGACTGGGATTTGATTTCTGAAACCTGTGTCCAGGGAACATGACTGAGGTTTTCTTCTGGAACCCTGTGTCCTGGGAACACGACTGAGGTTAGATTCTGGAACCCTGCAGCCTGGGAATATGACTGAGGTTTGGATTCTGGTACCCTGTTGCCTGCGAACATGACATCGGTTTGATTCTGGAAACCTGTGGCCTGGGAATATGACTGAGGTTTGATGGTGGTACCCTATGACCTGGCAACATGACTGAGGTTTGATTCTGGAAACCTGTGGCCTGGGAATATGACATCTGTTTAGATTGTGGAATACTGTGCCCCGGGAACCTGACTGAGCCTTGGTTCTGGACCCCTGTGGATTGGGAACATGACTGAGGTTTTATTCTGGAACCCTGTGTCCTGTTAACATGACATGGGTGGATTCTGGAACCCTGAGGCCTGGGAACATGAAATCTGTTTAGATTGTGGAATACTGTGGCCTGGGAACTTGACTGAGCCTTGGTTCTGGAAACCTGTGGACTGGGAATATGACTGAGGTTTTATTCTGGAGCCGTGTAGCCTGGGAACATAACTGAGGATTCACTTTGGAACCCTGTGGCCCAGGAACATGACATGGGTGGATTCTGGAAACCTGAGGCCTTGGAACATGACATCTGTTTAGATTGTGGAATACTGTGGCCCTGGAACCTGACTGAGCCTTGGTTCTGGAACCCTGTGGACTGGGGACATGACTGAGGTTTTATTCTGGAACCCTGTAGCCTGGGAACATAACTGAGGATTGATTCTGGAAGCCTGTCGCCTGGGAACATGACATCGGTGGATTCTGGAACACTGTGGCCTGGGAACCTGCGAACGGTTTGACTCTGGAACCCTGTGGCCTGGGAACACGAAATCGGTTTGATTCCGGAAATCTGAGGCCTGGCAACATGACTGAGGTTTGATTCTGGATCTCTGTGGCCTGGGAAAATGACTGAGGCGTGATTCTGAAGACCTGTGGCCTGGAAACATGACATCTGTTTAGATTGTGGAATACTTTGGCCCGGGAACCTGACTGAGCCTTGGTTCTGGAACACTGTGCACTAGGAACATGACTGAGGTTTTATTCTGGAACCCTGTAGCCTGGGAACATAACTGAGGATTGATTCTGGAACCCTGTGGCCTGGGAACATAACATGGGTGGATTCTGGAACCCTGAGGCCTGGGAACAAGACATCTGTTTAGATTGTGGAATACTGTGACCCGGGAACCTGACTGAGCCTTGGTTCTGGAACCCTATGTACTGGGAATATGACTGAGGTTTTATTCTGGAACCCTGTAGCCTGGGAACATAACTGAGGATTGATTCTGGAACCCTGTGGCCTGGGAACATGACATGGGTGGATTCTGGAACCCTGAGGCCTGGGAACATGGCATCTGTTTAGATTGTGGAATACTGTGCCCCGGGTACCTGACTGAGCCTTGATTCTGGAACCCTGTGGACTGGGAACATGACTGAGGTTTTATTCGGGAACCCTGTAGCCTGCGAACATAACTGAGGATTGATTCTGGAACCCTGTGGCCTGGCCGCATGACATCGGTGGATTCTGGAACTCTGTGGCCTGGGAACCTGCGAACGGTTTGACTCTGGTACCCTGTGGCCTGGGAACATGTCTGAGGTTTGATGGTGGAAACCTGTGGCCTGGCAACATGACTGAGGATTGATTCTGGAAGACTGTGGCCAGGGAACATGATATCTGGTTGATTCTGGAAACCTGTGTCCTGGGAACAAGACTGAAGTTTGATTCTGGAACCCTGTGGCCTGGGAACATGACTGAGGTTTGTTTCTGGAAGCCTGTTCCCTGGGAACATGACTGCGGTTTGATTCTGGACACCTGTGTCCTGGGAACAAGACTGAGGTTTGATTCTGCAACCCTGTGGCTTGGGAACATGACTGAGGTTTGTTTCTGGAAGCCTGTTCTCTGGGAACATGACTGAGGTTTGATTCTGGACACCTGTGTCCTGGGAACATGACTGAGGTTTGATTGTTGAAACCTGTGGCCTTCGAACATGACTCAGGTTGATTCTGGAACCATGTGTCCTGGGAATATGACTGAGGTTTGATTCTGGAAACCTTTGGCCTGGGAAAATGACTGAGGTTTCATTGTGGAAACATGTGGCCTGGGATCATGACTGAGGTTTGATGGTGGAACACTCTGGCCTGGCAAAATGACTGAGGCTTGATTCTGGAGCCCTGTTTACTGGGAACATGACTGAGGTTTGATGGCAGAAACCTGTGGACTGGCAACATGACTGAGGTTTGATTTGGAACCCTGTGCACGGGGACCATGACTGAGGCCTGATACTGGAACCCCGTGGCATGGGAACATGACATTGGTTTGATTCTGGAGCCCTGTTTACTGGGAGCATGACTGAGGTTTCATGGTTGAATCCTGTGGCCTGGCAACATGATTGAGGTTTGATAGTGGAACCCTCAGGCTTGGGAACATGAGTGAGGCTTGATGGTGGAACACTGTGGCCTGGCAATATGCATGAGGTTTGATGGTGGAACCCTGTGGCTTGGCAAAATGACTTAGGTTAGATTGTGGAACACTCTGACCTGGGAACATGACTGAGGCTTGATGGTGGAACCGTGGCCTGGTAACAAGACTGAGGTTTGATTGTGGAACCCTCTGGCCTGGGAATATGACTGAGGTTTAAATGTGGAACCCTGTGGCCTGGGAACATGACTGGGATTTGATTTCTGAAACCTGTGTCCAGGGAACATGACTGAGGTTTTATTCTGGAACCCTGTGTCCTGGGAACACGACTGAGGTTTGATTCTGGAACCATGTGGCCTGGGAATATGACTGAGGTTTGATTCTGGAAACCATTGGCCTGGGAACATGACTGATGTTAGAATGTGGAATCCTGTGGCCTGGGAACATGACATCGGTTTGGATTCTGGTACCCTGTTGCCTGGGAACATGAAATCGGTTTGATTCTGTAAACCTGAGGTCTGGGAATATGACTGAGGTTTGATTGTGGTACCCTATGGCCTGGCAACATGACTGAGGTTTGATTCTGGATGCCTGTGGCCTGGGAACATGACTGAGGCATGATTCTGGAAACCTGTGGCCTGGGAACATGACATCTGTTTAGATTGTGGAATACTGTGCCCCAGGAACCTGACTGAGCCTTGGTTCTGGAACCCTGTGGACTGGGAACATGACTGAGGTTTTATTCTGGAACCCTGTAGCCTGGGAACATAACTGAGGATTGATTCTGGAACCCTGTGGCCTGGGCACATGACAACGGTGGATTCTGGAACCCTGTGGACTAGGAACATGACTGAGGTTTTATTCTGGAACCTTGTAGCCTGGGAACATAACTGAGTATTGATTCTGGAACCCTGTGGCCTGGGAACATGACATGGGTGGATTCTGGAACCCTGAGGCCTGGTAACATGACATCTGTTTAGATTGTGGAATACTGTGTCCTGGGAACGTGACTGAGCCTTGGTTCTGGAACCCTGTGGACTGGGAACATGACTGACGTTTTATTCTGGAACCCTGTAGCCTGGGAACATAACTGAGGATTGATTATGGAACCCTGTGGCCTGGGAACATGACTGGGATTTGATTTCTGAAACCTGTGTCCAGGGAAAATGACTGAGGATATATTCTGGAACCCTGTGTCCTGGAAACACGCCTGAGGTTTGATTCTGGAACCACGTGGCCTGGGAATATGACTTAGGTTTGATTCTGGAAACCATTGGCCTGGGAACATGACTGATGTTAGAGTGTGGAATCCTGTGCCCTGGGAACATGACATCGGTTTGGATTCTGGTACCCTGTTGCCTGGAAACATGAAATCGGTTTGATTCTGGAAACCTTAGGCCTGGGAATATGACTGAGGTTTGATGGTGGTACCCTATGGCCTGGCAACATGACTGAGGTCTGATTCTGGATCCCTGTGGCCTGGGAATATGACATCTGTTTAGATTGTGGAATACTGTGCCCCGGGAACCTGACTGAGCCTTGGTTCTGGACCCCTGTGGACTGGGAACATGACTGAGGTTTTATTCTGGAACCCTGTGTCCTGTTAACATGACATGGGTGGATTCTGGAACCCTGAGGCCTGGGAACATGAAATCTGTTTAGATTGTGGAATACTGTGGCCTGGGAACTTGACTGAGCCTTGGTTCTGGAAACCTGCGGACTGGGAATATGACTGAGGTTTTATTCTGGAGCCGTGTAGCCTGGGAACATAACTGAGGATTCACTTTGGAACCCTGTGGCCCAGGAACATGACATGGGTGGATTCTGGAACCCTGAGGCCTTGGAACATGACATCTGTTTAGATTGTGGAATACTGTGGCCCTGGAACCTGACTGAGCCTTGGTTCTGGAACCCTGTGGACTGGGGACATGACTGAGGTTTTATTCTGGAACCCTGTAGCCTGGGAACATAACTGAGGATTGATTCTGGAAGCCTGTGGCCTGGGAACATGACATCGGTGGATTCTGGAACACTGTGGCCTGGGAACCTGCGAACGGTTTGACTCTGGAACCCTGTGGCCTGGGAACACGAAATCGGTTTGCTTCCGGAAATCTGAGGCCTCTCAACATGACTGAGGTTTGATTCTGGATCTCTGTGGCCTGGGAAAATGACTGAGGCGTGATTCTGAAGACCTGTGGCCTGGAAACATGACATCTGTTTAGATTGTGGAATACTTTGGCCCGGGAACCTGACTGAGCCTTGGTTCTGGAACACTGTGCACTAGGAACATGACTGAGGTTTTATTCTGGAACCCTGTAGCCTGGGAACATAACTGAGGATTGATTCTGGAACCCTGTGGCCTAGGAACATAACATGGGTGGATTCTGGAACCCTGAGGCCTGGGAACAAGACATCTGTTTAGATTGTGGAATACTGTGACCCGGGAACCTGACTGAGCCTTGGTTCTGGAACCCTATGTACTGGGAATATGACTGAGCTTTTATTCTGGAACCCTGTAGCCTGGGAACATAACTGAGGATTGATTCTGGAACCCTGTGCCCTGGGAACATGACATGGGTGGATTCTGGAACCCTGAGGCCTGGGAACATGACATCTGTTTAGATTGTGGAATACTGTACCCCGGGTACCTGACTGAGCCTTGATTCTGGAACCCTGTGGACTGGGAACATGACTGAGGTTTTATTCGGGAACCCTGTAGCCTGCGAACATAACTGAGGATTGATTCTGGAACCCTGTGGCCTGGCCGCATGACATCGGTGGATTCTGGAACTCTGTGGCCTGGGAACCTGCGAACGGTTTGACTCTGGTACCCTGTGGCCTGGGAACATGTCTGAGGTTTGATGGTGGAAACCTGTGGCCTGGCAACATGACTGAGGATTGATTCTGGAAGACTGTGGCCAGGGAACATGATATCTGGTTGATTCTGGAAACCTGTGTCCTGGGAACAAGACTGAAGTTTGATTCTGGAACCCTGTGGCCTGGGAACATGACTGAGGTTTGTTTCTGGAAGCCTGTTCCCTGGGAACATGACTGCGGTTTGATTCTGGACACCTGTGTCCTGGGAACAAGACTGAGGTTTGATTCTGGAACCATGTGGCCTGGGAATATGACTGAGGTTTGATTCTGGAAACCATTGGCCTGGGAACATGACTGATGTTAGAATGTGGAATCCTGTGGCCTGGGAACATGACATCGGTTTGGATTCTGGTACCCTGTTGCCTGGGAACATGAAATCGGTTTGATTCTGTAAACCTGAGGTCTGGGAATATGACTGAGGTTTGATTGTGGTACCCTATGGCCTGGCAACATGACTGAGGTTTGATTCTGGATGCCTGTGGCCTGGGAACATGACTGAGGCATGATTCTGGAAACCTGTGGCCTGGGAACATGACATCTGTTTAGATTGTGGAATACTGTGCCCCGGGAACCTGACTGAGCCTTGGTTCTGGAACCCTGTGGACTGGGAACATGACTGAGGTTTTATTCTGGAACCCTGTAGCCTGGGAACATAACTGAGGATTGATTCTGGAACCCTGTGGCCTGGGCACATGACAACGGTGGATTCTGGAACCCTGTGGACTAGGAACATGACTGAGGTTTTATTCTGGAACCTTGTAGCCTGGGAACATAACTGAGTATTGATTCTGGAACCCTGTGGCCTGGGAACATGACATGGGCGGATTCTGGAACCCTGAGGCCTGGTAACATGACATCTGTTTAGATTGTGGAATACTGTGTCCTGGGAACGTGACTGAGCCTTGGTTCTGGAACCCTGTGGACTGGGAACATGACTGACGTTTTATTCTGGAACCCTGTAGCCTGGGAACATAACTGAGGATTGATTATGGAACCCTGTGGCCTGGGAACATGACTGGGATTTGATTTCTGAAACCTGTGTCCAGGGAAAATGACTGAGGATATATTCTGGAACCCTGTGTCCTGGAAACACGCCTGAGGTTTGATTCTGGAACCACGTGGCCTGGGAATATGACTTAGGTTTGATTCTGGAAACCATTGGCCTGGGAACATGACTGATGTTAGAGTGTGGAATCCTGTGCCCTGGGAACATGACATCGGTTTGGATTCTGGTACCCTGTTGCCTGGAAACATGAAATCGGTTTGATTCTGGAAACCTGAGGTCTGGGAATATGACTGAGGTTTGATTGTGGTACCCTATGGCCTGGCAACATGACTGAGGTTTGATTCTGGATGCCTGTGGCCTGGGAACATGACTGAGGCATGATTCTGGAAACCTGTGGCCTGGGAACATGACATCTGTTTAGATTGTGGAATACTGTGCCCCAGGAACCTGACTGAGCCTTGGTTCTGGAACCCTGTGGACTGGGAACATGACTGAGGTTTTATTCTGGAACCCTGTAGCCTGGGAACATAACTGAGGATTGATTCTGGAACCCTGTGGCCTGGGCACATGACAACGGTGGATTCTGGAACCCTGTGGACTAGGAACATGACTGAGGTTTTATTCTGGAACCTTGTAGCCTGGGAACATAACTGAGTATTGATTCTGGAACCCTGTGGCCTGGGAACATGACATGGGTGGATTCTGGAACCCTGAGGCCTGGTAACATGACATCTGTTTAGATTGTGGAATACTGTGTCCTGGGAACGTGACTGAGCCTTGGTTCTGGAACCCTGTGGACTGGGAACATGACTGACGTTTTATTCTGGAACCCTGTAGCCTGGGAACATAACTGAGGATTGATTATGGAACCCTGTGGCCTGGGAACATGACTGGGATTTGATTTCTGAAACCTGTGTCCAGGGAAAATGACTGAGGATATATTCTGGAACCCTGTGTCCTGGAAACACGCCTGAGGTTTGATTCTGGAACCACGTGGCCTGGGAATATGACTTAGGTTTGATTCTGGAAACCATTGGCCTGGGAACATGACTGATGTTAGAGTGTGGAATCCTGTGCCCTGGGAACATGACATCGGTTTGGATTCTGGTACCCTGTTGCCTGGAAACATGAAATCGGTTTGATTCTGGAAACCTTAGGCCTGGGAATATGACTGAGGTTTGATGGTGGTACCCTATGGCCTGGCAACATGACTGAGGTTTGATTCTGGATCCCTGTGGCCTGGGAATATGACATCTGTTTAGATTGTGGAATACTGTGCCCCGGGAACCTGACTGAGCCTTGGTTCTGGACCCCTGTGGACTGGGAACATGACTGAGGTTTTATTCTGGAACCCTGTGTCCTGTTAACATGACATGGGTGGATTCTGGAACCCTGAGGCCTGGGAACATGAAATCTGTTTAGATTGTGGAATACTGTGGCCTGGGAACTTGACTGAGCCTTGGTTCTGGAAACCTGCGGACTGGGAATATGACTGAGGTTTTATTCTGGAGCCGTGTAGCCTGGGAACATAACTGAGGATTCACTTTGGAACCCTGTGGCCCAGGAACATGACATGGGTGGATTCTGGAACCCTGAGGCCTTGGAACATGACATCTGTTTAGATTGTGGAATACTGTGGCCCTGGAACCTGACTGAGCCTTGGTTCTGGAACCCTGTGGACTGGGGACATGACTGAGGTTTTATTCTGGAACCCTGTAGCCTGGGAACATAACTGAGGATTGATTCTGGAAGCCTGTGGCCTGGGAACATGACATCGGTGGATTCTGGAACACTGTGGCCTGGGAACCTGCGAACGGTTTGACTCTGGAACCCTGTGGCCTGGGAACACGAAATCGGTTTGCTTCCGGAAATCTGAGGCCTCTCAACATGACTGAGGTTTGATTCTGGATCTCTGTGGCCTGGGAAAATGACTGAGGCGTGATTCTGAAGACCTGTGGCCTGGAAACATGACATCTGTTTAGATTGTGGAATACTTTGGCCCGGGAACCTGACTGAGCCTTGGTTCTGGAACACTGTGCACTAGGAACATGACTGAGGTTTTATTCTGGAACCCTGTAGCCTGGGAACATAACTGAGGATTGATTCTGGAACCCTGTGGCCTAGGAACATAACATGGGTGGATTCTGGAACCCTGAGGCCTGGGAACAAGACATCTGTTTAGATTGTGGAATACTGTGACCCGGGAACCTGACTGAGCCTTGGTTCTGGAACCCTATGTACTGGGAATATGACTGAGCTTTTATTCTGGAACCCTGTAGCCTGGGAACATAACTGAGGATTGATTCTGGAACCCTGTGCCCTGGGAACATGACATGGGTGGATTCTGGAACCCTGAGGCCTGGGAACATGACATCTGTTTAGATTGTGGAATACTGTACCCCGGGTACCTGACTGAGCCTTGATTCTGGAACCCTGTGGACTGGGAACATGACTGAGGTTTTATTCGGGAACCCTGTAGCCTGCGAACATAACTGAGGATTGATTCTGGAACCCTGTGGCCTGGCCGCATGACATCGGTGGATTCTGGAACTCTGTGGCCTGGGAACCTGCGAACGGTTTGACTCTGGTACCCTGTGGCCTGGGAACATGTCTGAGGTTTGATGGTGGAAACCTGTGGCCTGGCAACATGACTGAGGATTGATTCTGGAAGACTGTGGCCAGGGAACATGATATCTGGTTGATTCTGGAAACCTGTGTCCTGGGAACAAGACTGAAGTTTGATTCTGGAACCCTGTGGCCTGGGAACATGACTGAGGTTTGTTTCTGGAAGCCTGTTCCCTGGGAACATGACTGCGGTTTGATTCTGGACACCTGTGTCCTGGGAACAAGACTGAGGTTTGATTCTGGAACCATGTGGCCTGGGAATATGACTGAGGTTTGATTCTGGAAACCATTGGCCTGGGAACATGACTGATGTTAGAATGTGGAATCCTGTGGCCTGGGAACATGACATCGGTTTGGATTCTGGTACCCTGTTGCCTGGGAACATGAAATCGGTTTGATTCTGTAAACCTGAGGTCTGGGAATATGACTGAGGTTTGATTGTGGTACCCTATGGCCTGGCAACATGACTGAGGTTTGATTCTGGATGCCTGTGGCCTGGGAACATGACTGAGGCATGATTCTGGAAACCTGTGGCCTGGGAACATGACATCTGTTTAGATTGTGGAATACTGTGCCCCGGGAACCTGACTGAGCCTTGGTTCTGGAACCCTGTGGACTGGGAACATGACTGAGGTTTTATTCTGGAACCCTGTAGCCTGGGAACATAACTGAGGATTGATTCTGGAACCCTGTGGTCTGGGCACATGACAACGGTGGATTCTGGAACCCTGTGGACTAGGAACATGACTGAGGTTTTATTCTGGAACCTTGTAGCCTGGGAACATAACTGAGTATTGATTCTGGAACCCTGTGGCCTGGGAACATGACATGGGCGGATTCTGGAACCCTGAGGCCTGGTAACATGACATCTGTTTAGATTGTGGAATACTGTGTCCTGGGAACGTGACTGAGCCTTGGTTCTGGAACCCTGTGGACTGGGAACATGACTGACGTTTTATTCTGGAACCCTGTAGCCTGGGAACATAACTGAGGATTGATTATGGAACCCTGTGGCCTAGGAACATGACTGGGAT
Organism: Balaenoptera physalus; assembly: GCF_965194825.1. NCBI lineage: Eukaryota > Metazoa > Chordata > Mammalia > Artiodactyla > Balaenopteridae > Balaenoptera > Balaenoptera physalus. The sequence continues at coordinate 35,526 of NW_028126246.1, read as the reverse complement.
TTGATTTCTGAAACCTGTGTCCAGGGAAAATGACTGAGGATATATTCTGGAACCCTGTGTCCTGGAAACACGCCTGAGGTTTGATTCTGGAACCACGTGGCCTGGGAATATGACTTAGGTTTGATTCTGGAAACCATTGGCCTGGGAACATGACTGATGTTAGAGTGTGGAATCCTGTGCCCTGGGAACATGACATCGGTTTGGATTCTGGTACCCTGTTGCCTGGAAACATGAAATCGGTTTGATTCTGGAAACCTTAGGCCTGGGAATATGACTGAGGTTTGATGGTGGTACCCTATGGCCTGGCAACATGACTGAGGTTTGATTCTGGATCCCTGTGGCCTGGGAATATGACATCTGTTTAGATTGTGGAGTACTGTGCCCCGGGAACCTGACTGAGCCTTGGTTCTGGACCCCTGTGGACTAGGAACATGACTGAGGTTTTATTCTGGAACCCTGTGTCCTGTTAACATGACATGGGTGGATTCTGGAACCCTGAGGCCTGGGAACATGAAATCTGTTTAGATTGTGGAATACTGTGGCCTGGGAACTTGACTGAGCCTTGGTTCTGGAAACCTGCGGACTGGGAATATGACTGAGGTTTTATTCTGGAGCCGTGTAGCCTGGGAACATAACTGAGGATTCACTTTGGAACCCTGTGGCCCAGGAACATGACATGGGTGGATTCTGGAACCCTGAGGCCTTGGAACATGACATCTGTTTAGATTGTGGAATACTGTGGCCCTGGAACCTGACTGAGCCTTGGTTCTGGAACCCTGTGGACTGGGGACATGACTGAGGTTTTATTCTGGAACCCTGTAGCCTGGGAACATAACTGAGGATTGATTCTGGAAGCCTGTGGCCTGGGAACATGACATCGGTGGATTCTGGAACACTGTGGCCTGGGAACCTGCGAACGGTTTGACTCTGGAACCCTGTGGCCTGGGAACACGAAATCGGTTTGCTTCCGGAAATCTGAGGCCTGGCAACATGACTGAGGTTTGATTCTGGATCTCTGTGGCCTGTGAAAATGACTGAGGCGTGATTCTGAAGACCTGTGGCCTGGAAACATGACATCTGTTTAGATTGTGGAATACTTTGGCCCGGGAACCTGACTGAGCCTTGGTTCTGGAACACTGTGCACTAGGAACATGACTGAGGTTTTATTCTGGAACCCTGTAGCCTGGGAACATAACTGAGGATTGATTCTGGAACCCTGTGGCCTGGGAACATAACATGGGTGGATTCTGGAACCCTGAGGCCTGGGAACAAGACATCTGTTTAGATTGTGGAATACTGTGACCCGGGAACCTGACTGAGCCTTGGTTCTGGAACCCTATGTACTGGGAATATGACTGAGGTTTTATTCTGGAACCCTGTAGCCTGGGAACATAACTGAGGATTGATTCTGGAACCCTGTGGCCTGGGAACATGACATGGGTGGATTCTGGAACCCTGAGGCCTGGGAACATGACATCTGTTTAGATTGTGGAATACTGTACCCCGGGTACCTGACTGAGCCTTGATTCTGGAACCCTGTGGACTGGGAACATGACTGAGGTTTTATTCGGGAACCCTGTAGCCTGCGAACATAACTGAGGATTGATTCTGGAACCCTGTGGCCTGGCCGCATGACATCGGTGGATTCTGGAACTCTGTGGCCTGGGAACCTGCGAACGGTTTGACTCTGGTACCCTGTGGCCTGGGAACATGTCTGAGGTTTGATGGTGGAAACCTGTGGCCTGGCAACATGACTGAGGATTGATTCTGGAAGACTGTGGCCAGGGAACATGATATCTGGTTGATTCTGGAAACCTGTGTCCTGGGAACAAGACTGAAGTTTGATTCTGGAACCCTGTGCCCTGGGAACATGACTGAGGTTTGTTTCTGGAAGCCTGTTCCCTGGGAACATGACTGCGGTTTGATTCTGGACACCTGTGTCCTGGGAACAAGACTGAGGTTTGATTCTGCAACCCTGTGGCTTGGGAACATGACTGAGGTTTGTTTCTGGAAGCCTGTTCTCTGGGAACATGACTGAGGTTTGATTCTGGACACCTGTGTCCTGGGAACATGACTGAGGTTTGATTGTTGAAACCTGTGGCCTTCGAACATGACTCAGGTTGATTCTGGAACCATGTGTCCTGGGAATATGACTGAGGTTTGATTCTGGAAACCTTTGGCCTGGGAAAATGACTTAGGTTTCCTATTGGAAACATGTGGCCTGGGATCATGACTGACGTTTGATGGTGGAACACTCTGGCCTGGCAAAATGACTGAGGCTTGATTCTGGAGCCCTGTTTACTGGGAACATTACTGAGGTTTGATGGCAGAAACCTGTGGACTGGCAACATGACTGAGGTTTGATTTGGAACCCTGTGCACGGGGACCATGACTGAGGCCTGATACTGGAACCCCGTGGCATGGGAACATGACATTGGTTTGATTCTGGAGCCCTGTTTACTGGGAACATGACTGAGGTTTCATGGTTGAATCCTGTGGCCTGGCAACATGATTGAGGTTTGATAGTGGAACCCTCAGGCTTGGGAACATGAGTGAGGCTTGATGGTGGAACACTGTGGCCTGGCAATATGCCTGAGGTTTGATGGTGGAACCCTGTGGCTTGGCAAGATGACTTAGGTTAGATTGTGGAACACTCTGACCTGGGAACATGACTGAGGCTTGATGGTGGAACCGTGGCCTGGCGACAGGACTGAGGTTTGATTGTGGAACCCTCTGGCCTGGGAATATGACTGAGGTTTAATTGTGGAACCCTGTGGCCTGGGAACATGACTGGGATTTGATTTCTGAAACCTGTGTCCAGGGAACATGACTGAGGTTTTATTCTGGAACCCTGTGTCCTGGGAACACGACTGAGGTTTGATTCTGTAACCATGTGGCCTGGGAATATGACTGAGGTTTGATTCTGGAAACCATTGGCCTGGGAACATGACTGATGTTAGAATGTGGAATCCTGTGGCCTGGGAACATGTCATCGGTTTGGATTCTGGTACCCTGTTGCCTGGGAACATGAAATCGGTTTGATTCTGTAAACCTGAGGTCTGGGAATATGACTGAGGTTTGATTGTGGTACCCTATGGCCTGGCAACATGACTGAGGTTTGATTCTGGATGCCTGTGGCCTGGGAACATGACTGAGGTTTTATTCTGGAACCCTGTAGCCTGGGAACATAACTGAGGATTGATTCTGGAACCCTGTGGCCTGGGCACATGACAACGGTGGATTCTGGAACCCTGTGGACTAGGAACATGACTGAGGTTTTATTCTGGAACCTTGTAGCCTGGGAACATAACTGAGTATTGATTCTGGAACCCTGTGGCCTGGGAACATGACATGGGCGGATTCTGGAACCCTGAGGCCTGGTAACATGACATCTGTTTAGATTGTGGAATACTGTGTCCTGGGAACGTGACTGAGCCTTGGTTCTGGAACCCTGTGGACTGGGAACATGACTGACGTTTTATTCTGGAACCCTGTAGCCTGGGAACATAACTGAGGATTGATTATGGAACCCTGTGGCCTGGGAACATGACTGGGATTTGATTTCTGAAACCTGTGTCCAGGGAAAATGACTGAGGATATATTCTGGAACCCTGTGTCCTGGAAACACGCCTGAGGTTTGATTCTGGAACCACGTGGCCTGGGAATATGACTTAGGTTTGATTCTGGAAACCATTGGCCTGGGAACATGACTGATGTTAGAGTGTGGAATCCTGTGCCCTGGGAACATGACATCGGTTTGGATTCTGGTACCCTGTTGCCTGGAAACATGAAATCGGTTTGATTCTGGAAACCTTAGGCCTGGGAATATGACTGAGGTTTGATGGTGGTACCCTATGGCCTGGCAACATGACTGAGGTTTGATTCTGGATCCCTGTGGCCTGGGAATATGACATCTGGTTAGATTGTGGAGTACTGTGCCCCGGGAACCTGACTGAGCCTTGGTTCTGGACCCCTGTGGACTGGGAACATGACTGAGGTTTTATTCTGGAACCCTGTGTCCTGTTAACATGACATGGGTGGATTCTGGAACCCTGAGGCCTGGGAACATGAAATCTGTTTAGATTGTGGAATACTGTGGCCTGGGAACTTGACTGAGCCTTGGTTCTGGAAACCTGCGGACTGGGAATATGACTGAGGTTTTATTCTGGAGCCGTGTAGCCTGGGAACATAACTGAGGATTCACTTTGGAACCCTGTGGCCCAGGAACATGACATGGGTGGATTCTGGAACCCTGAGGCCTTGGAACATGACATCTGTTTAGATTGTGGAATACTGTGGCCCTGGAACCTGACTGAGCCTTGGTTCTGGAACCCTGTGGACTGGGGACATGACTGAGGTTTTATTCTGGAACCCTGTAGCCTGGGAACATAACTGAGGATTGATTCTGGAAGCCTGTGGCCTGGGAACATGACATCGGTGGATTCTGGAACACTGTGGCCTGGGAACCTGCGAACGGTTTGACTCTGGAACCCTGTGGCCTGGGAACACGAAATCGGTTTGCTTCCGGAAATCTGAGGCCTGGCAACATGACTGAGGTTTGATTCTGGATCTCTGTGGCCTGGGAAAATGACTGAGGCGTGATTCTGAAGACCTGTGGCCTGGAAACATGACATCTGTTTAGATTGTGGAATACTTTGGCCCGGGAACCTGACTGAGCCTTGGTTCTGGAACACTGTGCACTAGGAACATGACTGAGGTTTTATTCTGGAACCCTGTAGCCTGGGAACATAACTGAGGATTGATTCTGGAACCCTGTGGCCTGGGAACATAACATGGGTGGATTCTGGAACCCTGAGGCCTGGGAACAAGACATCTGTTTAGATTGTGGAATACTGTGACCCGGGAACCTGACTGAGCCTTGGTTCTGGAACCCTATGTACTGGGAATATGACTGAGCTTTTATTCTGGAACCCTGTAGCCTGGGAACATAACTGAGGATTGATTCTGGAACCCTGTGCCCTGGGAACATGACATGGGTGGATTCTGGAACCCTGAGGCCTGGGAACATGACATCTGTTTAGATTGTGGAATACTGTACCCCGGGTACCTGACTGAGCCTTGATTCTGGAACCCTGTGGACTGGGAACATGACTGAGGTTTTATTCGGGAACCCTGTAGCCTGCGAACATAACTGAGGATTGATTCTGGAACCCTGTGGCCTGGCCGCATGACATCGGTGGATTCTGGAACTCTGTGGCCTGGGAACCTGCGAACGGTTTGACTCTGGTACCCTGTGGCCTGGGAACATGTCTGAGGTTTGATGGTGGAAACCTGTGGCCTGGCAACATGACTGAGGATTGATTCTGGAAGACTGTGGCCAGGGAACATGATATCTGGTTGATTCTGGAAACCTGTGTCCTGGGAACAAGACTGAAGTTTGATTCTGGAACCCTGTGGCCTGGGAACATGACTGAGGTTTGTTTCTGGAAGCCTGTTCCCTGGGAACATGACTGCGGTTTGATTCTGGACACCTGTGTCCTGGGAACAAGACTGAGGTTTGATTCTGCAACCCTGTGGCTTGGGAACATGACTGAGGTTTGTTTCTGGAAGCCTGTTCTCTGGGAACATGACTGAGGTTTGATTCTGGACACCTGTGTCCTGGGAACATGACTGAGGTTTGATTGTTGAAACCTGTGGCCTTCGAACATGACTCAGGTTGATTCTGGAACCATGTGTCCTGGGAATATGACTGAGGTTTGATTCTGGAAACCTTTGGCCTGGGAAAATGACTTAGGTTTCCTATTGGAAACATGTGGCCTGGGATCATGACTGACGTTTGATGGTGGAACACTCTGGCCTGGCAAAATGACTGAGGCTTGATTCTGGAGCCCTGTTTACTGGGAACATGACTGAGGTTTGATGGCAGAAACCTGTGGACTGGCAACATGACTGAGGTTTGATTTGGAACCCTGTGCACGGGGACCATGACTGAGGCCTGATACTGGAACCCCGTGGCATGGGAACATGACATTGGTTTGATTCTGGAGCCCTGTTTACTGGGAACATGACTGAGGTTTCATGGTTGAATCCTGTGGCCTGGCAACATGATTGAGGTTTGATAGTGGAACCCTCAGGCTTGGGAACATGAGTGAGGCTTGATGGTGGAACACTGTGGCCTGGCAATATGCCTGAGGTTTGATGGTGGAACCCTGTGGCTTGGCAAGATGACTTAGGTTAGATTGTGGAACACTCTGACCTGGGAACATGACTGAGGCTTGATGGTGGAACCGTGGCCTGGCGACAGGACTGAGGTTTGATTGTGGAACCCTCTGGCCTGGGAATATGACTGAGGTTTAATTGTGGAACCCTGTGGCCTGGGAACATGACTGGGATTTGATTTCTGAAACCTGTGTCCAGGGAACATGACTGAGGTTTTATTCTGGAACCCTGTGTCCTGGGAACACGACTGAGGTTTGATTCTGTAACCATGTGGCCTGGGAATATGACTGAGGTTTGATTCTGGAAACCATTGGCCTGGGAACATGACTGATGTTAGAATGTGGAATCCTGTGGCCTGGGAACATGACATCGGTTTGGATTCTGGTACCCTGTTGCCTGGGAACATGAAATCGGTTTGATTCTGTAAACCTGAGGTCTGGGAATATGACTGAGGTTTGATTGTGGTACCCTATGGCCTGGCAACATGACTGAGGTTTGATTCTGGATGCCTGTGGCCTGGGAACATGACTGAGGCATGATTCTGGAAACCTGTGGCCTGGGAACATGACATCTGTTTAGATTGTGGAATACTGTGCCCCGGGAACCTGACTGAGCCTTGGTTCTGGAACCCTGTGGACTGGGAACATGACTGAGGTTTTATTCTGGAACCCTGTAGCCTGGGACCATAACTGAGGATTGATTCTGGAACCCTGTGGCCTGGGCACATGACAACGGTGGATTCTGGAACCCTGTGGACTAGGAACATGACTGAGGTTTTATTCTGGAACCTTGTAGCCTGGGAACATAACTGGGGATTGATTCTGGAACCCTGTGGCCTGGGAACATGACATGGGTGGATTCTGGAACCCTGAGGCCTGGTAACATGACATCTGTTTAGATTGTGGAATACTGTGCCCTGGGAACGTGACTGAGCCTTGGTTCTGGAACCCTGTGGACTGGGAACATGACTGACGTTTTATTCTGGAACCCTGTAGCCTGGGAACATAACTGAGGATTGATTCTGGAACCCTGTGGCCTGGGAACATGACTGGGATTTGATTTCTGAAACCTGTGTCCAGGGAACATGACTGAGGTTTTATTCTGGAACCCTGTGTCCTGGGAACACGACTGAGGTTTGATTCTGGAACCATGTGGCCTGGGAATATGACTTAGGTTTGATTCTGGAAACCATTGGCCTGGGAACATGACTGATGTTAGAGTGTGGAATCCTGTGCCCTGGGAACATGACATCGGTTTGGATTCTGGTACCCTGTTGACTGGAAACATGAAATCGGTTTGATTCTGGAAACCTTAGGCCTGGGAATATGACTGAGGTTTGATGGTGGTACCCTATGGCCTGGCAACATGACTGAGGTTTGATTCTGGATCCCTGTGGCCTGGGAACATGACATCTGTTTAGATTGTGGAATACTGTGCCCCGGGAACCTGACTGAGCCTTGGTTCTGGACCCCTGTGGACTGGGAACATGACTGAGGTTTTATTCTGGAACCCTGTGTCCTGTTAACATGACATGGGTGGATTCTGGAACCCTGAGGCCTGGGAACATGAAATCTGTTTAGATTGTGGAATACTGTGGCCTGGGAACTTGACTGAGCCTTGGTTCTGGAAACCTGTGGACTGGGAATATGACTGAGGTTTTATTCTGGAGCCGTGTAGCCTGGGAACATAACTGAGGATTCACTTTGGAACCCTGTGGCCCAGGAACATGACATGGGTGGATTCTGGAAACCTGAGGCCTTGGAACATGACATCTGTTTAGATTGTGGAATACTGTGGCCCTGGAACCTGACTGAGCCTTGGTTCTGGAACCCTGTGGAATGGGGACATGACTGAGGTTTTATTCTGGAACCCTGTAGCCTGGGAACATAACTGAGGATTGATTCTGGAAGCCTGTGGCCTGGGAACATGACATCGGTGGATTCTGGAACACTGTGGCCTGGGAACCTGCGAACGGTTTGACTCTGGAACCCTGTGGCCTGGGAACACGAAATCGGTTTGATTCCGGAAATCTGAGGCCTGGCAACATGACTGAGGTTTGATTCTGGATCTCTGTGGCCTGGGAAAATGACTGAGGCGTGATTCTGAAGACCTGTGGCCTGGAAACATGACATCTGTTTAGATTGTGGAATACTTTGGCCCGGGAACCTGACTGAGCCTTGGTTCTGGAACACTGTGCACTAGGAACATGACTGAGGTTTTATTCTGGAACCCTGTAGCCTGGGAACATAACTGAGGATTGATTCTGGAACCCTGTGGCCTGGGAACATAACATGGGTGGATTCTGGAACCCTGAGGCCTGGGAACAAGACATCTGTTTAGATTGTGGAATACTGTGACCCGGGAACCTGACTGAGCCTTGGTTCTGGAACCCTATGTACTGGGAATATGACTGAGGTTTTATTCTGGAACCCTGTAGCCTGGGAACATAACTGAGGATTGATTCTGGAACCCTGTGGCCTGAGAACATGACATGGGTGGATTCTGGAACCCTGAGGCCTGGGAACATGACATCTGTTTAGATTGTGGAATACTGTGCCCCGGGTACCTGACTGAGCCTTGATTCTGGAACCCTGTGGACTGGGAACATGACTGAGCTTTTATTCGGGAACCCTGTAGCCTGCGAACATAACTGAGGATTGATTCTGGAACCCTGTGGCCTGGCCGCATGACATCGGTGGATTCTGGAACTCTGTGGCCTGGGAACCTGCGAACGGTTTGACTCTGGTACCCTGTGGCCTGGGAACATGTCTGAGGTTTGATGGTGGAAACCTGTGACCTGGCAACATGACTGAGGATTGATTCTGGAAGACTGTGGCCAGGGAACATGATATCTGGTTGATTCTGGAAACCTGTGTCCTGGGAACAAGACTGAAGTTTGATTCTGGAACCCTGTGGCCTGGGAACATGACTGAGGTTTGTTTCTGGAAGCCTGTTCCCTGGGAACATGACTGCGGTTTGATTCTGGACACCTGTGTCCTGGGAACAAGACTGAGGTTTGATTCTGCAACCCTGTGGCTTGGGAACATGACTGAGGTTTGTTTCTGGAAGCCTGTTCTCTGGGAACATGACTGAGGTTTGATTCTGGACACCTGTGTCCTGGGAACATGACTGAGGTTTGATTGTTGAAACCTGTGGCCTTCGAACATGACTCAGGTTGATTCTGGAACCATGTGTCCTGGGAATATGACTGAGGTTTGATTCTGGAAACCTTTGGCCTGGGAAAATGACTGAGGTTTCATTGTGGAAACATGTGGCCTGGGATCATGACTGAGGTTTGATGGTGGAACACTCTGGCCTGGCAAAATGACTGAGGCTTGATTCTGGAGCCCTGTTTACTGGGAACATGACTGAGGTTTGATGGCAGAGACCTGTGGACTGGCAACATGACTGAGGTTTGATTTGGAACCCTGTGCACGGGGACCATGACTGAGGCCTGATACTGGAACCCCGTGGCATGGGAACATGACATTGGTTTGATTCTGGAGCCCTGTTTACTGGGAGCATGACTGAGGTTTCATGGTTGAATCCTGTGGCCTGGCAACATGATTGAGGTTTGATAGTGGAACCCTCAGGCTTGGGAACATGAGTGAGGCTTGATGGTGGAACACTGTGGCCTGGCAATATGCATGAGGTTTGATGGTGGAACCCTGTGGCTTGGCAAAATGACTTAGGTTAGATTGTGGAACACTCTGACCTGGGAACATGACTGAGGCTTGATGGTGGAACCGTGGCCTGGTAACAGGACTGAGGTTTGATTGTGGAACCCTCTGGCCTGGGAATATGACTGAGGTTTAAATGTGGAACCCTGTGGCCTGGGAACATGACTGGGATTTGATTTCTGAAACCTGTGTCCAGGGAACATGACTGAGGTTTTATTCTGGAACCCTGTGTCCTGGGAACACGACTGAGGTTTGATTCTGGAACCATGTGGCCTGGGAATATGACTGAGGTTTGATTCTGGAAACCATTGGCCTGGGAACATGACTGATGTTAGAATGTGGAATCCTGTGGCCTGGGAACATGACATCGGTTTGGATTCTGGTACCCTGTTGCCTGGGAACATGAAATCGGTTTGATTCTGTAAACCTGAGGTCTGGGAATATGACTGAGGTTTGATTGTGGTACCCTATGGCCTGGCAACATGACTGAGGTTTGATTCTGGATGCCTGTGGCCTGGGAACATGACTGAGGCATGATTCTGGAAACCTGTGGCCTGGGAACATGACATCTGTTTAGATTGTGGAATACTGTGCCCCGGGAACCTGACTGAGCCTTGGTTCTGGAACCCTGTGGACTGGGAACATGACTGAGGTTTTATTCTGGAACCCTGTAGCCTGGGAACATAACTGAGGATTGATTCTGGAACCCTGTGGCCTGGGCACATGACAACGGTGGATTCTGGAACCCTGTGGACTAGGAACATGACTGAGGTTTTATTCTGGAACCTTGTAGCCTGGGAACATAACTGAGTATTGATTCTGGAACCCTGTGGCCTGGGAACATGACATGGGTGGATTCTGGAACCCTGAGGCCTGGTAACATGACATCTGTTTAGATTGTGGAATACTGTGCCCTGGGAACGTGACTGAGCCTTGGTTCTGGAACCCTGTGGACTGGGAACATGACTGACGTTTTATTCTGGAACCCTGTAGCCTGGGAACATAACTGAGGATTGATTATGGAACCCTGTGGCCTGGGAACATGACTGGGATTTGATTTCTGAAACCTGTGTCCAGGGAAAATGACTGAGGATATATTCTGGAACCCTGTGTCCTGGAAACACGCCTGAGGTTTGATTCTGGAACCACGTGGCCTGGGAATATGACTGAGGTTTGATTCTGGAAACCATTGGCCTGGGAACATGACTGATGTTAGAGTGTGGAATCCTGTGCCCTGGGAACATGACATCGGTTTGGATTCTGGTACCCTGTTGCCTGGAAACATGAAATCGGTTTGATTCTGGAAACCTTAGGCCTGGGAATATGACTGAGGTTTGATGGTGGTACCCTATGGCCTGGCAACATGACTGAGGTTTGATTCTGGATCCCTGTGGCCTGGGAATATGACATCTGTTTAGATTGTGGAATACTGTGCCCCGGGAACCTGACTGAGCCTTGGTTCTGGACCCCTGTGGACTGGGAACATGACTGAGGTTTTATTCTGGAACCCTGTGTCCTGTTAACATGACATGGGTGGATTCTGGAACCCTGAGGCCTGGGAACATGAAATCTGTTTAGATTGTGGAATACTGTGGCCTGGGAACTTGACTGAGCCTTGGTTCTGGAAACCTGCGGACTGGGAATATGACTGAGGTTTTATTCTGGAGCCGTGTAGCCTGGGAACATAACTGAGGATTCACTTTGGAACCCTGTGGCCCAGGAACATGACATGGGTGGATTCTGGAACCCTGAGGCCTTGGAACATGACATCTGTTTAGATTGTGGAATACTGTGGCCCTGGAACCTGACTGAGCCTTGGTTCTGGAACCCTGTGGACTGGGGACATGACTGAGGTTTTATTCTGGAACCCTGTAGCCTGGGAACATAACTGAGGAATGATTCTGGAAGCCTGTGGCCTGGGAACATGACATCGGTGGATTCTGGAACACTGTGGCCTGGGAACCTGCGAACGGTTTGACTCTGGAACCCTGTGGCCTGGGAACACGAAATCGGTTTGCTTCCGGAAATCTGAGGCCTGGCAACATGACTGAGGTTTGATTCTGGATCTCTGTGGCCTGGGAAAATGACTGAGGCGTGATTCTGAAGACCTGTGGCCTGGAAACATGACATCTGTTTAGATTGTGGAATACTTTGGCCCAGGAACCTGACTGAGCCTTGGTTCTGGAACACTGTGCACTAGGAACATGACTGAGGTTTTATTCTGGAACCCTGTAGCCTGGGAACATAACTGAGGATTGATTCTGGAACCCTGTGGCCTGGGAACATAACATGGGTGGATTCTGGAACCCTGAGGCCTGGGAACAAGACATCTGTTTAGATTGTGGAATACTGTGACCCGGGAACCTGACTGAGCCTTGGTTCTGGAACCCTATGTACTGGGAATATGACTGAGCTTTTATTCTGGAACCCTGTAGCCTGGGAACATAACTGAGGATTGATTCTGGAACCCTGTGCCCTGGGAACATGACATGGGTGGATTCTGGAACCCTGAGGCCTGGGAACATGACATCTGTTTAGATTGTGGAATACTGTACCCCGGGTACCTGACTGAGCCTTGATTCTGGAACCCTGTGGACTGGGAACATGACTGAGGTTTTATTCGGGAACCCTGTAGCCTGCGAACATAACTGAGGATTGATTCTGGAACCCTGTGGCCTGGCCGCATGACATCGGTGGATTCTGGAACTCTGTGGCCTGGGAACCTGCGAACGGTTTGACTCTGGTACCCTGTGGCCTGGGAACATGTCTGAGGTTTGATGGTGGAAACCTGTGGCCTGGCAACATGACTGAGGATTGATTCTGGAAGACTGTGGCCAGGGAACATGATATCTGGTTGATTCTGGAAACCTGTGTCCTGGGAACAAGACTGAAGTTTGATTCTGGAACCCTGTGGCCTGGGAACATGACTGAGGTTTGTTTCTGGAAGCCTGTTCCCTGGGAACATGACTGCGGTTTGATTCTGGACACCTGTGTCCTGGGAACAAGACTGAGGTTTGATTCTGCAACCCTGTGGCTTGGGAACATGACTGAGGTTTGTTTCTGGAAGCCTGTTCTCTGGGAACATGACTGAGGTTTGATTCTGGACACCTTCTTCCTGGGAACATGACTGAGGTTTGATTGTTGAAACCTGTGGCCTTCGAACATGACTCAGGTTGATTCTGGAACCATGTGTCCTGGGAATATGACTGAGGTTTGATTCTGGAAACCTTTGGCCTGGGAAAATGACTGAGGTTTCCTATTGGAAACATGTGGCCTGGGATCATGACTGACGTTTGATGGTGGAACACTCTGGCCTGGCAAAATGACTGAGGCTTGATTCTGGAGCCCTGTTTACTGGGAACATGACTGAGGTTTGATGGCAGAAACCTGTGGACTGGCAACATGACTGAGGTTTGATTTGGAACCCTGTGCACGGGGACCATGACTGAGGCCTGATACTGGAACCCCGTGGCATGGGAACATGACATTGGTTTGATTCTGGAGCCCTGTTTACTGGGAACATGACTGAGGTTTCATGGTTGAATCCTGTGGCCTGGCAACATGATTGAGGTTTGATAGTGGAACCCTCAGGCTTGGGAACATGAGTGAGGCTTGATGGTGGAACACTGTGGCCTGGCAATATGCCTGAGGTTTGATGGTGGAACCCTGTGGCTTGGCAAGATGACTTAGGTTAGATTGTGGAACACTCTGACCTGGGAACATGACTGAGGCTTGATGGTGGAACCGTGGCCTGGCGACAGGACTGAGGTTTGATTGTGGAACCCTCTGGCCTGGGAATATGACTGAGGTTTAATTGTGGAACCCTGTGGCCTGGGAACATGACTGGGATTTGATATCTGAAACCTGTGTCCAGGGAACATGACTGAGGTTTTATTCTGGAACCCTGTGTCCTGGGAACACGACTGAGGTTTGATTCTGGAACCATGTGGCCTGGGAATATGACTGAGGTTTGATTCTGGAAACCATTGGCCTGGGAACATGACTGATGTTAGAATGTGGAATCCTGTGGCCTGGGAACATGACATCGGTTTGGATTCTGGTACCCTGTTGCCTGGGAACATGAAATCGGTTTGATTCTGTAAACCTGAGGTCTGGGAATATGACTGAGGTTTGATAGTGGTACCCTATGGCCTGGCAACATGACTGAGGTTTGATTCTGGATGCCTGTGGCCTGGGAACATGACTGAGGCATGATTCTGGAAACCTGTGGCCTGGGAACATGACATCTGTTTAGATTGTGGAATACTGTGCCCCGGGAACCTGACTGAGCCTTGGTTCTGGAACCCTGTGGACTGGGAACATGACTGAGGTTTTATTCTGGAACCCTGTAGCCTGGGACCATAACTGAGGATTGATTCTGGAACCCTGTGGCCTGGGCACATGACAACGGTGGATTCTGGAACCCTGTGGACTAGGAACATGACTGAGGTTTTATTCTGGAACCTTGTAGCCTGGGAACATAACTGGGGATTGATTCTGGAACCCTGTGGCCTGGGAACATGACATGGGTGGATTCTGGAACCCTGAGGCCTGGTAACATGACATCTGTTTAGATTGTGGAATACTGTGCCCTGGGAACGTGACTGAGCCTTGGTTCTGGAACCCTGTGGACTGGGAACATGACTGACGTTTTATTCTGGAACCCTGTAGCCTGGGAACATAACTGAGGATTGATTCTGGAACCCTGTGGCCTGGGAACATGACTGGGATTTGATTTCTGAAACCTGTGTCCAGGGAACATGACTGAGGTTTTATTCTGGAACCCTGTGTCCTGGGAACACGACTGAGGTTTGATTCTGGAACCATGTGGCCTGGGAATATGACTTAGGTTTGATTCTGGAAACCATTGGCCTGGGAACATGACTGATGTTAGAGTGTGGAATCCTGTGCCCTGGGAACATGACATCGGTTTGGATTCTGGTACCCTGTTGACTGGAAACATGAAATCGGTTTGATTCTGGAAACCTTAGGCCTGGGAATATGACTGAGGTTTGATGGTGGTACCCTATGGCCTGGCAACATGACTGAGGTTTGATTCTGGATCCCTGTGGCCTGGGAACATGACATCTGTTTAGATTGTGGAATACTGTGCCCCGGGAACCTGACTGAGCCTTGGTTCTGGACCCCTGTGGACTGGGAACATGACTGAGGTTTTATTCTGGAACCCTGTGTCCTGTTAACATGACATGGGTGGATTCTGGAACCCTGAGGCCTGGGAACATGAAATCTGTTTAGATTGTGGAATACTGTGGCCTGGGAACTTGACTGAGCCTTGGTTCTGGAAACCTGTGGACTGGGAATATGACTGAGGTTTTATTCTGGAGCCGTGTAGCCTGGGAACATAACTGAGGATTCACTTTGGAACCCTGTGGCCCAGGAACATGACATGGGTGGATTCTGGAAACCTGAGGCCTTGGAACATGACATCTGTTTAGATTGTGGAATACTGTGGCCCTGGAACCTGACTGAGCCTTGGTTCTGGAACCCTGTGGAATGGGGACATGACTGAGGTTTTATTCTGGAACCCTGTAGCCTGGGAACATAACTGAGGATTGATTCTGGAAGCCTGTGGCCTGGGAACATGACATCGGTGGATTCTGGAACACTGTGGCCTGGGAACCTGCGAACGGTTTGACTCTGGAACCCTGTGGCCTGGGAACACGAAATCGGTTTGATTCCGGAAATCTGAGGCCTGGCAACATGACTGAGGTTTGATTCTGGATCTCTGTGGCCTGGGAAAATGACTGAGGCGTGATTCTGAAGACCTGTGGCCTGGAAACATGACATCTGTTTAGATTGTGGAATACTTTGGCCCGGGAACCTGACTGAGCCTTGGTTCTGGAACACTGTGCACTAGGAACATGACTGAGGTTTTATTCTGGAACCCTGTAGCCTGGGAACATAACTGAGGATTGATTCTGGAACCCTGTGGCCTGGGAACATAACATGGGTGGATTCTGGAACCCTGAGGCCTGGGAACAAGACATCTGTTTAGATTGTGGAATACTGTGACCCGGGAACCTGACTGAGCCTTGGTTCTGGAACCCTATGTACTGGGAATATGACTGAGGTTTTATTCTGGAACCCTGTAGCCTGGGAACATAACTGAGGATTGATTCTGGAACCCTGTGGCCTGAGAACATGACATGGGTGGATTCTGGAACCCTGAGGCCTGGGAACATGACATCTGTTTAGATTGTGGAATACTGTGCCCCGGGTACCTGACTGAGCCTTGATTCTGGAACCCTGTGGACTGGGAACATGACTGAGCTTTTATTCGGGAACCCTGTAGCCTGCGAACATAACTGAGGATTGATTCTGGAACCCTGTGGCCTGGCCGCATGACATCGGTGGATTCTGGAACTCTGTGGCCTGGGAACCTGCGAACGGTTTGACTCTGGTACCCTGTGGCCTGGGAACATGTCTGAGGTTTGATGGTGGAAACCTGTGACCTGGCAACATGACTGAGGATTGATTCTGGAAGACTGTGGCCAGGGAACATGATATCTGGTTGATTCTGGAAACCTGTGTCCTGGGAACAAGACTGAAGTTTGATTCTGGAACCCTGTGGCCTGGGAACATGACTGAGGTTTGTTTCTGGAAGCCTGTTCCCTGGGAACATGACTGCGGTTTGATTCTGGACACCTGTGTCCTGGGAACAAGACTGAGGTTTGATTCTGCAACCCTGTGGCTTGGGAACATGACTGAGGTTTGTTTCTGGAAGCCTGTTCTCTGGGAACATGACTGAGGTTTGATTCTGGACACCTGTGTCCTGGGAACATGACTGAGGTTTGATTGTTGAAACCTGTGGCCTTCGAACATGACTCAGGTTGATTCTGGAACCATGTGTCCTGGGAATATGACTGAGGTTTGATTCTGGAAACCTTTGGCCTGGGAAAATGACTGAGGTTTCATTGTGGAAACATGTGGCCTGGGATCATGACTGAGGTTTGATGGTGGAACACTCTGGCCTGGCAAAATGACTGAGGCTTGATTCTGGAGCCCTGTTTACTGGGAACATGACTGAGGTTTGATGGCAGAGACCTGTGGACTGGCAACATGACTGAGGTTTGATTTGGAACCCTGTGCACGGGGACCATGACTGAGGCCTGATACTGGAACCCCGTGGCATGGGAACATGACATTGGTTTGATTCTGGAGCCCTGTTTACTGGGAGCATGACTGAGGTTTCATGGTTGAATCCTGTGGCCTGGCAACATGATTGAGGTTTGATAGTGGAACCCTCAGGCTTGGGAACATGAGTGAGGCTTGATGGTGGAACACTGTGGCCTGGCAATATGCATGAGGTTTGATGGTGGAACCCTGTGGCTTGGCAAAATGACTTAGGTTAGATTGTGGAACACTCTGACCTGGGAACATGACTGAGGCTTGATGGTGGAACCGTGGCCTGGTAACAGGACTGAGGTTTGATTGTGGAACCCTCTGGCCTGGGAATATGACTGAGGTTTAAATGTGGAACCCTGTGGCCTGGGAACATGACTGGGATTTGATTTCTGAAACCTGTGTCCAGGGAACATGACTGAGGTTTTATTCTGGAACCCTGTGTCCTGGGAACACGACTGAGGTTTGATTCTGGAACCATGTGGCCTGGGAATATGACTGAGGTTTGATTCTGGAAACCATTGGCCTGGGAACATGACTGATGTTAGAATGTGGAATCCTGTGGCCTGGGAACATGACATCGGTTTGGATTCTGGTACCCTGTTGCCTGGGAACATGAAATCGGTTTGATTCTGTAAACCTGAGGTCTGGGAATATGACTGAGGTTTGATTGTGGTACCCTATGGCCTGGCAACATGACTGAGGTTTGATTCTGGATGCCTGTGGCCTGGGAACATGACTGAGGCATGATTCTGGAAACCTGTGGCCTGGGAACATGACATCTGTTTAGATTGTGGAATACTGTGCCCCGGGAACCTGACTGAGCCTTGGTTCTGGAACCCTGTGGACTGGGAACATGACTGAGGTTTTATTCTGGAACCCTGTAGCCTGGGAACATAACTGAGGATTGATTCTGGAACCCTGTGGCCTGGGCACATGACAACGGTGGATTCTGGAACCCTGTGGACTAGGAACATGACTGAGGTTTTATTCTGGAACCTTGTAGCCTGGGAACATAACTGAGTATTGATTCTGGAACCCTGTGGCCTGGGAACATGACATGGGTGGATTCTGGAACCCTGAGGCCTGGTAACATGACATCTGTTTAGATTGTGGAATACTGTGCCCTGGGAACGTGACTGAGCCTTGGTTCTGGAACCCTGTGGACTGGGAACATGACTGACGTTTTATTCTGGAACCCTGTAGCCTGGGAACATAACTGAGGATTGATTATGGAACCCTGTGGCCTGGGAACATGACTGGGATTTGATTTCTGAAACCTGTGTCCAGGGAAAATGACTGAGGATATATTCTGGAACCCTGTGTCCTGGAAACACGCCTGAGGTTTGATTCTGGAACCACGTGGCCTGGGAATATGACTTAGGTTTGATTCTGGAAACCATTGGCCTGGGAACATGACTGATGTTAGAGTGTGGAATCCTGTGCCCTGGGAACATGACATCGGTTTGGATTCTGGTACCCTGTTGCCTGGAAACATGAAATCGGTTTGATTCTGGAAACCTTAGGCCTGGGAATATGACTGAGGTTTGATGGTGGTACCCTATGGCCTGGCAACATGACTGAGGTTTGATTCTGGATCCCTGTGGCCTGGGAATATGACATCTGTTTAGATTGTGGAATACTGTGCCCCGGGAACCTGACTGAGCCTTGGTTCTGGACCCCTGTGGACTGGGAACATGACTGAGGTTTTATTCTGGAACCCTGTGTCCTGTTAACATGACATGGGTGGATTCTGGAACCCTGAGGCCTGGGAACATGAAATCTGTTTAGATTGTGGAATACTGTGGCCTGGGAACTTGACTGAGCCTTGGTTCTGGAAACCTGCGGACTGGGAATATGACTGAGGTTTTATTCTGGAGCCGTGTAGCCTGGGAACATAACTGAGGATTCACTTTGGAACCCTGTGGCCCAGGAACATGACATGGGTGGATTCTGGAACCCTGAGGCCTTGGAACATGACATCTGTTTAGATTGTGGAATACTGTGGCCCTGGAACCTGACTGAGCCTTGGTTCTGGAACCCTGTGGACTGGGGACATGACTGAGGTTTTATTCTGGAACCCTGTAGCCTGGGAACATAACTGAGGATTGATTCTGGAAGCCTGTGGCCTGGGAACATGACATCGGTGGATTCTGGAACACTGTGGCCTGGGAACCTGCGAACGGTTTGACTCTGGAACCCTGTGGCCTGGGAACACGAAATCGGTTTGCTTCCGGAAATCTGAGGCCTGGCAACATGACTGAGGTTTGATTCTGGATCTCTGTGGCCTGGGAAAATGACTGAGGCGTGATTCTGAAGACCTGTGGCCTGGAAACATGACATCTGTTTAGATTGTGGAATACTTTGGCCCAGGAACCTGACTGAGCCTTGGTTCTGGAACACTGTGCACTAGGAACATGACTGAGGTTTTATTCTGGAACCCTGTAGCCTGGGAACATAACTGAGGATTGATTCTGGAACCCTGTGGCCTGGGAACATAACATGGGTGGATTCTGGAACCCTGAGGCCTGGGAACAAGACATCTGTTTAGATTGTGGAATACTGTGACCCGGGAACCTGACTGAGCCTTGGTTCTGGAACCCTATGTACTGGGAATATGACTGAGCTTTTATTCTGGAACCCTGTAGCCTGGGAACATAACTGAGGATTGATTCTGGAACCCTGTGCCCTGGGAACATGACATGGGTGGATTCTGGAACCCTGAGGCCTGGGAACATGACATCTGTTTAGATTGTGGAATACTGTACCCCGGGTACCTGACTGAGCCTTGATTCTGGAACCCTGTGGACTGGGAACATGACTGAGGTTTTATTCGGGAACCCTGTAGCCTGCGAACATAACTGAGGATTGATTCTGGAACCCTGTGGCCTGGCCGCATGACATCGGTGGATTCTGGAACTCTGTGGCCTGGGAACCTGCGAACGGTTTGACTCTGGTACCCTGTGGCCTGGGAACATGTCTGAGGTTTGATGGTGGAAACCTGTGGCCTGGCAACATGACTGAGGATTGATTCTGGAAGACTGTGGCCAGGGAACATGATATCTGGTTGATTCTGGAAACCTGTGTCCTGGGAACAAGACTGAAGTTTGATTCTGGAACCCTGTGGCCTGGGAACATGACTGAGGTTTGTTTCTGGAAGCCTGTTCCCTGGGAACATGACTGCGGTTTGATTCTGGACACCTGTGTCCTGGGAACAAGACTGAGGTTTGATTCTGCAACCCTGTGGCTTGGGAACATGACTGAGGTTTGTTTCTGGAAGCCTGTTCTCTGGGAACATGACTGAGGTTTGATTCTGGACACCTTCTTCCTGGGAACATGACTGAGGTTTGATTGTTGAAACCTGTGGCCTTCGAACATGACTCAGGTTGATTCTGGAACCATGTGTCCTGGGAATATGACTGAGGTTTGATTCTGGAAACCTTTGGCCTGGGAAAATGACTGAGGTTTCCTATTGGAAACATGTGGCCTGGGATCATGACTGACGTTTGATGGTGGAACACTCTGGCCTGGCAAAATGACTGAGGCTTGATTCTGGAGCCCTGTTTACTGGGAACATGACTGAGGTTTGATGGCAGAAACCTGTGGACTGGCAACATGACTGAGGTTTGATTTGGAACCCTGTGCACGGGGACCATGACTGAGGCCTGATACTGGAACCCCGTGGCATGGGAACATGACATTGGTTTGATTCTGGAGCCCTGTTTACTGGGAACATGACTGAGGTTTCATGGTTGAATCCTGTGGCCTGGCAACATGATTGAGGTTTGATAGTGGAACCCTCAGGCTTGGGAACATGAGTGAGGCTTGATGGTGGAACACTGTGGCCTGGCAATATGCCTGAGGTTTGATGGTGGAACCCTGTGGCTTGGCAAGATGACTTAGGTTAGATTGTGGAACACTCTGACCTGGGAACATGACTGAGGCTTGATGGTGGAACCGTGGCCTGGCGACAGGACTGAGGTTTGATTGTGGAACCCTCTGGCCTGGGAATATGACTGAGGTTTAATTGTGGAACCCTGTGGCCTGGGAACATGACTGGGATTTGATATCTGAAACCTGTGTCCAGGGAACATGACTGAGGTTTTATTCTGGAACCCTGTGTCCTGGGAACACGACTGAGGTTTGATTCTGGAACCATGTGGCCTGGGAATATGACTGAGGTTTGATTCTGGAAACCATTGGCCTGGGAACATGACTGATGTTAGAATGTGGAATCCTGTGGCCTGGGAACATGACATCGGTTTGGATTCTGGTACCCTGTTGCCTGGGAACATGAAATCGGTTTGATTCTGTAAACCTGAGGTCTGGGAATATGACTGAGGTTTGATTGTGGTACCCTATGGCCTGGCAACATGACTGAGGTTTGATTCTGGATGCCTGTGGCCTGGGAACATGACTGAGGCATGATTCTGGAAACCTGTGGCCTGGGAACATGACATCTGTTTAGATTGTGGAATACTGTGCCCCGGGAACCTGACTGAGCCTTGGTTCTGGAACCCTGTGGACTGGGAACATGACTGAGGTTTTATTCTGGAACCCTGTAGCCTGGGACCATAACTGAGGATTGATTCTGGAACCCTGTGGCCTGGGCACATGACAACGGTGGATTCTGGAACCCTGTGGACTAGGAACATGACTGAGGTTTTATTCTGGAACCTTGTAGCCTGGGAACATAACTGGGGATTGATTCTGGAACCCTGTGGCCTGGGAACATGACATGGGTGGATTCTGGAACCCTGAGGCCTGGTAACATGACATCTGTTTAGATTGTGGAATACTGTGCCCTGGGAACGTGACTGAGCCTTGGTTCTGGAACCCTGTGGACTGGGAACATGACTGACGTTTTATTCTGGAACCCTGTAGCCTGGGAACATAACTGAGGATTGATTCTGGAACCCTGTGGCCTGGGAACATGACTGGGATTTGATTTCTGAAACCTGTGTCCAGGGAACATGACTGAGGTTTTATTCTGGAACCCTGTGTCCTGGGAACACGACTGAGGTTTGATTCTGGAACCATGTGGCCTGGGAATATGACTTAGGTTTGATTCTGGAAACCATTGGCCTGGGAAC
Organism: Balaenoptera physalus; assembly: GCF_965194825.1. Lineage (NCBI taxonomy): Eukaryota > Metazoa > Chordata > Mammalia > Artiodactyla > Balaenopteridae > Balaenoptera > Balaenoptera physalus. The sequence goes on along the minus strand of NW_028126246.1, from coordinate 13,430 downwards.
ATGACTGATGTTAGAGTGTGGAATCCTGTGCCCTGGGAACATGACATCGGTTTGGATTCTGGTACCCTGTTGACTGGAAACATGAAATCGGTTTGATTCTGGAAACCTTAGGCCTGGGAATATGACTGAGGTTTGATGGTGGTACCCTATGGCCTGGCAACATGACTGAGGTTTGATTCTGGATCCCTGTGGCCTGGGAACATGACATCTGTTTAGATTGTGGAATACTGTGCCCCGGGAACCTGACTGAGCCTTGGTTCTGGACCCCTGTGGACTGGGAACATGACTGAGGTTTTATTCTGGAACCCTGTGTCCTGTTAACATGACATGGGTGGATTCTGGAACCCTGAGGCCTGGGAACATGAAATCTGTTTAGATTGTGGAATACTGTGGCCTGGGAACTTGACTGAGCCTTGGTTCTGGAAACCTGTGGACTGGGAATATGACTGAGGTTTTATTCTGGAGCCGTGTAGCCTGGGAACATAACTGAGGATTCACTTTGGAACCCTGTGGCCCAGGAACATGACATGGGTGGATTCTGGAAACCTGAGGCCTTGGAACATGACATCTGTTTAGATTGTGGAATACTGTGGCCCTGGAACCTGACTGAGCCTTGGTTCTGGAACCCTGTGGAATGGGGACATGACTGAGGTTTTATTCTGGAACCCTGTAGCCTGGGAACATAACTGAGGATTGATTCTGGAAGCCTGTGGCCTGGGAACATGACATCGGTGGATTCTGGAACACTGTGGCCTGGGAACCTGCGAACGGTTTGACTCTGGAACCCTGTGGCCTGGGAACACGAAATCGGTTTGATTCCGGAAATCTGAGGCCTGGCAACATGACTGAGGTTTGATTCTGGATCTCTGTGGCCTGGGAAAATGACTGAGGCGTGATTCTGAAGACCTGTGGCCTGGAAACATGACATCTGTTTAGATTGTGGAATACTTTGGCCCGGGAACCTGACTGAGCCTTGGTTCTGGAACACTGTGCACTAGGAACATGACTGAGGTTTTATTCTGGAACCCTGTAGCCTGGGAACATAACTGAGGATTGATTCTGGAACCCTGTGGCCTGGGAACATAACATGGGTGGATTCTGGAACCCTGAGGCCTGGGAACAAGACATCTGTTTAGATTGTGGAATACTGTGACCCGGGAACCTGACTGAGCCTTGGTTCTGGAACCCTATGTACTGGGAATATGACTGAGGTTTTATTCTGGAACCCTGTAGCCTGGGAACATAACTGAGGATTGATTCTGGAACCCTGTGGCCTGAGAACATGACATGGGTGGATTCTGGAACCCTGAGGCCTGGGAACATGACATCTGTTTAGATTGTGGAATACTGTGCCCCGGGTACCTGACTGAGCCTTGATTCTGGAACCCTGTGGACTGGGAACATGACTGAGCTTTTATTCGGGAACCCTGTAGCCTGCGAACATAACTGAGGATTGATTCTGGAACCCTGTGGCCTGGCCGCATGACATCGGTGGATTCTGGAACTCTGTGGCCTGGGAACCTGCGAACGGTTTGACTCTGGTACCCTGTGGCCTGGGAACATGTCTGAGGTTTGATGGTGGAAACCTGTGACCTGGCAACATGACTGAGGATTGATTCTGGAAGACTGTGGCCAGGGAACATGATATCTGGTTGATTCTGGAAACCTGTGTCCTGGGAACAAGACTGAAGTTTGATTCTGGAACCCTGTGGCCTGGGAACATGACTGAGGTTTGTTTCTGGAAGCCTGTTCCCTGGGAACATGACTGCGGTTTGATTCTGGACACCTGTGTCCTGGGAACAAGACTGAGGTTTGATTCTGCAACCCTGTGGCTTGGGAACATGACTGAGGTTTGTTTCTGGAAGCCTGTTCTCTGGGAACATGACTGAGGTTTGATTCTGGACACCTGTGTCCTGGGAACATGACTGAGGTTTGATTGTTGAAACCTGTGGCCTTCGAACATGACTCAGGTTGATTCTGGAACCATGTGTCCTGGGAATATGACTGAGGTTTGATTCTGGAAACCTTTGGCCTGGGAAAATGACTGAGGTTTCATTGTGGAAACATGTGGCCTGGGATCATGACTGAGGTTTGATGGTGGAACACTCTGGCCTGGCAAAATGACTGAGGCTTGATTCTGGAGCCCTGTTTACTGGGAACATGACTGAGGTTTGATGGCAGAGACCTGTGGACTGGCAACATGACTGAGGTTTGATTTGGAACCCTGTGCACGGGGACCATGACTGAGGCCTGATACTGGAACCCCGTGGCATGGGAACATGACATTGGTTTGATTCTGGAGCCCTGTTTACTGGGAGCATGACTGAGGTTTCATGGTTGAATCCTGTGGCCTGGCAACATGATTGAGGTTTGATAGTGGAACCCTCAGGCTTGGGAACATGAGTGAGGCTTGATGGTGGAACACTGTGGCCTGGCAATATGCATGAGGTTTGATGGTGGAACCCTGTGGCTTGGCAAAATGACTTAGGTTAGATTGTGGAACACTCTGACCTGGGAACATGACTGAGGCTTGATGGTGGAACCGTGGCCTGGTAACAGGACTGAGGTTTGATTGTGGAACCCTCTGGCCTGGGAATATGACTGAGGTTTAAATGTGGAACCCTGTGGCCTGGGAACATGACTGGGATTTGATTTCTGAAACCTGTGTCCAGGGAACATGACTGAGGTTTTATTCTGGAACCCTGTGTCCTGGGAACACGACTGAGGTTTGATTCTGGAACCATGTGGCCTGGGAATATGACTGAGGTTTGATTCTGGAAACCATTGGCCTGGGAACATGACTGATGTTAGAATGTGGAATCCTGTGGCCTGGGAACATGACATCGGTTTGGATTCTGGTACCCTGTTGCCTGGGAACATGAAATCGGTTTGATTCTGTAAACCTGAGGTCTGGGAATATGACTGAGGTTTGATTGTGGTACCCTATGGCCTGGCAACATGACTGAGGTTTGATTCTGGATGCCTGTGGCCTGGGAACATGACTGAGGCATGATTCTGGAAACCTGTGGCCTGGGAACATGACATCTGTTTAGATTGTGGAATACTGTGCCCCGGGAACCTGACTGAGCCTTGGTTCTGGAACCCTGTGGACTGGGAACATGACTGAGGTTTTATTCTGGAACCCTGTAGCCTGGGAACATAACTGAGGATTGATTCTGGAACCCTGTGGCCTGGGCACATGACAACGGTGGATTCTGGAACCCTGTGGACTAGGAACATGACTGAGGTTTTATTCTGGAACCTTGTAGCCTGGGAACATAACTGAGTATTGATTCTGGAACCCTGTGGCCTGGGAACATGACATGGGTGGATTCTGGAACCCTGAGGCCTGGTAACATGACATCTGTTTAGATTGTGGAATACTGTGCCCTGGGAACGTGACTGAGCCTTGGTTCTGGAACCCTGTGGACTGGGAACATGACTGACGTTTTATTCTGGAACCCTGTAGCCTGGGAACATAACTGAGGATTGATTATGGAACCCTGTGGCCTGGGAACATGACTGGGATTTGATTTCTGAAACCTGTGTCCAGGGAAAATGACTGAGGATATATTCTGGAACCCTGTGTCCTGGAAACACGCCTGAGGTTTGATTCTGGAACCACGTGGCCTGGGAATATGACATGGGTGGATTCTGGAACCCTGAGGCCTGGGAACATGACATCTGTTTAGATTGTGGAATACTGTACCCCGGGTACCTGACTGAGCCTTGATTCTGGAACCCTGTGGACTGGGAACATGACTGAGGTTTTATTCGGGAACCCTGTAGCCTGCGAACATAACTGAGGATTGATTCTGGAACCCTGTGGCCTGGCCGCATGACATCGGTGGATTCTGGAACTCTGTGGCCTGGGAACCTGCGAACGGTTTGACTCTGGTACCCTGTGGCCTGGGAACATGTCTGAGGTTTGATGGTGGAAACCTGTGGCCTGGCAACATGACTGAGGATTGATTCTGGAAGACTGTGGCCAGGGAACATGATATCTGGTTGATTCTGGAAACCTGTGTCCTGGGAACAAGACTGAAGTTTGATTCTGGAACCCTGTGGCCTGGGAACATGACTGAGGTTTGTTTCTGGAAGCCTGTTCCCTGGGAACATGACTGCGGTTTGATTCTGGACACCTGTGTCCTGGGAACAAGACTGAGGTTTGATTCTGCAACCCTGTGGCTTGGGAACATGACTGAGGTTTGTTTCTGGAAGCCTGTTCTCTGGGAACATGACTGAGGTTTGATTCTGGACACCTTCTTCCTGGGAACATGACTGAGGTTTGATTGTTGAAACCTGTGGCCTTCGAACATGACTCAGGTTGATTCTGGAACCATGTGTCCTGGGAATATGACTGAGGTTTGATTCTGGAAACCTTTGGCCTGGGAAAATGACTGAGGTTTCCTATTGGAAACATGTGGCCTGGGATCATGACTGACGTTTGATGGTGGAACACTCTGGCCTGGCAAAATGACTGAGGCTTGATTCTGGAGCCTTGTTTACTGGGAACATGACTGAGGTTTGATGGCAGAAACCTGTGGACTGGCAACATGACTGAGGTTTGATTTGGAACCCTGTGCACGGGGACCATGACTGAGGCCTGATACTGGAACCCCGTGGCATGGGAACATGACATTGGTTTGATTCTGGAGCCCTGTTTACTGGGAACATGACTGAGGTTTCATGGTTGAATCCTGTGGCCTGGCAACATGATTGAGGTTTGATAGTGGAACCCTCAGGCTTGGGAACATGAGTGAGGCTTGATGGTGGAACACTGTGGCCTGGCAATATGCCTGAGGTTTGATGGTGGAACCCTGTGGCTTGGCAAGATGACTTAGGTTAGATTGTGGAACACTCTGACCTGGGAACATGACTGAGGCTTGATGGTGGAACCGTGGCCTGGCGACAGGACTGAGGTTTCATTGTGGAACCCTCTGGCCTGGGAATATGACTGAGGTTTAATTGTGGAACCCTGTGGCCTGGGAACATGACTGGGATTTGATTTCTGAAACCTGTGTCCAGGGAACATGACTGAGGTTTTATTCTGGAACCCTGTGTCCTGGGAACACGACTGAGGTTTGATTCTGTAACCATGTGGCCTGGGAATATGACTGAGGTTTGATTCTGGAAACCATTGGCCTGGGAACATGACTGATGTTAGAATGTGGAATCCTGTGGCCTGGGAACATGACATCGGTTTGGATTCTGGTACCCTGTTGCCTGGGAACATGAAATCGGTTTGATTCTGTAAACCTGAGGTCTGGGAATATGACTGAGGTTTGATTGTGGTACCCTATGGCCTGGCAACATGACTGAGGTTTGATTCTGGATGCCTGTGGCCTGGGAACATGACTGAGGCATGATTCTGGAAACCTGTGGCCTGGGAACATGACATCTGTTTAGATTGTGGAATACTGTGCCCCGGGAACCTGACTGAGCCTTGGTTCTGGAACCCTGTGGACTGGGAACATGACTGAGGTTTTATTCTGGAACCCTGTAGCCTGGGACCATAACTGAGGATTGATTCTGGAACCCTGTGGCCTGGGCACATGACAACGGTGGATTCTGGAACCCTGTGGACTAGGAACATGACTGAGGTTTTATTCTGGAACCTTGTAGCCTGGGAACATAACTGGGGATTGATTCTGGAACCCTGTGGCCTGGGAACATGACATGGGTGGATTCTGGAACCCTGAGGCCTGGTAACATGACATCTGTTTAGATTGTGGAATACTGTGCCCTGGGAACGTGACTGAGCCTTGATTCTGGAACCCTGTGGACTGGGAACATGACTGACGTTTTATTCTGGAACCCTGTAGCCTGGGAACATAACTGAGGATTGATTATGGAACCCTGTGGCCTGGGAACATGACTGGGATTTGATTTCTGAAACCTGTGTCCAGGGAACATGACTGAGGTTTTATTCTGGAACCCTGTGTCCTGGGAACACGACTGAGGTTTGATTCTGGAACCATGTGGCCTGGGAATATGACTTAGGTTTGATTCTGGAAACCATTGGCCTGGGAACATGACTGATGTTAGAGTGTGGAATCCTGTGCCCTGGGAACATGACATCGGTTTGGATTCTGGTACCCTGTTGACTGGAAACATGAAATCGGTTTGATTCTGGAAACCTTAGGCCTGGGAATATGACTGAGGTTTGATGGTGGTACCCTATGGCCTGGCAACATGACTGAGGTTTGATTCTGGATCCCTGTGGCCTGGGAACATGACATCTGTTTAGATTGTGGAATACTGTGCCCCAGGAACCTGACTGAGCCTTGGTTCTGGACCCCTGTGGACTGGGAACATGACTGAGGTTTTATTCTGGAACCCTGTGTCCTGTTAACATGACATGGGTGGATTCTGGAACCCTGAGGCCTGGGAACATGAAATCTGTTTAGATTGTGGAATACTGTGGCCTGGGAACTTGACTGAGCCTTGGTTCTGGAAACCTGTGGACTGGGAATATGACTGAGGTTTTATTCTGGAGCCGTGTAGCCTGGGAACATAACTGAGGATTCACTTTGGAACCCTGTGGCCCAGGAACATGACATGGGTGGATTCTGGAAACCTGAGGCCTTGGAACATGACATCTGTTTAGATTGTGGAATACTGTGGCCCTGGAACCTGACTGAGCCTTGGTTCTGGAACCCTGTGGAATGGGGACATGACTGAGGTTTTATTCTGGAACCCTGTAGCCTGGGAACATAACTGAGGATTGATTCTGGAAGCCTGTGGCCTGGGAACATGACATCGGTGGATTCTGGAACACTGTGGCCTGGGAACCTGCGAACGGTTTGACTCTGGAACCCTGTGGCCTGGGAACACGAAATCGGTTTGATTCCGGAAATCTGAGGCCTGGCAACATGACTGAGGTTTGATTCTGGATCTCTGTGGCCTGGGAAAATGACTGAGGCGTGACTCTGAAGACCTGTGGCCTGGAAACATGACATCTGTTTAGATTGTGGAATACTTTGGCCCGGGAACCTGACTGAGCCTTGGTTCTGGAACACTGTGCACTAGGAACATGACTGAGGTTTTATTCTGGAACCCTGTAGCCTGGGAACATAACTGAGGATTGATTCTGGAACCCTGTGGCCTGGGAACATAACATGGGTGGATTCTGGAACCCTGAGGCCTGGGAACAAGACATCTGTTTAGATTGTGGAATACTGTGACCCGGGAACCTGACTGAGCCTTGGTTCTGGAACCCTATGTACTGGGAATATGACTGAGGTTTTATTCTGGAACCCTGTAGCCTGGGAACATAACTGAGGATTGATTCTGGAACCCTGTGGCCTGGGAACATGACATGGGTGGATTCTGGAACCCTGAGGCCTGGGAACATGACATCTGTTTAGATTGTGGAATACTGTGCCCCGGGTACCTGACTGAGCCTTGATTCTGGAACCCTGTGGACTGGGAACATGACTGAGGTTTTATTCGGGAACCCTGTAGCCTGCGAACATAACTGAGGATTGATTCTGGAACCCTGTGGCCTGGCCGCATGACATCGGTGGATTCTGGAACTCTGTGGCCTGGGAACCTGCGAACGGTTTGACTCTGGTACCCTGTGGCCTGGGAACATGTCTGAGGTTTGATGGTGGAAACCTGTGACCTGGCAACATGACTGAGGATTGATTCTGGAAGACTGTGGCCAGGGAACATGATATCTGGTTGATTCTGGAAACCTGTGTCCTGGGAACAAGACTGAAGTTTGATTCTGGAACCCTGTGGCCTGGGAACATGACTGAGGTTTGTTTCTGGAAGCCTGTTCCCTGGGAACATGACTGCGGTTTGATTCTGGACACCTGTGTCCTGGGAACAAGACTGAGGTTTGATTCTGCAACCCTGTGGCTTGGGAACATGACTGAGGTTTGTTTCTGGAAGCCTGTTCTCTGGGAACATGACTGAGGTTTGATTCTGGACACCTGTGTCCTGGGAACATGACTGAGGTTTGATTGTTGAAACCTGTGGCCTTCGAACATGACTCAGGTTGATTCTGGAACCATGTGTCCTGGGAATATGACTGAGGTTTGATTCTGGAAACCTTTGGCCTGGGAAAATGACTGAGGTTTCATTGTGGAAACATGTGGCCTGGGATCATGACTGAGGTTTGATGGTGGAACACTCTGGCCTGGCAAAATGACTGAGGCTTGATTCTGGAGCCCTGTTTACTGGGAACATGACTGAGGTTTGATGGCAGAGACCTGTGGACTGGCAACATGACTGAGGTTTGATTTGGAACCCTGTGCACGGGGACCATGACTGAGGCCTGATACTGGAACCCCGTGGCATGGGAACATGACATTGGTTTGATTCTGGAGCCCTGTTTACTGGGAGCATGACTGAGGTTTCATGGTTGAATCCTGTGGCCTGGCAACATGATTGAGGTTTGATAGTGGAACCCTCAGGCTTGGGAACATGAGTGAGGCTTGATGGTGGAACACTGTGGCCTGGCAATATGCATGAGGTTTGATGGTGGAACCCTGTGGCTTGGCAAAATGACTTAGGTTAGATTGTGGAACACTCTGACCTGGGAACATGACTGAGGCTTGATGGTGGAACCGTGGCCTGGTAACAGGACTGAGGTTTGATTGTGGAACCCTCTGGCCTGGGAATATGACTGAGGTTTAAATGTGGAACCCTGTGGCCTGGGAACATGACTGGGATTTGATTTCTGAAACCTGTGTCCAGGGAACATGACTGAGGTTTTATTCTGGAACCCTGTGTCCTGGGAACATAACTGAGGATTGATTCTGGAACCCTGTGGCCTGGGCACATGACAACGGTGGATTCTGGAACCCTGTGGACTAGGAACATGACTGAGGTTTTATTCTGGAACCTTGTAGCCTGGGAACATAACTGAGTATTGATTCTGGAACCCTGTGGCCTGGGAACATGACATGGGTGGATTCTGGAACCCTGAGGCCTGGTAACATGACATCTGTTTAGATTGTGGAATACTGTGCCCTGGGAACGTGACTGAGCCTTGGTTCTGGAACCCTGTGGACTGGGAACATGACTGACGTTTTATTCTGGAACCCTGTAGCCTGGGAACATAACTGAGGATTGATTATGGAACCCTGTGGCCTGGGAACATGACTGGGATTTGATTTCTGAAACCTGTGTCCAGGGAAAATGACTGAGGATATATTCTGGAACCCTGTGTCCTGGAAACACGCCTGAGGTTTGATTCTGGAACCACGTGGCCTGGGAATATGACTTAGGTTTGATTCTGGAAACCATTGGCCTGGGAACATGACTGATGTTAGAGTGTGGAATCCTGTGCCCTGGGAACATGACATCGGTTTGGATTCTGGTACCCTGTTGCCTGGAAACATGAAATCGGTTTGATTCTGGAAACCTTAGGCCTGGGAATATGACTGAGGTTTGATGGTGGTACCCTATGGCCTGGCAACATGACTGAGGTTTGATTCTGGATCCCTGTGGCCTGGGAATATGACATCTGTTTAGATTGTGGAATACTGTGCCCCGGGAACCTGACTGAGCCTTGGTTCTGGACCCCTGTGGACTGGGAACATGACTGAGGTTTTATTCTGGAACCCTGTGTCCTGTTAACATGACATGGGTGGATTCTGGAACCCTGAGGCCTGGGAACATGAAATCTGTTTAGATTGTGGAATACTGTGGCCTGGGAACTTGACTGAGCCTTGGTTCTGGAAACCTGCGGACTGGGAATATGACTGAGGTTTTATTCTGGAGCCGTGTAGCCTGGGAACATAACTGAGGATTCACTTTGGAACCCTGTGGCCCAGGAACATGACATGGGTGGATTCTGGAACCCTGAGGCCTTGGAACATGACATCTGTTTAGATTGTGGAATACTGTGGCCCTGGAACCTGACTGAGCCTTGGTTCTGGAACCCTGTGGACTGGGGACATGACTGAGGTTTTATTCTGGAACCCTGTAGCCTGGGAACATAACTGAGGATTGATTCTGGAAGCCTGTGGCCTGGGAACATGACATCGGTGGATTCTGGAACACTGTGGCCTGGGAACCTGCGAACGGTTTGACTCTGGAACCCTGTGGCCTGGGAACACGAAATCGGTTTGCTTCCGGAAATCTGAGGCCTGGCAACATGACTGAGGTTTGATTCTGGATCTCTGTGGCCTGGGAAAATGACTGAGGCGTGATTCTGAAGACCTGTGGCCTGGAAACATGACATCTGTTTAGATTGTGGAATACTTTGGCCCGGGAACCTGACTGAGCCTTGGTTCTGGAACACTGTGCACTAGGAACATGACTGAGGTTTTATTCTGGAACCCTGTAGCCTGGGAACATAACTGAGGATTGATTCTGGAACCCTGTGGCCTGGGAACATAACATGGGTGGATTCTGGAACCCTGAGGCCTGGGAACAAGACATCTGTTTAGATTGTGGAATACTGTGACCCGGGAACCTGACTGAGCCTTGGTTCTGGAACCCTATGTACTGGGAATATGACTGAGGTTTTATTCTGGAACCCTGTAGCCTGGGAACATAACTGAGGATTGATTCTGGAACCCTGTGGCCTGGGAACATGACATGGGTGGATTCTGGAACCCTGAGGCCTGGGAACATGACATCTGTTTAGATTGTGGAATACTGTGCCCCGGGTACCTGACTGAGCCTTGATTCTGGAACCCTGTGGACTGGGAACATGACTGAGCTTTTATTCGGGAACCCTGTAGCCTGCGAACATAACTGAGGATTGATTCTGGAACCCTGTGGCCTGGCCGCATGACATCGGTGGATTCTGGAACTCTGTGGCCTGGGAACCTGCGAACGGTTTGACTCTGGTACCCTGTGGCCTGGGAACATGTCTGAGGTTTGATGGTGGAAACCTGTGACCTGGCAACATGACTGAGGATTGATTCTGGAAGACTGTGGCCAGGGAACATGATATCTGGTTGATTCTGGAAACCTGTGTCCTGGGAACAAGACTGAAGTTTGATTCTGGAACCCTGTGGCCTGGGAACATGACTGAGGTTTGTTTCTGGAAGCCTGTTCCCTGGGAACATGACTGCGGTTTGATTCTGGACACCTGTGTCCTGGGAACAAGACTGAGGTTTGATTCTGCAACCCTGTGGCTTGGGAACATGACTGAGGTTTGTTTCTGGAAGCCTGTTCTCTGGGAACATGACTGAGGTTTGATTCTGGACACCTGTGTCCTGGGAACATGACTGAGGTTTGATTGTTGAAACCTGTGGCCTTCGAACATGACTCAGGTTGATTCTGGAACCATGTGTCCTGGGAATATGACTGAGGTTTGATTCTGGAAACCTTTGGCCTGGGAAAATGACTGAGGTTTCATTGTGGAAACATGTGGCCTGGGATCATGACTGAGGTTTGATGGTGGAACACTCTGGCCTGGCAAAATGACTGAGGCTTGATTCTGGAGCCCTGTTTACTGGGAACATGACTGAGGTTTGATGGCAGAGACCTGTGGACTGGCAACATGACTGAGGTTTGATTTGGAACCCTGTGCACGGGGACCATGACTGAGGCCTGATACTGGAACCCCGTGGCATGGGAACATGACATTGGTTTGATTCTGGAGCCCTGTTTACTGGGAGCATGACTGAGGTTTCATGGTTGAATCCTGTGGCCTGGCAACATGATTGAGGTTTGATAGTGGAACCCTCAGGCTTGGGAACATGAGTGAGGCTTGATGGTGGAACACTGTGGCCTGGCAATATGCATGAGGTTTGATGGTGGAACCCTGTGGCTTGGCAAAATGACTTAGGTTAGATTGTGGAACACTCTGACCTGGGAACATGACTGAGGCTTGATGGTGGAACCGTGGCCTGGTAACAGGACTGAGGTTTGATTGTGGAACCCTCTGGCCTGGGAATATGACTGAGGTTTAAATGTGGAACCCTGTGGCCTGGGAACATGACTGGGATTTGATTTCTGAAACCTGTGTCCAGGGAACATGACTGAGGTTTTATTCTGGAACCCTGTGTCCTGGGAACATAACTGAGGATTGATTCTGGAACCCTGTGGCCTGGGCACATGACAACGGTGGATTCTGGAACCCTGTGGACTAGGAACATGACTGAGGTTTTATTCTGGAACCTTGTAGCCTGGGAACATAACTGAGTATTGATTCTGGAACCCTGTGGCCTGGGAACATGACATGGGTGGATTCTGGAACCCTGAGGCCTGGTAACATGACATCTGTTTAGATTGTGGAATACTGTGCCCTGGGAACGTGACTGAGCCTTGGTTCTGGAACCCTGTGGACTGGGAACATGACTGACGTTTTATTCTGGAACCCTGTAGCCTGGGAACATAACTGAGGATTGATTATGGAACCCTGTGGCCTGGGAACATGACTGGGATTTGATTTCTGAAACCTGTGTCCAGGGAAAATGACTGAGGATATATTCTGGAACCCTGTGTCCTGGAAACACGCCTGAGGTTTGATTCTGGAACCACGTGGCCTGGGAATATGACTTAGGTTTGATTCTGGAAACCATTGGCCTGGGAACATGACTGATGTTAGAGTGTGGAATCCTGTGCCCTGGGAACATGACATCGGTTTGGATTCTGGTACCCTGTTGCCTGGAAACATGAAATCGGTTTGATTCTGGAAACCTTAGGCCTGGGAATATGACTGAGGTTTGATGGTGGTACCCTATGGCCTGGCAACATGACTGAGGTTTGATTCTGGATCCCTGTGGCCTGGGAATATGACATCTGTTTAGATTGTGGAATACTGTGCCCCGGGAACCTGACTGAGCCTTGGTTCTGGACCCCTGTGGACTGGGAACATGACTGAGGTTTTATTCTGGAACCCTGTGTCCTGTTAACATGACATGGGTGGATTCTGGAACCCTGAGGCCTGGGAACATGAAATCTGTTTAGATTGTGGAATACTGTGGCCTGGGAACTTGACTGAGCCTTGGTTCTGGAAACCTGCGGACTGGGAATATGACTGAGGTTTTATTCTGGAGCCGTGTAGCCTGGGAACATAACTGAGGATTCACTTTGGAACCCTGTGGCCCAGGAACATGACATGGGTGGATTCTGGAACCCTGAGGCCTTGGAACATGACATCTGTTTAGATTGTGGAATACTGTGGCCCTGGAACCTGACTGAGCCTTGGTTCTGGAACCCTGTGGACTGGGGACATGACTGAGGTTTTATTCTGGAACCCTGTAGCCTGGGAACATAACTGAGGATTGATTCTGGAAGCCTGTGGCCTGGGAACATGACATCGGTGGATTCTGGAACACTGTGGCCTGGGAACCTGCGAACGGTTTGACTCTGGAACCCTGTGGCCTGGGAACACGAAATCGGTTTGCTTCCGGAAATCTGAGGCCTGGCAACATGACTGAGGTTTGATTCTGGATCTCTGTGGCCTGGGAAAATGACTGAGGCGTGATTCTGAAGACCTGTGGCCTGGAAACATG